>NC_058519.1:333496136-334169136 GCF_904849725.1 Hordeum vulgare subsp. vulgare
GATGTGTGAGAGGATAAGGTTCTTGTCCTGGATGGACACTTGCCCACACTACAGGAATCAGCTTCTTTGCCATCTGCCATCACAAATGGCAAAGAGTAAATCCTAGACGGCAAAGAGAATAACACAGACGGCAAAGAATCTCACGGCCGGCAAAATTTCTGCGTCAGCCTACGACGGCATCGTACCTTCTTTGTCGTATGTCTCCCTAAAGCGGACGGCAAAGAGCTTTGCCGTCAGCTTTTCATAGGAGCAGTGGGTGAAGTGATCGAGAAGGCAGCCGATAGGCGTTGCCTTTGTTAGGGCTAACGGAGGCTTTGTCGTCTGCCTCCCCCTCTTCTTTGTCGTCTACCTCCCCCCCTCTTCTTTGTCGTCTTCCTCCCCCCTTCTTTGTCGTCTGCCTCCTCCTCCTCCCCCCTCCACTCTTTGTCGTCTGCCTACCCCTCCCCCCCTCCTCTGTGCCCTCTTCTTTGCCGTCTGCCCCCCTGGAAGCAGACGACAAAGATACTATATGGCCAGCTGCAACTGCCCAGGTTGCATAGCTGGGTGCCACGTGGCACCTTTGCCGTCGGCCAGCTGACGGCAAAGGCCTTTGCCTTCAGCTGGCAGGCGCCAAAGAGCCTATATTGTCACATTTTTGTTTATTTTTTCTATTTCACAGCACATATACATATAATTCATAGCACATATATGATAAATAGGTCACAACACATATATGATATACATATAAAGCTCCTCAATGCCATTTGTTCATCAACGTACATCCCATATATCAAAAGAACCAACACATACATAGTTTCATCCATATATACATACATATAGTTGCACATATATTGTTCATCCATATATACATATACATATAGTTCCACATTGTTCATCAACTCAAATAAAAACGGAAACTAAAGCACTCCAATGCCAGCTTCCATGCATGTAGTACATCCAATCTGCAAAATGGGAATAAGAAAGGCAGAAGAAGAAGAACAACAACATATATATGACAAATAAGCTAAATTGAACAAGAAAGAGAAGAAGGAAGAAGAGAACAAGGAGAACAAAAACAAGAAGGATGAGGAGGAGGAGGTGGAGGGGAAGGGGAAGGAGAAGGAGAAGGAGGAGGAGAAGAAGAAAAAATAAGAGAAGGATAATGAGAAGAAGGAAGAGAAGAAGAAGGAGAAGAAGGAGGGCTCCTTCTCCTTCTTCTCCTCCTTCTCCTTCTTCTTCACTTCTTCTCCTCCTCCTTCATCTTCCTCTCCTTCTCCTTCTCTTCTTATTCTTCTTCTTCTTCTTCTTCTTCCTTCTTTTGATTTCTCCTCTTCTCCTCTTCTTGGAGTTAAATTAGCTAACTATGTCTTTTTGGAGCTAAATGGGCTAATTATGTCATTATAGAGGAAAACAAGCTAAGTATATAATATTAATGAGCTAACCAAGGTTCTTATGCCATTTTGAGCTTATAATGTCTTTTAGGAGCTAAATTGACTAATTGTATCATTGTTGGGGAAATTAAGGCAAGGAGAATATGAAAGAGGAGAAGAAAGAGGAGGAGGAGGAGAAGAAGATGAAATAAAGAAGAAGGAGGAGAAGGAGGAGGAGGAGGAGAAGGACTAGGAGGTCCTTGGCCTTCTCCTCCTTCTCCTCCTCCTCCTCCTACTACTACTTCTTCTCTTCTTCTTCTTCTTATTCTTGTTTTCATTTTTCCTATTTCTTCTCCTCTTCTTGGAGATAAATTAGCTAACTATGTCTTTTTGGAGCTAAATGGGCTAATTATGTCATTGTTGGGAAAATTAAGTCAAGGAGAATATGAGAGAGGAGAAGACAAACTTATCGTAGTGGTCATCAAGGAGGAGAAACACCTAGAGCAGGGTCGTGCGATGCCGCTCGGGAGTTATTCTGCACAATAGATATTTTGCAATGTCTCAGTTAGCATGATGACACTCAATTATTAATACTAGTTTATAATGAAACTCACCGTGCCAATCGAAGAGAAGACGGGCATCGGCAGAGGGACTTGACCGCTCTTCTCGCACAGACCGTGAAGAGTGGGTCGTATTAGTTAGTAATGAAACAGACATTACACACATGACTTGGCTAATGTGAAAAAAAACATACCACAAAAAGCTTGTACAGGGCCCGTTGACCCGCCTCATTCCGGGACCTCTCCTCCTCAATCAATCGTGCCGTGGTCTGGTCCCTCACATCAAGAGCAGCCTGACTTGCCAATCTCTCTTTCTCAAGAGCAGCCTGGCTTGCCAATCTCTCTTTCTCAAGAGCAGCCTGGTTTGCCAATCTCTCTTTCTGAAGAGCAGCCTGAAACACCATTCCTCGTTACCACAGTAATGATCTATGGTGACACACATAATGAAACGGATGAAAGTGTTCTTAGTCTATACAACTAACCTCGATGGCAAGATCGACTGGCCGTGGACGACGCATTATCTCAGGACAGCTGCTCGACTGGCACGCCTTGATCTCTGGGAGAGTGAGTGGACAACGTATTATCCCATCTCCAATGGCGATCGAGCCATGGGGCCTCCCGCCACCAGATATCATCACCAGCTCTGGATCCAAAGGTTCCTGGCTAGGGTTAAAGTCATCCCCTTTCGTAGCCTTCCCCGCGTCCCTGTATGCTACGAGCTTCTGGTGGGATGATATGTTGGTGATGTTATTGGGATCATCTAGGTCAGACTCAGACAATGACTTCGCCTTCTTGTACGAGGCAATATGGGCCATGCCATAAAGGTCGTACAAGTGTGGCATCTCCGTCTTATTGTGATGCGCCTAAAAGAGAGGGACAAAATATTAGCATGAAGAATGAATTGCATGAATCATGAAGGAATCACATACCCAGTTTCGTCCGAACTAAAGTAAGTTGGCGCTGCCTTGATGGTGTGGCACACCAACCATTTGGCTACGCCGATCCTTCGCATTCTCGTGGACGGCTCGCCGGCTGCCTATGCACCACTCATCAACCAACGCCTCCCAACAATCCATCTTATCCGCACACCATCTCGGGGGCACCTGTAAGTTATTAGAAAGAATTTTGAGCTCTACGCCTATGAATGAAATCAAGAAAACTACGTAGAAGGATTTAAGAATAGGTAATTACCTTCATGTATTGCTCCTTTTTCAGAAACTTTCCACGGCAATCCTTCTTCTGCTTCTTAATACCACGCGTGGCGTAGTAATCTCGAATAGCCTGCGGCCGAGCCTCGTGGCGCAAGTTCTGTAGTAACCGCCTACACTCGGCCTCGAGAACCCTGGTCTTTTCTGAACTGATGGTCAGGATCTAGGAACTGTCTATGCAAGTCAAATCAAGAATACTTCCGACCCTCTTGCAACCAATGAAACTGAAGAGCTGCCTTGCATTGGGGGCACGGGAACCTTCCATGCACACACCATCCAGAGAATAGCGCATACGCTGGCAAGTCATGCATAGAGTACATGTACCACACATGCATTTTGAAGTTCTCTTTTCTAGCGGCATCGTATCTCTTGACCCCATTATCCCAAGCTTCTTCCAATTCATCCTTAAGCAGTTGCAGGTACACATTCATATTCTTCCCCGGATAATTGGGCCTTGGAATTATGAACGTTCTTTCTTTGCATAATCTTCCCAGGGGGGAGATTGAGTGGAATGACAAATATAGGACAAAAACTGTATTCGGTTGTCGTCATGCCGAAGGGATTAAAACCATCCGTGGCAGTGCAGACTCGAGGATTCCTTGGATCTGCCGCTTTATCCTGATGCAATCCATCGAAATGTTTCCATGCTTCCCCATCCGATGTGTGTACCATCATCTTATTCCCATCCGCATCTAGTTCGGTTCTTTTGCCCAATTTGTGCAATGTCATCTGTCTCGCTGTCTCTTCGACCATGAAAAGACGTTGAAGTCTTGGTACGATTGGCATATACCAAAGAACACTAACTGCGATTTTGGTCTGCCTCTTCTCACCCATACCGTTGTCTACCACAAGATACGTGCAAGACTCGCAATTGGGACAATAGTCCAAGTGTGCATACTCCTTCCTAAATAAGACACATCCTTTCTCACATGCATCTATCTTCTCATAGGGCATCTTAAGTACACGAAGTATTTTGTCCGACTGGTACAGGTTTGCAAGCATGACATGGCCTTTGGTTAGGAAGCGTCCAAATAGTGTCATCATCGCGTCGTAGCATTCTCTTCCCAAGTTGAACTGAGCCTTCAGAGCCATTACTTGTGCAATTGCATCCAGCTGACAGAGCTTACTGTGATCATGGAGAGGACGTTTTGGAGACTCCAACATTTCATAAAAGGCCTTTGCAGATTCCTCCATCTCATCTTCCGAATCCCGAGCATCATCAAAGTCTTGCACCATGTCTTCGATCCCGGTACCATGCTCGTCCGTGCGACGATGGCCCACCTCAACTCTTGTGCGTTGTATAGACTTACCATGAAATGTCCACACCGTATAAGTAGGCTTAAAACCCCTCCTCTGCAGGTGTTTAATCATTAGAGCCTCTGTCGTCTTTTTATAGTTGTCGCATCCAGGACAGGGGCAATAGTTTCTTTCCTGGCCATTTGCGAATGCGGCTTTCACAAATTCCTTTGTTTTTACAAACCATTCTTTCGTCATCTTTTTCTGACTAGGGTGACCGGTATACATCCACGCACGATCACTCATCATGCGTAGCTACTAAAGACAGAAGAAATATATTTATATATAATTTAACATTTATATTCATCGGTTAATCAGGTTCGCCATTTTTATTACGTCCAGGCAACCTACACGCTAATAGGTAAAGATAGGTCCTAATCCCACCCGAGTATGTATAGATTGGGTTCGTTTTCCCATGCTCTGCTCCAGATCCAACGCAAAATTTCGGCAACACCTCCCCGCTATTCTCCTGATACACGTCTCCGCAATAAACAGAGAGGATGTGCATCCGGAGAACAACAGGGAGGCACTGACGAAATTCCACATCGGATCCAGACCACAACATACGGGAAAACGAACCCAATCTACATATACTCAGGTTCTCCATGGATAATGTTGGACAATTCGAAAGGATGGCGGTTATAAATATGCAAAGACATGCATATTTATAGATGTCGCCCTTTCGAACGGGAGACGCATACTGGTCACACATACTGATAAATTAATTTAATTACCCAAATCTAGAAAGTTTCATCCAGAAACCGAGCCACAGTAAATGAAGGGGCGGGGAGGAGATAAAATTACTACTGACCCACGAATGCAGGGGCGGAGCTCGTACAACGCACGTCCAGGTCTTCGCGCAGCAGACCTCACAGCGATGAGACAACTATCACATGTAAATCCACCCGATCAACACAACTATTCTAATTATGTCATTTTAGAGGAAAAAAGTTAAGAATATAATATTCATGAGCTAACCATGATTTTTATGCCATTTTGTAGCTAAATGGGCTAATTATCTCATTGTTGGGGAAAATAAGGTCAGGAGAATAAGATAGAGGAGAAGAAAGTGGAGGAGGAGGAGAAGAAGAAGAAATCAAGGAGGAGGAGGAGGAGAAGGTATTCTTCTTCTCTTCTTCTCTTCTTATTCTCTTCTTCTTTTCTCCTTCTTTTCTTCTTCTCCTTCTTATTCTTGTCTCCTCGTCCTCCTCTTCTTCTTATTCTTCTTCTTCTTCTTCTTCTTCTTCTTCTTCTTCCCCTCCTCCTCTTCTCCTCTTCCCCTCCTCCTCCTCTTCTTCTTCTTCCTATTCTTTCTATTAAGCTAACTAACTAACTAACCTAACTAACCAAGCTAACTAAACCTATTGCTAAACCTAGATGGCACTAAACAGCAAAAAAAAACGAATCTACCACTAAGTAACTAAAAAAGAATCTAGCTACCACTAAATACCAAACAAAAAAAATCAACTTCTTCTTCTTTTTTCTCTTCTTCTCCTTCTTATTTTTTTTTCTTATTCTCTTCTTCTCTTCTTCTTTACTTCTTCTCCTTCTTATTTTTTCTTCTCTTCTTCTTCTTCTTCTTCTTCTTCTCCTTCTTATTTTTTCTTCTCCTCTTCTTCTTCTTCTTTTTCTTCTCCTCCTCCTCCTACTCCTACTCCTCTTCTTCTTATCCTCTTCTCGTCCTCCTCCTCCTCCTCTTCTCCTCTTCTCCTGCTCCACCTAACTAACCTAACTAAAACTACTAACCTAACTAAAACTACTAACCTAACTAAATCTACCACTAAAACTACTAACAATAATCTAGCTACCACTAATTAACAAAACAAAACTAAATCTGTAAATTAGCAAAAAAAGAAAAAAAGGACTCACTAGAGGGGGCGGCCGGGGAGGAGGAGGGTGTGGTGATGGAGGAGATGGCGGTGGTGGCGGAGGGGGTGGTGGTGGAGAAGGGGCGAGCTCCGACGGCGGTGGTGGAGGAGGAGGTCCTAGGGAGGAGGAGGGGTGCAGGGAGGCCGGAGGAGGGCGCAGGGAGGCCGGAGGAGGATGGGGCGTCGGGGCAGGGAGGCCGGAGGCCCGAGGCCGGAGGAGGAGGGGGCGCAGGGAGGCCGGAGGAGGAGGGGGCGCAGGGAGGCCGGATGAGGAGGGGGCGCAGGGAGGCCGGAGGAGGAGGGGGCGTAGGGAGGCCGGAGGAGGAGGTGCGGCAGCGCAGGGAGGCCGGAGGAGGGCATGGCAGCGGTGGTGGTGTTGGGTGTGAGAGAGAGGGGTGTGGGGTGGCCGTTAGGGGGAGAGAGGTGCGTGGGGGTGGGGCTAACGGCCGTTAGGGGCACACCCTCTTTGTCGTCTGCCTCCCGACGGCACAAAGGAGAAAAGCGGATGACAAAGAGAGAGGTCGTTAGGGTGGAGAGAGGGGGTGCATGGTGGGCCACCCGAGCGCTTTGCCGTCTGCCTAAGTGATATTTGTCGTGAGCCCAGCTCTTTGCCGTCAGCCTGACTGGTTTTTGCCGTGAGCCAGCTTACGGCAAAGAAGCAACAGACGGAAAAGACCCTCTCTGCCATCAGCCTCCTCTTTGCCGTCTGGTTTCTGGTAGCTGATGGCAAAGAGGGTCTTTGCCATTAGCCAGAAGACGCCAAAGAAGCAACAGATGGGAAAAAACTGTTTTCCAGTAGTGCGAGGGGTTTAGTTGTGATCGAGGTGGAGTATTGTCTGTAGTCGAATGACTTAGAGCCAAGGCCTATGATCACAACCCGTCCATTTTATGGCTAGGGAAAGCTTCGTGGTTTCAATGAACTTAGTATGTGAGTGAACACGCATCACCTTATCCTTGAGCACACTTTCTTATATGCCAATAGTCCTACCAAAGCCTCGGAACCGAATCATCCAATATCACAAAAGGTACCATGTCATATAAGTCAACTCCAACTCTACTTACGCTATTCAACCCCAAGGTTTGAGGGGAAGACTAAACCAAAATCTCATAAGCATGCTATAACTTGCTCATGCGTCGCCCTATGTAAAAAATCCTTGGGAAGCATACAAGCCGATAAGCTTGACTAAGGTACTAGAATCCAAGTGCTTAGTTAAATTATCCAAGGTCCAAGGTACTACATCACTATGCTAAGGAAACACATGTTATACTAATCCAAGATCTTGTTTCCTTCCTACAAGTCCATTCAAGTGGTCCATCAATCTTATAAACCACAACTTGACCCATCACTCCTACAAATCCAATATTTATGGGTTTCTACATAATCACCTAGTGTCCTTCCTAATCCACATATCATTGCAAGGACGATATCACAGTATACCTACAAACTCCTAATATCATGAGCTGCTAAACTCCTAATATCGATAGACGGTTAACACTGGATACTTAAGTCATCCCTAACGTCATCCAGTTACTTCTTCTTATCATCCATAGAAATACATGGTAACATCATCAATATCATTGGACTTAATCAAAATTAATCCAAACCATGTAGACTTACTTAACACCAACACCATCTTAGAGTTACCTATTTAAATCCAAATCTCATGTCCGACGAGAATTCCTACTTGCCTCTCCAAGCCATTATTTGAACATAATCAAACCATGACCACTACTTTTCGGAGTCAAGTTGTCATACCGCCAAGAGTTTTAGCTCGTAATCATAATTTTCCCACTGAATCCAAACTTACTACAACAATATGTAGGTTATGCTACTTTATCAACTCATTACACCAACTCACCTATCACCATGAAAGTCCGCGTAATCCACCAAAGGGGTTAGGTGGATCCTAAAGGCACCTACTATAGTCACCTCAAATCATTGTCTACAATTCATATATCCTTAGAACGATCCTTCCTATGGCTTGAAGGTTATGGTGCTAGCTTAAGAATGAAGGATACTTGTTCATTGTGACCACTTGTTCCATAATGAAACTAGTGCTCAAGAGGGGTTATTGGAACTCAACGGGTGCTCTGGAAATTCCGTGTATTAAACACGTGATCAGAGATGGAGAAGCTTGTGAGGTCTAGGCTGGTCTAGGAATGGGTTTCCAATCTTAAGGAAAAGCATATTTCTACGGGGTTGCGTCTAGTAGAGTACGTAGTGGTCAATGTCTCCAATGTTGGCCGTCTGTCAAGGTGGATCCTTGGTGCATCCTATCCTGATCATCTTCTGTTGTCGAGAAAGGGAAGGAAACGTAGCATAGAGGGAGTGCATAAGGGGTGGTATAGTGCAAGTGCAATGAAACAGTTGCAGAAAGGGCCAAACACAACATCAAGATGAGGTAGGTGGTATAGTCGTGTACTTTTTGCCTAGGGCAAAAGTGCGACGTGTATCAATGCATATACAAGCAAAACATAATATGGTTCCATTCGAACCATCACACAGACTCGACTTTGCATTGGGGATACACGACTCATCCTAACCTAGGGTTCTCAGACTCAATAGTCGTTCTTACTTCATGTGTGGGGGAGGAGTCCGCTGAGTCTTGTGGGTCTTCTTTAGGTGTTGCAACGTCCCTTGTAGTTGTTTGTCGAAATGACTCGGTTGAGCTAGAAAGAGTCCTTGACAACCTCGCACCTGGTGAGTTGACGACTTGGGTGGTTCTTCATGGCTGTCGTTGACATGGTCTTATTGTCTTCGTAACCCCGTCACTGTCTTCTTATCTTCCAAGGCATCGAGAGTTCCAGATGGACGATCCTTTATGCAATGACATCGATAAGGCTTGATAGAGTTCAGACTTGTTAGTTATGTTGACGAAAATATCGACACCAAGAGAGGGGGAAGAAGAGAACCATATTTCCTGATAACTATGGTAGGGCGGTCCAAATGGCGAGGTTCTCACCCACCGATGGTTGTCCACACCACAACGGTAAAGACATGGCCGCTCTTTAGCGATGCATATCATGACCATGCATAACTTACATCTGATCATCATATGCCAAGGTTGCATTTCTCTAGGGCAATGTCGAGGGTGGCACCATCTTGGGAGTCTTGATGCCATCATCTCTCGAGAAGGAAGTTTATGTCTGTATCATAGTGTCATAACATTACGAACCTTCTCTTCCAAATTTGTGGGTGATCACTTGTCAAGGTCGCCTACTTTCAACTTTTCAATGATGATTTCAAGGAATCAAGTGATCAGGGGCATAGGGTGCTAGCGACCATTTGCATGTTTTGAAAAAGCAGATGAGAGGAGTCAAGATAGTAAGGGTGGAAGTGGTAAGGAAAAAACCTTCACTCCCTTTGAAAATTTAGGAGAGGTGAGAAATATATAGGTTTTGTAAGAGGTTTAAAGGTTTGGAAAAATAGCTTTGTCCTAAGTAGCATCCCTGCTTACTATGGGCTTCCTACATTTAGGATGGGTATGATACCAGCTCTATGGGGACCCTGACTCATAAGTCGTGATCATCAAATGTACATTCATAGTGATCCCAGAGATATATTCTCATTGAACACACAGAAACTGAGCAACAAGAGTCTTACATCCATTACTTACCGTTTAGCTCGGATATGGCCTTTATGGCCATGTCTTCCTATATATTGCAGTGGAAATCTTCAAACATAGTGTGAACCCATGATATCTTCCTTAACCCTAGAGGCATTCTTACTGGAAAGCATCCTTGCTCGGTCGAACGTCACCATGATGTTCTCCATCATATCCTGTTCTCTCATGCCAGCTCAATGAAATAACTAGAGGCAAGACATTGAGTACTTTTAATGTACTCGCAAGCAAGCCATGTTTGGAATAAGGCAATCACAATGCATGACATGATTCGGTAAGTTTGGAGAAAGCTATTTTTTAATGCAATGGCATGATCAATTTCTTATGAGGCATGCATCATGAGGTGAACGATATTCATACGAACAGGTTACAGATATCAATACCAACTGAGGGTTGAACATCCCATGTTCTCCTATCATTCCAAGTTGTCCGACTTAGCTCAAGTATGATGTTCCTCACATAACCAACTTTGCAACACACGCACACTATTTGGTGAACATCGACGAAGCCCAAGAGCATCATCCAACTATCCTTGACCATGGAGACAACTATTTGAATAGCTTTATACCCTGGAGAGGTTGCACACTTTGCCCGCAAGACTCAGGAAACTTTCGTGACATTACACGACTCACGGTATTTCTCATACCCGGGGTAAGTACCCGAACATTTCCTTTCCCATGACGATACTAGCAAAGAGACCATTGGTTGGTTACAACCCCTCGTGATGTACATCACTTGTACCATCCACGAGGGCGCGCAACGGTGTGCCCGGTGTTTGTGAGAATAGCGCATGGTCGTCCTTTCTTGACACGACCCTGTCACGAGTGTGACCATGTCACTCTCGCCACTAGTAATTGAGGATCTCCAATAGCACCAACCATAGTAATTAGCAAAGCCCCGTCCCATAAGGGGTATTGTTGTTGTACATGAAAGGTTGGAGTAACGGTTAAACCAATACAATTTCAAAACTACACAATCACTAGCCTCGGTGCAACACTTCTTTCTCAAGTACCTACCTAGATCACACCATCTCCCTCGGGCATCAGTGGCACCCGAGGGATTTTCGAAAAACCTTTGAAATCACTTTCCTTCCCGACAGCATGCATATTCCCATCCCATTTGCATAGAAACTACTAGCAACCTAACTACATCCCACCCTCACAACCTTCTTAGGAATGTAGGGTCATGCTCAAGTGCAAGTGTCAATGAGGAGTCATCGGAAACAACAAACCAAAGTAGTCACCGATTCAACATGATTCTATGCATCGGAACGAAGTGCTATATATGACATGCATAAAAAATAGTTTCTTACACATGGTCAAATGGCTGCTTGCTTGGTTCATCAAAGTCTTCGAGGTCTTCACGAGCTTCTTGTCCACTCCAAGCACCTCGTCTACTTAGTCAACTATCGCTGGAACAACCACACTAAGCAACTCAACAAGCAGAAAAAGGGCTCTAAAAATAGGTGCTTCATTTTTCTTGGACATCTCTCGTCATAACAAAAATACCTAAGCTTTTTCTAAGGTATTTGTACCATCATAGAATTTTGAACGATGCAAATGGTAGCATCACTAACCCCACAGGAAGTAAACAAAAAATATTTTCATAAAAATGGGTAGATGCATCCATCTGATAGGGCATGATTTTAGAACACTTTTGGATGTGGTTTCATTGGGTTTGGAGTTGGAATGATTCTTCTATAAATTTAATAAGTTGAAAAAATTGGAAATGGGGCTATTTATTTGGGGCTAGCACAAAAAGTGCATCAGAAAAATGTGCACCTAGGCTAGAAAATTAGAGTACGATTTTAGAGTCATCAAGAAATTGGAATCACTCCATTTGGAGTGTATTTGAGGTCTCTTGGAATTTTACAAAGTGGGATTTGAAATATTCAAATTTGAATTTGAATATTATCACTTCAAAGAAATTCCTTGAAAAAATGTGCAACGCACATTATTGGGTTGGTTACAATTTTAGGAATCTATAGGAACTTGAATCATAAAATTTCGATGATATACGAATACTTTATGGATTTTTGAATCTACCAGAAAAATAAGAAGGGAAACAAAATTTACCCAATGCCGAAACGGCGCCGTGTTCAGAGGATGGACACTGGGCCGGCCCAGTAGCTCATCCTCATAGGGGGGAAGGCAACGTTGAAGGCGCACTCCGAGGAGTACGCCTCCTCTGCAGGGAGGCGAGAAGCAGTGGGCCGGGGCGCTTCCCCTTAAACAGGGGTTGGCCGACCGGTGGTTGAGATCTGAGGCCTGCCTGCCGGGCTCTCCTCCGACGGCTGGCCAGAACAGGAGAGAGGTAGGGGAGGCGCACGCTGGCCACTCCAGCGGTGCTCCGACCACTGGTGGGCTCGTGGCAGCTTGCTACACTCGCGTGGGTGGTCCATAGCGTCGGCGGAAGTCAGGGTCGTCCGCGGTGTTGCTCATGGTGGAGGCAGTAGACGGTGATGATGTTGCACGACGCCCTAGCCACGGGGACAAAGAGACGAAGTGAGGGATCGATTTGCGGTGATGCTAGAGGCATCCTTACGCATGGGGGAGAGGAGGGAGTCGGCTTGGGGAAAATTCCACGAAGGCCGAGGCACTACCATGGCGACCATGGGGAACTAGAGTGAGCTCAAGGACTCCATTGTCTCATCTAGAGGCTCTTTGGGAGGTAGAGAGTGAAAAGAGTGCGGAGGGGTGCTCAGGCATGACATAAGTTGTCACATCCCTAACCCTTAAGCAAGATAGCATTGTGCTCATGTCTTCTTTGCATTTGCATCTAAGAAGTTTCAACAAAAACAACAAAGTGGCAAAGGAAAAACTCAAAACCCTAGCCACCATTTCAATTAAAGGAAATTTCAAACTAGTTCAAATCAATGAACCCAAAATGGCCTCAAGAAATGTTCAAACTTTCTGATAAATCATGAAAGTAAATGAGCATTGGAGAAAACTATTTTCTTGACACTTTAAGCATTTTAAATAAATGCAAAAGCCACTGGTTTCAAATTTAAAAATTGAAATCAGAAACTATAATTTTCCAAAAATGTTGAAAACCTTGGAAGTGAGTGGGGATATTATAACAAATATTTCAGGAGGTCTAAAATAGTTTTTACTTTTTGTTTTGGAGCTGAAATAATTAGCAAAGCAATAAATAGCAAAACAGAAAAACAAAAAAAAGAGGAAATGGAAAAAGACTTACCTGTCGCCCAAGCCAGGCCCGGCCCATCTCCCCGCTCGTCCCCTCCCTCGCGCCAGTAGGCAGCAGGAGGTGGCCGCCGCCTCCTCCGGCGCGGCCACGCACCTGCGTGCCTGCCTGGCCGCCGGTTCGCGCTGGCGACGACGGGGATAAGCTCCCCAGAGCTTCCCCTATCCATTCCCCGCCTCGGTTCTTCCCCTCCTCCCGGATCCCCTCCTTCTCCCTGCTGCCGCCATTAGAGCCGAGCTCGAGCTCGAGCTGGCCGTGCCCCTGGCCATAGGAACCCCTCCCAGAGCACGCCATTAGCTCCGTCTCGTCGCCCTGGTCATCCCTGCAGAAGCCGAAGCTTCCTCGAGCCCTGCAACGCCCGCAACGCCGTCGTCTTCCACCTCCGGCCGCCGGACCTCTCCCGTCGATTCGTCGCCCCCAGGCCTTCCGCGAGCCGTCTGAGCTCTGCTCTGCACTCCCTATGAGCATGCGGTCGTTTTCCCTAAGTTTTCCCTGTCGATCCCCTCCTCTAGCCCTAGTTTCACCGGAGCCCGACGAGGATCGCCGCTGCCGCTCGTCGCAGGTAGCCCTCCGATGTCCAGCTCGTCCTTCCGATGGCACCAACAGCTCCAAGACGACGCGTAGATGCTGTAGCAGCTAAGAACCGAGCGTAGATCCCCCTGTTGCAAAGACCCCGATGACGCCCGAGCCTTGGCCGCCGCCAAGCTCGTCGCTGGCGTCATCTCCGGCTAGATCAGCCCCGGCTAGGCGCAGAAATGAAGCTGCGGGAGATGTGCCGTTCCTCTGGTGCTCTCCGCGCAGCATTTGGCCCCCTGTGCGCCGTTTCCGAGCCCCTCCGCCATGCTGGTGGTCGCCGGAGGCTCCCCGCCGGCGATGACGACCTCGCCGCCGGTGGAGGTCGACGTGGCAAGCTAACCCAACCGATTAGTGACTTAATCACTCGCTGACAAGTGGGCCCAAGGCCAAGTCAAACCTCAGTTAGGGCTGGTCAGCGCGGGATTAGTCCCAGAGAGGCTGCCAGTGGCCCCCCCTGCCAGGTTTGACCTGAACAGGTCAGCTGACCTGCTGACGTCAGCCTGATGCAATAAATGGAATTTCCAGTTTAAAACTAATTCAGGAAATTGCTAAAAATTGCAAAAATCATAGAAATTAATCTGTAACTCCAATGAAAATAAATTATATATGAAAAAGTATCAGAAAAATTCAAGGATTCTGATTATGCTATTTTCAACTATGTTTGAAAAAGTTACAGGACCCTAATTTGTGAAAGAAGGAATAATTCAATTCTTTTAATCACTTTATAAATGGAATTTGCAAAAATATCCAAATTTCATTATAAATGCAATGATCACACACTGCCCTAGATATAAATCAGTACCATAACATGACATTTCATGCATGTTAACATTAAGTTGATCTGAGCATCAGGTCGAATCAATTAAACCGGTATCCGAGAATACCCGTTTGAATTGCTATTCGAATGTGATTCAAATCAACTCTAAACCTAAAACATCTTGATTATAATAACTTATCACTTTGCATTCTCAGGCCATGCTCATGCATCATTTTGATTGCATATGATTGTTATTGAATGTTGCCATTCATTTCGGTAGGCTCCGCACCCCCGGATTCCACCGAATATCCGTCTGACGGATATCGTTCCTCCTCTGAGCAACAAGGCAAGCAACCCTTTTGATCATCCCGATAAATCCCATGTTCTTGCTCCTGCACCTATTTATTGCATTTAAGGTCAAATGCTTCAACTGCTTTTGCCACGATAGTTGGACCCACTTCCTTTGCATGACCTAACCTTGTCACAGTAAATAGCCAAACCATGCAACCTAGCATACCTGGTAGTTGCTTGAGCTATGATGTGCCTTGTCCTGCTATGCATGCTATGCTTAGAGTTGTGTATGGTCTGTCATCTGGGAGATGAACAAAAATGTGGAATGTGTTCGGTGAGCAAAGGTTGTGTGTTGAACTTGATTTGGTAAAGGTACCGGTGAAAGGCTGTGTAGGAGTACATGGCGGGTTGTTTCATTGGAACCGTCCTTAGGAACTGAGTTCCGTGTATGTAATCCAAGACTAGATACTACCACATGCTGGGGCCTGAAATATGACCTCGCTCGGCCTATTAATCGCGTAGTACTCGGTCCAGGAGTTGCAAGTAGTTTCTGGTGTTTATAGTAATGCTGGACGCCGTGCATGGTGCTGACTTGAGAGGTGGACCGTGATGCGGTAGGCAGTGGCACGGTGTACGAGGTGGCACCCGGATGGTGGGCTTGGGAACCCTGCGCACATCGTTTGAGGCCCTGGCGGAAATCTCGGCCGGACTTCCGTACGGGTTACTCTCAGATAGGCGATAAACCTGGACTAGGTACTAGTGTGGTTAACGGTCGTGGCCGACTCCCTCGCTGGGCTTCCGCTTGAAGTTTGCCGAGGTGCATGACGTGCAGATGGCGATAAGTGGCGGGAGTGTGTGTGACGAAGTACACCCCTGCAGGGTTATGATCTATTCGAATAGCCGCGTCCGCGGATATGGCTACTCATAAAATTGTCAAGATAAGCGTGAGTGTCGTGGACGGCATTTCCGTATGGAGACGGAATGATTCCACGATTGTGTATTGTTGTGGTGTTAGTGGACTCGTGTGCGAGAAATCAAGTTGTCAAAACTAATTTCAAAATGCAAGTTGTCTAGCCACGAGTCAAATGCTGGCTTTCCGCATGAAACCCCACAATACCTTTTGATACCTTGCATGAGTAGTTAGTTCTCCTAAAGTCTTGCTGAGTACCTTCGTACTCATGTTTGCTTAATAAATGTTGCAGATGTTGCTAATGACCCTAATGGAGGGTTCTTCGTAGACATCGACGAAGACGAGTAGCTGGTGTCCCAGCTACGATCTGGCCCTACGTCGGCTCTGTAGTATAGTCAGGCCACGTGCCTACTAGTTGCCCTGTCTGTACCCAGATAGTTTATAACTCTTCCGCTGGCTTGTATTGTATGACTGCTATTATGGGTCGTGAGACCCTTAATGTGTAATATTATGTGTGTGGCTCTTCCGAGCCTCTTAAATAAAGCTTGTATGTTTATGGTTATGTTGTGATGCCATCGATGTATCTATACATATCGGTATGCCATGCGTATGTGTGTCGTACTTGATATGTATGGGGTTCGATTACCTAGTCGTGAACTTTAGTAGCACTCCTTACAAGGAAATGCCCCTTTGTGGTCCAACGAGCCTTGGTAGTTCGCTACTGCTCCTGACACATTGGTTGACCGGCATGTGTCCTTCTTAGCTGCTGTGTCTGTCCCCTTTGGGGAAATATCACGCGATATAATGGAGTCCTTGTAGCTTGCTACGACTCGTCTACATTCGCCGGTGACCGACACCTGCTTTGTTGGGTCATGTATGCCTGTCCTTGTGCGGTACTGCCACTTTGGTTTATGACTAGACATGTCGATCCGGGTTCTTTGACATTGGATTGCTAGCGATACTATCGCATACGTGAGTCAAAAGAGGCAAACAGTCCCGGCTAAGGTAAGGCTGCAGCCGTGGAGTTAACCGTGCGTGAGACCACAAAGGGATGCGATGGGTTACAGGCTAGATTCATATGGTTAGGATCGGGGTCCCGACAGCGTTGGTATCAGAGCCTGACTGACTGTAGGATTACTAAGCCAAACTGGTCGAAGTTGAGTCTAGAATTTCTTAGTTATATATAAGGGAATTGTTTGTGGAAGGGAACGTAACACTCTTGTTCTCTTCTCAAGATATTCTATTCTGGTCATCCTCGTCTTTTCTGCGGGAATTAAGGACTAGGTTACTCATCTTCTCCTAGGCTCGTATTTCTGATCCGTAGATTATAGGACTAGGGGTTGAGAGATATTGGGTTTCTTTTATTCCTAGGAAGCAGGAAGTAAGTTTGGTGGCCAGAGAGTTGAACTTGATAGTTGAGTGGTTACGTTATTCCACTTTGGGTTGTCTCAAATTTGTTTTGAGCATTTACAGCCGTTATGCTGCCCAATTTTTTTTGCATTCAGAGCCCTAATGCTTTTGCATTACTCTCTAATTACAAATGCCTAGTCGTCCTTCTCGTCAGGTGGTACGTCTGACCAGGTGCATTGATGTGCCGGGTCATACGGCCATGCTGGTCAGGGTGATGTCGGTGTGCGGTTACCGCTGGTACCCCGAGTACACAGTGGAGGAACAGTACCGAGACTTCAACTAGAGCCAGTACATTTGCACTGTTAGGGTATTTCCAGATTACCCTGGAGCGGAGAAGCCAATCCATTGGTCCTATGGGTTGGGGGTCACCGTTGACATGGCAGTACAGGATGCTGCCTATTCAATGCTGACTATTATGAGAGCGAGACATGCACTGCTGCAGAATTCAGAGTTCTGCTATGTTCCGGCCTCTCAGTCTCGTGAAGAGGGATACCTCAGTGGAGTCTATTTTGATTCTTCTATGGAGGACCCACTTCTGCAGTCCACTGTTGAGATGCTAGAGAACAGAGACAAGGATGCTCGTGCTCTCCGCATGGAGCTTTATGCTACCCGTGCCCGTCTGTGGACAGCTTTGACGCAGCTGGCACCGGTAGTCCAGACAGGGTATGGAGAGATGGAGATGCTGAACCCTGTTAGGAACCATCTTCCGGCCCACGTTGACTGGCCAGCTATAGGAGGAGTTACACCTCTTCGGGGACCCCTCTTACCACCAGTCAGGGGACCAAGGCCACATCCGTGTCCTTATGGATCCCAGGGATCTCAGGCTAGAGTGTTTCCTGATCCGCAGGTTGAGCTTCCGGGTCATGGAGGTAATCTCTATGAGATGTTCTATGCGGATGCCTGAGCTATCAGCGGAAGGATAGTATGGTAGTAGCCGTATGTTCACAGTCCTGCGTGACTTGTGGAGTATGGTAGTAATGTGAAACGAATTCCGGAGGCCTAGATAATAATGTATAGGAAGCTTGTAAGCCTCTGATGAGTAGTTCCACCATTTCAGTAGTTTGCTCTTCGAGTAAGTTTGTACTGAACTATGTAAGGGTGTGTATGAACCATGGTGTATATATAGCAGTTGCTTGTTACCATGTTGTTCGGATATTCATTTCCGCATTCCGTGTGTTCAATACATTCTTAATCCATAGATAGTATGGATATGATATTGGTCTAAGCTATGAGTTTGTTTGTCAGGATGGTGTTCACCAGGTTGAACCGTGCCCCTGCTCATGAGCAAGGTGAGGGTAGTCAAGCGTCGCAGGAAGACCTGCCTCACCCACCTTCTCTGGTAGAAGTGATGCTTGAGGCAGAAAGAAACAAAAGGGAGACCAACCGACTCCTAGAGCATATTGAGCAGAATACGGCTTGACAGCCTAGGAATGCTGCAGTGTCCCTCAATGACTTTGTGAAGCTGAACCCTCCAAAGTTTCATCATTCCGTCGATCCCCTCGACGCTGATGACTGGTTGTGCAGCATCTCGCGCAAGATTCGCTCTGCGAATGTGTCTGAGGCCGACAAGGTGACCTTTGCGGCGTATTTCCTGGAGGGACCCGCCAATCTGTGGTGGGAGAATTTTGAAGCTATGCGTCCCGCTGAACCAATGGCCACATGGGCAGACTTCAGCGTAGCTTTCCGTCTGCACCATATTCTAGAGGGCCTGATGGACAGAAAGAGACAGGAGTTCTGTGCCTTCACTCAGGGCAAGTTGTCTGTGGATGCCTATAGCCGCGAGTTCGGTAACCTCGCCCGCTATGCAACAGAGGAGGTGTCTACTGACGCCAAGAAGCAAGCAAGATTCCGTAAGGGTCTGAGCCCTGAGCTCCATCGAGACCTGCACCTCCATGAGTGTGCAAGCTTTCAAGCCCTGGTCAACAAAGCGATCAGTGCGAAGACTGGTCATACTGACTTCGAAGCCACAAGGAAGCACTCCCGTGACTTTGGCTCATCTTCTGGTTCCGCGTTTCAAAAACGCAGGCTGTGGGTTCCAAATAGTTCTCTGCCGCCAAGATACACTCCGAAGCCATCCTACATGGCGCCTCAGACGAATCAGGCCAACCCTCCATCAAAAGCTTATGGTGGTCCAGCTAGCAATGCTGCACCACGTGCCAACAGGGTGGTATGCTACAAGTGTGGAGAAACAGGGCATTATTCCCGTGAGTGTCCTCAGAATGTGGGTGCCAAGCAACCCGGAAAGTCCGTCGGGCAGGCCAAGTCGGGCAAAGCGTTTTATGTGAAGCCAACTCCTGCACGTGGACGTGTGAACTATGTGTCAGCAGAAGAAGCTGTAGAGGATCCCGACGTCATACTGGGTACGCTTCTTGTTAATCATCACCCAGCGTCCGTTCTCTTTGACACTGGGTCTTCTCATTCCTTCATTTCAGAAAGTTATGCACAGTTGCATAACATGTCATTTTGTGATATGCCAATCCCATTGGTTGTCCAAACCCCTGGTAGTAAATGGCAAACCTCTAGGATAACCTATGACAATGAGATTCTAGTAAACAGGCTAGTTTTTCTAGCCTCATTGATAGCATTGAAATCTTCGGATATTAATATCATCTTGGGCATGGACTGGATGTCAGCTCACTATGCCAAGATTGATACTCACTCTAGAAATGTCCAGCTTACCCATCCCTCGGGTGAGATAGTAAATGTCTCTACTCGAGTTGCCAAATGTCAGCTCTATTCCCTAAATGCCAACCCACTTCCGGAACATGAAGACATTCCGATAGTCCGTGACTTACCGGATGTTTTTCCAAAGGAACTGCCAGGAATTCCACCTGACAGAGATGTAGAGTTTGTGATAGATCTTGTTCCGGGAACTGTCCCAATAGCCAGAAGACCTTATAAGATGGCACCCCTAGAGCTAGCCGAACTTAAGAAGCAATTAGATGAGGCCTTGAACAAAGGTTTCATTCGTCCTAGCTCTTCTCCTTGGGCTTGTCCCGTCCTCTTCGTCAAGAAGAAAGACGGAACGGATCGGATGGTTATAGATTACCGACCAGTTAACCTGGTCACCATAAAGAACAAGTATCCGCTCCCCAGGATCAACGATCTATACGATCAGCTCGCTGGATCCTCAGTCTTCTCCAAAATGGATTTGAGGTTGGGATACCATCAAATCAAGATTAAGAACGGGGACATTCCAAAAACGGCCTTTGTTACTCGTTATGGTCAATATGAGTACACCGTTATGTCCTTCGGTTTAACCAATGCCCCAGCCACCTTCTCTCGGTTGATGAATTCAATCTTTTTGGAGTATTTGGATAAATTCGTCGTAGTATACCTCGATGATATTCTCATCTACTCAAAGAATGAACAAGAACATGCCGAGCATCTAAGGCTGGTATTGATGAAACTTCGAGAGCATCGCCTTTATGCCTAATTTTCAAAATGTGAATTCTGGTTACCAGAAGTGACCTATCTAGGCCACGTAATCTCTGGTAAGGGTATTGCTGTCAATCCCGAGAGAGTTCAAGCTGTCCTTGATTGGACTCAACCTGAATCGGTTAAGCAAGTTAGGAGTTTTCTTGCTCTAGCGAGCTATTGTCGCCGCTTCGTCGAGAATTTCTCCAAGGTTGCAAAGCCTCTGACTGAACTCCTCAAGAAGGATAAAAAGTTCGAGTGGACACCACAGTGTGAGCATAGTTTTCAGGAACTGAAAAGACGCCTGACTTCCGCACCTGTGTTGCTACCACCATATTTTTCTAAGGACTTTGTTATCTATTGCGACGCCTCGCGACAAGGATTAGGTTGCATTCTCATGCAAGATCGTCATGTGATCGCATACGCATCTCGACAGTTGCGTCCACATGAGGATAATTATCCCACACATGACCTTGATCTTGCAGCTATGGTCCATGCACTAAAAACCTGGCGACATTACCTTCTGGATAATCGTTGTGAAATATTCACTGATCACCAAATTCTGAAATATATCTTCTCCCAGCCGGATTTGAATCTCAGGCAAAGACGGTGGGTTGAGTTGATCTCGGATTACGACTTAGGGATAACTTACACCCCGGGGAAGGCCAATGTTATGGCCGATGCACTAAGTCGTAAATCTTATTGTAACAATTTGATGCTACAACAAGGTCAACCACTTCTCCATGAGGACTTTCGGAAGTTGAATCTTCGTATTGTTCCTCAAGGATTCCTTTCTACCCTGGTGGCGAAGCCTACTCTTAAGGATCAAATTATAGCTGGCCAAAAGCGTGACAAGGGTATATCACGGATCAAGGAGAATATTTTTAGCGGAAACGCTAAAGAATTTTCCATGAATGATCAAGGTGTGGTGTTCTTCGAGAATTGTTTAGTGGTTCCTAAGAACCCACATCTAAGGCAGTTAATCCTTAAGGAGGCTCATGATTCCCCTCTCACCATTCATCCCGGTAGTACTAAGATGTATCAGGGCCTACGCCAGAGGTTCTGGTGGACTAGGATGAAGAGAGAAATTGCTGAGTTCGTTGCTAACTGCGATGTTTGTCGTCGAGTTAAGGCAGAACATCAAAGGCCTGCTGGCACCCTTCAACCTTTAGCTATTCCTGAATGGAAATGGGATAAAGTTAGCATGGATTTCATTACCGGATTTCCCAAGACCAAGAATGGAAATAATGCTATCTTTGTGGTCATTGACCGTCTTTCCAAAGTGGCTCATTTTCTTCCTGTTGGTGAGAGTATAACAGCTAGCCAGCTAGCAGAGTTATATATCTCTCGAATAGTGTCTCTTCATGGTGTTCCCCTGGAAATTAACTCGGATCGTGGAAGTATCTTTACTTCTCGCTTCTTGGAAAGTTTTCAGAATGCCATGGGGACTCATTTATCTTTTAGCACCGTTTTCCATCCCCAATCAAGTGGTCAAGTAGAAAGAGTGAATCAAATTCTAGAAGATATGCTCCGAGCTTGTGTTATATTGTTCGGTATGAATTGGGAGAAGTGTCTTCCATTCGCCGAATTCGCTTATGACAACAGTTATCAATCAAGCTTGGGCAAAGCCCCTTTTGAAGTTCTCTATGGACGAAGATGTCGAACACCTCTTAATTGGTCAGAAACCGGAGAGAGGCAACTCTTTGGCTCGGACATGATCCAGGATGCAGAAGAGCAGGTTCGCATTATTCGTGAAAAGTTGAAAACAGCCGAGTCTCGTCAAAAGAGCCAATATGATCGTCATCATAAGGCTATGACCTTTGAAGTTGGGGAGAAGGCTTACCTTCGGGTTACACCTTTGAAGGGTACCCATCGATTCGGTATCAAGGGCAAATTGGCTCCTCGTTACATTGGACCTTTTCGCATTCTTGCCAAACGAGGAGAAGTTGCCTACCAGTTGGAACTTCCTCCGCATCTTTCCAAGGTTCATGATGTTTTCCACGTCTCGCAACTCAGGCGTTGCTTTTCGGATCCTATCCGTGAAGTGGACCACGGAACGCTTGATCTACAAGATAACCTTTCTTACGGAGAATACCCCGTGCGTATTCTTGATCAAGCTGAGCGTACCACTCGACGTCGAAACCTCAAGTTTCTTAAAGTTCAGTGGTCAAATCATTCTGAAAAGGAGGCAACTTGGGAAAGAGAGGATCGTCTCCGACTCGAATATCCTGCGTTATTCCCGACGACTTCTAAATCTCGGGACGAGATTCTTTTGAGTGGGGGTGAGTTGTCACATCCCTAACCCTTAAGCAAGATAGCATTGTGCTCATGTCTTCTTTGCATTTGCATCTAAGAAGTTTCAACAAAAACAACAAAGTGGCAAAGGAAAAACTCAAAACCCTAGCCACCATTTCAATTAAAGGAAATTTCAAACTAGTTCAAATCAATGAACCCAAAATGGCCTCAAGAAATGTTCAAACTTTCTGATAAATCATGAAAGTAAATGAGAATTGGAGAAAACTATTTTCTTGACACTTTAAGCATTTTAAATAAATGCAAAAGCCACTGGTTTCAAATTTAAAAATTGAAATCAGAAACTATAATTTTCCAAAAATGTTGAAAACCTTGGAAGTGAGGGGGATATTATAACAAATATTTCAGGAGGTCTAAAATAGTTTTTACTTTTTGTTTTGGAGCTGAAATAATTAGCAAAGCAATAAATAGCAAAACAGAAAAACAAAAAACAGAGGAAATGGAAAAAGACTTACCTGTCGCCCAAGCCAGGCCCGGCCCATCTCCCCGCTCGTCCCCTCCCTCGCGCCAGTAGGCAGCAGGAGGTGGCCGCCGCCTCCTCCGGCGCGGCCACACACCTGCGTGCCTGCCTGGCCGCCGGTTCGCGCTGGCGACGACGGGGATAAGCTCCCCAGAGCTTCCCCTATCCATTCCCCGCCTCGGTTCTTCCCCTCCTCCCGGATCCCCTCCTTCTCCCTGCTGCCGCCATTAGAGCCGAGCTCGAGCTCGAGCTGGCCGTGCCCCTGGCCATAGGAACCCCTCCCAGAGCACGCCATTAGCTCCGTCTCGTCGCCCTGGTCATCCCTGCAGAAGCCGAAGCTTCCTCGAGCCCTGCAACGCCCGCAACGCCGTCGTCTTCCACCTCCGGCCGCCGGACCTCTCCCGTCGATTCGTCGCCCCCAGGCCTTCCCCGAGCCGTCTGAGCTCTGCTCTGCACTCCCTGTGAGCATGCGGTCGTTTTCCCTAAGTTTTCCCCGTCAATCCCCTCCTCTAGCCCTAGTTTCACCGGAGCCCAACGAGGATCGCCGCTGCCGCTCGTCGCCGGTAGCCCTCCGATGTCTAGCTCGTCCTTCCGATGGCACCAGCAGCTCCAGGACGACGCGTAGATGCTTTAGCAGCTAAGAACCGAGCGTAGATCCCCCTGTTGCAAAGACTCCGATGACGCCCGAGCCTTGGCTGCCGCCAAGCTCGTCGCCGGCGTCATCTCCGGCCAGATCAGCCCCGGCTAGGCGCAGAAATGAAGCTGCGGGAGACGTGCCATTCCTCTGGTGCTCTCCGCGCAGCATTTGGCCCCCCGTGCGCCGTTTCTGAGCCCCTCCGCCGTGCTGGTGGTCGCCGGAGGCTCCCCGCCGGCGATGACGACCTCGCCGCCGGTGGAGGTCGACGGGGCAAGCTAACCCAGCCGATTAGTGACTTAATCACTCGCTGACAAGTGGGCCCAAGGCCAAGTCAAACCTCAGTTAGGGCTGGTCAGGGCGGGATTAGTCCTAGAGAGGCTGACCAGTGGGGCCCCCCTGTCTGGTTTGACCTGAACAGGTCGGCTGACCTGCTGACGTCAGCCTGATGCAATAAATGGAATTTCCAGTTTAAAACTAATTCAGGAAATTGCTAAAAGTTGCAAAAATCATAGAAATTAATCTGTAACTCCAATGAAAATAAATTATATATGAAAAAGTATCAGAAAAATTCAAGGATTCTGATTATGCTATTTTAAACTATGTTTGAAAAAGTTACAGGACCCTAATTTGTGAAATAAGGAATAATTCAATTCTTTTAATCACTTTATAAATGGAATTTGCAAAAATATCCAAATTTCATTATAAATGCAGTGACCACACACTGCCCTAGATATAAATCAGTACCATAACATGACATTTCATGCATGTTAACATTAAGTTGATCTGAGCATCAGGTCGAATCAATTAAACCGGTATCCGAGAATACCCGTTTGAATTGCTATTCGAATGTGATCCAAATCAACTCTAAACCTAAAACATATTGATTATAATAACTTATCACTTTGCATTCTCATGCCATGCTCATGCATCATTTTGATTGCATATGATTGTTATTGAATGTTTCCATTCATTTCGGTAGGCTCCGCACCCCCGGATTCCACCGAATATCCGTTTGACGGATATCGTTCCTCCTCTGAGCAACAAGGCAAGCAACCCTTTTGATCATCCCGATAAATCCCATGTTCTTGCTCCTGCACCTATTTATTGCATTTAAGGTCAAATGCTTCAACTGCTTTTGCCACGATAGTTGGACCCACTTCCTTTGCATGACTTAACCTTGTCACAGTAAATAGCCAAACCTTGCAACCTAGCATACCTGGTAGTTGCTTGAGCTATGATGTGCCTTATCCTGCTATGCATGCTATGATTAGAGTTGTGTATGGTCTGTCATCTGGGAGATGAACAGAAATGTGGAATATGTTCGGTGAGCAAAGGTTGTGTGTTGAACTTGATTTGGTAAAGGTACCGGTGAAAGGTTGTGTAGGAGTACATGGCGGGTTGTTTCATTGGAACCGTCCTTTGGAACTGAGTTCCGTGTATGTAATCCAAGACTAGATACTACCACATGCTGGGCCCTGAAATATGACCCCGCTCGGTCTTTTAATCGCGTAGTACTCGGTCCAGGAGTTGCAAGTAGTTTCTGGTGTTTATAGTAATGCTGGAGGCCGTGCATGGTGCTGACCTGAGAGGTGGACCGTGATGCGGTAGGCAGTGGCATGGTGTACCAGGTGGCACCCGGATGGTGGGCTTGGGAACCCTGCGCACATCGTTTGAGGCCGTGGCGGAAATCTCGGCCGGACTTCCGTACGGGTTACTCTCAGATAGGCGATAAACCTGGACAAGGTACTAGTGTGGTTAACGGTCGTGGCCGACTCCCTCGCCGGGCTTCCGCTTGAAGTTTGCCGAGGTGCATGACGTGCACATGGCGATAAGTGGCGGGAGCGTGTGTGACGAAGTACACCCCTGCAGGGTTATGATCTATTCGAATAGCCGCGTCCGCGGATATGGACTACTTGGAGACATATGTTGTTCATAGATAACTTCAATGGCTACTCATAAAATTGTCAAGATAAGCGTGAGTGTCGTGGACGACATTTCCGTATGGAGACGGAATGATTCCACGATAGTGTATTGTTGTGGTGTTAGTGGACTCGTGTGCGAGAAATCAAGTTGTCAAAACTAATTTCAAAATGCAAGTTGTCTAGCCACGAGTCAAATGCTGGCTTTCCGCATGAAACCCCACAATACCTTTTGATACCTTGCATGAGTAGTTAGTTCTCCTAAAGTCTTGCTGAGTACCTTCGTACTCATGTTTGCTTAATAAATGTTGCAGATGTTGCTAATGACCCTAATGGAGGGTTCTTCGTAGACATCAACGACGACGAGTAGCTGGTGTCCCAGCTACGATCTGGCCCTACGTCGGCTCTGTAGTATAGTCAGGCCACGTGCCTACTAGTTGCCCTGTCTGTACCCAGACAGTTTATAACTCTTCCGCTGGCTTGTATTGTATGACTGCTATTATGGGTCGTGAGACCCTTAATGTGTAATATTATGTGTGTGGCTCTTCCGAGCCTCTTAAATAAAGCTTGTATGTTTATGGTTATGTTGTGATGCCATCGATGTATCTATACATATCGGTATGCCATGCGTACGTGTGTCGTACTTGATATGTATGGGGTCCGATTACCTAGTCGTGAACTTTAGTAGCACTCCTTACAAGGAAATGCCCCTTTGTGGTCCAACGAGCCTTGGTAGTTCGCTACTGCTCCGGACACATTGATTGACCGGCATGTGTCCTTCTTAGCTGCTGTGTCTGTCCCCTTTGGGGAAATGTCACGCGATGTAATGGAGTCCTTGTAGCTTGCTACGACTCGTCTACATTCGCCGGTGACCGACACCTGCTTTGTTGGGTCATGTATGCCTGTCCTTGTGCGGTACTGCCACTTTGGTTTATGACTAGACATGTCGATCCGGGTTCTTTGACATTGGATTGCTAGCGATACTATCGCATACGTGAGTCAAAAGACGCAAACTGTCCCGGCTAAGGTAAGGCTGCAGCCGTGGAGTTAACCGTGCGTGAGACCACAAAGGGATGCGATGGGTTACAGGCTAGATTCCTATGGCTTAGGATCGGGGTCCCGACATAAGTAGCCACAACATCGGAGCACCATTGACAGGTAGCGTGGTAGGGTGAATCCATTGCTAGAGCTCACGGGTGCAGGCTCAGGCATGTTTAAGCCTACTCCCAATGCTCCACTTTGGATAGGTGCTAAGCATCCAACAAGGCAAAAAATCCTATGTGGCAATCTAATTAAGAAGAGAGAGAGAAGTTTGGTATCCTCAGAAAGAAATGGTGCTAGTCACGGGAACCTATGCAAAACATTAAAAATGAAGGGAACTAGCCTATGCATGCAAGACTTTAGTTGCTAAACAATTAAATGAGGCAACTTAGCAACAACAAACTAAGCACCAATGCATTGAAGATTATGGTTCCTTAACATATTTAATGCTCTTAGCACCTCACGTAGCACCTTTCCATTGGAGGAAGCCTAAGAGCTTTGTGGGAGCGATTGATGACTAGGGATATAAGAGGGGAAGCGAGGGAGCGCCGGGGCCTCGCACCTATGAGGCCGGCCACTGGCCAAGCAGAGCGGCATCGGCACTCGTGACAGAGAAGAGAGGAGGGGAAGGGAGGAGGGGCCCGACACGCTGTCGTGTCACGGACACCGAGGGCACCTCGGGGGACATGATGGGGAAGCCTAAGATAGTCGTGGCCATGTATTGGGAAATGTATACAGTGCGGGTGGCCACTATAGCACGTTCTAGAACACCCATATTGCATGACACTTTGTGCGCGCATGTTGTGGGCATGTCACACCTTGTCCACTAGTTGCAGGAGGAGTAGGATAGATGGAAAGTGGCCTTGGATGGCTTGGGTGCTAGCTAGGGAAGGGGAAAGCAGAGGGGGAAAGAAAAGGGTGTTCTCCAGGGTGCAAAAGTGGGTTTCACCCCCCTCCATGATTGCTCTAAGGCCATGAAAGCATGCTGGAGGTACAGGGGGACTAGTAGGAGGTGTGGTAAAAATTTGAGTGTCAGGGGAATAGTAGAAGGGGTTTGATGCTGTTTTGGGCTAGCTAAAATGCTTTAATTGCCATGAAACCTAACAAGATCAAATAATGGTGATAAATAATTCTGTCCACCAATTTTGATATTTGTTGGAGAAACATTGCAATGTAGACTTGAATAACCCTAGAAATGGGTAGAAATGGATTTATCTTTATAAACCCATGCACATTAATTCCCACTAATGTACCTCTTGGTGTGGTGGCATTATTTGGGTACTAGAGCATACCCAAAAATGTTTGCGGTCAATTGGAGAAATTTCACAATGTAAAATGGCCAGATTCTCGAAATCGACAGAAGATGTTTTGAGAGGTTTTCGAGTATTAGAAAAATCAGCATTATTAGAGTATCAGAACATGTCCATTAAATTGGAGCACAATTGGACACACTTGGCAATGTAGAGTTGCTCAAATAATATTCTGGATATATTGGATTTTGGAATATTTAAGTGAATCAAATCAACTTGGATTGAGATGAAACTTGGCAAGACCATCACATATATCATGTGTGACTTGCTATAATTTCTTTGGAATTTTTTTGTAATATTTCTTATCGAAATATTTCAAAAGCTTTAAATAGGAACAAAGGGTTTTGTCCAATAGTTTGAACATGACCATGTGTTGAAACTCTTACATATGGAATATATATGTCCACTCGATTTCCCTAAATTTTCTTAAATTATTTGAAAGCAATAAAAACAAATTTTCTTCACGAGAGACCATTTCTAGCATTATAAAAAGTTTTCTAAATAAAATAGGAAATAACTTTAAAAATAATAATTTTGTGGTTTGGTGAAGTAATTTTGATAATAGGATTTAAACAAAATATTTGGATCAAGGAAACTTCCATAATTCTAGGACTTGTAGTACAAATCTCATTTCACGGGGTTTTGGATAGCTAATTTAAATAAATGATTTTTGGTTAAAACAATAGTTTATAAAAATAGTTTCTGGTCCTATACGCATGGTACGGTCATTGGGCAAAGATTAGTATCAAGGAGTCGAGTCTATAGAGTAGGGGAAAGTCTTATGATTTAAAACACAAGCAAACAAGCAAGCAAACAACAATCAGTTGAAGCATCACATCACACATAAAATATTTTAATTGGTCCTAATTTTTGAGCTATGTTAACTTAGCAACGTAGGGCACAACACATAGTGTGACAATTGATTTGTTTCTCTGGAAAAAGAAACAGACAAATAAATCTCACCAATATTGGCTAAAACTGTGCACTTGGCGCTAGATAGAAATTGGCAGGTCCAGTGGCTCGGCGGGCCATCCAGGGGCAACACCGAAGGTGTATTACATCGAAGGAGCTTCTAGCATGGGGAGGCATAATTATCGGAGCCGTTTCCACTTAAAATACGCGTTCGCTCCAACTAGCCGCTGACAGGCGGGGCCCGCTTATTACGTTCATCCCCCACTTCTTGCTCGAGAAGGAAGGAGGCCAGGGCGACACCGAGTGCACGCCGGCACTGCTGAGGCGGCATAGTCCACCTCCAGCGATGCCCGGGCTATTGACCGGTTCACGAGACTGTGCCGCGTTCATCCTGGTGCCGCTTGCTTTTGAGGAAGGCACACATCAACGTCATCTTATGTCCCCGCGAAAGGGCCATCGGCAGTCACCGGCTTTGAGCTCGGGGCACTCCCGAAAGAATGGGGGCGTAAGGGGACTTCACAACAATGATGTGAAGGCACTGTATGGGTCAGGGGCAGAGGGTAGTCTCGAGGGTGCTCGATTTTGGAAGGAGGCCGAGGTAGTAATGCCGACAATGGGGAGAGGAGCAGGGCACATATGCACTAGATTCTTGGTCTAGGGGCTCTGCCGAAGAGAGAGGGGGCCAAGGGAGCTGAGAGGGGGCTCGAGGGAGGTCTTATATGGTGAGGCTCAAGTATGCCATGGACGACGCCCATTATATGCCCATAATATGTTGGAAATATTCCCTATAGGCAATAATAAAGTAATTATGATTATATTTCCTTGTTCATGATACTAGTTTATTATCCGCGCTATAATTGTATTGATTGGAAAAACAAATACATGTGTGGGTACATAGATAACCAAGTGTCCCTAATATGCCTCTACTGGAATAACTCGTTGACAGGAGATGGCTAAAGTTTCCTAGCCATAGACATGAGTTGTCATTTGATAACGAGATCACATCATTGGGAGAAAGATGCGATGGAAAAGACCCAAACCGTAAGCATATAACTTGATCATATCAAGTTTCGTACTGTTGCTTCCTACATGTTAATGTAACTATTCCTATTACCATTAGACCATGCGGCTCACTGACACCGGAGGAATGCCTTGTGTGTATCAAATTTCACAAGGTAATTGGGTGACTATAACGATGCTCTACATGTATCTTCGAGGATGTCTCTGGAGTTGGCATGGATCAAGACTGGGATTTGTCACTCCGTATGACAGAGAGGTATCTTGGGTCTTATCGCCGTACTTGGAATGGGGGTACCCAGACCTGCCTGCCTATGGCTCAGGGCTAGCCTACTCCATCAAGCAAGCACAATCAGGCACGGCACCACTGAAGGCAAGGCACTCGCGCGAGGCAAGCCTCGCGAGGAGTAACAACATCAAGACCCACACGGGTCCTCCTGTGGAAGCCCCCGTAGCGGCGGATATTCCAACGTGAGACTCGGCCTCGGGAGTTGAAGATGGCGCGGGGAAAAGACATGCGATCATCAAAAAGCAGGAAGGTGCAGTTCCCCCGTTAGTTCAAGAGGGGCGAGAACGCAAGCAGGTCTCCATGACATCTCCCAAAGGATTCCATTCCGGTGCAACAAGACCACCGGCACCGACAGCAGGACAGACGTCATCCCAGGACCTGTCCCCTGCTACGTTGACAGCCACTTTGCAAGTGAGGACTACTTTTGGACAAGGGAAGCATGTTCCCTTGTACGCCTTGAAGATTTGCCGTTGTGGGATCTATTCCCGCCGAAACAATAAGGGAAGAGGACCGGAGTCGCCACTATATATATAGAGAGTAGGTTACTTCGTAGGGGAGCCGATTCATTCACTCCCCCACTGGCACCACACAAAGGCCACCCAGCCTCCGGAGGCCCTCGAACACTGTACTAGTTCATCCACCAACCTCCACGAGGGCCAATCCACCAAAGCAGGAGTAGGGTATCACATTTCTAAATGGCGCGAACCTGGGTAAATTGCCGTGTTTTGTGTCTCCCTCACCATCGAGTGAGTTGTGTGCCATCCCCAGGGAGTAGCAAGGTAGGTGAGGCGAGCCCGCGAGAGATCTTCGTACATGCCCCTGAGTTTGAATCTTTAGGGTTTTGCGGAGCCTGAAATCCGACATTTGGCGCACCAGGTAGGGGGGTGTCTAGGTCTTCTCCGAGATTCATCTTCCCTAAGCCCCGCTGCTCCGATGACCGATGTCCAACAAGCTTCTTTGAGCCTCATCGAGCTAGCTTCCAACCGTCATACCACATTGGTCGAAAGCACGTGTACATGTGTTGTTGTACCAGGCGGCTCGTACCAGATCGTCAACATCATCTCCGCGTCGCAACCACCGGGGCCACCTAGGCGCACGGCGGCTGGGCGGTGCCCCGGGCATCCAAGACACACCGCATCAACTTGGGAGACCTTAGCGCACACGACACGCTGCAGATGGCGAGCGAGATGCTCCGCTGTTGACCGACGTAAGGGGGCTTCAATGCGTGGGCGGACCAAATCAAGGAGCGAATCGCCAACACCTAGAAGGCCATCCGACCCCACTTTTCTTCATGGACGCAGGCGCCGGGCGCCAGGGGCTCGCACCTCGTGCTGGGCCCCTCCTGCGCTTGGCAGGGCCGAGAGAGACGCGTTGCATGCTGCTCTCCTACTCCTCCATATTCCGGCGGTCGTCCTCGAGGCGCAGCATGCCGCCAAGCACCAAGGGCGCGAAGAGAACGGCAGGACGTTCGTTGGACACACCGGCACGCATCACCAAATCCAAGTCGGCCAGGCGAGAGCACTCCCTCAGGCGCAGCCAGCGGGCAGCAGAGGTGTCGGTGCGGGCGAACTACGACGATGCAGACACACCAGGGTACCAAGGGGAGAGTCTGCACCACGCAATGCCGGGACTACCCAATGGGAGCAGGAGGAGCAAGCGACTTTGTGCGGAGGCCCATCGCAAGAAGATCTCTGAGCAACGCTACCGGAGGGTCCTTCCCCCGCCGTAGAGAGGGACCGTCACCGTCAAGGTGCTGAACGGCCTTGGAGGTCGATCGAACACCTACGTGGAGCCATATCTACACTGTTATGTAACAACACCTAACCTTCCCGTCAAGGAAGAGCCTCAAGCGTCCACCCCAAACCTAGGGCTCTCACTGGCGGAGCACTAGGCCCAAGAGGCATCGGCAGGGGGCGCCCCCAAGCCGCGGGGCATGACGCCAGCCCCCCCCCCCCCCCCCCCCCCCCCGCTGAGAAACTACGAAGAACCGGGTCCCAGACCTCAGGAGTACGAGTCAGATAAAGCAACGAGACAAAAGCGGCGCGGGTCACCCACGGCGACTACCGTGCTGGTATGGGCGCCGAGTGTCGGGCCTCACGAGGCACCCCTCACACGCGAAGAAGCTATGCGAGGTAATTTTTTGGGTTCACTGCTCTAGGGGGTGTGTGTTAGCCGCAAGAACTTCAAGTGTTGAGGGCACACCTCTACCAATCATATCATTTATGCATGCTTCCATAACTTCTGCTGCATCCATTCGGTGATCTGGCATCTTACCTTGCTTGCACCTTTGGGTGATCTACCCCCCCCCCTCTCAGGGGGCTCCGCCTATTGCATGTCGCCCTGTCGCGTGACCTAGGGAGGCCGCGCGGCCTCCCAAGGCCACAATCAACTGGATGAAATGGGGGGCGCTTCAGCCTCAAAATGGGACTCCTGGGCATCGACCCTCAGGGGCCTTACCGGTCATAAGGCCACCTGCCACCCTTGATGCCGTCCATGGACATTCGGTCATTATCAAGGGTGGCACAACTTGACCCCGTAGCTGCATTCGTCCATTAGGTCGCAAGCAACGTCGGTTGGGAAATGTGTGGGACCGGGTCTTGGTGATGCAGAGTCGCTCGAACGTCAAAGGGGGCTCCTTAGAGTCGAGCCTCGGGAGCCTTACCGGTCATAAGGCCACCTGCCACCCTTGATGTCGTCCACGGTCATTCGGTCGTATGCAACGACGGACGGGAAATGCGTGGGACTGGGACCTGCCGACATAGAGTAGTAGAAAAGCCCTCAGCCAGTCTCAGGAGAAGGAGCGGACGGGGCCTCGACGGGCCCCATCTAGATAAGGGATCTGGGGCAAACTGCCCCCAAGGAGTAAACATCACGAGGCCGGAGTATCCTCCCGTTCTCCCTACTGTCCTCGGGGGACCTGCATCGACACGTGGCACCTCTATATCGTCCTTCAATCCTTCCAGAACCTACTTCATCCCGTGACACTCTCACATAAAATCAAGATGCGGGTGTATACGACCGGGGCCCCCAAGGACGTGGAGGGGTCCCTCCCACCCCGAGTGGATGACCTATGCTCCGTGCTGGGTGAAGACTCCAAAGGAATCATGCGCCTATGCCTCGGGGGAAGGGATACTCGCGAGCTCAAAGCGTCCTCACGACCTCCCAGATACACCGCCCCCGTGACACTCGCACGAAATAACTACTTGCAGCTGTATATGCCTAGGGCCCCCCGAGGAAGCGGAGGGGTCCCTCCCACGCCTAGTGGAAGCCCTATGCTCCGTGCTGGGGGGAGATGGCGGCGGAGAATAGCCTACGTGACGGACGCCGAGTTTGCTTGCTTCTTCCTGGAGCTTGAATTATCCTTTGTTGGACTTCAATTTGTCGATTTCAAAAGTTGATGTTTGAAAAACAAAAAAGGGGGAATTTTATCTTGCACTTTCTTGTTTTGCTGGCTTTGAAGCCTGCTTTTCTGGATGTCATTTTCTGAGGAGCCGAACGCTCCAGATCGCCACTAGGCGCCAAGGCACGTGAAAGCAAGGACTTGCGGTCCCAGGGGCAACCATTTTCAGTGGTCCACCCCCTCTCGGGGGGTCGGATCAAAGCACGATAGCACAACAAAGAGTATCGGGAGGGCTCAGGGCGCCCTGGGTGATGACCAAAGGGACGATATGGGGAATCGCTCGAGCACCAAAGGGGCTCCTGGGCACTGCTTCACGAGCCGTACCTGTCATAAGGCCACTCGCCACCCCTGGTGCCGTCCTGGAGCTCTAGTCGGTGTCGGGGGCGGCGGGGCCCCGCCCCATGAAATGCGTCGAACCTAGCGGCGGTGGGAAAATGTGCGGGACCGGGGCCTGTCGACGTAGAGCGGCTTGAGTGTCTATTGGGGCTTTTGAGAATCGTGCCTCAAGGGCCTTACTGGTCGCAAAGCCACCCTGCCACCCAGGTGTCGCCCATATCGGCACTCAGGGCATCGGGGCTTTGTCCCATGAGGAACAAAATTGGTAACAGGTTGCGCCTCAGGGCGGAAGGGAAATGTGCGGAACCGGGACCTGGAGACATAGAGTGCCGAAAGGGTCTCCACACCGTCCCACCGACAAAGCGGGAGCTACTCAGGAGAAGCTGCAGAAGGGACCGGCGCAAACCAACGAGCTAGGTACCCCACAGGCCCAGACAAGGGCCATCTGGTTTCGCGTCGAACCAACAACGAATTAAAAACACGCGTACTAACGAAAGTAAGCAAGGCCTAAGGACTAAGATGCAGCGAGGAATGAGGCCATCGACCAAGCGTGCAGCGGCACAAACGATGCCTCAGGAGGATGGGACCTCCTGAGGGCCCTGGCTGACGTTGCCGCGAGAAACGCTGGGTCAGCAACGGGCCCTATGCAACGAATCCTGTTGGATTTCGGGCTTTGCAAAACCAAAAAGGTTCGAACACAGGGGTGTGTAGGAAGATCTCTCTCGGCTCTACCTCACTCAGCTCGCCACTCGATGGACAACACAGGAAACTCACTCGATGGTGAGAGTGACGTAGAACACATCAATTTACCCAGGTTTGGGCCGCCCCGAAGAGTAAAACCATACTCCTATTTTGGTGGATTTCCTCTCACGGAGGTTGGTGGATGAACTAGTAAAGTGCTTAGGCGCCTCCTCAGGCCAGGTGACCTTGTGTGGTCCTAGTGGATGAATTAATTGTTCGGCTCCTCTTCCCTTATCGTTTCAGCGGGATGGGATCCCACAACGGCCAATTTCCAAGGGGGCAGGGGAACATGCCTCCCCTATCCAAAACTAGTCTTCGCGTGCAAAGTAGCTACCAGCGCTGCAGCGGCCGGCTTAGGGATGACGTCCGTGCTGCCGGCAGGCGCCTAGGGTCTTGTTGCACCAGAAAGGAAACCTTTGGAGGATGCCTTTGGAACCCTGATAAGTCCTTGCTCCGTTTGCACTAAAGGGGAAACTGCTCCATCCTGCCGCCTGCTGCTCGTTTGTCCTTCCCTTGCGTCACCCTTGACTCCTGAGGTTGGGCCTCGTCTCGGAATATCCGCCACTCCGGAGGGGTCGTGAGGAGGCCCCCTATGGGTCTTGGAGCTCCTCCTCCTCGCGAGGCTTGGACCCTCGGGAGGGCCTTGTCCTGAGTGATGCCGAGCCCGTTGATGTTAGGTCGATGAAGTGGGCCAGCCATAGGTCGGACGCAGGCAGGTCTGGGTACCCGCATTCTGAGAACACCGACAAAGCCAAGCCACAACGACTACCAGCGAGAAAGCCATCGATTCAAGAGCGAAAGGAAAAAGGGAGAATGGTGAAGGTAACATACAAAAGTCTAACGCCCGACAGGGTAGAGTTCATTGTCCAACATTACAAGGGCAGGAAAACAGAAGCTTGGCGACGCCTAGGGGGAGAGGTCGCAGACATCGCCCTTGGTCCCGGCAGGCTCAGCGTCGGAGCTCTCCCCCTCACTAGATACGGGCACCTGGACGTACCGCTCCACCAGGGCATCCACGCGCAGGAGCACTTTGTCCCGAAGAAGAGGTCGGAACTCAGTGGGCACCAGCTCGATGATGTTCTGGAGATCAAGCTACGGGACGAGGCGGTGCATGTTGGAGAAGATGAGTGTCAAGGCAAGGTCCAGAAGCTCGTGCGTCGGACGCGTTGTCCTCCACCACGCGGGAGATGCCGGCCTCCAGCGTCTCCACCATCTTATGGAAGAAGGCGATGTAGCCCCCGTCCCTGCTAACCCATGGCAGCGCCGGGGCATCCCCCACAAATCAACGCTCGCGCTTGTCGCCTAGTCGGCGATGCTCTCGAACTGCTTGGTACACTGGGACTCCATCATTCGGGCGTATGCCGCCTCGTCCTAGGTGGGATGAATGGCGTCGGCCGCCTGCTAGACTCGTCTCTGCAGCGACGCCAACTCCGCCTTGGCCTTTGCTTCGCCCTAGAGGGCGGCGTGGAGGGTGGTCTCGTCACTCTCGAGCTGAGCCTGCAGCCCCTCCACCTCCTCCTCAAGGTCGCCAAGCTTGAGCTTCTTGGCTGTGGCTGCTCTGGAAAAAAGGGAATATCAACCACCAAGCAGCGGACGGGACAACAAGGAAAGGGGTGCAAACGAGGGACTTACTCATCAATCAGAGCCCAACGGCGGCGGATGCGCGGCGATCCTGAGTGCCCTCTGCCGCTTCTCCCGGGATTGGACGAGGGTGCTAACGGAGCGGCGCATTTCCCCCTGCCAGGATCGCCTCCTGGAGATGCCATGGAAGATGAAGAAACGAAGGGGAGAAGAGGTTTTTCTCGGCGGAGCAGAGGAAGCAATGAGGAAGCTCAATATCGCAGTGCCTCCTCCTTGCCAGGGTCGGGGTAGATTTATAGGTGAACCGCGGCCACCAAGCGTCGTGGGAACGCGTGCATTGTGCGTCCCTCGGGTGCCACGAGGTAGACCGGCAGGCACATTAACTTCCACGTTGCCTCACTTGACAACCGAGGAGTCACGTCCTCGAGGGCCGTTGGGCGTGGGCTGGCCGCGCCGATGCCATTCAATGAGTAACAATGATGGTCAGCGCGATTCTTGGAAATCATGCCATCGTGGGCTGGTGAGCCTCGGACGCCTCAGGGAGCGAAAGCGTCACTGCGTGGCAGCTAGACATGTGCGCCGCCTGGCCCGCAGTCAATTAGGGCCCGCGATGCTTTAGGCCACCCTCAAGGCTTCGCTGAGAAGCCAGCCTAGGCGCGCCTTGGGCACGGGGGCTACTATCGGCGTTCTAGGAATGGGGGTACCCGGACCTGCCTGCCTGTGGCCCAGGGATGGCCCACTCCATCAAGTATGCACAATCAGGCATGACACCACTCAAGGCAAGGCCCTCGTGAGGGGCCAAGCCTCGCGAGGAGGAACAACATCAAGACCCGCAGGGGGTCCTCAGTACCCCCTGGAGCGGTGTATATTCCAAGGCGAGGCCCGGCTTCAAGAGTCGAGGATGATGCGGGGGAAGGACATGCGATTAGCAGACAACAGGATGGTGCAGTTCCCCCTTTAGTGCAAGGGGCAAGGACGCACGCAGGCCTCCAAGGCATCTCCCAAAGGTTTCCATTCTGGTGGAACAAGGCCACCAGCGCCCGCCAGCAGGACGGACGTCATCCCTGGACCCGTCCCTGCTACGTTGATAGCTACTTTGCAGGCGAAGACTACTTTTGGACATGGGAAACATGTTCCCCTGACCCCCTTGAAGATTTGCCGTTGTGGGATCCCTTCCCGTCGAAACAATAAGGGAAGAGGACCGGGGCCGCCACTATATATAGATAGTAGGTTACTTCCTAGGGGACCCGATTCATTCACTCGCCCACTGGCACCACAAAAAGGCCACCCAGCCTCCGGAGGCCCTCGAACACTGTACTAGTTCATCCACCAACCTCCACGACGGGCAATCCACCAAAGAAGGAGTAGGGTATTACGCTTCTCAGCGGCTCGAACCTGTGTAAACTGTCGTGTTCTATGTCTCCCTCACCATGGAGTGAGTTCTCTGCCATCCCCAGCGAGTAGCGAGTTAGGTGAGGCGAGCTCGCGAGAGATCTTCGTACACGCCCCTGAGTTCAAATCTTTAGGGTTTTACGGAGCCCGAAATCCGAGAGGGCCCATTCGGTAATGCAACATCACAATAAGCTTGCAAGCAATGTGTCTACGGAGTTAGTTAAGGGATCTTGTATTATAGAATGAGTAAAGAGACTTGTTAGTAACGAGTTAGAACTAGGTATGGAGATACCGATGGTCGAATCTCGGGCAAGTAACTTACCGCTGGACAAAGGAAACTGCATATGAGAGTTCCGAAATGCCCCCGAGGTAAATATATATATATATATATATGGGAAGTACTATTTTGCCTACCGAAAAAGTTTTGCGCATTATCGATAGTGTACCTCGGTGCCGAAAGGGTTCTGTGTATCCATGAAGGGGGGTCCACCTGCCCATAGGCACACATGGGCAATAGAGGTGGCGCCCTAGCCACCCAAGGCTAGGGGAACCAGACCCTAGAGGCTAAATTGTCTTGGGGCAAGAGTTCCAAAGGGACAAGGCACATCGAAGGTGCATTGGAGTAGGGGGGGTCCTCCCTTCCATGTGGAGGTAGTACTCCACCCTAGCCGCCATCCCTCCTTTGATGTGGGGCCAAGGGCTGTGACCTGAAACTGTCCCTTCCTCCTTTATATATTAGAGGAGAGGGGAGAGATGGACACAAAAATTACCACACCCTGCGGCCTCCCCTCTCTCTCATTCGTTCTCGTTCGTAGTTTCGGGGGCAACTGGCGAAGCCCTGTTGTGATTGCTCCAACACCATATCCACCACACCATCAAGCTGGTTGATATCCCATCTACCTCTCCTTCCTCTCTTGCTAGATCAGGAAGGAGAAGACGTCATCGAGCCGCACGTGTGCTGAATCGGAGGTGTCGTCTGTTCGGCACTAGATCGGATCGGATCGCGATTGGACCATGAATAGTATGTCGATGTACTCCCCCTATCGTAGATGTTCAAATCCATAGATAAATCTTGGGTGCACGTAGGAATTTTTTTGTTTCCCATCCAACGTTCCCGAAGAGTGGCATCATGAGCTAGGTCTATGCAGAGATAACAGGCACGAGTAGAACGCAAAAGAGTTTTTGGCCGTTGATGTTTAGAATGCCTACTTCCTTAGTGTTATTTTGATTCGGTGGTATTGTGTGATGAAGCAGCTTGGACCAACCTTACTCGTCCACGTACGAGAGACTGGTTCCATCAATTGACATGCAACTTGTTGCACAAAGATGGCTGGCGGCTGTCTATTTCTCCCAATTTAGTTGAATCAGATTCGACAGAGGCGGTCCTTGTAGAAGGTTAAATAGCAACTTGAATATCACTGTTGTGGCTTTGCATAGGAAAGAACATAATTTGCAAGTTCCCCATAGCAGCCACGTAAAACATGCAACAACAAAGTAGGGGACGTATAACTTGTTTTTGCAGGGTATGTTGTGATATGATATGGCCAAAGACATGATAAGATATATGTGATATATGATATGGTCTTGTTTTGTATAGATTATCATGACTTGCATGTCAATGAGTAGGACAACCGGCACGAGCCATATGTGTGTCTTTCATTATTTGTGCCTTTTTGCTTTACTTGGTCGCTATGAGTTAGCAACAGTGGTAGAAGCCTAGTTGGCGCAAAAAACAATGGTGACACGATGTTGGAGATCATGACGATGGACATCATGTTTTCATGCCGGTGACGATGGAGATCATACCCATGCTTTGGAGATGGAGATCATACCCATGCTTTGGAGATGGAGATCAAAAGCATAAGATGATGATGGCCATATTATCTCACTTTATGATTTGCATGTGATGTTAATCCTTTTATGCATCTTATTTTGCTTAGGACAACGGTAGAATTATAAGATGATCCCTCACTAAAATTTGAAGATCAAATTGTGTTCTCCCCAAGTGTGCATCGTTGCGGAGTTTCATCGTTTCGAGATACCACAAGATGATCCGATGTGATAGACAATACGTTCGCATACAACGGGTGTAAGCCAGTTTTACACATGTGAAACATGTGGGTTAAACTTTGCAAGCCTAGAATGTACAATAATGGCATCGGAACAGAGGAGACCGAAAACTCAAACATGAGTCATTTAGTAGATATGATCAACATGGAGATGTTCACCATTGAAATCACCTCATATCACGTGATGATCGCACTTAGGTTGGTTGATTTGGATGATATTACACTCGAACAACGTGAGGGATGTTGATTTGAGTGGGAGTTCTTAAGTACTATGATTAATTGAACTCATTATCATGAACATAGTCAAAGTTGTGTTTGCAAAGTATCTTGTAGAACATAGCTCGCGTTGTAGCTCCCCTGTATTTTTGATAAGTTCCTAGAACAAACTAAGTTGAAAGATGATAGTAGCATGCGTACTAGTTCTGTAAACTGAGTATTTTCCACATTGCTGCATTGAAGGCTTATTTCATTGACGCAATGCTCAGTGTGCCACCCCTCTAGTGTCATATGTGGATGTTGTGAACATCTGATAGACACGTTTTTGATGAATACTTGATAGTTCAGTGTGTCATGCTTTATGGATTTGAATTGATGCTCTAAAGACGTTATGAACTCCATGGAGCATATGAGATGTTCCATAAGCTGAAATTGGGATTTCAGGCCCATATCCATGTTGAGAGGCAGGAGGCCTCCGATAAGATTCTTTGCCTAAAAAGTTAAGGAGAATAGCTCAATTGGTGTCATATGCTCACATTGTGTGGGTGCTACAATCACTTGAATATAGTGGGAGTTGATCTTTCATATAAGATAGTGATTGACATAGTTCTCCAAGTCACTACCACCAAGCTACTGGAGCTTCATGATGAACTATAACATGCCAGGGATGGAGATGATGATCCCTTAGCTATTCATGAAGTTTTACACCGCGAAGGTAGAAATAAAAAAGGAGCATCAATTGTTGATGGTTAGTAAAACCACTAGTTTGAATAAGGGAAAGGGCAAGAAGGGAAACTTCAAGAAAGCAAGCCAGTTGTGCTCCAATGAAGAAACCCAAGGTTGAACCCAAACCCGAGACTAAGTGCTTCTGTTATAAGGGGAACGGTCATTCAGAGCGGAACTACCCTAGATGCTTGGCAAATAAGAAGGCTCGCAATGTCAACAAAAGTATATTTGATATACATGTTATTAATGTGTGCCTTACTAGTGCTTTTTGGAGCTCCTGGGTAGTTGATATAGTTCAGTTGCTAATATTAGTAACGAAAAACAGGAGTTGCGGAATAAAACAGAGACTAGCTAAGGGTGAGGTGTAGATGTGTGTTGGAAATTTTTCCAAGGTTGATGTGATCACCATCACACGCTCCATCTACCTTCGTGATTAGTGATAAACCTAAATAAACATTATTTGGTGTGTGCGTTGAGCAGGAACATTATATGGATTTTGTTTATTGCGACACGATTATTTATGTAAGTTAGAGAATAATGGGTTATTCTGTATACATGAATAATATCTTACGTGATCATGCAACCGAGATGAATGGCTTATTGAATCTCGATCATAGTGATACACATGTTCATAGTATTGTTGCCAAAATATACAAAGTTAGTAATGATAGTACCACTTACTTGTGGCACCGCCTCTTAGGTCATATTGGTGTAAAACACATGAAGATACTCCATGTTGACGGATCTTTGGACTCACTTGATTTTGAATCACATGAGACATGCAAACCATGCATGTTGGTGTAAATGCACGAAGAAACTCGAAGCTGATGGATCTTTCGGACGCACTTGATTTTGAATCGCTTGAGACATGCAAACCATGCCACATGGGAAGATGACTGAAGGCCTCGTTTTCCATTAAGATGGAGCAGGCAAGTGACTTATGGGAATAATACATTTTGATGTATGTAGTCCAATGAGTGATGAATCATGCAGTGGATATCGTTATTTTCTTGCTTCACGAATGATTTGAGTAGATATGGTTATATTTACTTGATGAATCACAAGTCTGAAATGTTGGAAACTTCAAGAAACTTCATAGTGAAGTTGTAGATCGTCGTGGAGAGGGTAAAATGTCTACGATGTGACCGTGGAGGTGAATATCTGTGTAATGGACGGGTCATTTATTGGATAAATGTGTCTTCATAGGATACACAAAGGAAAAGTTGATAAGCTCGAACCCAAAGTTTCATCCGAAGGAAAGTGTTTGTTGCAAAGAACGGGTCATTTATCGAGAAAGAGTTTATCACGAAATAATTGAGTGGAAGGATGGTGGAACTTTATGAGGTTACTGAAGATTTAGTTCAAATAGAGAGTACCAGGGCGCAGGAAGTTGTTCCTTTGGCGCCTACACCAGTTGAAGAGGAAGATAATGATGGTTATCATGAAGCTTCACATCAAGTTAGTACCAAACCTTGTAGGTCAACAAGGACACGTACTGCTCCAAACTGGTATGATAATCCTATATTTGAAGTCATGTTGTTGGACAACAATGAACTTATGAGATATGGAGAAGCGATGGTGTGCCCGGGTTCCGACAAATGGCTGGAGGCCATGAAATCCGCAATAATATCCATGTATGAAAATAAAGTGCGGATTTTGGAAGAACTACTTGATGGTCGTAAGGCTATTAAGTACAAGTGGATATTTAAAAGGAAGACATACGATGATGGTAAATATTACCATTTAGAAAGCTCGACTTGTCATAAAGAAGATTTCCAACAAGTTCAAGGAGTTAACTACGATGAGACTTTCTCACCCAAAGCGATGCTAAAGTTTGTTGGAATTATGTTAGCGATGCTAAAGTTTGTTGGAATTATGTTAGACTTTCTAACCCATTTTTAAATTATGAAATGTGGCAGATGGATGTCAAAACAGTATTTCCTTCATGATTTCCTTGAGGAAAGGTTGGACGTGATACTAGAAAAATGTTTTGTCAATCCTAAGGATGTTAAATGTCATGTGAGCTCCAGTGATCCATTTATGGAATGGTGCAAGCACCTCGGAGTTGGAATAAGTGCTTTGATGCGTGATCAAACTTCTGGTTTATACGGAGTTTATGAAGAAACTACTATTTACAAGAAAGTGTGTGGGAGCACTGTAGAAATTATGTTAAGTATATGTAGTTGACATATTGTTGATTGGAATTTATATATAATTTCTGAAAAGGATAAAGGGTTGTTTGAAAGGAGTTTTTCAAAGGAAAACCTAGATAAAGCTACTTACAATATTGGGCATCAAGATCTATAGAGATAGATCAAGACGTTGGCAAAATTTCCAATGAATACATACATTCACAAGATTTTGAAGAAGTTCAATATGGATCGGTTAAAGAAGGAGTTCTTGACTGTATTCTAAGGTGTGAGTTTGAGTAAGACTCAAAGATTAACCACAGCAGAAAAAAGGGAAAGGATGAAGGTCGTACCCTATTCCTTAGCCGTAGGCTCTATAGTATGCCATGTTGTGTACCGCACTTGATGTGCGCCCTGCCAGGAGTCTGTCAAGGGGTAGAAGAGTGATCCAGGAGTGGATCACTACATAGAGATAAAAATTATGCGTGTGAGTATCACGCACGCATCGGGTGGTACGTGGCAGATGACATGGCAGTTGGCCTTGTCTTGAGCCAGCATCGGTGCCTCGCCGGGTTGTTTGCGTGAATGCACATCATGCCAGGCTTGACTGGGTCGTTGCGTAGCTGAGGTGGTGGAGGTGCTCCAAGCGAGCTAGAGGGTGGAGGACCCTCTCGGGCTGAAGTGACAAGCTCGGTGATGTGGCCCAGCCACGCGACGTAGCCGGCATTAGCCGGGCGGTATCAAAGAAGCTCGAGCACCATGAGCAGCATGGCCCGTGCATTCACATGCTCAAGGCGGGTATGTATAACACCCTCGAACCAAAGCTCCAGAAGATTCCCCTTTTTATTCCATTGTCGTCATGTGATATATTTAGTTGTCACATTCATCATCACATCATGCACACCATCCGCATTGCATCGTCACTTCGTTGTCGTCATTTGTCAAAACATGCATCCATTGTTAGTTTTCGGTTCTCTCAGTTTTGTCGTCGACCATTTCGAGACCAACCACACATGCACGCACCCACGACACCGTTAAAGTCTTGTTTTTAAGCGTGTGTATAAAATATTCTCGGATTGGGTTGAAATTTGGCGTGCGGTCTTATTATAATGTATGTAGGCCGCGTGCCTAATTTCATCACAATCAGAGTCCATTTGATACCCCAACGGATACCTCTAGCGGCACCGTCATCGGTTTAATTATCAGAGTTTTTTCAGTTTTAAAAACTCGGTCACGGGCCGCACCATTTCCCTCTCATCTCAGCCCAAGAGCCTCTACAAAGCCTACCCAGGCTACCTAGCCTACCCCTCCATTTCGAACCGCCCGATCAGAATCCAATAGTCCAAAAACGGATGAAATTAGCTAAACCTAGCCCCTTGCCTATATATAGACAACTACCTCGCCAGAAATGGGAAACCTACCCTAGTTGCCTTGTTTTCTATGCCCCTCCATTAAGCCGCGCCATCTCTCTCTCCTACCTACCACCTCCAGCACAGTCAGCTTTCCCGGGCCTGGGGCAAGCCCGCCGAGCCCATCGGGGCCCGAGCAACCCCGTCCACGCCTCTGCTGCCAGGCAGCCCGCGCTACCGAGCCAGGCGCTGCCTGCACCATCACCGGGGAAGCCGAACTCGATCCTCCGCCGGCCGGCCATCTCCTACCCGACCGGCGCCTCCGCCGCCCCAACTTGGCAGCCGCCGGTCTCCCTGTCCCTCTTCTCCTCTCTTCTAATCTTACTCACTCTCAAAGAGTCTCTCTCTTTCCTATAGTATGCTGCCGTGGATTCGGGCTCCGCCGTAGTTGGGGATATTACCCCGTCGTATAACCCGCCCTATGGGTCAGGTCTTGATTATGGCGGCTTAAGAAGGTACTCAAGATGGGCTTAGAAGAACAATACCAAAGGTGCAAGGCGGCCTGTTCCAGCAAGACGCCTGGCGGTTCTCACTATGAAGAAGGCGGATCAAGTCCCATGAAGTAGAAGATAGGCAGGAGATAGGCCTTGCTTTAAAGGCAAGGCGACTTAGAGACATACTGGCTCACGAATCATAATGTGACCTGGATTCTTGTAAACCTAGGGTCTCGACCTATATATAAAGGCGAGCCTCTAGGTCCAATAGATTCAAGTAATGAGAGATCTAGAGCTTGGAAAGGCGAATCCACACCCTTGTAATCGATTTCATCATCAATACACACAAAGCAGCACATAGGCTTTTACCTCCATACGAAGGGACGAACCTTTGTAAACCCGCATCCTATTCCCAATTAACCCCTTTGAGTTGGCACATAATTGCGATGGCCTCATCACTACGTCTTTCTACGAGGACATATGTCGTGATAAAACCACGACAGTTGGCGTCGTACGATTAGAAGTCGGGTCTTTCAGGAGGGTGATTTAGTGCTTCAATTGATTCATGATCATACACGCATGCACCAGCTATAACCACCATGGGAAGGTCCGTTCGTCGTCAGCAAAAGTCTTTACAATGGCTCATATTATCTGGTAGACCTTCGTTCACACAAGCTAACTTCGGAGGAGGAAACAACCCGACCATGGAACATTGCTCATCTATGGCCTTATTATACTTAGAGCCACTGGCTCCTTATCTATGTACATAGTTCAAAACTTGTGTGCCTTTTTATTTAAAGACAATAAGTTGGCTCCACGAAATTGGGGGTCTATGTCGTTTTAGCCTATATGCTAAGCATAAGGCTTTATTGTTTTTTGATAAGCCGCCCAAGAGGATGAACCACCGTGAGGATGTCATCCAAACATGAGTGCTTTTAGTATCAAAGAAGATGAGTCGCCACGCTGCAATCATTCAAACATGGATGTTGATAAGCCAGAGAGGACCGGTTGCCACGACGCATGGTTCAAACATAGGCGCCTATGGTGGTCAGGAGTATCAAGCCGGCTTATCCGGGCGCTACTAGTCCCCAGATTGTTTAGCAGTAACAACATTGTCTTATGCAATCCTATGCTCTGCTTTTAATTGATCGTAGGTCATTTGGGGGCTTCCAATTAACTGAGTTTAGCTTTCTCACCCTCTTGGTCTGTGAAACATTAATGCATTACATCCTACGCACGATCGAGTTGAGTTCTTAAAGGGAGCCCTTCAAGGGTTTGGGAGCTACGCGGTTGGTCTGATGACCAAGAGCCGGCCCAAAAAACTCTACATTGACAATTCGAGCTGGGGTCTGGAGGCCGTTTCGATTGACCGTGGTTACCGGGTCCCCTTTGGCAAGATTCACGTCTTCATCTGCCAAATCGAAGCATCCATCCCCGAGACAGTCATCTGCACCGACACTGTCGAGCCGGCTCGGTTCAGTCATCTCGCCCAGTGTGAGATCAGGCGACGCCGCGCCTTCGTTGGCATCATGCAGGGGGTCAACCTCCCGGATGAGCCTGCGATTGGTGGAGATACTCCTGTCAACTCTCATAGCGAGTCGTTGATAAAAAGTATAGGGGATCGCAACAGTTTTCGAGGGTAGAGTATTCAAACCAAATTTATTGATTTGACTCCATGTGAGCCAAAGAATATTCTCGAGTATTAGCAGTTGAGTTGTCAATTCAACCACACCTGGAAAACTTAGTACCTTGAGAAAAGTATTTAGTAGCCAATGAATATGGAAGTAACGGTAACAGTGGCAAAACTTGACACTAACAGTTTGTAGTGATTGTAACAGTAGCAATGGAAAAGTAACTTAGCAAAGATCAATATATGGGTAGCTCATAGGAAATGGATCTGTGATGGATAATTATGTCGGATGGGATCCATCATGCAACAATCATAACAAAGGGTGATATAGAACTAGCTCCAATTCATCAATGTAATGTAGGCATGTATTCCAAATATAGTCATACGTGTTTATGGAAAAGTAATTGTATGACATCCTTTGTCCTACCCTTCCGTGGCAGTGGGGTCCTAATGGAAACTAAGGTATATTAAGGCCTCTTTTAATATAGAACTGAACCAAAGCATTATCACTTAGTGAATACATGAACTCCTCAAACTACGATAATCACCGGAAAGAATCCACGTCATTGTCACCCTAGGGGCGGATCATAACTCGTAATAGGTGTCGATAACTTGCAAGATAGGATCAAGAACACATATATATTCATGAAAACAGAATAGGTTCAGGTCTAAAATCATGGCACTCGAGCCCTAATGGCAAGCATTAAGCATAGCAAAGTCATAGCAACATCAATCTCAAAACATAATGGATACTAGGGATCGAACAATAACAAAACTAAATTGAGCCCTAGTGGTTATTATTATATTTCATAGTTCATGATAATTGTCTATTATTCATGCTAGGTATTTTGCAAACATTGCAAAAATGGAAAAGTGACATTTCCTTAGGAACATCATACAAATGAAATTCTACCATGTGAGGATTCTTCCTAGGATAAAATTTAAAATTTTGCACGAAAGAATTAGTAAATAGGAGATACTTGTCACACTTATCATTGAGGAATTCGGTGATGCCTGCATTTTCTGCTAGATAGTAGAAATAATCGTAAATTCCGGCCGCCCTCAAGAATGCCTCACTTGGCCATTCACATGGTCGTATTGCCGTGGTGCGAGGAATATTGTATCTAGGCTACTCATTTTCATTTTCTTTAAACTCCCGGCTTGAAGAGCCTCTCAACAACCTCCTCATCTTTTCTTTCTTCAAAAAATAAATCTGAAATTTTTAGTGACTCCACATAAACATGAACAAAACTCAATCAAAACTTATAGCAACTACTCCCTCAAGTGCCTAGAAGCTATGTCATGCATCAAAACTACTTGGGACCCTACAAATTTGACATGCAAGCTCAAGAACAAGGTCACCAAAGCAGCAAGATTATGAAATATATAAAGAACTAGAACAAAAACTAATTGGACCATTGGAGGAGTCACATACCGATGAACAATCCCCTAAAATCGTTTTGCAAATGGGGCTTTGAGCAAGGAGATCGAAAATGGCACCAAGATGAGCTAAAAAACGGGTTTGAGCAATTGTGTGATTTTTTCTGGAGGAAGAAGTGGATGGGTGTTGGAATGAGTGAAGGGGCCCCACATGGGACCCACAAGCCAGGGGCGCGCCTAGGGGTTGGTTGTGCCATGCAGGCTTGTGGCCCGCTACTGCAGTCCCCTGATGTATTTTTAGTACCAAAAATTCTTAAATATTCCAGAAAAAGCATATTAAATTTTGAGGGCATTCTGAGAACTTTTATTTTCAGGTCATTTTTCTATTGCACAAATAAAAGGAAAAACAGAGAAATAATAACATTTTTACTAAATTGAAACTAAGGAACAAAAAAATAAAGGTCGGGTACACAAGGTTGTGGTTTCTAAATTCATCCATCTCATGCTCGTGAAAAAGAATCCATCAATAAGGTTGATCAAGTCTTACTGACAATTTTTTTCAATGATGGAAATAGAGAATTTTTGAATAAAACTAGGTTACCTCAATGGGGATATGCATGTCCCCAACAATAAGTATATCATATTTCTTCTTTACTGTAGGAAGAGGGAATAGTAAACGTTGTAATTTTTTTAATGGATTTGATACTATGGACTTGAAGTTGTTTCTTTGGAAAGTGTACCGTATGCTCATTACCGCTAACATGAAAAGTGACATTGCCTTTGTTGCAGTCAATAACAGCCCCTGCAGTATTCAGAAAGGGTCTACAAAGGATGATCGACAAACTGTCGTCCTCGGGAATATCAAGAATAACAAAGTCTGTTAGGATAGTAACGTTTGCAACCACAACAGGCACATCCTCGCAAATACCGATTGGTAAAGTAATTGATTTATCAGCCATTATCAAGTATACAATATAAAGAGAACGACATAACACTAATACCAGCTCTGAGATCACATAAACTAGTTTTAACATTATTTCCTTTAATAGAGCAACATATAGTAGGTACTCCACGATCTCCTAGTTTGTTTGGTATTCCACCCTTAAAAGTATATTTAGCAAGCATGGTGGAAATCTCAGCTTCAGGTATCTTTCTTTTATTTGTAACAATATCTTTCATATACTTAGCATAAGGAGACATTTTTAGAATATCAGTTAAGCGCATACGTAAGAAGACATATCTCAATATTTCAGCAAAGCGCCCAAAATCCTCATCATCCTTCTTATTGGATGGTTAGGAGGAAAGGGCATGGGTTTGCTGAACCCACGGTTCACTTTCTCTACCATGCTTCTAAGCACCAAAATTTCCTTTATCATATCTCTTATTCCTTGGTTTTGGGTTATCAAGATCAACAACAGGTTCAACCTCCACATCATTATTATTACTAGGTTGAGCATCGACATGAACATCATCATTGACATTATTAGTAGGTTCATGGTCATCTCGAGATTGTGTCTCAGCATCAGAAATAGAGATATCATTTGGGTTTTCATGTGACTCTATAAGAGGTTCACTGGCAACATGCACAATGCTATCATCATTCTTTTTTGTTTTTATTAGAAGGAACATGTATGTCAGTATTAGCTCCCTGAGAATCTTTCTCAACTCTCTTAGGATGGACCTCAGGGTAAAAAGGTTCCTCGGTCATTCTACCACCTCTAGTCACAACTCTAATAGAATGATCATTGTTCTTACTAATCATCTCATTGAACAAATCATTTTGTGCCTTAACTACCTGTTCTACTTGAGTAGTTACCATGGAAGCATGTTTACTAATAATCCTAAGATCATTGATAGTAACACTCACATAATCACCCAAGCGATCAAGGATGAAAGCATTATGCTTCAATTGTCTACTAACATAAGCAACGAAATTTTCTTGTTTAACAACAAAGATATCAAATTCATCCACGCATTGGCTAGCAGACTTATCATAAGCGATGTCACCTTCATCAAATCGATGAACATAATTTACCTCTACTACCTATGTCGGGTTATCAAGACCATGTATTTCATCAATAGGTGGTAGATTCTTAACATCTTTGCTTCTTGCATATCTTCAGGACTTAGGAATAGAATACCTCTTTTCTTCGGAGTTGGTTTTGGAGGTGGTTTGGGAATAGTCCAATCATTATCATTGCTCAATATATTATTCAATAGTAGTTCAACTTCTTCAACAGTTCATTCCTTGAAAACACAACGAGCACAACTATTTAAGTGGTCCCTAGAATCACCGTTAGTCCATTATAAAAGATATCCAGTATTTCATTTTTCTTGAGAGGGTGGTCAGACAAAGTATTAAGTAACTCGAGAAGCCTCCCCAAAGCTTGTGGGAGACTCTCTTCCTTTATTTGCACAAAGTTAAATATTTCCTACAAGGCAACTTATTTATTATGGTCAAGAAAGTATTTTTCAGAGATGTAGTAAATCATATCCTAGGGATTACGCACACAACCAGGTGCAAGAGAATTAAACCATATCTTAGCATCACCCTTTAATGAGAACGAAAAAAACTTAAGAATGTAGCAGTAACGAATTTTTTTCTCATGAGTAAATATGGTGGCTATATCATTCAATTTAGTTAGGTGTGCCACGACAGTTTCAGATTCATAACCATGAAAAGGATCATATTCTACCAAAGTAATAACTCAGGATAGAGAATTCATAGTCCTTATGAGTAACACAGATAGGTGAAGTAGGACACTTGGGATCATATAACATTCTAGCGTTCAAAGATTTTTCCTTCCACTTGCATAGCAATCTCTTAAGATCATCTCTATCCTTCCATAACATAACCCTCACGTATATTAGGAAATTCATATCTGGGAGAGCTAGGTCTAAGAGGTGAATCATAGTGTTCAGTTTCATCAGATTCAACAATATCATCAATTTCAGCATTTACTCTAGCAATTTGTTCATCAAGAAATTCACCAAGTGGCACAGTAGTATAAAGAAAAATATCATCATAACCTTCATGCATAGCCGAAGTAGCATCATCAATTACTCGCGACATATCAGATTCAGTAGCAGGTGATGGAGTCGCACATTTACTCATAACACACGGTGAATCAAGTGCAGATCTAGATGGCAGTTCCTTACATGCCCTCGTAGTTGAGGGGTAGATCTTGGTTTTAGCGTCTTTCAGATTCTTCATTGTGATCAATAGATATAAATTCCTTATGACTCTGAGAATAAAGATATGCTCCCCGTCAACGGCGCCAGAATCAGGTCTTGATAACCTACAAGTATAGGGGATCGCAACAATTTTCGAGGGTAGAGTATTCAAACCAAATTTATTGATTCTACTCAAGGGGAGCCAAAGAATATTTTCGAGTATTAGCACTTGAGTTTTCAATTCAACCACACCTAGAAAACATAGTATCTGCAGCAAAGTATTTAGTAGCAAAGTAATATGGAAGTACCGATAACAGTGGCAAACGGGACAGTAGTAGTTTTGTAGTGATTGTAACAGTAGCAACGGAAAAGTAACTTAGCAAAGATCAATAAGCGGAAATCTCGTAGGCAGTCGATCAGTGATGGATAATTATGTCGGATGGCATTCATCATGCAACAGTCATAACATAGGGTGATACAGAAATAGCTTTAATTCATCAATGTAATGTAGGAAGGTATTCTAAATATTGTAATACGTGCTTATGGAAAAGAACTTGCATGACATCTTTTGTCCTACCCTCCCGTGGCAGCGGGGTCCTAATGGAAACTAACGGATATTAAAGCCTCCTTTTAATGGAGAACTAGAGGAAAGCATTAGCACTTACTGAATACATGAACTCCTCAAACTACGGTAATCACCGGAAAGAATACCAGTTATTGTCACCCTGGGGGATGCGGATTATAAGTTGTAATAGGTGTCTATAACTTGTAAGATAGGATCAAGATCACATAAATATTAATGAAAATAGAACAGGTTCAGATCTGAAATTATGGCACTTGGGCCCTAGTGGCAAGCATTAAGCATAGCAAAGTCATAGCAACATCAATCTCAGAACATAATGGATACTAGGGATCAAACCCTGACAAAACTAACTCGATTACATGATAGATCTTATCCAACCCATCACCGTCCAGCAAGCCTACAATGGAATTACTCATGAACGATGGAGAGCATCATGAAATTGGTGATGAAGGATGGTTGGTGATGACGACGACGTCGATTTCCCCTCTTCGGAGCCCAAATCAGACTCCAGATCTGCCATCCCAAGGAAGAACAGGAGGTGGCGGCGGCTATGTATCATAAAACGCGATGAACTCTTCTCTCTGATGTTTTTCGCCCCGGATAGGAATATATAGAAGTGGAAACAAGGTGGATGGAGAAACATGGGCCCCACAAGCCAGGGGCGCGACCTAGGGGGTGGCGCCCTGTAGGCTTGTCACGAGGGGTGGCCCCTCTCTGGTAAGTTGTTTCAGAAGTATTTTTTTATTAATTCCAGAAACATTTTTCGTAAATTTTCAGGTCAATCCAAGAAGTTTTATTTCCGCACAAAAATAACACCAAGGCAATTCTGCTGAAAACATCATCAGTCCGGGTTTGTTCCATCCAAATCATGCAAATTAGAGTCCAAAATAAGGGCAAAAGTGTTTGGAAAAGTAGATATATTGGAGATCTATCAGTCGTCCATGGGAGACACGGAATCGATCTGCCCTCTCTATGATGGGGGCTTGAGGGGTTCCCCGGGGTGGAGATCTCTGAAGGACCTCAAGAGTCGCCTCGCCAGGTCACCATCTACATGGAAGGGGATGCGCCGGGTTAGGATTAAATAGGTGCAGCAGCCGCCAATGGAGCCAGAAGGTCTGGAAAGACGCCGGCCCAAGCCATGATGGATCTTATGACGGTTATTTCAAAACTAGTGAGAACCACCATTACTGCTGAGAATCAGGAGGAAATCAACACAGAGATGGTACAACTTCGTGAGGAGATGGCCAAGGTGCAACGGGAGATTGATGTTGAAAATGCACAGATGGCGGATCAGCACAGGGGAGGGAACATTTGAATGTTGAGGTGTGACAGCTTGAGCATCGACGATACGCCTCCAATGAGGTCCACCAGAGGAGGCATCAGAGCCGCTTTCCGACCAGCCTTAAGCTGAGTCATTTGTTTGATAGGCCATGCACACCAGGTGTGGATCATAACCCACCTCAGCAGACAAATATATAGGGTGATCCAGCACAACCTCAAGCTATCCAGTAGCCGATTCAGCGTTTCCGGACGCCGTAAGGCCCATTCCCCAATCCCTTGGATAACATGCTAGATACTATACATAACTTGGAGTCTCTCCCCATTCATGGAAACACCCCAATCGAGGTGGAAGCTAGGAACGACATTGAGATGATAAAGAAAATTGTGGTTCAACGGGCGCAATTCTCTTACAGTCGAGATCGGTTAGACTCCATGCTGCATGCTAGCCGCACTAAGAGCCGCCGTGAGGAATCTCCGGCGGTGTCCCGTAGTACTTGGCGACAACAGCCTCAATCCAGCCCACCCATACCACTGATTACCAACGCACATGGACTTTTAAACGCGGCTCGTGCCGCTCGTCAGGCAGGAGCAGATGCGGCGGCAAAACTAGCGGCTAAAGTGGGTCGGACATACGCCTAGCTAGCACCTAGGTACAGTGAGGCGGGTTGCAGGACCTTGGGGGTCCCCTGCTTGTCTTTAGCCTTATGCAACGAACACATGCCTAAATATTTCAAGGGACCGTGCAAGGTGACCAACTACACAGCACATCTTGAGCCGGCCGCATGGATTCAGAGTTATGAGCTTGCTATGGACATGTTTGATGCTAGCAATGCAATATGCGCTAAATATCTCACGACGATGTTGGAAGGGCCGGCTCGAACATGGTTGAAGAACCTACCACCCAATTCTAACAATACTTTGGCGGTGTTGAAGGAACGGTTTATAAAAAAATTGAGGGACCTTCAAGCGCCGAATGACAATTGTGGATCTGTATCATTATGGTCAACTCAGCGATGAGTCGGCTCACCACTTGACCGCCCGGGTTGCGGAAATCATCCATTCGTCGGATGGCATAACGGTGGTTCAAGCTGTGCTAATCTTGGAGAAGAATTGCCACTTCTAACCTCTGGTCTTAAAACTTGGCCGTTTGAAGCGAAAAGTACAAGATATGGGCGAGTTGATGGACACCCTCAGGAGATATGCTGATTCGGATGGGACGAAGGATGCCAGCTCAGAAGAGGGCAGACCCAGCGAGAGTAAGAAGGGAGATGGTACAAGGGGCCACTCTCAAAACCCTGGATGCAACGATAACCTGGGAAGTCAAGGAAAGATAAGGCAGCAAGACGACGGGTCAGACTTTGTTGCCAACACAAATATGGGGTTCAGAAATTAGCGCCAGAATACTGGTTTTGAGGCTTCAGTGGAAAGAAATTGCATAACTATGAGGAGATGCTCAAGGGGCCTTGCCCTGAGCATAGCACCCCATATGCCCCGTCTGTAGACTCTTGGGAGAATTGTTATGTGATGCAGGAGATTCGTTAAGAGGCCGCTAGGAATCACGAAGGGGAAAACGGCAGAGGACACCCAGTTCAGTTTGGTTCTGGCCGGCCACATGGGGGCTCATCTAGCGGGTTCCCAGGGTCCGGCTCTCATAGGCAGGGCGGCTCGAGCGGCGGTAACGGACAACACTCTGGCCAAAATAACCAGCAGCGTAATAATAAGGGCGGTTCCTAAGAAACTAAGCAGTTGTTAGTACCAAGTATTCAAGCAGAGGACGATCAATATGGAAGAGACCATCGGTTCCCAGATATCTCAATTGGTGAGAACAGCCCATTACTTGGAGTAGGGATATTCACCCGCCCCGGGTTGATAACCCTCGCGACTTGGCACTGGTAATAGCACCTTGATACGTCTCCAACGTATCTATAATTTTTGATGGTTTCATGCTATTATCTTGTCAAACTTTGGATATTTTGCATGCCTTCTATATATATTTTGGGACTAACTTATTAATTGAGTGCCAAGTGCCAGTTCCTGTTTTTTCCATGTTTTTGACCCCTTTCAGAGGAGGATTTTGAACGGAGTCCAAACGGAATAAAACTGCCAAAAAGATTTTTTCTGAAACTGAAAAAGATCGAGAAGCCGGAGAATCACGGCAGGGTGCTTGCAGGGACCCCACAAGCCCTCATGGCGCCACCAGGGGGGCCCGCGCCTCCCTGGTTTGTGGGATCCCTAGGCCACCTCTGTTCTAGGTTTTGCGCCTATATATTCCCTAAAATCCCAGAAAAAATGAGGAGATCATCCAAAGTACTTTTCCGCCGCCGCAAGCTTCTATCTCCGCAAGATACCATCGGGGGCATGTTCTGGTGCCCTGCCGGAGGGGGGATTCGGACACGGAGGGCTTCTTCATCAACACCATGACCTCTCTGATGATGCATGAGTAGTTCACCATAGACCTACGGGTCCATAGCTAGTATCTAGATGGCTTCTTCTCTCTCTTGGATCTTCAAGACAAAGTTCTCCATGATCTTCATGGAGATCTATCCGACGTAATCTTCCTTTGCGGCGTGTTTGTCGAGATCCGATGAATTGTGGATTTATGATCAGATTATCTGTGAATCTTATTTGAGTTTCTTGTGATCTCTCTTATGCAAGATTTCATATCCTTGTAATTCTCTTCGAGTTGTGGGTTTTGTTTAAAGCTCATGATGAATATGATATTTGCAATATTATAGAAAGTGGGTTTCAAGAAGTCATGCTTCATGCTGCTCTTTCCGTGTCCGATTGCTATCTTTTATGTGAGCATCATTGAACTATCGCCTTATGCCTAGCTAAGGACGTTAAACAATAGCGCTTGTTGGGAGACAACACAATGAATTTATTTCTTTTTCTTTCTGTTTTGTTGCATCCACACCATCATAATTTTGTTGTGATTGTGTTTTTTGTGTTTATTTTTGTGTTTGAGCCAAGCAAAACCTTTATGACTAGTCTTGGTAATGGTTGTTTGATCGTGCTGGAAAAAGACAGAAACTTTTCGCTCACGAGATGATTTTTCATTTTTATTACGAAAGAGGTTTTTAGTTTATTCTTTTTTCTGCTGGTTGATATTCCTTTTGACCAGGCAGTCGTAATTGTTCAGAATTTTTGAGGTACCAGAAGTGTACGAAGTATACAGATTGCTACAAAGTGGTATGTTTTTGACAGATTATGTTTTTGTTGAGTTTGTTCCTTGTTTTGATGAAACTATGGGTAGTATCGGGGGGCACTAGCCATGGAAAAGTGAGAATACAGTATCCCAACACCAATATAGATAGAATTCAAGTTTTCTACAGTACCAAAAGAGGTGGTAGTTTGTTTTCTTGTGCTAATCATATCACGAGTTTCTGTTTAAGTTTTGTGTTGTGAAGTTTTCAAGTTTTGGGTGATGTGCTCATGGACAAAGAGATAAGGAGAAGAAAGATCTCAAGCTTGGGGATGCCCAAGGCATCCCAAGACAAATTCAAGGACACTAAAAAGCCTAAGCTTGGGGATGCCCCGGGAAGGCATCCCCTCTTTCGTCTTCAATCCATCGGTAACATTACTTAGAGCTATTTTTTTATTCACCACATGATATGTGTTTTGCTTGGAGCATCTTGGATCGTAGGAGCCTTTTCATTTTGTTGTGTCACAATCATCCTTTCTGCACACCTTTTTGAGAGAGAGAGACATGCACTCATCGTGATTTTGCTAGAATGCTCATAGTGCTTCACTTATATCTTTTCAGCTAGATAATTTTCTCTATGTGCTTCACTTATATCTTTAAGAGCACGGTGGTGCGTGACTTGGTAGTTGGCTTATGCTATGAAAGTAGTCCCAAAGGTGATAGGTACCCAAAGAGGATACAAAAACCTCCGTCTTCATGTGCATTGAGCAGGAAGAGAAGTCTTGATTCCTCTCAATTAGTTTTGAGACGTGGATTTGGTAATATTAAGAGCTAAGTGAGTAGGGTGTTGTGAATCTAGAAATACTTGTTTTGAAGTTAGTGATTCCCGTAGCATGCACGTATGGTGATACGCTATGTTAGGAAGTCGGAGCATAATTGATCTATTGATTCTCATCCTTTGTGTTGAGGTCGGGATCCTTCCCTTAGGAGTACGCGTTTAGCACCTTGTTTCGATTACTAATAGAAACTTTCGCAACAAGTATGTACGTTCTTCATGACTAATGCAAGTCCGTGGTATAGATGCACTTTCACCTTCCGCGCAACTTTCGCCGGTACACAAACCCACCATATGCCTTCCTCAAAACAGCCACCATACCTACCCACTATGGCATTTTCATAGCCATTCCGAGATATATTGCCGTGCAACTACCACCGTTCCGTCTCATGACTTGTGCCGTCACTTTCATATTGCCATTGCATGATCGTAAGATAGCTAGCGAGATGTTTCAACATCATACGCCAAGCTAGATCATTGCACATCCCGGTACATTACCGGAGGCATTTCCTGTAGAGTCATCATCGTTCCAATCTTTGAGCTGTGAGTAAATAAAAGTGTGATGATCATCATTATTAGAGCATTGTGCCGAGGAATTAAAAAAAAGAGGCCAAAGAGCCCAAATAAAAAAAAGGCCAAGATCCCAAACAAAAAAAAACAAAAAAAGAGAAAAGAGAGAAGGGACAATGCTACTATCTTTTTCCACACTTGTGCTTCATAATAGCACCACGTTCTTCATGATTGAGAGCTTCTTGCTTTGTCACTACCATATGCTAGTGGGAATCTTCATTATATAACTTGGCTTGTATATTCCAAGGATGGGCTTCTTCAACATTGCCCCAGGTCTTCGTGAGCAAGCAAGTTGGATGCACACCCACTAGTTCTCCTTTGGAGCTTTCACATACTTATAGCTCTAGTCCATCCCTTGTATTGCAATCCCTACTCATTCACATTGATATCTATTAATGGGCATCTCCATAGCCCTTTGATACACCGAGTCAATGTGACCATCTCCTCCTTTTTTGTCTCACAACCACCACCACACTCTATTCCACCTTTAGTGATATATCCATGGCTCACGCTCATGTATTGCGTGATAGTTACAAAAGGTTTGAGAAAGTAAGAGTGAGAAAACAATTACTTGGCAAATACGAGGGTTGTGCATGATTTACATTAGTTGTGTGAGGATGATGGAGCATAGCCCGACTATATGATTTTGTAGGGATAACTTTCCTTGGCCTTGTTATTTTCCAAGTTCATGATTACCTTGCTAGTTTTCTTGAAGTATTATTGTTTTCATGTTAATAGAAAACTATTGTTTTGAATCTTACGGATCTGAACATTCATGTCACACGAAAGAAGTTGCAAAGGAAAACTATGCTAGGTAGCATTCCACATCAAAAATTCAGTCTTTATCACTTCCCTACTCGAGGAGAGCTGGACTTAAGCTTGGTGATGCTTGGTACGTCTCCAGCGTATCTATAATTTTTGATGGCTTCATGCTATTATCTTGTCAAACTTTAGATGTTTTGCATGCCTTTTATATATTTATTGGGACTAACTTATTAACTCAGTGCCAAGTGTCAGTTCCTGTTTTTTCCATGTTTTTGACCCCTTTCAGAGGAGGATTTTGAACGGAGTCCGAACGGAATAAAACTGCCAAAAAGATTTTTTTCCAAAACAGAAAAAGCTTGGGAAACCAAAGAATCAGGGCAGGGGTCCTGCAGGGACCCCACAAACCCTCATGGCGCTGCCAGGGGGGCCACGCCTCCCTGGCTTGTGGGTTCCCTGGGCCACCTCTGCCCTAGGTTTTGCGCCTATATATTCCCTAAAATCCCTGAAAAAATCAGGAGATCATCGAAAGTACTTTTCCACCGCCGCAAGCTTGTGTGTCCGCAAGATCCCATCTGGGGCACATTCTGGTGCGCTGCCGGAGGGGGGATTCGGATACGGAGGGCTTCTTCATCAACACCATGACCTCTCCGATGATGCATGAGTAGTTCACCATATACCTGCGGGTCCATAGCTAGTAGCTAGATGGCTTCTTGTCTCTCTTGGATCTTCAATACAAAGTTCTCCATGATCTTCATGGAGATCTATCCGATGTAATCTTCTTTTGCGGTGTGTTTGTCGAGATCCGATGAATTGTGGATTTATGATCAGATTATCTATGAATCTTATTTGAGTTTTTCTGATCTCTCCTATGCATGATTTCATATCCTTGTAATTCTCTTCGAGTTGTGGGTTTTGTTTGGCCAACTAGATCTATGATTCTTGCAATGGGAGAAGTGCTTGGTTTTGGGTTCATACCGTGCGGTGACCTCACCCAGTGACTGAAGGGGTAGCGAGGCACGCATCGTGTTGTTGCCATCAAGGGTAACAATATGGGGTTTTCATCATTGGTTTGAGATTATCCCTCTACATAATGTCATCTTGCTGAAGGTGTTACTCTTTTCGTCATGAACTCAGTACACTAGATGCATGCTGGATAGCGGTCGATGTGTGGAGTAATAGTAGTAGATGCAAAAAGTATCGGTCTACTTGTCTCGGACGTGATGCCTATATGTAGGATCATTGCCTTAGATATCCTCATGACTTTGCGCGGTTCTATCAATTGCTTGACAATAATTTGTTCACCCACCGTGATATTTGCTATTTTGAGAGAAGCCTCTAGTGAACACCATGGCCCCCGGGTCTACTCCACACCATATTTTCAGCCTTACACTTTTACTTCGTTGCACTTTCCGCCTTCAGATCTCACTTTGCAATCAATCTTGAAGGGATTGACAACCCCTTTAAACCATTGGGTGCAAGCTGTTTTGTGTTTGCGTAGGTACTCTGGACTTGACGAGATTCTTCTACTGGATTGATACCTAGGTTCTCAAACTGAGGGAAATAATTACTGCTCCTGTGCTGCATCACCCTGTCCTCTTCAAGGGAAAAACCAATGCAAGCCCAGTCTCCGTCAACGTGTCAATCTTTGGCACTTTGTCTCTTGCCGTAGCAGAAGAATTTCTGGTGCTGTTGCCGGGGAGGATCAAGTCAAGAACTCATCCAAGTAAGTGTCGCAAACTCATCTCTTGCATTTACTTTGTTTGCGAGTTGCCTCTCGTTTTCCTCTACCCGACTTCACAAATTTGCCTTTTTCGTTTGCCTTTTTCGTTCGCCCTTTTCTCTCGCTTGCTTTATGTTTGCTTGTGTTCCATGTGCCTTCAATATGCTTGCATCTTCGCTTGCTGAAAATCTAATGATATGGATCCTCATCCACTTGCTAATCTCTTTAAGAGATCCAATTATGTTGATCCAATTGCTAGTGAGTTGAGTGCACTTGACTATCTTTATGGAGTTTTGCTTGAGATGCGTGAATCTGAAAATTGTGAGTAAGAAATTTATGAAGTGATTCACGAGGGCTCCTTGGATGAAAAGCATGATTGCAATGGTTTCACTGTAAGTTCTATTAGTGACAATCATGCTAAAAAATATGCAAAACCCTAAGCTTGCGGATGCTAGTTTTGCTATGTCCACTACTAGTTGCAATGATCATGATTGAGGTGATGATTTTTCTTATGATCTTGAAAATTTGTTTAAACCTCATCATGAATATGATACTTCCAATATTACTGAAAGTGGGTTTGGAGAAGTCATGACTTTAGTTGATGATAATCCCACTATTTTTGAAGAGCGTCAACTTTGCATGCATGTGGATCATGAAAAGAATATTCTATGTGATAGTTATGTTGTTGAATTCGAATATGATCCCACATCTAATTATTATGAGAGAGGAAAATATGGTGGTAGAAACTTTCATACAACTAAATCACATCTCGTTATGTTGAGATTGCTCTTGTCTCTTTCTTCTTCCTTGCATATGGCAGTTATTGGTTGTCTTGACAATCTGTTTTCCTATAAAATGCCTATGCATAGGAAGTATATTAGACTTAGATGTGATTTTCACATCCTTCATGATGCTCTCTTCGTGTCCGATTGCTATCTTTTATATGAGCATCATTGATCAATCGCCTTATGCCTAGCTAAGGGCGTTAAACAATAGCGCTTGTTGGGAGGCAACCCAATGAATTTATTTCTTTTCCTTTCTGTTTTGTTGCGTCCACACCATCATAATTTTGTTGTGATTGTGTCTTTTGTGTTTGTTTTTGTGTTTGATCCAAGCAAAACCTTTATGACTAGTCATGGTAATGGTTGTTTGATCCTCTTGGAAAAAGACAGAAACTTTTCGCTCACGAGTTGATTTTTCATTTTTATTCAGAAAGAGCTTTTGAGTTGATTCTTTTTCCTGCTGGTTGATATGCCTATTGCCCAGGCAGTCGTAATTGTTCAGAATTTTTGAGGTACCAGAAGTATATGAAGTATACAGATTGCTACACACTGGTCTGTTTTTGACAGATTCTGTTTTTGTTGAGTTGGTTGCTTGTTTTCATGAAACTATGGTTAGTAGCGGGGCGTACTAGCCATGGAAAAGTGAGAATACAGTAGCCAAACACCAATATAGATAGAATTAATGTTTTCTACAGTACCAAAAGAGGTGGTAGTTTGTTTTCTTATGCTAATGATATCATGAGTTTCTCTTTAAGTTTTGTGTTGTGAGGTTTTCAAGTTTTTGGTGATGTTCTCATGGACAAAGAGATAAGGAGAAGAAGCAGCTCAAGCTTAGGGATGCCCAAGGCATCGCAAGAAAAATTCAAGGACACCAAAAAGCCTAAGCTTGGGGATGCCCCGGGAACGCATCCCCTCTTTCGTCTTCAATCCATCGATAACATTACTTGGAGCTATATTTTTATTCACCACATGATACGTGTTTTGCTTGGAGCGTCTTGTATCGTAGGAGTCTTTTCTTTTTGTTCTGTCATAGTCATCCTTGCTGACGCCTTTTTGAGAGAGAGAGACATGCACTCATTGTTATTTTGCTAGAATGCTCATAGTGCTTCACTTATATCTTTTGAGCTAGATAATTTTGCTGTATGTGCTTCACTTATATCTTTTAGAGCACGGCGGTGCGTGACTTAGTAGTTGGCTTATGCTATGAAAGTAGTCCCAATGGTGATAGGTACCCAAAGAGGATACAAAAACCTCGGTCTTCATGTGCATTGAGCAGGAAGAGAAATCTTGATTCCTCTCAATTAGTTTTGAGACGTGGATTTGGTAATATTAAGAGTTATGTTAGTAGGGTGTTGTGAATCTAGAAATACTTGTGTTGAAGTTAGTGATTCCCGTAGCATGAATGTATGGTGAACCGCTATGTTAGGAAGTCGGAGCATAATTGATCTATTGATTGTCATCCTTTGTCTTGAGGTCGGGATCGCGGATGGTTAACACCAACCAACCCTTCCCCTAGGAGTACGCGTTTAGCACTTTGTTTCGATTACTAACAAAAACTTCCGCAACAAGTATGTGAGTTCTTCATGACTAATGTGAGTCCATGGTATACATGCACTTTCACCTTCCACCTTTGCTAGCCTCTCTAGTGCCACGCAACTTTCATCGGTTTACAAACCCACCATATGCCTTCCTCAAAACAGCCACCATACCTACCAACTATGGCATTTTCATAGCCATTCCGAGATATATTGCCATGCAACTCCCACCGTTCCGTCTCATAACTTGTGTCGTCACTCTCATATTGCAAATTCATGATTGTAAGATAGCTAGCGAGATGTTTCAACGTCATACGACAAGCTAGATCGTTGCACATCCCAGTACACTGTCGGAGGCATTTCCTATAGAATCATCATCGTTCTAAGATTTTAGCTGTGAGTAAATAAAAGTGTGATGATCATCATTATTAGAGCATTGTACCATGTGAGGAATTAAAAAAAAAGAGGCCAAAGAGCTCAAATAAAAAAAGTGGCCAAGAGCCCAAACAGAAAAAAGAGAAAAACTGAGAAGGGACAATGCTACTACCTTTTTCCACACTTGTGCTTCATAATAGCACCATGTTCTTCATAATTGAGATCTTCTTGCTTTGTCACTAGCATATGCTAGTGGGAATCATCATTATATAACTTGGCTTGTATATTCCAATGATGAGCTTCCTCAAAATTGCCCTAGGTCTTCGTGAGCAAGCAAGTTGGATGCACACCCACTACTTCTCCTTTTGAGCTTTCACATACTTATAGATCTAGTGCATCCCTTGTATGGAAATCCCTACTCATTCACATTGATATCTATTGATGTGCATCTCCATAGCCCTTTGATACTCCGAGTCAATATGGCCATCTCCTCCTTTTTTGTCTCACAACCACCACCACACTCTATTCCACCTATAGTGCTATATCCAAGGCTCACGCTCATGTATTGCGTGATAGTTATAAAAGGTTTGAGAAAGTAAGACTGCAAAAACAATTACTTGGCCAATACCGCGGTTGTGTAGGATTTACATTAGTTGTGTGAGGATGATGGAGTGTAGCCAGACTATATGATTTTGTAGGGATAACTTTCCTTGGCCTTGTTATTTTGAAAGTTCATGATTACCTTGCTAGTTTGCTTGAAGTATTATTGTTTTCATGTCAATAGAAAACTATTTTTTTGAATCTTACGGATCTCAACATTCATGTCACACGATAGAAGTTGCAAAGGACAACTATGCTAGGTAGCATTCCACATCAAAAATTCAGTCTTTATCACTTCCCTACTCGACGACGAGCAGGAGTTAAGCTTGGGGATGCTTGATACGTCTCCAATGTATCTATAACTTTTTATGGTTTCATGCTATTATCTTGTCAAACTTTGGATGTTTTGCATGCCTTTTATATATTTTTTGGGACTAACTTATTAACTCAGTGCCATGTGGCAGTTCCTGTTTTTTCCATGTTTTTGACCCCTTTCAGAGGAAGATTTTGAACGGAGTCCAAACGGAACAAAACTGCCAAAAATATTTTTTTCTGAGACAGAAAAAGACCGGGAAGCCGGAGATTCAGGGCAGGGGCCCTGCACGGACCCCACAAGCCCTCATGGCGCGGCCAAGGGGCCCGTGCCTCCCTGGCTTGTGGGTTGCCTGGGCCACCTCTGCCCTAGGTTTTGCACTATATATTCCCTAAAATCACAAACAAATCAGGAGATCGTCGAAAGTACTTTTCCGCCGCCACAAGCTTCTGTCTCCGCAAGATCCATCTGGGGCATGTTCTTGTAACCTGTCGGAGGGGGGATTCAGATATGTAGGGCTTCTTCATCAACACCATGACCTCTCCGATGATGCGTGAGTAATTCACCATAGACCTACAGGTCCATAGCTAGTAGCTAGATGGCTTCTTCTCTCTCTTGGATCTTCAATACAAAGTTCTCCATGATGTTCATGCAGATCTATCAGATGTAATCTTCTTTTGCGGTGGGTTTGTCGAGATTCGATGAATTATGGATTTATGATCAGATTATCTATGAATCTTATTTGAGTTTCTTCTGATCTCTCTTATGCATGATTTCATATCCTTGTAATTCTCTTTGAGTTGTGGGTTTTGTTTGGCCAACTAGATCTATGATTCTTGCAATGGGAGAAGTGCTTGGTTTTGGGTTCATACCGTGCGGTGACCTCACATAGTGACAGAAGGGGTAACGAGGCACACATCATGTTGTTGCCATCAAGGGTAAAAAGATGGGGTTTTCATCACTGGTTTGAGTTTATCCCTCTACATCATGTCATCTTGCTTAAGGCGTTACTCTGTTCGTCATGAACTCAATACACTAGATGCATGCTGGATAGCGGTCGATGTGTGGAGTAATAGTAGTAGATGCATAAAGTATCGGTCTACTTGTCTCGGACGTGATTCCTATATGTACGATCATTGCCTTAGATATCGTCATGACTTTGAGCGGTTCTATCAATTGCTCGACAGTAATTTGTTCACCCATCGTGATATTTGCTATTTTGCAAGAAGCCGCTAGTGAACACTATGGCCCCCGGGTCTACTGCACACCATATTTCCAGCCTTACACTTTTACTTCGTTGCACTTTCCGCCTTCAGATCTCACTTTGCAATAAATCTTGAAGGGATTGACAACCCCTTTAAAGCGTTGGGTACAAGCTCTTTTGTGTTTGCGCAGGTACTCTGGACTTGACGAGATTCTCTACTGGATTGATACCTAGGTTCTCAAACTGGGGGAAATACTTACTGCTCCTGTACTGCATCACCCTTTCCTCTTCAAGGGAAAGCCCAGTCTCCGTCAACGTGTCAATCTCTGGCACTGTTGTCTGTTGCTGTAGCGCACCTCAGGTTGGGGGGTACACTCTTTTGAAAGTTCTCATGGATGGCGGCAACAAAATTAATATCATATACTATGACACCTTTCTACGAATGAATTTCTCCGAGCATGACCTGATGCCTTCGACAACGTCTTTTCATGGCGTAGTCCTAGGCAAGTCGGCATATCCTGTCGGGAGAATCAAGTTAAATGTTGCTTTTGGTAATGGGTAGCTATCGGAGTGAGGGTCAGAAGTTTGAAGTGGTCCAAATCAGAAGTCCCTACCTTGCTTTGTTTGGACGGACAGCTTACGCGTGCTTCATGGCCCTACCTTGCTATGTATATCTCAAGCTCAAGATGCCTGGTCTCAAAGGTACCATCACGGTTAATAGAAATCGAAAGATAGCTCAAGAGTGCAAGGAAGGAGACGCTTGTGTGGACCCCGACTTACGAGTCGAGATCGCTGAATGAATGTGCTTAATGATCCCAGAGATCAATGATCACCGAACACATAAAAACTGAATAACAAGAGTCTTACATCCCTACATACAGTTTGATACAATAAAGACCTTCACGGTCAAGTCTTACATATAGGGCCTTAAGGACCAACACACCAACCTTGACCAATAGAGGAAATATTGGTTGAAAGCGTGAACCCATGCCATCCGCCTTAGCCTAGAGGCATTCTCACTGGGAAGCGTCCTAGCTCGCAGGAACGTCACCAAGTTACTCTTCACCATTTACTGTTCTCTCATACCTGGTCAATGAAATAACCAGTGGAAAGCCAATGAGTACATTGAATGTGTCAGGGAACGTTGCGTGGGAAACAAAAATTTCCCTACGCACATGAAGACCTATCATGGTGATGTCCATCTACGAGAGGAGATTTGGATCTACGTAGCCTTGTAGATCGCACAGTAGGAAGCGTTAAGAAACGCGGTTGATGTAGTGGAACGTCTTGACGTCCCTCGAGCCACTCCAAAAACCGTCCCGCGATCCGTCCCATGATCCGTCCCGCGATCAGTCCCACGAACCGTCTCACGATCCGTTGCACGAACCGTCTTGTGATCCGTCTCATGATCCGTTCCGATCTAGTGCCGAACGGACGGCACCTCCGCATTCAGCACACGTACAGCTTGATGACAATCTCCACCTTCTTAATCTCGCAAGAGGGGGCAGAGAGGTAGAAGAGTTATACGGCAGCGTGACGGAGCGCCGGTAGTGGTGATGATCTACTCCGGTAGGGCATCGCCTAAGCTCCGCAGAAATACGATCTAGAGGAAAAACTACGTGGTATAGGGTTGAGCAGCACGTGGCAAAGTTGTGTCCAAAAACCCTCAATACCTCTAGTATACATAGGATGAAGGGAGGGGAGGAGGCAGCCTCAAACCCTCAAGGTTTGGCCGAAATTGGAGGTGGAGGAGTCCTACTCCAATCCTACTTGGTGTAGGATTCCACCTTCCCACTTGCAAACTCTTTCCACCTTGTGTTTTTTCCTTCTCAAACCTTATGGGCCTTAGTGGGAACTTATTCCAGCCCACTAGGGGCTGGTTTATTTCTTACCATAGCCCATGAGACCCCTTGGGGCGTGACACCCCTCCCGATGGTCCCCAGCACCCCTCCCAGCACTCCCGGTACACTACCGATGAGCCCGAAACTTTTCCAGTGACGAAAAGAGGTCTTCCTATATATCAGTCTTTATCTTCGGACCATTCTGAAGTTCCTCGTGATGTCCTGGATCTCATCTGGGACTCCGAAAACAACTTTCGGTTACCAACACCTATAACTCAACTATACTGAAACGTCACCGAATCTTAAGTGTGCAGACCCTATGGGTTCGAGAACTATGTAGACATGACCCTAGACACTCCTCGGTCAATATCCAATAGCGGGACCTGGATACCCATATTGGATCCTACATATTCTCCGAAGATCTTATCGGTTGAACCTCAGTGTCAAGGATTCGTATAATCTCTTATGTCATTCCCTTTGTTCTTCGGTATGTTAATTGCCCGAGATTTGATCGTCGGTGTCCGCATACCTATTTCAATCTCGTTACCGAGAAGTCTCTTTACTCGTTCCGTAATACAAGATCCCATGACTTACACTTAGTCACATTGCTTGCAAGGCTTGTGTGTGACGTTGTATTACAGAGTGGGCCCCGAGATACCTCTCCGTCACACGGAGTGACAAATCCCAGTCTTGATCCATACTAACTCAACGGACACCTTCGGAGATACCTGTAGAGCACCTTTATAGTCACCCAATTACGTTGCGACATTTGATGCACACAAGGTATTCCTCCGGTGCAAGTGAGTTATATGATCTCCTGGTCATAGGAACAAATACTTGACATGCAGAAAACAATAGCAATAAAATGACACGATCAATATGCTACGTTCATAGTTTGGGTCTTGTCGATCACATGATTCTCCTAATGATGTGATCCCGTTATCAAGTGACAACACTTGTCTATTGTCAGGAAACCTTGACCATCTTTGATCAACGAACTAGTCAACTAGAGGCTCACTAGGGACAGTGTGTTGTCTATGTATCCACACATGTATTTGTGTTTCCAACCAATACAATTATAGCATGGATAATAAACGATTATTATGAACAAGGAAATACAATAATAACTAATTTATTATTGCCTCTAGGGAATATTTCCAACAGAATGTACTTGCAAATAGCCCATGATATGGATAATGCAGTTGGTACAATAGTAAAATAATATGCAGCCTTTGAAAGCAAGTTTTAATTGAAAATGAACATGGTCAAGTACTTGTATGGATATGCATCATAAGCTAGATGGTAACCTTAAGAACATGTCACAGATATCAACATATCTCTTGAGGGTTGAATACCACTGGTTTACCCTATATTCCAAGTCACCGAACTTGTCATATCATCTTTCTCACACAACACCTTTAAACATAGACACACACTCACACTTGGTTTATGCGGAAACGACTGGACGTAGTTTAAGCAGCACCACCCAACTATCCTTGACCATGGACACTGCTATTCGAATAGTTTTACGTTGTACCCACGAGATCCGGGAAACTTCCATGTCATCCAGGACTCGTGGTATATATCATACCCGAGGTAAGTACCCGATCATTGCCTTTCCCCTGGCGACACTAGACAAAGATTCCACTCGATTGGTACCCATCCCACATGATGTACGTCTTATGAGCACCAACTCTCGACTGTATCATCCATGCGGAGACCAACCGTGTGCCCGGAACACGTAAAAACGGCATAGTCGACCTACCTGGTACAACCCCGTCACGAGCGTGACCACATATCACTCCCGCCACTAGTAATGCAGGCTCTTTGCTAGCACCGACCAAAGTAATCAACAAAGCACCATCCCATGAAGGGGTATCATGGTCGCACATATATGGTTGGGACAGTCGACACATCATAAATCTAATCCCATTTCCGAAACAACTAACCCAAAACATTAATGGTGCACCACTTCTTCACAAGTGGTCACCTAACTCAACATCATCACGCTCAGGCATTAGTGGCACCCGACGGGGTTTTCATAAAACCATTGGTATCAACTCTCTATTACCATCATCATGCACATGCTCTTTCCGTGCGTAGCACTACTGTCTAATTGTCAACATATTATCAGCGTGACCCTCATAGATGGTAAGGTCATGATCAATGCAAGTGCTCCGGAGGAGCCATCGATAACACCATGCTGGGGTGCACTGAATAATCTTGACTATATGCATCGGAATAAATTATTCAACTTGGCATGCCTGAAAATGTTTTCTCAAACATGGTCAAAGGGCTACTTGCCTTTGCTCGCATAAGTCCGCAGGGTCTTCGAGGTCTTCCGGTCCAACTCCGTGTACTTCGTCTACTCCGTCAACTATTGTCGGAAACAATCACAGTAAGCCACACAACAAGCAGAAACAAAGGTGATGTATAAATAGAAGTTTTATTTTTCTTGGACCTCTGTGGTCATAAGAAAAATACCTGAAGCTTGCTCTAGGAGATTTGGAACATCGGGGATTTTTGAATGGACGAATGGAGGAATAGGAGATCTTTTAAGAAACCTACAGAAAACATTCTGCTAAAATGAGTGGAGGCACTCGTTTAACAGAGCAGGATTTTAGAAACATTTAGGAAGTTGTTTCACTGGATTTGGAGTTGGTATGAATATTCTAGGGAATTTACAATATGAAATAAATAGTAATCGGCGCTATTTATTCAATGCAACAGAAACAAAGCAGAGAAAAATGTTCACCTAGGCTACGAAACTAGCGAATGGTTTGATATGTCTCTGGAAATTGGAATCACTCCATTTGGTGTTGATTTGGCCTTTCTAGGAATTTCACAAGGTGGGGTTTCAAATATCTAGATTTTAAATTTGAATAAAACACTAAAGAAAATATTCTTGGAAAAATGTGCAATGCACAAATTTGGATAGGCCATGATTTTAGAAACCTACAGAAACTCGAATCTTTTTATTTGGAGCCACAATGGATTTTTGATGGATTTTAGAAGTTTCTGATGATAAAACAAATGGAAAATGGGGTTTACTAGAGGTTATATTGCGCCCATGGCATTGGAGAAGGACTGGGCCAGCCAAATGGCTTGGCCTGGCGGCAGCGGGTTCTCGTAGGGTGAGTCCCCCGGGCGCACGCGGACCCGAGGGACGCCGTCTCCACTTAAGGTGGGAGCTAGGGCCACGGCCACCTACAGGCGGGCCCCGCTGGCAGGTCTCTCCCTACCTCCCACCCGAATAAGGGAGTAGCAGGGAGGCTGGCTGTTCATGACCCAGCGCCTGTCCCGACGCCACAAGCCATCTCCGGCGAGGCCCCGTCAACCTGCGAGTGCGCTAGGACGCACCCATCCGCCCTTGGTGGGTCAGGATCTCAGGGGAGGCCTAGGTGCGACGCGGGGTCGGGCACGGTGGAGGAAACTGGCGGTGATGAGGGCACAACATTCCAGCAACCGGAAGAAATAAAAGCGGGAATAGACGAGTCCTAGAGGTGGCTAGGAGGGACCACAGGTGTGCCAGGATTGAGGTAGAGCTCGGCTATGTTTGAATTTGAGCAGACGTCGCCAACCACATTGGTGCCAGGAGGGAGGGAGAGCTCGGCTATGTACAAATTTGAGCGGACGCCGCTGGAAGGCTTCAGCCATTGGAGGAGGAAGAGAGCTCAAGTGAGGACAGGGGAGGTCTGGGAGGCTTCTAGGGAGGAGGGGGAGTTGGTCTGGAGGCTCAGGGCACTAGGGGAGAGCCAAAACGAGTGGGCCGACGACGAGGAGCCTGGCTGCATGGCGGACGCGCTCTGGTACAGGAGGGAACGCGTCCCTGGGGCGTTTGGAGGCTAGCCTGCGTCGGGGAGGTATGTTTGACGGTCAAGGGAGATCTGCGGCGCGCTGAGACACGCAGCCGTCGCTGGTCCCGAGCTACAGGGCAAGGTTAAGGTGCAAAGCACCAATTTTGCATGCCAGTGGCATGGTCACTGATACGTCTCCAACGTATCTACAATTTTTATGGTTTCATGCTATTATCTTGTCAAACTTTGGATGTTTTGCATACCTTTTATATATTTTTTGGGATTAACTTATTAACTCAGTGCCAAGTGTGAGTTCCTGTTTTTTCCATGTTTTTGACCCCTTTCAGAGGAGGATTTTGAACGGAGTCCAAACGGAATGAAACTGCCAAAAAGATTTTTTCTGGAACAGAAAAATATCGGAGAGCTGGAGCATCAGGGCAAGGGGCCACCAGGGATCCCACAAGCGCACAAGCCCTAGGTTTTGTTCCTATGTATTCCCTAAAAATCCATAAAAAATCAGGAGATCATCGAAAGTACTTTTCCGCTGCCTTAAGCTTCTCTCTCCGCAAGATCCCATCTGGGGCACGTTCTGGTGCCCTGCCGGAGGGGGATTCGGATACGGAGGCCTTCTTCATTAACACCATGACCTCTCCAATGATGCGTGAGTAGTTCACCATAGACCTACGGGTCCATAGCTAGTAACTAGATGGCTTCTTCTCTCTCTTGGATCTTCAATACAAAGTTCTCTAGGATCTCCATGGAGATCTATCCGATGTAATCTTCTTTTGCGGTGTGTTTGTCGAGATCGGATGAATTGTGGATTTATGATCAGATTATGTATGAATCGTATTCGAGTTTCTTCTGATCTCTCTTATGCATGATTTCATATCCTTGTAATTCTCTTCGAGTTGTGGGTTTTGTTTGCCCAATTAGATCTATGATTCTTGCGATGGGAGAAGTGCTTGGTTTTGGGTTCATACCGTGCGGTGACCTCACCCAGTGACAGAAGGGGTAGCAAGGCACGCATCGTGTTGTTTCCATCAAGGTTAAAAAGATGGGGTTCTCATCATTGGTTTGAGATTATCCCTCTACATCATGTCATCTTGCTTAAGGCGTTACTCTGTTCGTCATGAACTCAATACACTAGATGCATGCTGGATAGCGGTCGATGTGTGGAGTAATAGTAGTAGATGCAAAAAGTATCGGTCTACTTGTCTCGGACGTGATGCCTATATGTAGGATCATTGCCTTAGATATCGTCATGACTTTGCGCGGTTCTATCAATTGCTTGACTGTAATTTGTTCACCCACCATGATATTTGCTATTTTGAGAGAAGCCCCTAGTGAACACTATGGCCCCCGGGTCTACTCCACACCATATTTTCAGCCTTACACTTTTACTTCGTTGCACTTTCCATCTTCAGATCTCACTTTGCAAACAATCTTGAAGGGATTGACAACCCCTTTAAAGCGTTGGGTGCAAGCTCTTTTGTGTTTGCGCAGGTACTCTGGACTTGACGATATTCTCCTACTGGATTGATACCTTGGTTCTCAAACTTAGGGAAATACGTACTACTCCTGTGCTGCATCACCCTTTCCTCTTCAAGGGAAAAACCAACGCAAGCCAAGTCTCCGTCAACGTGTCAATTTCTGACATTGTTGTCTGTTGCCATGGCAGAAGAATTTCTGGCGCCGTTGCCGGGGCGGATCAAGTCAAGGACTCATCCAAGTAGGTGTCGCAAACTCATCTCTTGCATTTACTTTGTTTGCCAGTTGCCTCTCGTTTTCCTCTCCCCCACTTCACCAATTTTCCTTTTTCGTTTGCCTTTTCTGTTTCCCCTATCATTCGCCCTTTTTCTCGCTTGCTCTTTGTTCGCTTGTGTGCTTGCTTGCTTGCCGAAGTCACCATGAATGAAAATACCAAACTTTGTGACTTCTCAAACACTAATAATAATGATTTTATTAGTACTCCGGTTGCTCCCGCCACTAGTGCGGAGTCATTCGAAATCAATGCCGCTTTGCTGAGTCTTGTTATGAAAGAGCAATTCTCCGGCATTCCTAGTGAAGATGCCGCATCCCATCTCAATACCTTCATTGAGCTTTTTGATATGGAAAAGAAGAAAGATGTGGATAATGACGTGATTAAATTGAAGCTTTTTCCTTTCTCGTTGCAAGATCACGCAAAAACTTGGTTTTCTTATTTCCCCAAAAATAGTATCGATTCTTGGGATAAGTGCAAAGATGCTTATATATCCATGTATTTTCCGCCGGCTAAGATTATCTCTCTCCGTAATGATATCATGAATTTCAAGCAACTTGATCATGAACATGTTGGACAATCTTGGGAGAGAATGAAATTAATGATTAGAAATTGTCCCGCTCATGGCTTGACTCTTTGGATGATTATTCAAATCTTTTACGCTAGCTTGATTTTCGCTTCTAGAAATATCTTGGACTCCGCCTCAGGTGGAACGTTCATGGAAATAAAGTTAGGGGAAGCCACAAAACTCCTAGACAACCTCATGATGAATTACTCTCAGTGGCACACTGAAAGGTCACCTAATAGTAAGAAGGTACACCCTATTGAAGAAATTAACTCGTTGAGTGCTAAGATGGACAAGCTAATGAATTTGGTTTCTAGTAGAAGTGCTCCTTTAGATCCTAATGATATGACCTTGTCTTCTTTGATTGAGAGTAGCAATGCTAGCTTGGACATTAATTTTGTTGGTAGGAATAACTTTGGCAACAACAATGCTTGTAGAGGAAACTATGTTCCTAGGCCTTTTTCTAGTAACACCTCTAATAACTTTGGCAACTCCTACAACAATACTCATGGAAATCAGAATAGATTACCCTCTGATCTAGAGAGTAATATCAAAGAGTTCATCAACTCTCAAAAGATTTTCAATGCGCCCATAGAGGAAAAGCTACTCAAAATTGACGATTTGGCTAAGAGCGTTGATAGAATGTCTAGTGATGTTGATGCTTTGAAAGTTAGATGTGGTTCACCCAAGATCAATATGGATGAAACTTTGAAAGCAATGCATGTTTCCATGATTGAGAGCCAAGAAAGAACCGCCCAAATTCGTGCTAGACATGAATGGCTTAAAAAGGCGTGTTCTTGTGATAAGAATCACAAAGATCTTAAAGTGATTGGTGTGACTCCCATTGAATCTTTGTTTTCTGGTGTCAAACCTAATGATTATGGGGCTGGATATGAATCCACTTTGGTTGAAAAGTGCCCCAATGATTCGGAGTCCATCTATCTTGATGCTAAAATCATTGAATGTGGACTAGAAGATATTAAAACTTTGACTAGTAATGAAATTACTACCATGGATTTCAAGGAATTCAACTATGATAGTTGCTCCTTGATTGAATGCATCTCCTTGATGCAATCCATGTTAAACTCTCCACACGCTTATAGCCAAAACAAGGCCTTTACCGATCATATCGTCGAAGCTATGATAAAATATCTTGAAGAGAAACTTGAATTGGAAGTCTCTATCCCTAGAAAGCTTCATGATGAGTGGGAACCTACCATCAAGATCAAAATCAAAAACTATGAATGCAATGCTTTGTGTGATTTGGGTGCTAGTGTTTCCGTGATTCCAAAGTCTTTATGTGATGTTCTGGGTTTTAATGAGATTGAAGAGTGTTCTCTTAATTTGCATCTTGCGGATTCTACTGTCAAGAATCCCATGGGATGGATCAATGATGTTCTTCTTATTGCAAATAGGAACTATGTACCCGTGGATTTCATTGTGCTTGACATTGATTGCAATCCTACAAGCCCTATTATTCTTGGTAGACCTTTCCTATGGACTATTGGTGCTATCATCGATATGAAGGAAGGGAATATTAGATTTCAATTACCTTTAAGGAAGGGCATGGAACACTTTCCTATAAACAAAATAATATTTCCTTATGAATCCATGATGAGGGCCACTTCCAGTGTGAGCACCAAAGACGACAATACGTGATTCTATCCCTTTTTTGCCTAGCTAAGGGGGTTAATAATAGCGCTTGTTGGAAGGCAGCCCAATGAATTTATCTTTTTCGGTCTGTTTTGTTGCGTCCACACCATCATAATTCTGTTGTGATTTTGTTTTTTGTATTTCTTTTTGTGTTTGAGCCAAGCAAAACCTTTATGACTAGTCTTGGTGATGGTTGTTTGATCCTGCTGGAAAAAGACAGAAATGTTTCTCTCACGAGATGATTTTTCATTTTTATTAAGAAAGAGATTTTGAGTTGATTCTTTTTTCGGATGGTTTATATGCCTTTTTCCCAGGTAGTCGTAAAGTTTCCAATTTTTTGAGGTACCATAAGTATACGAAGTATACAAATTTCTACAGACTGCTCTGTTTTTGACAAATTCTGTTTTTGTTGAGTTGGTTGCTTTTTCTGATGAAACTATGGTTAGTATCGAGGGGTACTAGCCATGGAAAAGTGATAATACAGTAGCCCAACACCAATATAGATACAATTCAAGTTTGCTACAGTACCAAAAGGGGTGGTAGTTTGTTTTCTTGTGCTAGTGTTATCACGAGTTTCTGTTTAAGTTTTGTGTTGTGAAGTTTTCAAAGTTTGGGTGATGTTCTCATGGACGATGAGATAAGGAGTGGAAAGAGCTCAAGCTTGGGGATTCCCAAGGCATCCCAAGCCAAATTCAAGGACACCAAAAAGCCTAAGCTTGGGGATGCCCCAGGAAGGCATCCCCTCTTTCGTCTTCAATCCATCGGTAACATTACTTGGAGCTATATTTTTATTCACCACATGATATGTGTTTTGCTTGGAGCGTCTTGTATCTTAGGAGTGTTTTATTTTTGTTGTGTCACAATCATCCTTGCTCCACACCTTTTTGATAGAGAGAGACATTCACTCATCGTGATTTTGCTAGAATGCTCATAGTGCTTTACTTATATCTTTTGAGCTAGATACTTTTGCTTTATGTGCTTCACTTATATCTTTTAGAGCACGGCGGTGCGTGACTTGGTAGTTGGCTTATGCTATGAAAGTAGTCCCAAAGGTGATATGTGCATTAAGTAGAAAGAGAAGTCTTGATTCCTCTCAATTAGTTTTGAGACGTGGATTTGGTAATATTAAGAGCTATGTTAGTAGGGTGTTCTGAATCTAGAGATACTTGTGTTGAAGTTAGTGATTCCCGTAGCATGCACGTATGGTGAACCGCTATGTTAGGAAGTCGGAGCATAATTGATTTATTGATTGTCAACCTTTGTGTTGAGGTCGGGATCGTGCGATGGTTAACACCTACCAACCCTTCCCCTAGGAGTATGCGTTTAGCACTTTGTTTCGATTACTAATAAAAACTTTCGCAACAAGTATGTGAGTTCTTAATGACTAATGTGAGTCCATGGTATAGATGCACTTTCACCTTCCACCATTTCTAGCCTCTTTAGTGCCGCGCAACTTTCGTCGGTACACAAACCCACCATACCTACCTACTATGGCATTTTCATAGCCATTCCGAGATATATTGCCATGCAACTCCCACTGTTCCGTCTCATGACTTGTGCCATCACTCTCATATTGACATTGCATGATCGTAAGATAGCTAGCGAGATGTTTTCAACGTCATACGCCATGCTAGATCGGTGCACATCCCGGTACACTGCCGGAGGCATTTCCTATAGAGTCATCATCGCTAAGCTTTGAGATGTGAGTAAGTAAAAGTGTGATGATCATCATTAGAGCTTTTTCCCATGTGAGGAAAAAAGAGGCCGAAGAGCCCAAACAAAAAAAAGAGTCCTAAGAGCCTAAATAAATAAATAAATAAATAAGAGAGAAAAAGAGAGAAGGGACAATGATACTATATTTTTCCACACTTGTGCTTCATAATAGCACCATGTTGTTCGTGATTGATAGCTTCTTGCTTTGTCACTACCATATGCTAGTGGGAATCTTCATTATATAACTTGGCTTGTATATTCCAATGATGGCTTCCTCAAAATTGCCCTAGGTCTTCGTGAGCAAGCAAGTTGGATGCACACCCACTAGTTTTCCTTTTGAGCTTTCACATACTTATAGCTCTAGTGCATCTCTTGTATGGCAATCCCTACTCATTCACATTGATATCTATTAATGGGCATCTCCATAGCCCTTTGATACGCTGAGTCAATATGACCATCTCCTCCTTTTTTTTCTCACAACCACCACCACTCTATTCCACCTATAGTGCTATATCCATGGCTCGCGCTCATGTATTGCGTGATATTTATAAAAAGTTTGAGAAAGTAAGAGTGCGAAAACAATTACTTGGCCAATACTGGGGTTGTGCATGATTTACATTAGTTGTGTGAGGATGATAGAGCATAGCCAGACTATATGATTTTGTAGGGATAACTTTCATTGGCCTTGTTATTTTGAAAGTTCATGATTACTTTCCTAGTTTGCTTGAAGTATTATTGTTTTCATGTCAATAGCAAACTATTGTTTCGAATCTTACGGATCTAAACATTCATGTCATGTGATATAAGTTGCAAAGGACAACTATGCTAGGTAGCATTCCACATCAAAAATTCATTCTTTATCACTTCCCTACTCGAGGACGAGCAGGAGTTAAGCTTGGGGATGCTTGATACGTCTCCAACGTACCTATAATTTTTTATGGTTTCGTGCTATTATCTTGTCAAACTTTGGATGTTTTGCATACCTTTTACATATTTTTTGGGACTAAATCATTAACTCAGTGCCAAGTGTCAGTTCCTGTTTTGTCCATGTTTTTCACCCCTTTCAGAGGAGGATTTTGAACGGAGTCCAAACGGAATGAAACTGCCAAAAAGATTTTTTCCGGAACAGAAAAAGATCGCAGAGCTGGAAAATCAAGGCATGGGGCCACCAGGGACCCCACAAGCCCTCACAGCGTGGCCAGGGGGGCACGACCACTAGTCTTGTGGGCTCCCTGAGGCTCCGTTGCCCTAGCTTTTGCGCCTATATATTCCCTAAAAATCCATAAAAAATCAGAAGATCATCGAAAGTACTTTTCCGCCGCTGCAAGCTTGTTTCTCCACAAGTAACCATCTGGGGCATGTTCTGGTGCACTGCCGGAGGGGGGACTCGGATACGGAGGGCTTCTTCATCAACACCATGACCTCTCCGATGATGCGTGAGTAGTTCACCATAGACCTACGGGTCCATAGCTAGTAACTAGATGGCTTCTTCTCTCTCTTGGATCTCCAATACAAAGTTCTCCATGATCTTAATGGAGATTTATCTGATGTAATCTTATTTTGCGGTGTGTTTGTCGAGATCCGATGAATTCTGGATTTATGATCAGATTATCTATGAATCTTATTTGAGTTTCTTCTGATCTCTCTTATGCATGATTTCATATCCTTGTAATTCTCTTCGAGTTGTGGGTTCTGTTTGGCCAACTAGATCTATGATTCTTGAAATGGGAGAAGTGCTTGGTTTTGGGTTCATACCGTGCGGTGACCTCACCCAGTGACAGAAGGGGTAGCGAGGCACACATCGTGTTGTTGCCATCAAAGGTAAAAAGATACGGTTTTCATCATTGGTTTGAGATTATCCCTCTACATCATGTCATCTTGCTTAAGGCGTTACTCTGTTCGTGATGAACTCAATACACTAGATGCATGCTAGATAGTGGTCGATGTGTGGAGTAATAGTAGAAGATGCAGAAAGTATCGGTCTACTTGTCTCGGACGTGATGCCTATATGTATGATCATTGCCTTAGATATCATCATGACTTTGTGCGGTTCAATCAATTGCTCGACAGTAATTTGTTCACCCACCGTGATATTTTCTATTTTGAGAGAAGCCTCTAGTGAACACTATGGACCCCGGGTCTACTCCACACCATATTTTCAGCCTTACACTTTTACTTCGTTGCACTTTCCGCCTTCAGATCTCACTTTGCAAGCAATCTTGAAGGGATTTACAACCCCTTTAAAGCGTTGGGTGCAAGCTCTTTTGTGTTTGTGCAGGTACTCTGGACTTTACGAGATTCTCCTACTGGATTGATACCTTGGTTCTCAAACTCAGGGAAATACTTACTCCTCCTGTGCTGCATCACCCTTTCCTCTTCAAGGGAAAAACCAATGCAAGCCAAGTCTCTGTCAACGTGTCAATTTCTGGCGCTGTTGTCTGTTGCCGTAGTAGTCACCCCAACATTGCTCGTCCAGGACCACCCTCTAGTGAAGCCGTGATGTCAAACATGCAAGGCATGCTCTCTGGAGACTAATGGAGGATTTTGGTTGCACTTGGGGCAGGGTAAGTCGGGCTTTCTCAACGGATAAGTTTGCAACAACAAACTTGGAGTTAATAAAAGTGGTTTTCAAATGGGAATTCTTTGAAGGAAACTATGTATAGCACTGTTTGATATGTATGAACTACAATACTGCTAACTTTCAGTTCTGGAGGAGGAGTGTAGCTAGTCCTTGTAGGTCAAAGCTATATTTCTGCCAGGATCTGGTTTCAGATGGGCTTCTCATATTTCCCACATGAGCATGCCATATTTTTGTCTGAAATGATGCATTAGCATGCTAGGGGATCTCTGGAAAGAGGTGGGTGCTTTAGCTTAAGCAGAAGTATAGCAAGTGGGGTAAAACTGTGCTGCCAAGGTGAAAATGAGAGGTAGATACATGGAGCCAACCTCCAATCATTTGGCCACAGGCCATGGCAAGGTTACTGGAGGCAAAAGGGGACTAGAGAGGGATGGGGTAAGAATTTAAGCTCAAGGGAAATAGTGGAAGAGGCCCAAGCAACAACTTTGGTGAATGCACACAAGGTATTTGATGGGTGTTAGGGTTACCAGATCGACTCCAATTGATATGAAACTTAACAGTATCACATAATAGATGAAAATAAGCTTGGACACCAAATTTGGGATTTGGTGGAGAAGGTCTCCAATGCAGACTTGAAAAACCCATGAAATGGGCAGAAATTACTTTTTGCCTACACAACCATGGAAATAAATCCCCACAAACCCACACCTTGGTGTGGGGCATTATTTGAGCATTAAAGCATGCCCAAAATGTTTGGGATCAATAGGAGAAACTTTATAATGTAAAGTTTCCCAATGTTAGAAATCAACAAAGAGGGTTTTGAGGGGCTTGGGACAAGATCATCTATTCTCCTTGATGCACCACTTGGTGTGGATGCATTATTGAAGTATCAGAACATGTCCACCAAATTTAAGCACAATTGGAGACACTTGGCAATGTAGATTTGCTCAAATGTGGATTTCGACAGATAGGGTTTTAGAATAATTAGGGGAATCAAATCAACTTGGATTGAGATGAAACTTGGCAAGATGATCACATATATCATATGTGACATGCTAGAATGTTACAGGAATTTATGGAGAATATTTGTTGTAGAAATATTTCAACAGCTTGAAATAGGCAGGAAGGGTCTTGAAAGTTTTTTCCCAATGTTTGAACATGACCATGTGTTGAAACTCCTATATATGGAATATATATGTCTAGTGAGTTTCTCTAAATTTTATCAAATATTTTTAAACCAATAAAAATAGCTTTCCTTCATAAGGGACCATTTCTGGCCTCAGAGAAAGGTATTTAAATAAAATAGTAAAATAACTTTTGAAATAGTAATATTGTGGTTTTGGGAAGTAATTTTGATAATGGTATTTAAATAAAATATTTGGTGCAAAATAACTTCCCTAATTTGAGGACTTGTAGTACATATCCCAACTCACGGGTTTTTGAAAGCTTAAATCAAGGAAATGTTTTCTTTGTGAAAATTATATTTGGTAAAATAGTTTCTGGTCCTATACACATGGCATGATCATTAGGCAAGGATTTGGGTCAAGGAGGTGAGTCCGGAGAGTAGGAGGAACATTGGGATTCAAACACAAGCAACAAGCAAGCAAGAAGAAATCACATCAAGCATCACAAGTAGTCATAAGAATTTTAATTGGTCCTAATTTTTGAGAAAAGTTAATTACTCTGGAGAGTTAAACAGAGGGTGTTTCAAACCTTACCCCCTTAAGAAAATCTCGTCCCTGAGATTTCTAGGCTAGGTGTTGGAGAGATACAAGGTCTTGGATCGGATGTAGTCTTCATGTCCCCATGTTGCCTTTGGGGGTCTTGAAGTGCTTGATGATACAGCTACAAATGATCAACACGTCCTTGCCTGGTCATAAGCGTGTTCTAGCAATCAGTTAGGCTTGACTGAGGGTCAAGGGCTTGGTGAACTTAGTCCGTGCAAGGTCCTGGCTTGCAAGTGCATTCCAAAGTCGGAATACGTGGCAAGATAGTGTGTCTCGGTTCTGGTCCTGGGGCTACTCATGCCGGTTAGTGACATCTAGATCTCTCATGTTAGAACATAAGGGTCAAGGTCTTCGCATAGCTTCCTGCTGACGGGGAAGTCCTTGACTCCCTTAAGGCAGAAGAGTCATGGTCGCAGGTGGTCTTCATCCTCGAGGGTGTTGCAGTGTATTTTCGAAGGCTTCTCGTCAAAGGTTCTGGGTTGGGTCTCACCCATGAGTCTAAGCTCGGAGACTCGGTGTTTAGAACAGGTTCTACCATCTCAGAAGGTTCATGAGGGGTTCTAGTTGAGGTGGCTACCCAAGAGTATAGGCCAGTCACCCAGTACCTAAGGTCTTGGAATCGACAAGCAGGTGAATCACCTTTAGTAGGGTTTCACCCTGATCTAATTAGGACTCTCATCCTTGGTTTGGACCATTGAAGAGGCTCTTTGATTTCTCTTGTTGTCCAAAGGCTTCATTGGCTTGAATCATCGATGCTTCTTGACATCGTTGATGTAGTCGGTGCAGGATCGGTGATTGACTTCTACTACTTGTTCTTCCTCGTCGTGGTTTTCCTAACCACTGCGGTTCTTCATCTTGTGTTGGGAAGGATAGACTTCCGTTGTCTTGAGGTTGCTTCGAGAAACTCATCCTCTTGAGAAAACACCTTATTCTCAAGAGGCATAGTGATCGGCGTTCCTAGGGCTCGCCCAAACATGACTAAAGTGTTCCTCCTCTTATTGGGATGATAAGTATGTCATCCGTGAGGATAACAACATACTTCCCAAAGCATCACATACGAACAGTGCTCATGAGACTTGTGAGGGGAACGGGAACTTGCTATGGGTGGTCACTGACCGAGAGGTTCGTGGTCCAACATGATCTAGTCCTTCATTCCCCTGTTCGTCATAGACACGATGAGTGATGGTTGGGCAGAGTACTGGCCATATTCCAACTACTTAGCGTCGTTTACTATGGTCTTGATCCGATCGCCTTATGGCTCAGTGAAGCTTTGGGGTTTCAAGGAACTTAGGATGTCAGTGAACATCTATCATCTTACCCTTAAGCACATTCCTCAGATGCCAATAGCCTAACCTCTACCTCCCGCACTATATCATCAATAATATCAACTCACACAAGTTAACTCCACAATGCTGATGCTAGTCAATCCGGGGGTCTGAGGGAATACCTTAACCTAATCTCATAGGTATACTATAACTAAGTTACACGTACATCCTTTTGTAAAAATCCTCGGGAGAGCATAAAAGCTTCTAAGCTTGAATTAAGACACCACAAATCCAAGTGCTCAACTTGATCATCCAGGACAGGGTACTGTATTTCTATATTAAGGAAACATGCAGTACACCAATCCAAGATCTTGTTTCCTTTCTACGAATCTGATCAAGTGGTTCATCATTCCACCAATATTGAGTTGACCCATCGCTCCTACAAATCTAGTATTGATGGGGTTCTACATAATCACTTAGAGTAATCATAATTCACATATTACTACAAGGATTAGGTCACAGTTTATCCACCAACGTCCCATATCATGGCCAACTAATCTCGCAGATCATGCTTATACAGGTTCGTAAGTTATTTCTAGAACTCCAATTACTTGTACTTGTTATCCACCGAGAAACATTGTATCATGATCAATATCGTCGGACTAAATCCGATTTACTCCAAACCATGTGGTTACTGTCATCATTGATACTCTATTGAGATTACCTATTTAAATCCAAACTCAAGTCCAATAACAACTTTTAATCATTACTACAAGTCTTATGGTAAAATCATCAAACCATGTCAACTACTCGATAAAGTCAATTATACCACCAAGAACTATTGCTCGTGATCATAATCGTCCTACTGAATCCAAACTTACTCCAGGAACATGTAGGTTATGCTACTTATCAACTTGTTCCACCAAGTTCACCTACCTTTATAACGGTCTTACGATCAACCAAGATATTCTAGCTATACCCTCAAGAAATCTATCATCATCACAACAACCTTAGTATAATACTCTTATATCTGAGAACGGTCCTTCTTGTGGTATCAGGGTTATGGTAGTAGCTTAAGAATGAAGGATACACATTCACCGTGATCACTTGTTCCATAAAGAACCTGGTGCTAAGCCGGGGTTTATCGGGGCTCGACAGGTGTTCTAGCGAATCCGTTTATTAGACACGTGATCAGAAATTTGAGCCGCAAAGGCTTGTGAGGATTAGTTTGGTCTAGAGAGGGTTGTCCAATCTCGAGGGGAAGCATCACTTCTACACTTCACGTCTGGTGGAGCACGTCATAGTTAGCAACTTCAGGGTCAGTTGCTCGTCGAAGCGGATCTTTGGTGCATCTTGCCTTGCGGGTCTCAAATTGTCGAGAAAGGTGGGGGAGAGGGAGTAGCATAGAGGGGAGTGCAGGAGAGTGTGGTATAGTGCAAGTGCAATCAAACAAGTGTTGAAAAGTCAACTCAATCATCAAGATGAGACGTGTGATATCACAACGTGCTTGTTGCCTAGAGCAAAAGCATGACTTATATTAACGGACAAACAAACAAAAACAAGCAACACACAACATGGTTCCATCCGAACCACTCCACGGATTTGACTTCGTATAGGGATTCACAACTCGTCCTACGCTAGGGGTTTTCGAACTCGACAGTCGTGCTTGCCTTGTATCTTGGAGAGTAGTTCGCTCGCTTTTCGTGGTCTCCTTATGGTGTCACCCTGTCTCTTGTTGTTTTTGGCCGGAACGACTCAGGATGAGATCAAAAGAATTCTTGACGACTTCTCGTGAGGTGAGCTGCCGACGAAGGTGGTTCCTCATGGCTGTCGTTGCTAGTGTCTTCTGTGACTTTGCATTCTTATCATTGTCTTCTTGTCTTCTAAGGCTTTGAGAGTTCCAAGTGAACAACTTTTATGCAACGACATTAGCAAATGATGATAGAGTTTCGACCTGTCAGTCACATTAATCACAATATCGACACCTAGAGCGGGGGATGAAGAGAACCGTTTCCTGCTCACTAAGGTGAGGCGGACCAAATGTCGAGGTTCTCATCCACCGGTTGTGGTTGACACAACCTTGATGTTGACAGGGTCGCTCTATTAGCGATGCAGATCATGGCCTTGGACATATTACGTCCTCATTATCGTAGGTGAAGGTGGCATCTGTCGGATTTCGAGCTCCGCAAAACCCTAAATATTCAAACTCAGGGGTGTGTACGAAGATCTCTCACTGGTTCGCCTCACCTAACTCTCTACATGCTTGGGATGGCAGTAAACTCACTCGATGGTGAGGGAGACACAGAACACAATAGTTTACCCAGGTTCGGGCCGTTGTGAAGCGTAAAACCCTACTCCTGCTTTGGTGGATTGCCTCTCGCGGAGGTTGGTGGATGAATTAGTATAGTGCTTAGGCGCCTCCGGAGGTTGGGTGACCTTGCGTGGTGCCAGTCGTTGAATGAATGGTTCGACTCAGATCCTCCCCTCTACGAAGCAACCTATCCTCTATTTATAGTGGCGGCCCTGTTCCTCTTCCCTCATCGTTTCGGCGGGAAGGGATCCCACAATGGCCAATTTCGAAGGGGGACAGGGGAACATACTTCCCGTGTCCAAAAGTGGTCTTCCCCTGAAAAGTAGCTACCAGCGCTGCACGGGCTGGCTCAGGGATGACGTTCATACTGCCGGCGGGAGCCCAGGGTCTTGTTGCACAAGAATGGAAAGCTTTAGGTGATGCCTTGGGAACCTGCGTTCGTCCTTGCCCCCCTTTGGACCAAAGGGGAAACTGCTCAGTCCTGCTGTCCGCTGCCCACCAGTCCTTCCTCTGCGTCATCCTTGACTCCCGAGGCCACGCCTCGCCTCGGAATATCCGACGCTCTGGAGGGGTCCTGAGGACGCCCCTACGGTTCCTGATGCCATACCTCCTCGCGAGGCTTGGCCCCTCGCGAGGGCCTTTCCTTGAGTGATGCCGAGCCTACAGGTGTGTGGTTGATGAAGTGGGCCAGCCCTAGGCCGTTGTCAGCCAGGTCTGGGTACCCCCATTCCTAGAATGCCGACAGTAGCCCCCGGGCCCAAGGCGAGCCCGGGTTGGCTTCTTGTCAAAGCCTCGAGGTCGGCCCGAAGCACCACGGGCCCTAAACTCTTGCGGGCCAGGCCTTTAAATGACAGACCCGTCTTTTCCGTGCATGATCTCCTGACCCGCGCCTGCACGCCGCCTCCTCCTCTTGTCAATTCTGCCGCCGATTCTTCCTCTCGACTCTCCGCAAAACCCTCAAGATTTTAACAAAGGGGCGTGTACAAAGATCTCTATCGGCTCTAAATCACCAAGCTCGCTACTGGATGAACAACACAGGAAACTCACTCAATGGTGAGGGAGACACAAAACACAGTAGTTTACCGAGGTTCGGGCCACTGTGAAGCGTAAAACCCTACTCCTGCTTTGGTGGATTGCCTCTCGCGGAGGTTGGTGGGTGAACTAGTACACTGCTTAAGCGCCTCTTGAGGCTGGGTGACCTTGCGTGGTGCTAGTGGGTGAATGAATGGTTCGCCGCCGGCTCCCATCCCCCCCTACGAAGCAACCTATCCTCTATATATAGTGGTGGCACGGGTCCTCTTCCCTTATTGTTTCGGCGTGAAGGAATCCCACAAGGCCAATTTCAAAGGGGGACAGGGGAGGATGCTGCCCCTGTCCAAAAGTGGTCTTCGCCTACAAAGTAGCTGCCAACGTTGTAGGGGCTAGCTCAAGGATGACGTCCGTCCTGCCGGCGGTCGGCCGGGGTCTTGCTGCACCAGAATGGAAACCTTTTGGAGATGCTTTGGTAACATGCATTCGTCCTTGCCCCCTTTGCAACAAAGGGGAATCTACTCCATCCTGTTGTCCGCTCCTCGCCTGTCCTCCCCTTGCATAAGCCTTGACTCCTCAGGCCGTGCCTCGCCTCAGAATATCCGCCGGTCCAGAGGGGTCCTGAGGAGCCCCCCTGCGGGTCTCGATGTCGTTCCTCCTTGTAAGACTAGGCCCCTCACAAGGGACTTGCCTTCAGCGATGCCGAACCCATCAGCTTGCTTGATGAGGCGGGCCAGCTCTGGGCCACATGCAGTAAGGTTTGGGTAACCCCATTCCCAGAATGCCGACACTAGCCCCCAGGCCTAAGGCGCGCCTGGGTTGGTGTCAGCACACTAGAGACTGGGGTCTCCCGTGCCCCAGACTTGTGCACGGGCACTAGCAACACACTTGGCGGCAACACACCAAGCCAGCCAATGGGAAAAGGAACCCCAGGCTAGCCAAGACCACACCCTTCCAAAGTTGTGAAGAGCCAACCCAAGCTACAAGGCCCCGACGAGCCCTCCTCACCGGGAAGACCCACAAGGCCCCGGTGAGCCCTCCTCGTCGGGAAGACTCACAAGGTCCCAGCAGCCCTCCTCGCTGGGAAGATTCGCAAATCCCCGAAAAGCCCTCCTTGTTGGGAAGATGTCTAGGACCCCGACAAGACATCCTTGTCGGGAATAAGGGCGAGGATGCTAGGCCGGTCGGCTCTCTTCACCCGACAGGAGTCTCTCCTGGCACTGTGCCGTCGACCGCCACCGCTCCAGCGCATCCCTCATGTGCTAGCACAGAGCCCAGGTGTCAACACACCTAGGCAACTGTCACCATAGTAGAAAGATAAGCGGTGAACCCTATTCACTATGCAACCCGTGAGCGCACGGTTCGTGACCTCTTTGCCTATAAAAGGAGGCCCAAGGCTCATTTTCTAGGGGTTGGACCTTTTGGGTTTTGAGACTCCCTAATCACCAGCTAAATTACTGTAGAATTTTACGCGCCAGGCGGCCTGAACCTGGGTAAATGACCTTGCCGGTGCTGATCCCTAGCTCTGCTCTGAGCGCCACCTCTGTCCCTCCACCGAAAGATCAAGGGACCCTTCTCGAGTTCCTTGAGGTTCGCCTCCTTTGGCAAATGCGCCAGGGTGAGGTTGATGCCGAGGTTTTGTACACCAACTTGGTGAGAAACTTCGGAAGGGTGCCCCAGCACAACCTCCTGGACTCGTTCACCAGGTGCCCCGCCTCGCCGGCTTGGATCTGTTTCAAGGCTGTGGGGACCCCGACTAGCAAGTCGAGTTCGTCGTGCCCAATGACCCCAAGGATCATTGTACACTGAACACAGATACTGAATAATAGAGTCTTACATCCAAGTACCGAAATTATTACATCAAACGACCAGAAGGTCGGGTTCAAGAGCGAGGCCTAAGGCCAAATTAAACAGATACATCGAGTAGCGGAAACTCGTAAGGGCTAAGCGGTGCCCATGCCATCAAGCCTACACCGACAGGCATTCTGACTTGGAAGCGTCCTAGTTGCAGGTTCATCTCCGACGGCGTACTCATCGCCAAACTCTGGTGCTTCCATGTCTGGTCAATAATATAACCAGTGGCAAGCCAATGAGTACCTTGAATGTACTCGCAAACAGCCCATGATATGAACATTTATAGCGAAGAATAACAGTAACATATATCTTTAGTGGAATGCAATTTGGTGGAATGATCAGGTACATGCAACAAGTTAAAGAATTACTCTTTAAGATCAGGTTACAGATACCGACATATCTGACCCAAGGGCTGAACACACCGGGTTCACCCTATATGCCAAGTCATCGAACTTGTCATAACCTTAATGTATTAATGAGGGTTAAACCATCCGGGTTTACCCTATATGCCAAGTCATCGAACTTGGTCATATTATTGTGATTATCATAACAATACCTTTTTAACACCACACACACACACACACTTGGTTTTGAGGAAACGCTGGACGTACTTTAAGCAGCACCACCCAACTGTCCTTGACCGTGCACACGGCTATTTGAATAGTTTACACTCTGCAGAGGTAGTATGCTGGACCCACGAGAAACGGGAAACTTCCGTGTCATCCACAACTCGCGGTATATCACATATACCCGAGGTAAGTACCCGATCATCATCTTTCCCCTGACGATACTAGACAAAGAGGTCCACTCGATTGGTACCCAGCCCACATGTTGTACGTCTTACGAGCACCGACTCTGGACAGTATCAACCATGCGGGGACCAATGGTGTGCCTGGAACTCATAATAATGGCATAGTTGTCCTACCTGGCACGACACCATCACGAGAGTGACACCGATCACTCCCACCACTAGTAATGTGGCTCTTTGCTAGTACCGACCAGAGTAATCAACAAAGCCCCGTCCCATAAAGGGGTATCGTGGTCGTACTGGTAAGGTTGGGACGATCGACACATCCTAAATCTAATCCCATTTCCGAAACCATACTCACACCAAAACACCGGTGCATCACTTCACCAAAAGTGATCACCAACTCATCATCACCCTCGGGCATTAGTGCCACCCGAGGGGGTTTTCATAAACTCTTTATTTAACTCATCGTTATGCTCATGATAATATGCTCTATCATTACTTGTCAACATGGTATAACATGACCCTCAAGGGGTAGGGTCAAGCTCAATGCAATGATCTTACTCTACTAGTCAACATGACAGTAGCATGATCCTCATAAGTGGTAGGGTCAAGCTCATCATGTTTGTGCTCCGAGGAGCCACATGAATAACATCATCAACATGCAAGGGCTTTGAAGAAGCCTCCGGTGCCATCACCACAAGATGAACCGGTATCGTGATCACATGCAACGGGAAAATACCAACTATACTAGCATGCAACAAGTCATGGTCAAAGGGCTGCTTGCCTTGGTCAGCTAGGTATCTGAGGTCTTCGAGGTCTTCCGCTCCGGATCCTCCGTCACTCGGTAACTCTACCGTCGAGAAAGGAATAAATAAATAATAGCTCTCACTAAAACAGATCACAAAGTGCTTTTAAAAATGTTGCAAAGTTTGAATAAATTCAGTTTATTAATTTGGAAAATGTTTCCTATAGTTTTTATTAGCTAAGCATATATTATTTAAAAGCAAACAGAAGCAAACAAGTGATTTTTAATATCATTTTATTATACCAAAATAGTTTCTATTTTTGATAAATGTCAAACACTACAGAATCAAATACTACACGTTTTTAGAAAATTACTGGTGGAAGAATCATATTTTTCTATTGGCTAAATATTTTTATAAAAATCATTTAAGTTACTGGATTAAAATAAAAGGAAAAGGCCAGGGGAAACAGATCCAGCCGGCCCAGCCAGCAGGCCTGGCCACGAGGCGTGCGTGGGCCAGGTTCAAACCTGACTTGCGGGCCCGTGGGGTCAGCGTCAGCGGCTGCGCACGCTGGCTGCACCAGGACACCGACAGGTGGGCTCCACCTGTCGGGTCCTTCTCCTACCTCCAGCCAGAGAGGTGGAGACGGACGCCGGCAACGCTGCGGTTGTCCTCAGGCCAATCTAGGAGCGGGAACGGGTCCCTCGTGCCTCCGACTACCTGCTCGTAGTCGGGACGTCACCGGAGGTGGTCTGGGTCGCCGGCGACGAGGTGACCGTGGCGGAAGGGTTTCGGGTTGGTGTTGAACTAGTGGCAAGGGGCACAAATTCGCTCGGGAAATTTGGGGGAAATGCTCCTGGTGTCAAGGGGAGTGTAATGCGAGGTCGGGCAGCGCAGGAGCCGACGTGTAGCCGGAGATCGACCGGAGCTCCGAGGCGGATGGGCCTCGGTCGATCTCGAGCACCGGGGCTCTGCGAGCTCGACTAGGTGGCTAGGGGGTGTCTACTGGTTGTGCTGAAGCTGCTTGGAGGGTGGTGGGGTGCCGGGGGGACTTATTTATAGGCTAGCAACGGTGACCCGACTCGGGCGGGCTGGTGACTCACCGTGGCGCGCGTGCGAGCATAGTGAGGTGCTGGCCGCGAAACCACGGGTTCGGGACGTGGTTTAGGACCTCCTCGTGCATCGGCCGCAGAGGGAAAGCGAGTGGGGTCGAGCCGCAGCAACCGTGCATGCTCGGCCGCGTCGGGCGCGCACGCGCACGCGTCGCTTGAGCACTTGCACGAGGGGAGAGGGTCCCTGGGGGTAGCTTTGCACTGAATGGTTGTCGAGGGAGCATTTGGACATAACTGGGGAGGTTGGGACCGGCCGGGGCGTCGTCCCCTCGCGGGTGGCTCTCTGCAGCGCGCCCAGAGCGCAGATTTGGCATGCCACGGCATGCTGGCGTGCTCTAGGGCACTTGGGATGTGTCCTCCATGTCCTGAGTGTTGCTGGGAGTGTGCCTAGCCGTTGTGGTTTAGTGGGAGCCCGAGCTGGTCAAGCGAGCAAGGAACACTAGTGTTGCCTGTACTGCCCTGCGGCTCAAATTGGAGTTCTTGTCACTTGTGCTTCGAGTTGGGGCGGAGCTGATTGACTGGGTGCTCTGGGGCTCTAACCCACCAAGTTTGGGGCCTTGCCAATTGGTAAAACAGTTGCTAGGAGGGTTTTTACCTTCCTGTCAGTAGGTGTTCGACAGTGACTTGGGGTGCTTCCACTCCACCACTGGAAATGAAACTTAACAAGTTTGGTCTTGGGGTAAAAACATGGGGTTTCACCAAATTTGAGCTCCATTGAACCAGTTTGGCTTTGTAAACTTGAAAATGCCTCAAAATGACCAGTATTGTCGTTTACAAAGGAAGTTTGGCCAAACAGAGTCTCACAAATCCCATCTTTGGTGTGGAGTCCTCATTTGGGGTGTCAAACACCTCTGCAAAGTTTCAGCTCCATTGTAGAAACTTTGCAATGTAGAGTTGTTCTAACTCTTCTCTGGACAGAGAGGGTTTTGGGCTCATTAGGTGCACTTCCCCACCTTGGATCAAGGTGAGATTTTTGGTGAGCACCTAACATGGCTTGGGAGGGCTCCCGTAATTTTATGGGAATTTACTGAGATAATTTCCTTTGGAAACATCTCAAAAAGCTAAAACAGACAGAAATGGTTTTCAGGGTTTTACTCAAATAATATTAATATAAAATAGGGTTGAAAATCTCATATATGGAAAATATATGTCCTTCTCAGCTTCCATGAATTTACTCAGAATTTTCTAAGGCAGGAAAGCAATTTTCCTTGTGGGAATATCATTACTGGCCTTAGAAACAGATATAGATATAAAATAGGAAAATAATATTTTAAATCACCAATTAATGTTTTTAATGTATTAAAATAATATTTGGATCATATCACCAACTTTGGTTGGGAGTGCCACTTGGCTTCAAGAGCTAGTAGTGTATCCCAACATGATGAAGGTGATCTTGATATAAAGGAAAAAGGGTTTTTGAAGAGAGAAAAATAATAAGTTTTCATGGGTTTGAGTCATCAAACTAGAAAGCATTCACTCACACAAGGGTTCACATGGCACTCACAACATTATTTGAAAAAGTTTTAACAAGCTCTGATTTTTGCAACATAAAATACTTGTGGTGAAAAACAGGGTGTGACAGACCTATCCCTCTCACAAGAATCTCGTCCCCGAGATTCCTAAGCTAAGCGTTAAATAGCTCGGGAAATTGGAGATAGTCTTCACGTTCCCCCGTGGCTACTGCTTCGGTATGGTTCCTCCACTGAACCTTGAAAAACTTGATGGTGCGGCTTCTGGTGCCACGTTCGGCTTCAACCAAAATGTGGATCGGTCTCTCGCGGTAGGTAAGATCCGGTTGATGGTCAATAGCTTGATGATCAATGTCCTTGTAAAGCTCGTGACGGTTCGGCACTTGCAAGCACTTCCGGAGCTGTGACACGTGAAACACGTTGTGCACACCCGAAAGCTCGGGAGGTAGCTCCAACTGATAAGCTACTTCGCCGCGCCTTGCCGTGATCTTGAAGGGTCCAATGAACCTTGGAGCTAGCTTCCCCTTGACGTAGAAACGCTTGGTCCCCTTGAGAGGCGTGACTCGCAAGTACACCTTATCTCCGGGAACAAACTCCACGTTTCTGCGGTGAGGGTCCGCATAGCTCTTATGCCTTAACTTAGCTGCCTCCAAGTTTTCTCGGACAAGCTGAACCTTGTCCCCTGCTTCCTGCAGTGCTTCTGGTCCGAAAACTAGTCCTTCACCGGTTTCGGACCAATTGAGCGGGGTGCGGCATTTCCGCCCATATAATGCTTCAAATGGGGCCATCTGAAGACTGGACTGGTAGCTATTGTTGTAAGAAAACTCAGCAAACGGCAGGCAGTCTTCCCACTTGGCACCATGAGCCAAAACACATGCGCGGAGCATGTCCTCAAGTATCTGGTTTACCCTCTCGGTCTGTCCGCCCGTCTGCGGGTGGAAAGCCGTACTGAATGAGAGTTTGGTTCCGAGAGCTTCTTGAAACTTCTTCCAGAATCTTGAGGTGAATTGCGTGCCGCGGTCGGACACGATCTCCTTGGGAACTCCATGGAGACTAACCACTCGATGAATGTACAGACTGGCCAGCTGGCTGCCATCGTAGGTGGTGTTAACGAGGATGAAATGGGCCACCTTGGTCAAATGATCAACTATGACCCAAATGGAGTTATGACCCTTATTCGACCGGGGCATCCCGGTGATGAAGTCCATGCCGACTTTATCCCACTTCCATTCCGGCACTTGAAGAGGTTGCAGCAATCCAGCAGGTCGCTGGTGTTCAGCCTTGACTCGCTGGCATACATCGCATTTAGCGACATAGGAGCCAATTTCTCTCTTCATGCCATGCCACCAGAATCGTTCTCGGATGTCTTGGTACATCTTGGTACCACCTGGATGGATAGAGTACGGTGTGTCATGAGCCTCTTGCAGGATCAAGTCCTTAAGTTCGGCCTTGTTAGGTACGCACAAGCGCTTCCCGTACCATAGTACTCCTTGCTCATCAATCGAGAATCCTGGGGCTTTGCCTTCTCGCACCTTCCTCTTGAGGCCTTCGATACTCTTCTGCCCCTTCTGGGCTTCCTTGATGTCGTCTGCCAGCGTAGGCTTGACCTCGAGGTTGGCCAGGTACCCTGGTTCGACTATCTCAAGCCCGAAGTCCTCCATCTCTTCATAGAAGACGGGTAACCTTTCCTTGAGCCTGACGTTCCAGGAGCCTGCCTTCCGGCTTAAGGCATCGGCTACCACGTTCGCCTTGCCGGGATGATACTGAATGCTGAGGTCGTAATCCTTGATTAACTCAAGCTATCTCCGCTGCCTCATATTCAGCTCCCTCTAAGTGAAGATATATTTCAGACTTTTGTGTTCTGTATATATCTCACATCGCTTCCCCAGAAGGTAATATCGCCACGTCTTCAGAGTACGCACTACAACTGCTAGCTCGAGATCATGGGTGGCGTAGTTCTCCTCATGTGGTCGCAGTTGCCGTGACAAGTACGCCACGACCCTGCCATCTTGCATCAGGACTCCACCGAGCCCGGTTCCAGGGGCATCACAATATATCACGAATTCCTTGTTGATGTCTGGGGTAGACAATACCGGGGCGGTAGTTAGCCTCTTCTGCAACTCCTGGAAGCTTGCTTCACACGCCGGTGTCCACTCGAACTTCCGGCCTTTCTTCAAGAGCTGAGTCATAGGTCGAGCGATGCTGGAGAATCCTTCTACGAACTTGCGGTAGTATCCCGCGAGCTCGAGGAAACTCCTGACATCCTTCACGTCCTTTGGTGATTCCCAATTGGTCACTGTAGTAATCTTGGACTGATCTACGGCCAAACCGCGTGCCGTCAGGGTATGACCCAGAAATCCAACTTCATTCAGCGAGAACTGACACTTGGTGAATTTGGCATAAAGCTGGTGCTCTCGAAGCTTTCCTAGAACTAGCCTCAGGTGTTGCTCATGCTCCTCTTCAGACTTGGAGAAGATTAATATGTCACCGATGAACACGACGACAAACTTGTCCAAATATTCCATGAAGACCTTGTTCATGAGGTACATGAAGTAGGCTGGGGCATTTGTCACACCGAAGGGCACGACCGTGCATTCATATAGACCGTACCGGGTCACGAATGCAGTCTTGGGTATATCTTCAGGTCGGATTTTCAACTGGTAGTATCCCGATCGAAGATCGATCTTGGAAAATAGCCTGGCCCCGTTTAACTGGTCAAACAGGTCTTCGATCTTGGGGAGCGGGTACTTGTTCTTAATTGTGACTTCATTAAGAGAACGGTAATCGACGCAGAGTCGAATGGTACCATCCTTCTTTGAAACAAATAGAACAGGTGATCCCCAAGGTGATGCACTCGGACGGATGAACCCTTTCCTGAGTTGCTCATCCAACTGCTTCTTCAGCTCTGCCAGCTCTTCGGAACCCATCCTGTAAGGCTTTTTGTATATAGGCTTTGATCCGGGCATGAGCTCAATCATGAACTCGATGTCTCGGTCAGGAGGCATTCCGGGTAGCTCGTCAGGAAAGACGTCCGGGTATTCACAGACTATAGGCACTTGATCAAGCTCTACCTCGGATAGACTGTTGACTCGAGGCACTTGAGCCGATACTGGCTCAGAGACGAACTTGACCTTGATCCCTTGGTTGCTTGTCATGGTAATGGCCCTGTTGGCACAGGCCAAAAGACTCTGGTGCTTGGCCAACCAATCCATGCCGAGGATTACTTCTACACCTTGCGATTTAAGCACAGTGAGGTCTGCCAATAAACTCGTCCCATTGATAACTATATCGACCCTTCTACACCCTAGGTTGGTCCGCAATACTGCTCCCGGGGTCTGAATTGCCATCTGCCCACGGAGTAGAGTGGTTTTTAAACCACACTTCTCCGCAAACCCTTGAGTAACAAAAGAATGCGAGGCACCACAATCAAACAACACTGTTGCTGGAGTTGAGTTGACGAGGAACGTACCTAGAATGCAGTCCGGGTCTTCCTGCGCCTCTTGTGTAGTGATGTGATTGATCCGGCCCCTGCCATTGAACTGCTGGTTGCGGGGGGGGCTGGTTCCTTCCTGGTGCACCTTGACCGGGGTTGGGTGCATTGGGACACGGTGCGTCGGGCTTTTTTTTGGGGCACTGCCTAGAATAGTGCCTAGTCTGACCACACCGGATACTTGTACTGCTGCTGCTGAAAGTTGGGTCTTGCAGGTGCTGACTGCCATGGTCTTGGTCTTGCGCTACTGGGTCCTCCACTGCCTATCAGTTTGCGCTTGTGAGTGTCGTCCATCGCACGACGCTTGTCTTCCAGCATAAGCACCTTGTTAACCAGCTCGCTAAAAGTCTGGCAGTCGCAAACCACCAACTGGTATTGCAGGGACTGCTGTAACCCTTCCATGAAGTGTTCCACCTTAGCGGCTTCAGTGTTAACATCTTCGGGCGCATACCTCGACAAGAGGTTAAACTTCTGCAGGTACTCCTTAACAGTTCCACTGCCCTGCCTCAAGGCTCGGAATTCCCGCTTCTTCATGGTCATCAGTCCAGGTGGAATGTGAGCCGCACGAAATCCTTCCTTGAACATCACCCAAGTTATGACTTGCCCTATCAGCATGATCTGGAATCCATCCCACCAAGCCCTGGCGGTGCCTCCGAGACAGTGAGAAGCATAAAGGACCTTCTCATGATCGTCGGTGCACTTGACCAGCGCAAGGAGGTCTTCAGTGGTGCAAATCCAGTCATCGGCGTCCAGTGGTTCAGTCGACTCCGTGAATATGGGAGGCATAGTCCGCATGAACTCAGAAAGAGTAGAGCGACTACCACCATTCCCATTCCGCGGCGGGTTGTCCACCAGGACTTGAGTCAGCTGCTGAATAGCGGCATTGCTGGCTTGAAGCTCCTCCCGAAGAGCTTGAAGGAACTGAGCCATCGTCAAATTCTCAGGAGGAGGTGGTGGTGGAAGGTCTCTAGGCTGCTCGTGGTGACCTCCAGCATGAGCTTCTCCTTCGGTCCCCTGCGGCATCCCTGAGGAGCCGGCGTCGGGGTTGCTGAAGGTGCTGTTGCGGGTTGCGTTCACCATCCTGTCATAGAAACAGACAGGTCAAAATGCCACCTTGCTCGGGAATACAAGGATTCGCTCCTAGTAAGAGGGGGTCCAATACGTGCATGTGCCAAGTTTTCAAAACCAAAGTTTTTGACAAACTGGAAATTGCATTCATAAAAAAAAACTAGGTGATGTAGTCACTTACAAGCTGCCTAAGGCAATATGTGGCTTACATCATGCACACATATGCAAATTAGAAACGGATACATGGATACCCTATGCTCGGGGTACTCCTAATTGCCTACGCTAAATCCTACGCGGCGGACTGCTCGGTCTCAAAGACGGACTCAACAGGATCCTCATCTTCATCAACATCTTCCTCCTTTATAGGAGTGGAAGAAAGAATCCGCACATCACGGCGTCTCTTAGGTGAGGCGGCGAAGATCTCAGTGTACTCTTCCGCTGTCAGGCGGCGACTCCGAAGAGGGACTGCCTGGATGGGTAACACACCACCCCTAGTGGCAACAGCTGTCCTCCCTTCACGTGCGCCTGCCTTCTTTAGCTTGCGGTTCTGCATCTTCTCAGTGTGGAGCAGGCCCTTGACTAGGTGCAACTCTTGGCGAAGCTTGACTGATTCCTTAACCAGGAAGTGCGTCAGGGTGTCCGACGAGAGACTGAAGTAGGTCTGAAACCTTAATGGCATCCCATCCTCCGTGGCTGGGGTGAGTGTCCAACTCCCATCCACTCCTTCCTTAATGAAAGGTAGGTGACGAGTGACTGGCTCATTAGCCATCTCATGGAGGATGCTGCGGAGTTGCACGAGCGCCTCTCGTGCAGCCGTCTCCACTGCCAACATCAGCTCTCCCATCCGTGGTCCTTCGAAGAACCAACTAGATGGGGAGTCATTAGCCTTCACTATCACGTCCACGTGATATTCCTTAGTGTCGGCGTTGACCCAGTGCTTGTGGTAGAGGAAGATGGGCGTGCGACGTACATGGCACTTCTCGAGACAATCCACCAGAAGGAGTGGAAAGACGGTCTCCAGAAGCGTCTGAGGTACGGCAACCATCTACAAGGCATTGGAGAGAAGTCAGACGGTTGTATGTGCAAAAGTCTTGTGCAAGGCTGGCGTTCTAACGTTCTCAGCTAACGTCCATGCTATCTAAGGCTTCCTATAGTCAGGATAGCTCTGATACCAGTTATGTGGGGACCCCGACTAGCAAGTCGAGTTCGCCGTGCCCAGTGACCCCAAGGATCAATGTTCACTGAACACAAATACTGAATAATAGAGTCTTACATCCAAGTACCGAAATTATTACATCAAATGACCAGAAGGTCGGGTTCAAGAGCGAGGCCTAAGGCCAAATTAAACAGATACATCGAGTAGCGGAAACTCGTAAGGGCTAAGAGGTGCCCATGCCATCAAGCCTACACCGACAGGCATTCTGACTTGGAAGCGTCCAAGATCGCAGGTTTGTCTCCGACGGCGTACTCATCGCCAAACTCCGGTCCTTCCATGTCTGGTCAATAATATAACCAGTGGCAAGCCAATGAGTACTTTGAATGTACTCGCAAACAGCCCATGATATGAACATTTACAGCGAAGAATAACAGTAACATATATCTTTAGTGGAATGCAATTTGGTGGAATGATCAGGTACATGCAACAAGTTAAAGAATTACTCTTTAAGAACAGGTTACAGATATCGACATATCTGACCCAAGGGCTGAACACACCGGGTTCACCCTATATGCCAAGTCATCGGACTTGTCATAACCTCAATGTATTATTGAGGGTTAAACCATCCGGCTTTACCCTATATGCCAAGTCATCGAACTTGGTCGTATTACTGTGATTATCATAACAACACCTCTTTAACACCACACACACACACTTGGTTTATGCGGAAACGCTGGACGTAGTTTAAGCAGCACCACCCAACTGTCCTTGACCATGGACACGGCTATTCGAATAGTTTACACTCTCCAGAGGTAGTACGCTGGACCCATGAGAAACGGGAAACTTCCGTGTCATCCACGACTCGCGGAATATCACATATACCCGAGGTAAGCACCCGATCATCATCTTTCCCCTGACGATACTAGACAAAGAGGTCCACTCGATTGGTACCTAGCCCACATGTTGTACGTCTTACGAGTACCGACTCTGGACAGTATCAACCATGCGGGGACCAACGGTGTGCCTGGAACTCATAATAATGGCATAGTCGTCCTACCTGGCACGACCCCATCACGAGAGTGACACCGATCACTCCCGCCACTAGTAATGTGGCTCTTTGCTAGTACCGACCAGAGTAATCAACAAAGCCCCGTCCCATAAAGGGGTATCGTGGTCGTACTGGTAAGGTTGGGACGGTCGACACATCATAAATCTAATCCCATTTCCGAAACCATACTCACACCAAAACACCGGTGCATCACTTCACCAAAAGTGATCACCACCTCATCATCACCCTCGGGCATTAGTGGCACCCGACGGGGTTTTCATAAACTCTTTATTTAACTCATCGTTATGCTCATGATAAAATGCTCTATCATTACTTGTCAACATGGTATAACATGACCCTCAAGGGGTAGGGTCAAGCTCAATGCAATGATCTTACTCTACTAGTCAACATGAAAGTAGCATGATCCTCATAAGTGGTAGGGTCAAGCTCATCATGTTTGTGCTCCGAGGAGCCACATGAATAACATCATCAACATGCAAGGGCTTTGAAGAAGCCTCCGGTGCCATCACCACAATGATGAACCGGCATCGTGATCACATGCAACGGGAAAATGCCAACTATAGTAGCATGCAACAATATTTGTGCTCAAGTCATGGTGAAAGGGCTACTTGCCTTGGTTAACTAGGTATCCGGGGTCTTCGAGGTCTTCCGCTCCGGATCCTCCATCACTCGGTAACTCTACCGTCGAGAAAGGAATAAATAAATAATAGCTCTCACTAAAACAGATCACAAAGTGCTTTTAAAAATGTTGCAAAGTTTGAATAAATTCAGTTTACTAGTTTGGAAAATGTTTCCTATAGTTTTTATTAGATAAGCATATTTATTTAAAAGCAAACAGAAGCAAACAAGTGCTTTTTAATATCATTTTATTATACCCAAATAGTTTCTGTTTTTGATGAATGTCAAACACTACAGAATCAAATACTGCACATTTTTAGAAAATTACTGGTGGAGGAATCATATTTTTCTACTGGCTAATTTTTTTTATAAAAATCATTTAAGTTACTGGATTAAAATAAAAGGAAAAGGCCAGGGGGAACAGATCCAGCCGGCCCAGCCACCAGGCATGGCCACCAGGCGCGCGCGGGCCAGGTTCAAACCTGACCTGCGGGCCCCTGGGGTCAGCGTCAGCGGCTGCGCGCGCTGGCTGCCCCAGGACACCGACAGGGTGGGCTCCACCTGTCGGGTCCTTCTCCTACCTCCAGCCAGAGAGGTGGAGACGGATGCGGGCGAGGCTGCCGTTGTCCTCAGGCCAATCTAGGAGCGGGAACGGGTCCCTCGTGCCTCCGCCTACCTGCTCGTGGTCGGGACGTCACCGGAGGTGGTCTAGGTCGCCGTCGACGAGGTAACCGTGGCGGAAGGGTTTCGGGTTGGTGTTGAACTAGTGGCTAGGGGCACGGATTCGCTCGGGAAAGTTGGGGAAATGCTCCTGGTGTCAAGGGGAGTGTAATGGGAGGTCGGGCAGCGCAGGAGCCGACGTGTAGCCGGAGATCGACCGGAGCTCCGAGGCGGAGGGGCCTCGGTCGATCTCGAGCACCTGGGCTCTACGAGCTCGACTGGGTGGCTAGGGGGTGTCTACTGGTTGTGCGGAAGCTGCTTGGTGGGTGCTGGGGTGCCGGGGGGACCTATTTATTGGCCAGCGACGGTGAACCGACTCGTGCGCGCTGGTGACTCACCGTGGCGCGCTTGCGAGCACAGTGAGGTGCGGGCCGCGAAACCACGGGTTCGGGACGTGGTTTAGGACCTCCTGGTACATCCGTCGCATAGGGAAAGGGAGTGGGGTCGAGCCGCAGCGACCGTGCATGCTCGGCCGCGTAGGGCGCACACGGGCACGCGTCGCCTGAGCTTGTGCCATCACCACAATGAAGGTGATCTTGATATAAAGGAAAAAGGGTTTTTGAAGAGAGCAAAATAATAAGTTTTCATGGGTTTGAGTCATCAAACAAGCAAGCATTCACTCACACAAGGGTTCACATGGCACTCACTACATTATTTGAAAAAGATTTAACAAGCTCTGATTTTTGCAACATAAAATACTTGTGGTGAAAAACAGGGTGTGACAAAGGCGTCGGTCAGGCTCTCGAAGAACAGAGTTAGCTTGGTGCTTGGAAACACCTCCGGGCCCGAAGAGTAGCCAAAGGTCTGAAGATTCATAGAAGCCAGCTGCTTGGCGATCCTTTGTGTGGCGTTGATCGAGACGCCTATGGGAAGTGCTCAGCTTAACATGTTTACCGTCGAGACATCCGGCAACGACGACACCTCCAAGAAGGCCAAGATCGAGGCTCCTAGCAAAGACGCTGCCGGGTGCGGCTCTTGCCAAGCCTTGGCAGCCGCCGACAAGCTGGAGGGCTCCGACACCCAGTACTGCATGATCCACCGCATCAAGGGCCACGACCTCCAACATTGCCGACAAGTTGAACAACTTGCCGAGAAGGAGAGGGCGGAGTACCAAACATGCGACAAGGAAAAGGCCCGAGATGATGGCGAAGGATCAGACAGGAAGAAGGGCGGCCAAGGAAGTCCCACCGGCAAATTCAAGAACAAGAGGGTGAAGCCCGTATCGGCGCGGGAAAGAAAGGAGGAGGATCAGGATGAAGACTGTCTAGACGACGACTCCAGCGACAGCGAGTTTCAAAAGGCAACATATACGATGTGCCTCGATGGAGGTGCATCGCTTCACTCTTCCCACCGCCAACTGAAGAAGTGGGCACGTGAGGTGAGCACGGCGGAGCCCTCCATCGGAACTCATAGGCCCTTGAAGTGGTCGAACGCACTGATCATCTTCGATTCTACGGATCATCCGGACCGCGTGACGGCGGTCGATTGTTTGCCATTGTTGGTCTCCCCAACGAACTGCAGCCTCAAGGTGGCGAAGATGTTGGTGGATGCCGGGTCGGGTCTAAATCTCGTCTCCCCCGACGTGATCCGTAGGTTGCAGATTCCCGACGAAGATCTCGAGGAAACAGGAGCGCTCCAAGGGATAAACCCAGCGAAGATTCAACCAAAGGAGAAGATCACGCTGTCGGTGACCTTCGGCAGCAACCAGAACTACCAGTCGGAAAAGGTCGTCTTCGACGTTGGTGACAATCCGTTCGCGTACAACAGGATCCTCGGCGCCCAGTATTGGCCAAGTTCATGGCAGCTTCCCACTATGCCTACAACTCCCTGAAGATGCCCAGGCCGGTTGGCGTCATCATCATCAACGCCGACAAGAAGGATGCACTCGTATGCACTAACCGCCTCTCCTGGGAGGCAGTGGAGGCGCCTGCCGCCAAGGCACCACCCCCCGGGGAGAAGAATCCCGGCAAGAGGGCTTCCCACACTGATCCCGGCAAGCACGCTTCACTAGAGTACTTTGTTGCCACTGATGAGGCACCGGAGAGCACCACTGCCCGGAACAAGAAATCCAGGGCTACCCCACGAGAGACCAAGAAGGTACCCGACCGAGACGAGGGCACGGGTGGAACTTTCACTATAAGTTCCGCCCCTGAAAAAATAGGAAAGCACGCTCATCGCCTTCCTGCGGGTGTTCCCAGGAAGGTGATTGAGCACCACCTCGCTGTCTGCCCCACGCGCGCCCGGTCAAGAAGATGGTGAGGAAGCAAGCCCTAGAGCGGCAAGAGTTCATTACCGAGGAAATCAAGAAGTTATAAGCAACGGGACTAGTTAGAGGAGTCATCCATCCCACATGGTTGGTCAATACGGTTGTAGTGCGCAAGGCGAATGGGAAGTGGCGGCTCTGTATCGACTTTAACGATGTCAATAAAGCTTGCCCAAAAGACCATTTTTCCTTACCGCGCATCGACCCGATTGTCGACTCCACCGCTGGTTTTGACCTGCTGTCCTTCCTCGATGCCTACTCAGGGTATCACCAGATTTACATGGCCGAGGAAGATGAATAGAAAACTGCCTTCTTCACCCCCTATGGAATGTACTGCTTTGTACGAATGCCCTTCGGGTTGAAGAATGCTGGCTCCATCTTTGCAAGAGTAATCCAGATTTGTTTTGAGCCCCAACTCCATAGGAATCTAGAAGCCTACATAGATGATATAGTGGTCAAAACCAAGGACAAGTCAACACTCGTGCAACATTAGGAAGAGACATTTGCCAAAGTGCACAAGATCAACCTCAAGCTCAACCCCGAAAAGTGTGTCTTTGGTGTCCCATCCGGCAAGCTCCTCGGGTTCTTCGTGTCCCAACACGGGATCGAAACTAACCCCGACAAGATCAAGGCCATCAAACAAATTGAGGCACTAAAGCGTGTCAAGGATGTCCGACGCCTAGCCGGCTGTGTAGCCGCCTGAGTAGGTTCATCTCCAAATTTGCCGAACGTGCCCTGCCATTATTCAAAATCTTGAAAAGGCGGGACCAATGGAATGGACCGCCAAGGCAGAAGCGGCGCTACAAGACCTGAAGCAATACCTTTCCTCTACGCCAATCCTGGTAGCGCGTAAACCACAAGAGCCACTACTCATGTACCTAGCGGAAACCAACCAAGTGGTTAGTGCCGCCCTGGTGGCACAGAGGGAAGACGACGAAGATACACCGGCAAAGGCAATGCCATCGGATGAGTAAGAGCACACCGGAAACCAGGGACCCCCGACAGAGGCCGAGGGCGATCAAGAGAAGCCCCCGCCAGAAGGCAGGCTAGTGTAGAAGAAGAAGATCGTGCAGCGCCCGGTATATTTCGTCAGTTCCCTATTGGACGGGGCCAGATCGAGATAATCTGGGGGTGCAAAAACTGCTTTTCGGTCTCCTCATGGCCTCGAGAAATCTGCACAACTACTTCCAAGAACATGAGATCACCGTCGTCACCAGCTTTCCGCTGCAAAGGGTTTTGCGGAACCCCGATGCAACTGGCAGGATCGTGGAGTTGGCGTTGGAGTTGTCCAGCTTCGGCCTCAATATTGAAAGCACATCAACCATCCAAAGCAGGGCCTTGGCAGAGTTCATTGCCTAATGGACCCCAACGCCAGATGAGGAAATACGAGAATCAACCCTCCCGGGCGAGGAGTCCAATGAAGAATGGATCATGTATTTTGATGGAGCATTCGCACTGCAAGGTGCTGGAGCCGGCGTGCTGCTAGTTGCACCTATAGGAAAACACCTCAAGTACGTAATGTAGATGTACTTTCCCCAGGAGAAGTCAACCAACAACACTGCCGAGTACGAAGGGCTACTTGCCGTCCTCAGGATCGCGGCAAATCTGGGGATTAGTAAGCTCATCGTCAGAGGAGACTCACAACTAGTGGTTCGGAAGGTCAAGAAGGACTACCAGAGGAAGTGAGAAAGTTGGAAGAGCGCTTCGACGGTCTGCAGACGGAGCACATCCCTCGTACCGAGAATACCATCGCCGACGACCTGTCGAAGCGTGCGACGCTTAAGTTGCCTGTGGAACCAGGAACTTTTGTGCTACGACTGACTCAACCTTCCGTAAAGCCATAGACCAAGCCGTATAAGAGAGGGAAGCTGAGCTCTGGCAAGTACTTTCCGACAGACCTGTCAAGGAACCCCGTTAAGGATCTCGCCGGAGAGAGGATTGCCGAAGGAGATACGGAGCCTGCCGGGAAGGATTCCATCCCGGCAGAGGATATGCCTCTGGTCCTTGCCGTCGAACCTCAGGCTCCGACATGGGCGCAACACATAGTCCGATACCTCTAAACTGGGGACTTGCCTGAAGAGCAAGAAAAAGCAGAAAGAGTAGCCGGTCAGTCCACGATGTACCAGGTAGTGCTTGATTCCCTCTACAGAAGACGGCTGAACGACGTGAAACTAAAGTGCATCCCCCAAGAGGAAGGACCGGAGTTGTTGGCCGATATACATGGGGGGTATGTGGCTCCCACATTGGGTCAACAGTCCTTGTCGTCAACGCATTCTGGCAAGGCTTCTTGTGGCCCACAGCCCTCCAGGATGCGACTACACTAGTAACCAAGTGTGAAGCGTGCCAGGTCCTTTCAAGGAAGCTTCATCAGCCAGTCCAAGCTCTCTAGACGATCCCTCTCTCATGGCCATTATCGGTCTGGGGGCTCGATATTCTCGGCCCTTTACCCCGCGCTGCTGGGGGCTTTGAGTACTTGTACGTCGCAATTGACAAGTTCACAAAGTGGCAGGAGGTGGAACTAGTGAGGAAGGTGACCGTCCAATCATCCGTCAAGTTCTTCAAAGGAATTGTCTGCCGTTTCGGTGTCCCCAACAGGGTCAACATGGACAATGGCACTCAGTTCACGAGCCGCGCCTTCACGCAGTACGCCCAGGATCTCAGCAGCAAAATATGCTTCACTCTTGTTGCCCACCCAAGGAGCAATGATCAAGTTGAAAGAGAAAACGCCGAAGTACTACGGGGGCTGAAGACAAGAACTGTTGACAAGTTGCGAAGGCATGGAAAGAAGTGGATTGATGAATTGCTGGCTGTTCTTTGGTTGATCAGAATGATGCCAAATCGAGCCACCGGCTAGACACCCTTCTCCCTGATCTACGGGGCAAAGGCAATTCTTCCCACGGAACTCATTTATGGGTCACCCTGAGTGCCTGCTTATGATGAGCTTGAGCAAGAGCGATTGTGTCGGGATGATGCAGTGCTCCTCGAGGAGACTCGGATTCAGGCGGCTCTGCGAGCCACTCACTATTAGCACGCCTTGTGTCGCTATCATAGCCGCAAGGTCCGAGCTAGAAGTCTTGAGGAAGGCGACCTTGTTTTTCGGCATGTTCAGTCGGCCAAGAATTCAAACAAGTTGACGCCAAAGTGGGAAGGCCCATATCGGGTAGTATGAGTCACCAGGCCCGGCGCTGTCCGCGTGGAGACTGAAGATTGCACACCAGTGAGCAACTCCTAGAACATTGAACATCTTCGAAAGTTCTACCCGTAGGGAGAGGTTGCCAGGCCTCCCGGCGTCCACATTTTGTACAAGTCTTGTCGAAGTGGCATGTAATCCTTTGTACAAAGCCAGGCGAAGACCTTATGTGCAGTTGAGTAAAGCATAGCATTCCACATCATCGTTTAGATTTCCATGATAGATCATGTGCATACATAATCTAAGATTTTGTGTAACACCTCAACTAATGGACTGCCAAGGTTCCGACACCTATTTTCTCTTCTTTCTTTTTTCCGAAAGATAGATGCAACCCCGTACACAAGTTTGCCGGGGGGAAGATAGTTGGGATGCCCACGACAGCGGAAGGAACAAGGACAATCTACTCGAGGCAGAAATAAGTACCGCAACCAAGAGATAAGTTGCAGAAGATTTAAGTAAGTCGCCGAGTAGATACAACAGTCCCTTTCACGTGTCATCGGCACATTTTTATGGAAAACTTGTGCGCGAGGGAACTCCGTCGCAAACCTCCTAACTGTTATCTAGAAGTGCACTCGATAACTTAAGCGGCCCGCGCCACGTGCCCCTTCTTCTTAAAGAGCGTGCTCGACAACCTATGGGAAAGCCCAGAGGGATGCAGGACGTCTTGCCGGCAGTGATGACTCCGGCAAGAGCCAGCCCTCGGAGCGCTTATGACAAGGCCAGCTGAGCCTGCAAATCCCCAGCGAAACACAAAGGCAAGCCATACAAAAAGAGAAAAAGAGGGAGATAGTGCTTATCTAGAACATTAGATATATTACAAATACTAACTGTCATAATCAGTATACAACTGCTCTTGGCTAGAAGTTAGAGCAAAAGGAATTAATCTCGGTGCGCGCCTTGCACCCTCTTGATTTGGTCCACCTTATCGACGATGGGCAGGACCAGGCTCTCAAGTTCCTTGAGGTTCGCCTCCTTCGGCAAATGCCTGAAGGTGAGGTCGATGCCGGGGTTCTTGTACGCCAACTTGGTGAGGACCTTCAGGAGGGCGCCTTTGCACAACCTCCGCCACTCGCTTGCGAGGCACGCTGCCTCACCGGCTTGGATATGTTTCAAGGCGTTGGTCACTCTCTCGAAGACCAAAGTCAGCTTGGCGCTTGGAAACACCTCCGGGCCCGAAGAGTAGCCAAAGGTCTGAAGATTCATAGAAGCCAGCTGCCCAGCGATCCTCTCTGCGGTGTTGACAAGGCGTTCGCTCGACAACTCCATGCCCCGTGTGAGATTCTCGTGGGTGATGGAGGCAGTCTCGAGCTGATTCGTCGTGTCAAGGAGCTTCCGAGCCAAGACCCCTTCACGGGCCTTGCTTTCTTTAAGGGCCCGCTCCAGGGGAGCTAGCTTATCCTGCAGGGCAAAAACTGAGGTGTTGGCGGAGCAAAGTTGGGCATCCTTGTCAGAAACGGCAGCCAGGATCTCCCTCAAGTTGGAGAGAGTTTTCTCCCTCTCAACTGTGAGGGCCGAGATCTCCTCGCCGAGGCCTTCAAGATCATCTTCTAGCTTCTTCAACTTGCTGGCAAGCTCCTCCCTGGGTGCCTCGGCACTGGCAGCCTTGTCAGCATCCTCCTGCAGCTTGCCGACGTGCTCCAAGGCCTGGGCAGCGAGGGCGTCCTTGTCATGATCCATCAGCTCCTGGGTATGCTGCTCCACGAGCCTCTCGATTTCATCATCCTTGGCATGGAGCCTGTCGCTGAGCGCCTTCTCACGATCGGCAAGTTCCTCCTCATGGGACTCAAAGCTGATCCGAAGCTCATTGAGGCGGGCATATTTGTTGGAAATGCGGCGTCGGGCCACTTCCTCCTCCTTCCGGATGTCAGACGACCTCAGAATGAGCACGTCCTGCTCGGCCCTCAGCTTTTCACGATCAACCTTCACCTCCTGGTGAGCCTCGGCGAATTGGATCCGCGTCTCCTCGAAGCGCTACTTGAAGGCCTCCTCTGCTACCTCAACAAACGATTCCCGGGAGTCCAGTTTCTCCTTCCGGGCCTGATAGAGGGCCTTGAGCTGGCTAACTTTCTCCCACATGGACTGGAAGAGCTGCTCTTCGCTGAGCTTCCCGACAATGGACTCCGATCCGTAAACAATCTCGAGCCTCACTTGCGAAGATCTCGGCATTGATTCTCTCCCCGTCCACGGCTATCGTGGTGCGACACACCCCTGGAGGCTCGATGAACCGACCCTCGTCGGCACGAACGTACTCGTCGGCTGGTGGGGTCCCCGAAAAACGAGGTTGGTCGCCACCAACGTCCTCGCTGGCTGGCGGAGGCCCAGACATGGGAGGTTGGTCGTCACCAACGCCCTCGCCGACAAGAGGGCGATCCTCATCTAGTGTGTCCTTCGCATCCCCGGTGGCAGAAAAGTCACCGGCACGTGCCCCGGGTCCTTAGGCGAACTCGTCCATCGCTTCCCGGCTGGCCCGACCCCGCACCTCCACACATAACTCGCTCACAGGAACCTTATCAGCCTCAGCAGCCGAGTCCCGCGCGGTCTCCTCAATGACGGAGACGACGTTCATATCCTCCGCAGGGGAGAGACCTGAGGTATAAGACAATGAAGAAGACAATCAAAACGAGATGGGCATTCAAGAAAACAAAAGGAAAAGCTCATATACGTCCTTTCTCGGGGCACTGACCCTCGTCGAGCTGGTGGGGGTAGTTGTCCCCTCTCCGACAACATCAGTTGTTGGGGGCTCATCTTAAGGTGTCGCAGGCCTCGGCGACTCCCGCTGGGGGCTCTGCCGGGGGCTGGGCACCGGGGCGGTGGAAGCTGCTAGAAGTGCCTCTGAGGCACTTACCGAAGGACCACCGCGTGCCAACACCTTGGCCCTCTTCGCCATCCTCTAGGCCAACATCTCCGTGTCCGTGTGACGTAGAACCGGCACCTGATGTTTAAGAGCATAAAGCAAGGGGTTCAAAGAGGGTAAAGGGTCAGACGCATACTCTCCCTCCTCCCCCGTACTGAAGGCTGAGAAATCGAAATCCACGTCCCCTTCGCACATCCGCTGGAGGGGATATGACCCTGGGACGGTTGACAGGCGCGGAGGAAGGGGCTGGCCGGATGGGGAGGTTGGAGCCACCATGCCGAAGCACTCGCTTGGGCTTCCGATAGACCAGAGGCACCTCCTCTTCCTCTTCCTCCTCCTCTTTGTCAGGCGCCCGTTCCTCCGAAGGGCCCCCGGCAGCTGTGCCGTCGCGCTCCCCGGCAAGCCCTCCCTCGAGCGGCGCCCCCTCCTTGGGCGCTCCCTCATCGAAAAAGCCGACGCTTCCGGCCGCCTCGGCAACGGCTTGTACCTTGGCCCGGCTGGCGATGTATGCCACTTCCTCGTCGGTGGTGTCGCGGATGAGGCCGGTTTCTTCCCTGATCGGCTTCTCCTACAGGTTGTCAAAGAAGGACAAGACATCCTCCTCCTTTGGCTGAACCCAAGTTGCAACCACGCCATGAGCAATGCACTCCGGCATCATCGTCATGAGCGCACTAAAGGCCGAATTGTTGCACAAGGGTATGACACCATGCGGCAGCCAAGGCCTCAAGTCAGATTTGAACATCTTCTGGCAAACGTATGCATGTTGCATCATCGTCAGATTACTGTTCAGACCAGTACACAACTTCATGACATCCGCGACGTTCACAAAGGCCGAGGCTGGCCTTCCCCACTGTTCTGAAGGGGGGTGATGCGCCTGCGGACAAAGTCGGCACCCACTGTCGCTGCACTAGAGACTTGGGTCCCTTGTGCCCCAGATTTGTGCACGGGCATCAACAACGCCCCCGACAGCAGTGTATCGGGAAGAGACACAGGAAGGCAGTCCAAGACCACGCCCTTCCCCCTTCTCCTGGGGCGTGAAGTACAAGGGCTCCAGACGCAAGGCCCTGGAAAGCCCTCCTTGTCGAGAAGATTCCCAAGGCCCGAGTAAGCCCGCTTCAACGGGAAGACTACCCGAAGAATAGCAAGACCCCGGCAAGCTTCCGTTACCGGGAAGGCTTGCACAGACTGGCGAGGTCCCCAACAAGCCCTCCTTGCCGGGAAAGTGTTCAAGGCCCCCGGCAACCCTTCCTTGCTAGGGAGGTGACCAAGTCACCCGATGGAAACTCCAGGCCAGCAAGCCCCTGTTCGTTCGCAAGGTGTCCTCACCAGTTTACACCACAATCCGACCGCTCCAGCACATCCCTCGCATGCCAGCGCAAGGACCAGGTGTCCATTCACCTGGGTACGTGTCGCAACCAACTTGCGGCAGGTCAGGGGTCAGACAAGGCATTTACCGCCCCTGACACCACCGAAGAATTAGAGTGGTGAACACTGTTCAGTATACATCGCAGGAGTACACTGTTGGTGACCCCTTTGCCTATAAAAGGAGGCCCAAAGCTCATTCTTAGGGGTTGGAATTTTGGGGATGAGAGACTCCCTAATTACCTACTAAGTTACTGTAGCAAAACCACCCTACAGTAAGCACACAATACAAAACTAAGTAGGAGTAGGGATTTACGTGCCAAGCGGCCCGAACCTGGGTAAGGAGGACCTTGCCGGTGTTGATTGCTAGTTCTGCTAACGACACCATACCTCTCTCTTCGCGCCAAACGATCAACGGACTCCTCGAGTTCCCCATAGGTGTTGGTTTTCCCCGACATCTTTGGTGCGCCAGGTAGGGGAGTGATGGTTGAGAGCTTCTTCGCGGATTCAAGCAAGTTCCGCGTTAGATTTTGGGAGATTGAGCATGCCACAGCGGTCCCCCGAAGTAGGGCGCAGCGGTGGCCGCTCTACTTTGCCACGGCCTACTGACGCCTGCGCGAGCGCCCTGCTGCACGAACGCAGGCTAGGAGACGGAGTTCTCGAGCTCGAAGGCACCAGGCAGACGCACCACTCCGGGACAGTGTGTTGCTATCAAAGGTGTGCCTGGGGGCTCCGGCGAGGCCTCCAGTGCATACTCCGGCCGACGCACCTCCAAGGAGAGGTGCATAGCCGTCGAGAATGCGCCTACGGGTCCCGGAACCGAGGCATGCACTCCGACCGAACTCTTTCCCACCTGGAAGCATCACGTCTTCGCCAAAGGTGCGCTCGGGGGAAAATACCTTCTATACGACAATCGAGAACTGTCAGCAAATACCTTGCCGGAGGGGAAGTTGCTAGGACAGTATAGTCCCCTGCTTGCGAGGGATCTGAGGCCCCGACAAAGGACCCAAGCACCGCGGGGAGCAGTGTCACGGCACGACAGATAAGTGATAAATATTTCGGATGAGATTTCATATTAGATAGGTTGTTCCCTTTCTGGAAGATACCACACCTTGTTTCGAACCTTGTTAGGATCAGTGCGCCTTAGTTTTGTTTCAAACTAGTTCAACAACATGAACGTCCATAGAGCGCCTTCTGAGTGTTTCGAACCTGTTCAACAGTCTAAGTGAATACATAGCACCTTATTTTGCCTCGAGCCATGCTCGACGATCTAATGGTTGCACTAAGTGCGGCGAGGATCCTTGCCGGTAACGACCCCTTAAGCGAACTGCTAAGGATCCGTTCCTCAAAGCACTAGCGGTAGGACCAGTCGCGCCGGCAAGCTTCCGGAAAAGGCAAAAGGCATATCATTCTAGGAGAAGGATCAGACGCAAGGGAAACAAACTTTCATTCATTTATTTGAAACAAACTCGGACATAGTACATGAATTATGTTTGCTACTCTAACCTATTACACTGTCTTTGGGCGAGGGACATGCTCGGCGGACAGAAGTTCAAGAAGACAAAAAGCGGGACGACCCCCGGCGCCACCCAGGTTGGTTTCTCCTGGACTTGCACTGTGCGGACGAGAACGGGGGCGGAAGATAAGGCGACCCGAGGGGATGAATAAGCCAAAGCCTGTGATCGCACCTCCTCAAGGATGATGCGTCGATCCAGGCTCCGGCAGATTAACCCCGTCGGGCGGGGGAGAGGCGAGAGCAGGCCTCGATGGCAGGGCCGCCAGGCAGTTGGAGCTTGGGGAGTCGTACTACGACCTGACCCCCCGACATCCTGACCTGCGAAGAGCACCACTGCCACCGTTGTCCTCCTCGCTGCTATCGCTCGAGGAGGGACATTCGGCGCTGCTCGAGCTCTCTTCGTAGCAGCCGAGCCGCCCACCCAAGCTCCCGTAAATCTTGACGGAGAGCAAGTTGTCCACCATCATCTTGAAGCGAAGAATGTGCCCGAGGTTATGGCCACAGGCGAAGCTCTTCCACCCGCGGCAGAAGAACAGTCACCGGGACCGCGCTGTTGACACAGCCGTGCACTTGAAGCCGCAACATCGGGGGATTCTCTTTGCTCATCACCTTGGATAAGGCGATGGGTAGTTGAAGCCAGGTCTGAACACGAGGTTGGAGTCTGAAAGAAACTCCAACGGAGTCCTTTCTACGTGAGTCCCCGCAGGAACAAGCCTAGGAGGAAACAGAGGTGCTAGAGTAGCACTCCGCCTCCCCCAGCCATGGCCTCTGCGGCGACCGCGGCTCCTCGCGCCTCCGCCACCACGGACGCTCATGCCGCCCTCCGCAGCTGCACCCCTAAAGCTATGGCATGATCCGAGTGGGATCCCCTTGCCAGCCTGGCGACCGATGGTGGCCTCCCTCGTCTCCTAGCCATGGTTAGGGGAGAGCGCCACCTTGAGCTAGAAGAGATACTACAGATGCAAGCTAGGGGTGGAGGATGTTCCAGGAGCTGATGGATGAGAAAAACCCCTTCACAAACGGCCTAATTTATAGGGGGGCTGGGGGACTAGCTCCCCTCACTCCAGAAAACGCTGCCCCTCTCCCCCAATCACCCATGATCACGGGAGAAAAGGGAACCGCCCTACTGCACCAATGCATGCAGGGGCAGGCCCTGCCCTGACTACGTCCATTATGGCCACGAATGCCACTTGCGTGACCTTTACTGCGCATTCTTCCTGCATGGAAGTAACGCGTCGGGAGATGGGGAAGCTGCCGTGCGCGCACTTCTCCACCTCGCGTGTTTGATGCGCGACGTGGGGAAGGGTCTCCTGCAACGGCTCCGAAGCTACAAAGTTCCCTGCCAAGGAAGCCCGTGCACTATTGTAACGACTCAGATGCGGTCCTTCCCGATCTAGGGATCGAGGGCCCGAATTGGAAAGAAGAGCATCTAAGTATTTTGCAAACATGGTAACATAGCACATACATAAATAATAGAGGAATGACAATAAGGGATTCAACTGTCATCTCATTAATATATCAGAGTACATCACGCATACAAACAAGGTAGTTCTGCTACAGACTACAAAACATGAGAAATGACTATGCTACCCTGCCTGCTGGCCCACGATCACGACCACGCATCAATCTTCTGGATAGTTCACGTACAGATGGTCGTTCTCCTCATCATACTGCCACGCCAGCTGCGTGCCGTCGGGATCACCTGTCTCAGGGGTACCAGAACCTGTTGGTGTTCAGAAGGAATCTGGGAGCCACGAGGACTCAACAATCTATGACCTCGGTGCCAGAACTAGTCAAGTTATTGGGTTGGGAAAGGTGGAGTATTTAGGTTGCAGGATCCTAAGCTTGACATGGTGGCTAACTTACGTAGAACATATATGAAGGTGGTCTATTCTAGCGCTCGATAATGGATGATCACTAAGAGATCCTGGACCCCTACCTACGTGAATCATAACCCCACCGTGTTCTCGATCGAAGAGAGATCTCCGAAAGGGACAGTCACGGATACGCACACAGTTGGCATATTTATTAGCTTATGTTTAAGTTATCTATTACTCGATGTTAACAAAATATTCCAAGTTGCCACATAACCGCGGGCACGGCTTTCCGAAAGATTAAACCCTGCAGGGGTGCTCCAACTAGTCCATCACAAACGTACACGGGCCGCAAAGTAATCCTATTTCACGAATCTCGTGATCTCGTCGGATTCCTTAGAGGAAAACCTCAACTCTGGGGAGAACCAAAGCTTCACCGCGATTCCTATACGCAAGATATATCGCTAAGGTAAGACAAGACTAGCAGGACCTCCCGACATGTCGACGACCCTGATAAGATCCGCGTATCTCAGTCTCAGGACACGCCGGATGAGCGATGGTTACCATGCCAAAACACCGAGTTGCCCTGGGGAGCGTAATAAGCTGCTCTGGGTTGGACCAACACTCATGAGGAGCAATAGCCCGGGTTGTAGATTAAATTCCTCGGGCTAGCTATTCCCTATGAAGATTATTATTAAGTGATTAGCAAATTGACACCAATGTTGGGTCCTACCGGACAAGTCTTAACACTACGTGATTTATCAAGGGGGTCCCCATAACAACCCCGAACGTGTTAGGAGCGATCAATATGGAATCAAACACCGGTAGCCGGTAACTATGGCGACAATAACGGAACAAAGCACCCGGCAAAAGGCTAGGCCTTCCGTTATTTACCAAGTATATAGGTGCATTAATTAAATAACGGAATGAAGATAATGATATCGAGCTCATGTTATCACATGAGATAAAGCACCTGCAACTAGCAACGCTAACATTAGTAGCTGAGCAAGCCTACTTAGCCATTGAAGATTTGCTAGGAAGGGATAAGTGTTTGGTTTCATGGCATATCAGGAGGCAATTATTTTAGTGGTAGGTAGCGAGCATATGATGGAAGAAACGTATTCTAGCATAACAAGTCTAGAGATGGAATCAAGGTCATATCATCTTGCCTGTGATATCCTCAGCTTGGAACGGTTCATGATCGTCCTGCACGTACTCTCCCGAATCCACGTACTCGTTCTCCGATCCCGGTGCTACCCAAAATAAGAATAACATCCAATGAACAACAGCACCTCAAGATGCTACAAGCACATGATGCATGAGATGAATACGAGCATGCATCACTATTTCTATCACTAGCACAAGCATGAGAAGTAAATACATGTTCCTGGACAGAAATGCATTCTAAGCTATCTTGACATGCATGAGAATGACATGATCAGATGCGTCTCGAGAAAACGATGCAAAAGCATATAAAGAACATTATGACCGGAGCTACGGATCAACGGGAATCAACAAAACAAGATATAAAGAGCTACGTGTCAAATTCATCCCCACACACTCCAATGGCTCAACTCTGGTATTTCCAGGTAGCCAATACATAAAACAATACAACATGGATGGGGTGGAGAAAATAAGAACACCACATCATCAACTAAGCACTCACAATCGTCAACACATCAAAACTACCCAATCTCCCATAAACTGCATCATAGTATTTTGTGAGCTACATGCAAAGCACCTACATCCACCTAAACATGCCAAATAAGATATGTGGCTGTAGCTATCCACGAGTACTACAAGCACAAGAAAGAACTTCACACAAAGGAGTTAAAGACAGAAAGTTACAAAGCTGCAAACTTGCCCAAAAATATCAGATTTCAGGGACTTTGTGAAAATTCCAGATTCTCACTATCTGTTTATGCTCTGAAGCATTTTGACAGCAGCCAAAACAATATCTACATGACTCCAAATGAAATGACAATTTGCAGGGAGCTAGACAAATATATAAGCTTCAACGTCCCAGTTGAAAGCTAAGGCTAGATCACAACACATTGACCTGCACAAGCTCATGTACAGGAGAAGAAAATATAAACAGATTCTCAGACTTAGGGAAAATCTCAGATTTTCACTAATCTGGAATTTCAGTCACATGCCTACTTTGATTGGGCACAATTTGCATCTATGTATTCCTAAACATGAAATTAAACCAACATGTGGTAGAGGGGGTCACCCTCTACTACCACAACCAAGAACCGAACAGATGGGCTCACCACATCACATGGAACCAAGCTCTAAACATGGAACAAATCTGAAATATGTCATTTCCAGAAAATGGTCCAATGGAAAATGCTTTCACCAGCTCCATGCCATACACCATGATGGCGTCCCCCACCTCCCACCTCCCACCGCGGCGACCCAATGGCGATCTGGAACTCTAGCCGGCGTATCCTCCATCCTCGCCACTCCTTTGCTCAGGTGAACCTTCCCGACCCTCCTCACGTGGTCGTGCATGGCTTGCATGGGTGGTTCTACATTGGATCTGGATTTTTCGCACGGTTTGGCTTTCTCTGATGAGGTTTATCGCCACTCGGGTATTACGGTGCACCCTATGAAGCACCACCGCCCTTTCATCATGGTGATTTCCTTTGGTCGTCATGTGTTCCGTCTTTCGACTGATGCAGTCGCCGCATCTCTGGAATCGGTGATTGGAGGATCGGCTATTGAGTTTCATGTCTCTCAAGTCACAGATTCGGTTTTCTCATTCAAAGTCTCCTGCATGCAAGTTGATTTTCATATTCTGGATTTACGTTCTTTCAAGTGTTCAAGTTTTAAGTGCTTCTTCCATCTATGGGGACATGGAGGTCCTAATTGGCGTCGGGAATTTGCTCTGTGGAAGAAGCAATGTGATGCTGAATGGATTATTGTGAGTCCTTCTAAGAGGAGAGCCTCTTTAGGTCTGATGGCCATGCATTCCAGGCCCCTCAAGTCTTCAGTTAAATGTGGATCTTCTGTTCGTAAGAAGCTGACTTTCGCATCCCTTCAGCAATATGAGGTTTGCAAGGGCTACACATATCCTGTTTCCCATGATGAGCTAGCCACACTTGAACAGGCTGGTTATTCGGTGCCTTCCCCTGAACGTGTCATCATCTCAGCACCACCGCCGGCGGAACTCCGGTGGACGACAGCCACGCCGCATATTACGTTTGGGACAGTTTCTTGCAAAGTTTCCTCTCCCGGATCTCCCGGCGATGATTTTCAAACTGCCAAATTAATCGGAACTTCTCCCGGGCAACAAGGAGCTACATCTGATCCTGCCGAGATTCATGGTATTTTGAATGATGAGAATCAATTTTCGGTGGCAAGTTTGGATTCTGGGCCAATTTCCACTCTCATTAATGAGCCTGCTGAGGTTGCCTCTTTCTCTGGGCCCGAGCCTAATCGCTCGATGGATATTCCTTCCTCTCAGGAGGCCCATCTGGCCTTTCACGAACTCATTAATAGCATGGTTGAGGATATCTTTTCTTGCTCAATTTGCAACGCTTGGGGCCATCTGGCTGCGAACTGCACGGCTTCGCCTGGATGCGCTAACAACACGGTGGGCCACGCACGATCTAGAGGAGCCTCTTTTATGCGTAATAATTGTCTTACTTGGAACTGTAAGAGACCCACCACCTCCCCTGTCGCTGATATCTCGGGAACTGCTGATACTCTCGGCGAAACAGCAACCCCCGCGACATAGTTCCGTCCTGTCTCATCGCCGTCGCCTCCTCGAACTCCCTCTGAGACCCCACCGGTCACTCCGCCACCGCCTCCCGCAATGGCGAACTTTGAGCTTGATCCCGAGTTCTTCCTCCCGCCTGGCCACAATAGCATAGATGGAGGACCCGACCGGCTGCCTCGGACCTACACCACACCTGCGGTCCCCATCACCAGACGTCATGAGCACTTTGTCATCGCTGACGTCCACCCAGCACCACCGGCTGATGATGTGATTCATGTACGGCAAGAAGTTGCTGCTCTTCTTCTTCACCAATGGTTGCATGTTCGGTCTGCCCAACCTTGGATTGAGGGTGTTGGATTGTTTAAGCTCCGAGATGCGGCAGAAAGCTATGCTGCGGTCCACATGGTTCCGCAGGAAGTTGCTCATAACTCTGTCGTGCGCTTCATGCGTCATGATCAGGGTCTTGGTTTCCGTGGCCAAGAGGGTTTTCGTCAGGGCTGTCTCATGATTTTGGGGGTCCCGCTAAACTTCCGTAATACTGAAGATCCCCGGGCCGCTGTCAATACCTTTGGGGAGTTTCACCATTGAGTCAGTGATGATCCATATTTGGTTCGCTCTATTGTGTTTGCTGCGTTCCCAGATGACCAGCTGGTCCCTCGCAGTATCAACTTTTCTGAATATGTTGCTTGGGGTGGCGTCAAGGTTTCCTGGTCTGCTCCAGTGTACATCCTGGGTGCGACGGCTGCTGAGATTCTGCCTAATGATGAGGATCCCATGCCCCTCAATAGAAACCCTCATCCGCTCCCTGGACATCTTGTTCATGATAATCTGCAATTTGCTCTGCCCCCATATCCTGCGCTGGGCTGGAATGCGGTACCGCTGGCGCCTGGAGACCCTGGGCCTGCTGCTGGTGCTGCTGATGATTGAGGCTGGGGTCAGCCTCCTGCTGCTGCTGATGACGGAGGCTGGGGTCAGCCGCCTGCTGCCGCTGATGGAGGAGGTTGGGAACCTGAAGCGGCCCCGGAAGCACCTGCTGCTGATCCTGTTCAGGATCAGGAGTCTATGGTGATTTATCAGCCGAGTCCTTCTTCCTCGGATTCGGTTCACGAGCTGGTGGACCTTGACCCTCTGCCGCAGGGTGACATGGAGGTGGAACCTGCTGCTCAAGAACCACCGCTGGCTAATCCTGATGCCCTTGATGCTGACATGCCAATGGCTGCCCCGGACAATGAAGCTGAGCCAGAGGAAGATGTGCCTGTGATGGAAGAGGTGCATGATGACAATCCTCTGGCAATTGTTCTCTACAACCCCCCCCCCATTCAGAACATCTTTGTTGGGGCTGCTAGGTTGTGTATGGGCCTCCTCTGCCGCCTGTAATGTCCTGGGCACGCACCTTTGATGCTCTTATGGGGGCTGCTACTGCTATGCACGTACCTCGTCAACTGCAGATGCCAATTCTGGAGCCCATTATGATCCCCAAGCGATCCTGGCCAGTGGCTTTTGACACTGACGCTCCAGAAACTTCTCTATCAAAGCCTGCTAGTACCTCTCTCCCACTGCAGGAGGTAATCCCTCTTAGTCCTTCTTCATCATCAGAAGACTTATCTTTTCGTTCTCCTGCTCCATCCAAGAAGGGGACCCGCAAGAAGGCCACTCCAGTTGTTGACTCCTCGGTCCGTCGGTGCACTCGCGGCTCCATCAAGCGAGACGGCTTCAAGCCAATTCTGCGAGAGCTGCCTGAGCATGTCCCCAAGAAGAGGAAGCCCAAGGCCAAGCCAATGTCCTCTACATCGCAGGAGACTGAGGATGTTCAAGTACCTCCTACCACTCCTATCCCAGTGATTCAGGAAGTGGGACAGTCACTCGGCATAGCCCCTGAGAAGCTCACGGTGGATCGACTTATGGAAGATCCTGCTGATTCTGCGCCATAGTCTTCTGATGTTTAATCCATCTATGTTTATCTGTTACTGTACTGGCTCTATGTACTGTCAAACTTTTGCTTGCGCTGTCTTTTGGTTTTCGGAACCTTGGTTGCACTGGCTATTACATAGCCTTGCTTTTGCTATATATATGATCTGCAATCGATAGTCGTTCTACGAGAAGTTGGTGTGTGCTATGTTGGAATGTGCGTGGCCTAAATTCGGATCATAGGCAGCGGGCGGTCCATAACAAGATTGATGAGAGCCTAGCTGCCGTGGTCTGCTTGCAGGAAACAAAAATGCAGTCCATAGAGTTTCGTGCAGTTAAAGGTTTCTGCCCCAAACGCTTTGATCAGTTTGCTTACTCTCCTTCCAGGGGTGCATCAGGAGGGCTTATCACCCTTTGGAACTCTTCCATTATTACTGGTCAATTAGTGGAATGCACACCCTATGGATTGATCATCTCCTTTACCTCAAATCACACGGGTGAATCATGGACTTTATTTAATGTCTATGGGCCATGTAAAGGAGAGGCCCGAGATCTTTTTGTGAGCTGGCTTTACGATCTTAATATTCCCACTGGGGCTAATTGGTTGCTTCTTGGAGATTTTAATTTTGTTAGATCTCCTGACAACAGAAACCTTCCTGGGGCTGATGTGAATGACATGTTCATCTTCAATGAAATTATTGGGCATCTGGGATTGCTGGAACTACCCATTAAAGGAAGATCTTACACTTGGTCCAATATGCAAGATTCCCCTCTTCTGGAGCAGCTTGACTGGTTTTTTACATCAACCAACTGGATCTCCTCATATCCTCTTACTCAAGTGCTACCCCTGGCAAAGACTGCTTCCGTTCATGTTCCCTGTGTGGTCACTGTTAACACTTCCATCCCTAAATGCAACCTATTTCGCTTTGAAAACTACTGGGTTGAAACGCAAGGCTTCATGGAATGTGTACAACCATCTTGGCTCATTCCTTCAAGGAATACACACTTTTGTGCTGTTACTATGGATAAGATGAAGCATCTTCGACAGGCTTTGAAGAAATGGCAGACGTCTCTGTCACAGTTAAAATCTTTTATTTCCAGATGTAATCAAGTGGTGCTATGTTTGGACGAGCTTGAGGAGTTGAGGTCACTTTTCAGACCAGAAGCGAACTTCAGGAAAATTGTCAAATTACATTTGGAACATCTTCTACATCTTCATTGCTTGTACTGGAAGAAGAGAGCCACTATCAGATTTGTTAAGGTTGGTGAGGAAAACACTAAGTTCTTCCATGCTATGACCACTGAGAGATATAGGAGGAATTCCATTGCATCTCTCAAGTTAAATGATGGTTCTACCATCTCTGATCATGATCAAATTGCTGCATGTTTTTGGGCATCTTTCAAGGATAGAATGGGAACTTCTCTTGGCATTAACATGGCATTTGATTTACAATCCATGCTGAATGAGGTGGAGGGTCTAGACATTCTCACAGAGCCTTTTTCCAAGTCTGAAATGGACAAGACTGTTCAGGATATGCCCATTGACAAAGCTCCAAGGCCCGATGGTTTCAATGGTCTTTTTTTAATAAATGCGGGCACATTATCTCCCCTGAGTTTTACCAACTTGCTACCGATTTCCATGCTGGACAGGCCCATCTTGTGAACATGAATTCATCCTATATTACACTCATTCCAAAGAAGAGATCACCTGAACATGTGGGAGATTACAGACCAATATCACTTACTGGAATGGGTCTCAAATTTCTGTCAAAAATGCTTGTTAACACGCTACAGTTGCAGATTGTGAAGTGTCTTCACAAGAATCAGTATGGTTTTATCAAATCTAGGACCATTCAAGATTGTCTGGGATGGACTCTAGAGTACCTGCACCAATGTCATCAATCCAAGAAGCCTATAGTTATTCTTAAGCTGGATTTTGAAAAGGCATTTGATTCTGCGGAACATGAGTGCATCTTCCAGATTCTTAAGCACAAGGGCTTCAATGACAGATGGATCCTTTGGGTTAGGCAGCTACTAACTTCTGGATCATCTTCGGTGCTGATCAATGGTGTGCCTGGAAAGAAGTTCATGTGCAAGAAAGGTGTCAGGCAGGGAGATCCTATGTCTCCACTGCTTTTTGCTATTGCTGCTGATTTTCTACAAACTCTGGTTAACCAACTGCTGGTGGAGGGGCTGATACAGCTGCCTATACCTTGTCATGATAAGGATTAGCCTATAGTGCAATATGCTGATGATACTCTTATCATCCTACCTGCTGATAAATCCCAGTTGTTGCAGTTCAAGAAAATGCTCTTACTTTTCTCCCAGTCCAGTGGATTACAGGTGAATTACCACAAATCTGCACTTCTACCTGTCAACACTTCTCCTCAGCCTCTACAGGATCTGGCAGACTCCATTGGTTGCAGAGTGGGATCTTTACCCTTCACATATCTTGGCCTTCCTGTTGGGACAACTAAACCAAGAATCATTGATCTCATGCCTCTGGTTGATAACATGGAAAGAAGACTCAGTGCTAGTTCATCTTTTCTTGCTCAGGGGGGAAGGCTGCAGTATTTAAACTCAGCCCTCTCTTCTGTACCTATCTTCTTTCTATGCAGTCTGGATATCCCACCAGGTATACTGAAGCAATTGGAGAGGATTCAAAGGCAGTGTCTATGAAGAAGAAATGGGAATGATCATGCACCCTCTCTTGCTGCTTGGCCTCTGGTGTGCAGGCCTAAAAATAAAGGGGGGCTAGGGATTATGAACCTAGCAGTCCAGAATCAAGCACTCCTGCTCAAACATGCTGATAAATTCCTCAATCATGCTGATATCCCTTGGGTTCATCTGATTTGGAACACTTACTGTCATAACACTGTACCTCAGGGAACTGCACTTTGTGGTTCCTTTTGGTGGAAGGATATCTGTATACGGCTTGACAAATTCAGATCAGTTACATATGTTCTGCCGAACAAGGGTGATTCCTTCCTGTTTTGGTCTGACTCCTGGTTGATTGGCAACTCCACTATGCCACTAGCGGCCAGATTCCAAAGACTGTTCTCTTTTGTGGCTGACCCTTTCTGCACAGCTCAAGAGGTCTTTACTGCCTTTTATGATGACAGCATGCTCTCCATGTTTCACTTACCACTGTCTGCTCAAGCTTATCAGGAACTGCTTTCGGTCCAATCTTTGCTTTAGGACCTGGATCTTAATCATCAGGCCTTTGAAAGATGGGTATGGGGAAAGGATGCTAAGGTATACACAGCCAAGAGATACTATGCTCATATTCATAGCAGTATTATACCAAACCCTTTACTCCACTGGATCTGGAGAAGCTGCTGTACTATGAAGATTAAGATGTTTGCCTGGATGCTCATCATGGACACGCTAAACACTCAAGATATGCTGGAACGGCGTCACTGGAAGGTCTCTGATTCCAACCTTTGTGTTCTATGCCACGCTGAGTCAAGGAAGACAGAGATCATTTATTCTTCAACTGTCTTTTTAGTACCAGGGTCTGGAATTACCTGTAGATCACATGGCAGGGTTCATCTATTTGGAGTGCTGCTCTTGCGGCTAGAAAGGACTTTCATAACCCTTTCTTTGCTGAGGTGGTTTTCATTGCATGTTGGAACATCTGGACTATCAGAAATGCAAAGGTCTTCAACCAGGAGCAGCCAAAGTTCAGAAAATGGAGATCTGGATTCATTCATGACATTTCTCTGTAGCTCATAGAATTAAGGCTAATTTCAGGGATGATCTCCTTAAATGGATTTCCTTTTTGCCTCCTTGAGGTTTGTAATCCTTTACTCTTCTTCCCCTTGTACATTCTATAACTTCTCTTGTACATACTGCTCTCATAGATGGGAATGAAGGAAAATGGCTGTGGGGGATTTTCCCTACAGTAGCCGGTCAAAAAAAATGATTTCACCAATGGATTCCTCGGATGATTCTACCCAAAAACAGATATAAAACATATGCACTTGCTTGGAACAAGTAAGGCACCAACTAGGAAAGAAAACTACATAGAATCCTATATGGTGAATAGTGCATCATCACATGAGCAAAACCACTAGAGCAAACCTACACAAGCTCTTGCACATGATCACAACATCAATGGCGGTACATGAGGGGTAGACCTCATGCCTTTGTGCCTAGGCACATCACCACACCATCACAAGAAACAAGCATAACATGATAATCTCACCTACACATGAAATCTTGCACATATGCCCATCAAGGCCTAGCTTTCCATGATGTGTGTGTGGACATAATCACATGAGCACCCACACACTCACATAGGACCTAGCAAAACTATATATACATGCTCTCAAACAACAATGCACTCACACATCAAATACTACCCAAACTCTCCTACACATGATATCTACCTATGCACCCTAGTGCAACACACACACATGCACAAGACTTGAACCACATGCATATGCTTGCAAGCAACCTACACCAACATATATATACAAGGTGTGTGGGAGGGAAAAACCCTTCACACACACACACAACCTACACTATGCCTTCTACCAAGTATTCCTACACACACACAAGTGCAACAACATGGGTTCACAAAGCTAGCAACACACATAACTCCCATGCTTGTTTTGAGAGGAGTTAAATAAAACCCTCATGTGCAAAATCACTACAAAGCTACAACTACACATGATAAGATGAACAACACCAGGAAAAGAAAGCACATGGAAAAAATAAAAGGTGGGGGAAGGAGGGATCGAACCCTGTACCCCTCTGGTACTGCCCACAGGTGCACACCACCCTCCTAGTGCCCTTGTGCTCGACAGAATAGAGCAACCTAGTAGGTTAAGTTGCACTACTGCGCTATACTACTGCGTCGAAGAAATAAATCAAAAAAGGTGCCGAGGGGGGATCAAACCCGCGACCTCCTACTGGCAACAACAACATGCTACCACTATGCTACGAATCGGTGTCTGACATAGAAGAGGAGGTAACCCTCTTGGGGTAGCCACCCTGTGTTCCTGCACCAGATCGACGTCGGCCTGAACAGGGGAAGGAAATCAACGGTGCTGCGTGCCAAATCAAGTTGCGGCTGCTCGCGGGGAGGAAGAGGAGACCACGAGGGTCTCATTCCCGTGCCTAACCCGATGGGAGGAAGGCCACGACGGCGCCTCGACGACGCACGGCTATGCGGCGGCGACGGCGACAGGACGGCAACGCTAGAGTCTGGGAAGCTACGCGCGAGAGGGAGAAGGCGGATGAGGGACGAGCTCCACACCATGGAGCGTCGGGCTCGCTCTGCTTGACCGAAGGGGAAGAAGGGGAAGCAGGGGAAGCAGATCCTGTCGACGGTAGCTGCTCCGGCGACGCCGACGTGGAGGGGACGCCAGGAATGGGGGGAGGTCCCCCATCCTCGCGGGCGCCTTGGTTTCGACGGAGATGCGGAGGGGACGAGGGGAGGGACGGTGATCGACGACGCGCTTCTCTAAATCCTCTGCTATGTCTGAATATCACCGGCTTACCTTGCAGAGGAGAGGGGGAGAGAGATGGGGAATGGAGGTGGCGGCGCTAGGAGGGGAGGAAGAGGAACCCTAGACAGGCAGGGCACGCACGTCGAGGTTAAATAGAGGCCTCGACGTTCGTGAATCTCACGGCGGCTGCGCCTTGTCTCTGTAAGCTGACAGAAAGGAGGCAGATGGGTGAATGGCGTCAGGATGGGAGAGAGGGACGTGGAGCTGGGCTAGCGCGGGGAGAGAGGGGAGATGGGCCACGCTGTGCGGGAGTAAGCCCACAGTTGGCGTAGGATAGAGGAAATAATCGTGGGGGTTTTTCCATTAACAGAAAAGGCAGAGAATAAAAGAAAAGCACAAAGAAATTGATAAGTGCTAAAAATAAGACTAGCACATCCGTGGAAATGATAATTCATGACCTATTTGAATAAAATGTAAAATAAATATTAGGGGCAAATGAATATTTACAAAACATCATTATGTGGTCTGCTTGTAATTATTTTGCAACTTTCAAACATAAGTCAAATCAGAAACTTCACATCTCCACACCCATCTCAAATCAACCTAATTCATGGGAATTTTAAAAATAGGAAAGGAACAAGTGGAAAATGAGCATGAAATGATCAAGAGGGAGAAGTTTCTGAAACCTTAGGCCACCACAAGAACTATCCCTATTATCACATGCAAACCACTAGAGTTGCACCACACCACACATATCACATACCACCACATCTCATGGCAACACATCACCTCATAAGAACACAATGCAACAACAAGAACACATGGCATGATATGGAATGCATGCATGCAAAGGAAGAGAAAATAATAAGGTGACATCACATGAAATCATAGCATTGAACTCTCTCATAGCATTGACAAGGTTGACCCACATAAGAAGGTTCCAAAAGGGGAAGGTTACACACTTGGGGCATTACAACTATTTTGTGCCTTGCCAAGCAACACCCAGCGCGCATGCGTGGCCCAAGCCCAGGGGATCCTGTCAGTGCACTAGAGACTCGGGTCCCTTGTGCCCCAGACTAGTGCACGGGCATCAACAACGCCCCCGAGAGGAGTGTACCAGGAAGAGCAGAAGTAAGGCAGTCCAAGACCACGCCCTTCCCCCTTCTCTAGGGGCGTGAAGTACAAGGGCTCCAGACGTAAGGCCACGGAAAACCCTCCTTTCCGGGAAGATTCCCAAGGCCCCGGCAAGGCTGCTTCGCAGGGAAGACTACCCGAAGAATAGCAAGACCCCAACAATCTTCCCTTGCCGGGAAGGCTCACACAGACTGAAGAGGCCCCAGGCAAGCCCTCCTTGCCGGGAAAGTGTTCAAGGCCCACGGGGAGGTGACCAAGTCGCCCGATGGACGCTCCAGGCCAGCAAGCCCCTGTTCACTAGCTAGGTGTCCCCACCAGTTTCTACCACAATCCGACCGCTCCAGCACATCCCTCGTGAGCCAGCACAATGCCGAAGTGTCGATTCACCTGGATACGTTTCTCAACCATCTTGCAGAAGGTCACGGGTCAGAAAGGGCATTTACTGCCCCTAACACCACCGAAGAAGTAGACCAGTGAACACTGTTCATTGTACATCATGTGAGCACACTATTGGTGACCCATTTGCCTATAAAACAAGGCCCAAAGCTCATTCTTATTGGTTGGACTTTTGGGGGATCATAGACTCCCTAATCACCTACGAAGTTACTGTAGCAAAACCACCCTACAGTAAGCACACAATACAAACTAAGGAGGAGTAGGTTTTTACACGCCAAGCGGCCCGAACCTGGGTGAAGATGACCATGCCGGTGTTGGTCGCTAGTTCCACTGTCGACACCATACCTCTCTCTCCCTGCCAAACGATCAAGGGACTCTTCGAGTTTTCCATAGGTGTTGGTTTTCCCCCACACCCAACATCTCCATCGTCAACCCTGCGACCCTGAGACGCAGGATCCTGGTGACTGCGACGGTCAGCTTCTTATCATCAGGGGCGAGATTACTGCAATGCTTGTCGTGGAATCAATCTTGGCGGTCCTGGGCTCGCAGAAGGGCAGATACTCCTCCTCACCGGTCCAGCACCATTTCCCCCGCCATTCTTCCCAGTTCTCGCGAAGGGCCCCGTCCAGGTATAGCTCCTTGCACCCGTTCCTCGGAATCCATGTAATGAAGCCCTAAAGGGCATCCCCTTCCTGGATGCGAGGAGTGAAGTAATGACGGAAGAGGTCCGTGTTGGTGGTGATACCGACGAAGTTCTCGCAAAGATGCGCGAATATGGACATGCATGTCACCGCGTTTAGCGTGCACTCCAGAATATGGAAGTCGTAGGTGTGCATGATTTCGATGAAGAATACGGAGAAAGTAGTCGACAAAGAAAGGATACTTATCGCGTCCACTACGAGCCTCTCAGAGTGTCACGTAGGTGGACGGATGCACCATCGTCCGAGCCTCCCAGATGAACTAGTATCGCCGCTTCAAGGAAAATGCATCAGGTCCCAGGGAGAAGTAGGCGAACTCCTTCTGCATCCTCACCAGCTCCTTCTCCGCGGGAAAAACCTTCCCTTCTTTCCTTTGTTCCCCTCCGGGTAGCCGCAACCTCCGACGGCGGAAGTTGTGGCTAACTGGAGCACAACTATAAGAGGTGGGAGGGGGAAGGGGGTGGTGTCTGCTGAAGGAAGGCGACGGCGAAGGCTTCGAGATTGAAGGAAGTTAGGGACGATGGGATTATGCGCTTGCGTTTCCCCCTTCTTATGTGGGGGCAGGGGGGGTATATGAGGGCCGACGCTTGTGTACCCAACCAACAGCACTAGGCGCGCGTGGCCACCTCGGCCATTGTGCACACACTTCCCCATTTCATGCATACTATGCGAGACGTGGGGAGGGCCACTTGCAAAGGATCCAAACTGCCAAGCAGAAGCCCGTGCACCACTTTGGGCCTGACCCAACTATGCCTCACACGTGTGTCTGGCCCTGGCTCGGGGGCCCCTGTCCGTGCACTAGAGACTGGGGTCTCCCGTGCCCCAGACTAGTGCACGGGCACCAGCAACACACTTAGCGGCAACACACCAATCGAGCCGACGGGGAAAGGAAACCCAGGCTCTCCAAGACCACACCCCGCGAAAGGTGTGAAGAGCCAATCTAGGCTACAAGGCCCAGGCGAGCCCTCCTCGCCGGGAAGCCTCACAAGGCCCCAGCGAGCCCTCCTCATCGGGAAGACTCGCAAGGCCCCGGCATGACCTCCTTGCCAGGAAGATGTCCATTACCCGACAATCCATCATTGCGGGAAGATGGGCGAGGCCGTGGGCGAGGACGCCAGGCTGGCCACCTCTCTTTGCCCGCCAGGTGTCCCTCCTGCCACAGTGCCGCCGACCGTGACCGCTCCAGCGCATTCCTCATGCGCCAGCATAGAGCCCAGGTGTCAACACACTTGGGCACGTGTCGAAGCCACCTCACTGCAGGTCAGGGGCCAGACAAGGCATTTACTGCCCCTGATACCATAGTAGAAAGATAAGCGGTGAACGCTGTTCACTATGCAACCCGTGAGCGCACTGTTGGTGACCCCTTTGCCTAATACAAACAAAGCAGGAATGGGTTTTACGCGCCAAGCGGCCCGAACTCGGGTAGACGACCTTGTTGTTGCTGATCGCTAGCTCCGTTCTGAGCGGCACCTCTCTCCCCCTGCCGAACAATCAAGGGACCCTTAGAGCTTCGCATAGGTGTCAATTTCCCCGACAGTTGGCTTCTCGGCGAAGCCTAGAGGGCGGCCTGAAGCGTCGCCAGCCATATTTGCTTTCGGGCCAAGCGGCTCACATGTCCAGTAGCCATGTGGTGACGCTCTCGCTCCTCGAGGCATCCGGGGTGCGCTAGGCCACGACGTCACGATCTCCAAGAACCACGCAGGCCATCATTGCTCTCATTGGATGACACACGTGCGGCTTGACGACACCCAACGTCCCTCACGCATGTGACGGCTCGGTGGATAGGTGAGGTGACGTGGGCGGTAGAGCTCCCGTTAGCCCACCTCGCGATGCTCATGGGGCGCGCGACGCTCGCGCTCCCATGATGATTGGTCGCCGCGGCTTGCCTATAAATATGCCCCACCCCCGCCAGGGGGGAGGCACTGCAATCTTGAGCTTCCTCGTTGTTTCCTCTACTCGCCGCAAAAAAACCTCTTCTCCCCTTCGTTCCTCGTCTTCATGGCATCTCCTAGAGACGGTTGATGTTTGTTGTGTATCCCTTGCAACGGCGCCAGAAATAGTTGTGTGGACGGCACCAGGAATCCTTCAGCTACGGCTACACCTTAAGGGACTTCCTAGGCAAGTATGCAAAGGATTTCCCCCGTGGCCTTGGAGCCTTGCGTTGGTGTTCCCTCGAAGCGGAAAGGGTGATGTAGCACAGCGACGGTAAGTACTTCCCTCAGTTTGAGAACCAAGGTATAAATCCGGCGGAAGAGTATCTCAAGATCCTGCACAAAGACAAAAGCTTGCACCCAACGCTATGAAGGGGTTATCAATCCCTTATAGATTGTTTGCCAAGTGAGAACTGAAAGAAACAAAGTAACAAAGCAAAGTAAAAGCGGAGATATAAACGATGGATGCGAATAGACCCGGGGGCCGTAGTGTTTACCAGTGGCTTCTCTCATGAAAGCAAGTAGACGGTGGGTGAACAAATTACTGTCGAGCAATTGATAGAACTGTGCAGAGTCGTGACGATATCTATGCAATGATTATTTCTATAGGCATCACGTCCGAAACAAGTAGACCCATACTTTCTGCATCTACTACTATTACTCCACACGTCGACCGCTATCCAGCATGCATCTAGTGTATTAAGTCCATAAAACAGAGTAACGCCTTAAGCAAGATGACATAATGTAGAGGTATAATCTCAAACCAATGATAAAAACCCCATCTTTTTACCCTGGATGGCAACTACTTGATGTTTGCCTTGCTGCCCCTACTATCACTGGGAAAGATCACCACATGGTAGAACCCAAAACCAAGCACTTCTCCCATTGCAAGAATCATAGATCTAGTTGGCCAAACAAAACCCAAGACTCGGAGAGACTTACAAGGATACCAAATCATGCATATAAGAAATCAGCAAAGACTCAAATACATATCATAGATAATCGGACCACAAGTCCACAATTCACCGGATCTCGACAAACACACCACCAAAGAAGATTACATCGGATAGATCGCCATGAAGATCATGGAGAACTTTGTATTGAAGATCCAAGAGAGAGAAGAAGCCATCTAACTACTAACTACGGACCCGCAGGTCTGAAGTGAACTAGTCACGAGTCATTGGAGGGGAGATGATGATGATGAAGAAGCCCTCCACCTCCAAAGTCCCCTCCGGCAGGGTGCCGGGAAGGGTCTCCAGATGAGATCTCGCGGAAACGGAAGCTTGCGGCGGCGGTAAAAGTATTTTCGAGGCTCCCTTGGTTTTTTGCGGAATATTTGGGAATTTATAGGCCAAAGACTTAGGTCAGGGGGCGGCCAGGGAGGCCACAAGTCTGCCCACCGCCACCTCCCCCCTAGTGGCGGAGTGGGGCTTGTGGGCTCCCTGGAGCCCACCTGGCTTGGCCCAAAAGCCCCCTGGACTTCTTTCGTTCGGGAAAAAAATCATTTCTGGTTTTTCTTCCGTTTGGACTCTGTTCCAAAATCAGATCTGAAAAGAGTCAAAAACACGGAAAAAACACGAACTGGCACTTGGCACTGAATTAATAAGTTAGTCCCAAAAATATATAAAGAGGTACATAAAGCATACAAAGAAGGCAAGATAACAGCATGAAAACATCAAAAATTATAGATACGTTTGAGACGTATCAACGGTCTCGGTCGGGGGAAGCGCGTGGCGCCTCCTGCACCTTTGTTCGCCCCCAGAGGCAGCAGCAAAGGGCCCTCTGGGCCTTCGCGTGTTCGTCACCGTTGGGCTCTGGCCAGCGAGTAAGCCCCTTGTTTGTATCTCTTTTACTTCTCGCCTCATCTGCTCCTTCGTGCTTGATTTCCCCTCTTCTCTAGTGCGCCCTCCTCCAAGAAGCCTAAGCTTGGCGAGCTTCAAGAGGAGGTGGAGGGGCTACAGGCCCAGCTTGATAGCGCCAAGGCCGCCCTCTACTCCGCTCGCCAGGGAGAGGCAGAGGCCAAGTCGGAGCTGGTGTCGTTGCAGCAGCATGTCAAGGAGGCGACCGACGCTGTTCAGGTCACCCAGGACGAGGCGTCGTACACCCAACTGATGGCATGACATCGCGCCAAGCAGTTCACGGACATAGCCAACCGAGCGGCTACCGCGACGGTGGTTACCTCGCCTTCAACGAGAAATTGGTGGATGCGATGGAGGCTGGCGTCTCCCGGGCGGAGGAGGAGAGCGCGTCCAGCACGCGCAAACATCTGGGCCTTGCGTTGACGCTCGTCTTCTCCAACCTGCGCCGCCTCACTCCGGAACTTGTTCTCCAGTGCGTCGTCAAGCCAGTGCCTCCTGCATACCAGCGTCCGCACCGGGACGAAGTTCGCCCACGTGTGGACGCCCTGGTGGAGCGGTACGTCTAGGTGCCCGCCTTGAGTGAGGGGGAGGGCCTTGACGCCGAGCTTGCAGGCGCCGTGTGTGACATCGACAACCCCTCCCCTTAGGCGTCCTTAGCTTCTATCTCCTCCTCTTGTAACATCAGACCGAGAACTCTGCCCTCATGGGCGTTAAACTTTTGCATTATTACCGTTGTAGTTCGTTTATCCTTTCGCTCATGGGTTGATTGCTCGCTTGCCAATAGTCGTTGCAGCTTGGCTTCTTTGCATAGGGATTGTTGCTGCTCTAGCCATCGCTTGGCAGCCGGGGCCCTCACGACGTCCCGTCCTCCCGAGGTACTACTCGTGTCAGCGCACACTGGGTCGATGACCTCCTTCCTCGCCGCAGCTGATTCCTTAGGCTCTGCATGCCTTTGTTAGTGCGCCCAGTCTTAATTCATCGTTAGTCCGACGTGAAATCAGATGGTCCCGGTCTGGGCTTGTGGGGTACTTAGCTCGGGGTTTGCGTTGGTCCCTTCCGTAGCTCCTCATGAGTGGCTCCTGCTCCGTAGGCGTGATGGGCTGATACCCTTTCGGCCCTCCAAATTTGTGGGTATTGGCCCCGATCCTTCGAACAATGAGGCTCCACAGGCTAGATGCTCAGGAGCCCCCTTTGGTGCTAGAGCGATTCTTCTCCCCGTTCCTTTGGTCATCGCCTCAGGACGCCCTGAGGCCCCCCGAGAATATTTGTGGTGATACTGTGCTTTGATCCGGACTCTCGAGAGGTGGTTGATCACCGAAAATATCCATCCCTGGGATGACAAGTCCTTTCTTTCGCTCCTTGGCCCCTAGGCGTGTTGCGGAGCATTTACCTCCTCAAAGAGTGTTATCCATAAAAGAGGCTTCGAAACGAGTGAATACGAGAGAGCGCAGGAAAAAAAGCCCCCCCTTTTGTTTTGCAAATATCAACATTCCAAATTGGCAGATATAAGTCCGACAGAAGATAGTTCAAAGCCCAGGAAAAATAAGCAAACTCCGCGTCCGACACTTAGGCTGGCATAGTCATTGGTGGACTATATGGGCTTCCGTGCAAGCTGCGTGAATAGTAATTGGCGGACTATATTTATTGTGTCTGTCTGTACCCAGGGCGGAGCATAGGTCTTCCACTAGAAGTGGGGTGGAAACCTTTCGCGTCCTCGGGGGGGGGGGGCATGGGCGTATACAGCCTCGGCTCGTTATTACGTGAGAGTGTCATGGTGGGGGTGTATATGGCAGGTCGCGAGGACGCTATGGCCTCGCGAGTGTGCCTACCCCCGAGGCATAGGCGCCTGATTCCGGAATTCATTGGTGGATTGTGTTGATATCCTCCATCTATACCCAGCGCGGAGCATAGGTCTTCCACTAGGCGTGGGGTGGACCCCTTCTGCGTCCTCGGGGGGGGGGGGGGGGGGGCTGGGCGTATACAGCATCGGCTCGTTATTACGTGAGAGTGTCACGGGATGAAGTAGGTTCCGGAAGGATTGAAGGATGATGCAGAGGTGCGACAGGTTGATGCAGGTCTTGAGCGTTCGTTCTCATGAGGCGGGTTAAGGGCTTTTATATGCCTCTATGTCGACAGGTCCCAGTCCTGCACATTTCCCTTCCGCCGTTGCGTGTGACCTAGTGAACGGATGTAGCCATGGGGTCAAGCCCTGCCACCCCTAATAATGATCGGATGTCCAAGGACGATATCAACGGCGACAGGTGGCCTTGCAACCAGTAAGGGCCCTGAGACGCGATGCTCAGGAGCCCCCCTTTGATGCTCAAGCGACTCTACGTCTCCAAGAACTAGTCCCGCCCATTTCCCAACCCCCACTGCTTGCGACCGAATGGAGAATCTTAGCTGCAGGGTCAAGCCCTGGCACCCCTGATAACGACCGGATGTCCAGGGACGATATCAAGGGCGGCAGGGGGCCTTGTGACCCGTAAGGCCCCTGAGGCGCGATGCTCAGGAGCCCCATTTTGACGCTCAAGTGTCTCTAATTTTATCCCGTTGGTTGTGGCCCTGGGGAGCTGCGGGGCCTCCCCATCCCCCGCGTTGAAGCGACGCGCACAGGCCAGATCCCCCGAGCGAGGGGAATAGATTGCCCGAAGATGCAAGCAAGGCAACGTGTCAGGTCGCCGAATGGATGCAGCAGGAGTTATGGAAACATGAGAAAATGATATGGCGGACACAGACATGCCCTGAATATTGGAAGTTCCTGCGGTCAGCACATGCTTCCTAATGAAGTAAGCCCAAAAAGTTACCTCGAATGGCTTCTTTGTGCCTGAGGAGCGCCTCGCTAGGCCCGGCCCTCGGTGCCCACACCTGCATCATGGTTGCCTCGGGCGGCCCGCGCCACATATATCTCGTCGCTGCATCTGACTCGTCCTCCTGAGGCATGTGGTTCGGCCCTTCGTAGTTCCTCTGCGGGAGAGGCGACCGATGCCATGGGCCGGGGCACCTCCCTGCCCACGCCTCTCGGGCCCGGCTCAAGGAAGGGCCCCGAAGCATTCCTCATTCTTGAGGAAGATAGGCGCCCAGGGGGGGGTGACCCTTGAAGCCCTTCCTCATCGCAAGGGTCAGGTAATGCCGCATACTCCGGCACGTATGGCTCCATGTAGGCGCTCGATCTTCCTCCGTGGCCGTTCAACAGCGCGACGATGGTGGTCCCTCTCGATGGTAGAGGGGGATCGCCCTGGCCGTACTGCTCCGAGATCTTTCCGCGATAAGCCTCCGCATGAAGTCGCTTTTTCCTGTTACTGCCATTGGTTGGTCCCGGTGCTGCTCGGTGCTGATTCCCCGCTTGGTTCCTCGGCATGTCTCCGATGTTGTAGTTCGCCCGCACCAACGCCTCCGCCCTCTGCTGGTTGCAACGAGGGAGCGTTCCTGTCTGGCCGCCCCGGCCTATCAGGGGCCGACCTGTTCTTGGTGATGCACACCGGTGTGTGCATCGATCGTCCCGCCGTTCCCTTCACGCCCCTGGTGGTTGTTAGCGTGATGCGCTTCAGGGCCGGCTGCCGGAACCTGGAGGAGGAGGAGGGCTGCACGAGGCGCGTCTCTCTCGGTCGTGCCGAGCGTGGGAGGGGCCCCGTTGCTCCCAGCCCCGGGGGGCAGCATGAGGTGCGAGCCCCCGGCGCCCGACGTTTGCGGCCTTGAAGAAGAGTGGGGTTGGATGGCCTTATGAGTGAGGACAATAAGCTCCATGATGTGGTATCTCCAGGCATCAAAGCCCCTTGCGTCGGTCGTTGACGGAGCATCTCGCTCACCATCTGCAATGCATCGTGCGCGCCGAGGTCCCCAAGTTGATGCGGCGCGTCATGGGTGTCGGGGGCGCCGCCCAGCTGCCATGCGCTTGGGTAACGTGGGTGGTTGCGACGTTGGAGACGACGTTGACGATCAGGTACGAGCCGCCGGTACCATCACACTGGCGTGCGTGCTCTCGGCCACCGTGATGTATTGGTTGGAGGCTAGCTCGGTGAGGCTCGAAGAAGCTGGTTGGGTGTCGGCCATCGGAGCAGCGGGCCTAGGGAAGATGAAGCTCAGAGAATACTTTCACAGGTCCCCTACCTAGCACACCAAATTTCGTAGTTAGGGCTCCGCAAAACCCTCAAGGTTCGAAGACAAGGGCGTGTATGAAGATCTCTCTCGGTTCTACCTCACCCAACCCGGTACTCGATGAACAACACAAGAAACTCACTCGATGGTGAGGGAGACATAGAACATAGCAGTTTACCCAGGTTCAGGCCGCGGTGAAGCGTAAAACCCTACTCTAGCTTTGGTGGATTCCCGCTCGCAGAGGTTGGTGGATGAACTAGTACAATGCTTAGGCGCCTCGTGAGGCTGCGTGACCTTGCGTGGTGCAAGTGGGTGAATAAATGATTCGCCCCGGCTCCCACCCCCCTCTACGAAGCAACCTATGGTCTATATATAGTGGTGGTACGTGTCCTCTAACCTTATCGTTTCAGCGGGAAGGGATCCCACAACAGCCAATTTCGAAGGGGGATAGGGAACATGCTTCCCCTGTCCAAAAGTGGTCTTCGCGTGCAAAGTAGCTGCCAACGATGTAGGGGCTCGCTTAGGGATGACGTCCGTCCTGCCGGTGGGTGGCCGGGGTCTTGTTGCAGCCTGTCGTCTCCTTGCGTCAGCCTTGACTCGTGAGGCCGGGCCTCGCGTCGGCATATCCGCCGCTCCAGATGAGTCATGAGGAGCCCCCCTGCAGGTCTCGATGTCGTTCCTCCTCGTGACTCTTGGCCCCTCACGAGTTCCTTGCCTTGAGCGATGTCGGGCCCATGAGCATGCTTGATGAGGCGTGCTAGCCCTGGGCCGCACGTAGGCAGGTCTGGGTACCCCCATTCCCAGAACGCCGACAGCCTTTCCCTCATTCTTCTCGCCATGTGTCCGAAAGGTGAGCCTCGTCTCGCGTTGGGCCGGTCAACAATGGTGAACTTCGTGGGGTTGGAGAAGGTCCGCCTGGTGGTTCCGGCCAGCTCGAATGTGTGGGGGCCAGCCAGATCTGGCCAGGTTCATGGCCTCAGGGAGAGATGACGTCCCCCGCAGTTGCTCTTTATATCCACGCCCTCCTTTCGGGTGTACTGCCGCCGTTCTCGAGCTTCCTTGGTGAAGTGCTTTCACATTACCAGATCCACGAGCTCCTTCTTGACCCCAACTCTTTGGTTCTGCTTCCAGCCTTCGCGTTCTTATGCTAGGACATTGTGGGCGTCGCCCCTTCCGTGGCATTGCTCCGCCACTTCTTCTCCGCAGAATCGTTATCCACGGGGCAACGCTCTGGATGCGTGTCCTTGAAAGCGGCCAACGCATCGGTCCCGGGGACCTTTGCACCGAGCTCCTCCCCGAAGCAGAGGGGTTCCGGTGGTAGTGGGTGCAGGTCGAGACTGTCGAGGCCGAGGCCCGGTTCCAACCCCCATCGACCCCCGCAACGCCAAAACAAGGGTGGATGCTCAAGGAGCTCAACGCCAAAATCATTCATGTACTATGTCTGAGTTTGTTTCAAACAAATGAATGAAATGTTGATTCCCTTGCGTCTGATCCTTCTCCTTGAATGATACTCCTTTTGCATTTTCGGGAAGCTTGCCGGCGCGACTGGTCCTGCCGCTAGTGCTTTGAGGAACAGATCGTTAGCACTTCTCTTAATGGGTCCTTACTAGCAAGGCTCCTCGCTACACTCAATGCAACCATTAGATCGTCAAGCGCAGCTCGAGGCAAAATAAGGTGCTATGTAGCCACTTGGACTCTTAGTGAGAAGGCGCTCTGTGGCCCTTTAGGTCGTTGAACTAGTTCGAAACAGAACTAAGGCGCACTGATCGTGACAAGGTTCCCTCTACGCGCAGGTGTCTCAAACAAGGTTTGGGATCTTCCAGAAAGGGAACAACCTATCTACTCTGAATTCTCATCTAAAATATTTATCACTTATCTGAAGTGCCGCGACACTCCTCCCCGCAGTGCTTGGGTCCTACGTCGGGGCCTCAGATCCCCGGCAAGCAGGAGACTATACTGTCCCGGCAACTTCCCCTCTAGCAAGGTATTTGCCGACAGTTCTGGACCATCATATACAAGGGGGGTTGCCGGAGCATAACTTTGTTTCCTATTTTGCCTGATCGTGCTGACGTAGCCTCCGAGCACACCTTTGGCGAAAACGTGATGCTTCCGGGGGGAAAGCGTTCGGCCGGAGTGCATGCTCGGGTTCCCGTGCCCGTAGGCGCATTCTCGACGGCTATGCACCTCTCTGTGGAGGTGTGTCGGCCGGAGTATGCGCGAGAAGCCTCGCCGGAGCCCCTAGGCACACCCTCGACAGCAGCGCATTGTCCCGGAGCAGTGTGTCATCCTGGTGCCTTAGAGCTCGTGGTCTTCGTCCCCCTAGCCTGCGTTCACGCAGCAGGGCGCTCGTGCAGGCGTTAGGAGGCCATGGAAAAGTAGAGCAAACACCGCCGCACCCTGCTTTGAGGGACCACAGTGGCACGCTCTGATGACCCACAAGTATAGGGGATCAATCGTAGTCCTTTTGATAAGTAAGAGTGTCGAACCCAACGAGGAGCATAAGGCTCTGATAAGCGGATTTCAGCAAGGTAATAACTGCAAGCACTGAAAGTAGCGGTAACAAGTGATTGTGTAGCGAGGTGAAACGAAGCAAGCAAAGAGTAACAAGTAACAAGTAGTAGCAACGGTGCAGCAAGTGTCCCAAGCCCTTTTGTAGAAAGGGACAAGCCTGAACAAAGTCTTATAGGAGAAAAAACGCTCCCGAGGACACATGACAATTTCTGTCATGCTAGTTTCATCATGTTCATATGATTCGCGTTCGTTACTTTGATAGTTTGCTATGTGGGTGGACCGGCGCTTGGGTACTGCCCTTACTTGGACAAGCATCCAACTTATGATTAACCTCTCTCGCAAGCATCCGCAACTACAAAAGAAGAATTAAGACAAAGTCTAACCATAGACTGGGGTTTAAGCTTCTGTCATTCCAGCAACCCATCATCTACTTACTACTTCCTAATTCCTTCCTCTAGGCCAAATATGGTGAAGCGTTACGTAGTCGACATTCACATAACACCACTAGAGGAAAAACAACATACATCATATCAAAATACCGAACGAATATCATATTCACATGACTATTATCAGCATGACTTATCCCATGTCCTTAGGAACAAAAGTAACTACTCACAAGACATAATCATAATCATGACCAGAGGTGTAATGAATAACATCAAGGATCTGAACATAAACTCTTCCACCAAATAATCCAACTAGCATCAACTAAAAAGAGTAATCAACACTACTAGCAACCTTACAAGTACCAATCGGAGTTGCGAGACGAAGATTGGTTACAAGAGATGAACTAGGGATTGGAGACGAGATGGTGATGATGAAGATGTTGATGAAGATGCCTCCCCTCCGACGAGAGGAGTGTTGGTGATGACGATGGCGACGATTTGCCCCTCCGGGAGGGAAGTTTCCTCGGCAGGATCGTCCTGCCCGAGCTCTAGATTGGATCTGCTCAAGTACCGCCTCGTGGCAGCGGCGAAACCACGAAAAAGCTCCCGTATGATTTTATTTCCTGGTCAGGACGCATCATATAGCAAAAGAGGGGGGCTAGTGGGCATTTAGGCAGCCCACAAGCTTGCCCACCGCCACCAGGGGGGTGGAGGCAGACTGGGGGCTTGTGGGGCCCTGGTGGCCCCCCTCCGGTAGTTCTTTCGCCCAATAAGTTTAATATATTCTAGAAAAAATCCACGTAAATTTTCAGGGCATTTGGAGATGTGCAGAATAGTGGACTAGGATTTGCTCCCCTTCTAGTCCAGAATTCTAGCTGCCTGAATTCTCCCTCTTCAAATAATCCTTGCAAAATAAGAGAGAAAAGGCATAAATATGGTACCACAAGTAATATAACAGCCCAAGAAGCAATAAATATCAACATGAAAGCATGATGCAAAATGGACGTATCACGCTCAATCTCCCAAAATCTGACGCGGAACTTGCTTGAATCTGCGAAGAAGCTCTCAACCATCGCTCTCCCTACGTGGCACACCAAAGATGTCATGGAAAACTCTAGGATTCCCTTGATCGTTTGGCGGGGAGAGAGAGGTATGGCACCAAGAGCGGAACTAGCGACCAACACTGTCAATGTCCTCTTTACCCAGGTTTGGGCCGCTTGGCGCGTAAAACCCTACTCCTGCTTAGTTTGTATTGTGTGCTTACTGTAGGGTGGTTTTTTTACAGTAACTCAGTAGGTGATTAGGGAGTCTCTGATCCCCAAAAAGTCCAACCCCAACAAGTCCAAACCCTAGAGTAACTTTGGTCCTCCTTTTATAGGCAAAGGTGTCACCAACAGTGTGCTCACGGGATGTACAATGAATAGTGTTCACCGCTCTACTTCTTAAGTGGTGTCAGGGGTAGTAAATGCCTTGTCTAACCCCTGACCTGCAGCAAGATGGTTGCGACACGTACCAAGGTGAATCGACACCTGGGCCTTGCGCTGGCACACGAGGCATGTGCTGGAGCCGTCGGATTCTGGTACAAACTGGTGGGGACACCTGGCGAGCGAACACGGGCTTGCTGGCCTGGAGCCTCCGTCGGGCGACTTGGTCACCTCGCTCGCAAGGAAGGCATATCGGGGGCCTTGACCACTTTCCCGGCAAGGAGGGCTTGCCGAGGGGCATCGCTAGTCTGTGCGAGCCTTCCCGGCAAGGGCCGCTCTTTGGGGTCTTGCTATTCTTCGGGTAGTCTTCCCGATGAAGAGGGCTTGCCGGGGCCTTGGGAATCTTCCCTGCAAGGAGGGCTTCTCGGGGTCTTGCATCTGGAGCCCTTGTACTTCACACCCCTAGAGAAGGGGGAAGGGCTTGATCTTGGATTGCCTTCCTGCTGCTCTTCCCAGTACACTGCTGTCGAGGGTGCTGCTGATGGCCGTGCACAAGTCTGGCGCGGGCTCCGGTGAAGAAGAAGTGGATCATCATAGATGACTAAGCGTTCGTATCCTTCTTCACCCTTTCCTTCATGAACTTCCTTCTGAGCCTTTGTTCTGTAGGCTTCCCACCAGCGACGTAGGAGGCGGGTCGGTGTTGCATATCCCTCAGATCACCGAGCATCCTGCAGTCTCTTCCCTTGCATCCCGAGGAGTTCAACCTTCCAGGTCTCTCGCATGTGAGCCTCCTGTAGTCTTCCTTGCCCGGAGCCTCCAGCTCTATGAGGGAGTGACACTCCCCTCACCTGTGGCCCCTCCTAGGGTCGTGGTGTGCCCACCCCCCCTTTGGACCCCCTCTGCTTGGTGATGCGGGGCCTCAGGGGGCTCTTACTTCCGGCGAAACGTTTGCGCGTGGGCCCCCGGCCCACAAGCATAGACTCGGGCTGGGAGGATCCCCGCGCGCCTATACCGCTCGGCGCGCACAAGATGAGGACTCTTGTTGGTCACTCGAGCCTGTCGTGGGTTCCCACGCTGCGTCGGGGTACTTGCTCCATACCGCGGCGGGTGCGCTTCAACGCCTGGGGATGGGGCTTGCCTGTCAAGAAGCCCGCCGGGAAAGTGAGCGCCGACACCTCGAGTCAGGGTGGCGCCAGCTTGACGTTGCCGTGAACCTTGGACGTCTGCAGCGGGAGCGTGCCCACACAAAGACGGAGGCGTCCCTTGCTGCAGCGGTAGAAGCCCACGAGCGCGCTCTCTTCGAGGCTCAAGAGGCTGATTGTCGATGCAGGGCCTCCGAAGATCGCTACATGGAGCTTTGCGTCCTCATCGCCGATCATGAAGAGCAAGACACGCTGAGGGCCACCCCAGGTGGTTCACCGATGCAGTCCTTCCTTGCCGGCGTGGGTTCTCAAGCGTCCGCCGATTTGCTGGCACTTGTAGAGGTGGAGCAGAGCCTGGAGCAGGAGCGTCAGGAGATGAGGGAGCTCCAGGTGTCGCTTGCTGAGGAATCCCTCGTCTCCCATGGAGCGAAGCTCCAGGAGGTGATCACAGAGGGGTGGCGAAGGCTCAGCGCTCCCTTCTTCTGGACTACCGTGCGAAGTTTAGGCTCTAGGAGTCCCTCTTCCTCGAGTGGCGTGGTCACCTGCAAAACGAGGTGAATGCCCTCCGGAAGAGGTTGCATCAGGAGGTGAAATGTCGACATGTTGCGCTGGACGCCCAGGCCACAGCTGAAGGTAAAATGTCTCATGTTTGCAAACGGGTGAAAGGCGTGGCTTCGCGGGTTGGAGAGGCTTTCGAGGAGGCGGTCCGTGCTCGCGGTCTCCAATTTGAACGCTCCCGGATGTTACAGTCCCTTGAGAGGAGAGCCTCCCGTGCTATGATTGACATCTGTGGCTAGAGTGCCTCTAGCCCCTGGTCCCTGACGATGCTGGGTACTTGGGCTTCTTCCTCCGCGTCGTGGAGCATCTTGAGGCGGGTTCTACGAAGGCCCTCGCGCTCACGGAGGAAAAGAGCAGTGACCTCCTGAGTCAAGCGGCCTCGGATGTCTTCAGCCACCTCCTTCGCCTTGACCCAAACTTCGACTTCGCTGAAGTGCTGGATTGAGTGTCGGTGATTGTCCGCGCCGTCTTGGCCGAATGGGTCGAGGTTAACATGGAAGACCTGGTGGCTCCCGAAGGCCACGGCATGGACTCTGGCGACGACGCGTCCCCCTGATCCGCCACTTTGCTCTTCTGATATGGTTATGTATTAAGTTTAACAACAACTTTGATGTATGTGGTGGGTACCTTTAAACTCGTTTTCTAAAGACGAGGTGCGCACGATAATTCCATCCTAGCCTTGGTCGCTGCCAGCCCGCGTTGTTGCAACGCTGACGGTCCAGGCCGCGAGCGTGGCTTCGTTCATGGCGCCTCCTCCCTGCTTGTGGTGCAGTTTGAGGACCCTTTCGTTACTCTGTGTCTGCAGGTCCCGGTCCCGCATATTTCCTTGCCGTCGTGAGGCACAACCCGTTACCAAGGTTGTCCCCCACGGGGCACAGCCCCGACGCCCTGGGTGCCAACATGGGTGGCACCTGGGTGGCCGAGTGGCCTTGCAACCGGTAAGGATCCAAAGGTGTGTTGCTCAGGAGCCCCCCTTGACACTCAAACCACTCTCTGACGACAGGTCCCAGTCCCGCACATTTCCCCACCCCCATGAGGTATGGCCACGAAGGGCGCATCTAAGGGGCGGCACCCCGCCCCCCTGATACCGACCGGAATTCCAGGACGACATCAACGAGGGCAAGTGGCCTTATGACCAGTAAGGCTCTTGAGGCACGCCTCAGGAGCCCCCTTTGTCGCTCGAGATATTCCTCATTCCGTCCCCTTTGTGGTTGTGCCTCGGAAGACCTGGCTGTCTCATGTGGTTTCCACGAAACACCAATCAAAACAAAAGGAGAAAGAGGACTCGAGAGAAACATAGAGAAGAAATACCCGCCCTTCTTTTCTTTTCAAAACATGAAACAAAGAGATCTTTGAGCCTTTGATAGCTCAAAATACAAAAAGGGGAGGCCCCTGAGGGCCGCAACTTGAAACGCGAGAGAAGAATAAGAAAACAACGGCATCCGGCCCCTAAGATATTCACTGCCACCGCCTCCCCCAGCGTTGAGCATAGGGCTTCCACTAGGCGTGGGGTGGACCCTGGGCGTATACAACATCAACTCATTATTACGTGAGAGTGTCAAGGTGTGGGTGTATCTGGGAGGTCGCGAGGTTGCTTTGGCCTCGCGAGTGTCCCTACCCCCGAGGCATTCGGGCCTGAGCTTCATAAGTCATTGGTGCACTGTGTTGATGCTGGTCCCGGGGACGCTTCGGGAGCCCCATGCCCCATAGGTGCGTGCCCCGCTCGTAGTCCCCATGCTCGTAGCGGCGTTGCGTGGTCTGTCCTGAGCAAGACCTCGAGCGTGGGAGGAGCCCCCAGCGCCGTTGGCCAGAAGGCTCACCCAGACGGTAGATCTTGAGTCCGCAGGGCGCTGCCCCAACGCGCCTCGCCGGGGCTCCCCAGGTTCCAACATTGGTTCCTTGGATGTTGGTGATGCTAGGTCGACACCTATGGGGATCAACATGATACCCTTGTGATCATAGGGAGGGGAAAAACAACGTCAAGAACAAACCTAACGATCAACAGCCGGCAAGCCTTTTTACCCATGTCTGGGTCGCTTACGCGTAAAACCCTACGTCATGCTCGTCTGATCGTGTTAAGCGTTCTTTTGTTGTTCATTTATAGCGATGATAACCATCTTCTTGGCCAATCTCCAAAGAGTCTAACCCCTTGTGAATGAGCTAAGGGCCTACTTTTATAAGAAAAGGGGTCACCTACAGTGCTCGATGGTAGGTTCATGAGATGTTACAGTGAACCTACAGCGACGCTTATCTATCTACCGCTGTCAGGTGCATTAAATGCACGTCTTGTCCATGTCGGATAAGTCCTGGTGAAGACATGTCTCCAGGAGCTGCGACACCTGGATGCCCCGTTGGCGCATGCGGAATGCGCTGGAACTCGGGGGGCGGTGGCACTGTGGCAAGGGTGGTCACCCTCAAGTGCCTTGCCACATCCTCCCTGCAATGGTGCTTGCTAGGGCCTTGGTGCTTTGTCCCATCAAGGAAGGTTGTCGGGGGCTTCGGTTGTATTCCCGGCGAGGGAGGCTCGCCGAGGCCTTGTGCTAGGTGCATTCAACATGTCCATCGGACGGACGTGGCCTTGGGTGTCTTCCCGACAAGGCAGGCTTGTCGGGGCCTTGGATTCCTTGGGGGTGCTTCTTGTCTGGATTCTGCCGCGACCTACCATCAGGGGATCTTCACGCCCGTGCACAAGTTTGGGGCACTAGAGACCCCAGTTTTTAGTGCACCGACAGGAGCCCCCGCGCCTGGGCTAGACACACGCGTAAAGCGTTGTTGGGCCAGGCCCAAAGAGGTGTATAGGCCTTCGCGGCTAGATTTGTTGGCGGTTTCCTTTCCCCCACGCCGTGCATCGGATGCGCGAAGTGGGAGGTCGTGCACAGAGTGGCCTCTCCGCCTCGTGAAATACCTCTGCCACGCGCGTGGCATGCGCAGTCATTGATGGACAGGTGGCAGTCGAGGCCTTGAAAGGCGCAGTAATGGCTAGCCCCTGCGCATCAGGGTGGTTCTCTGTTCGCCCGTGAGTTTGAGCGATTGGTCGTAGAGGGTGGTGGCTTCTGGAGTAAGGGAGGCTAGCCCCTGCCCCACATCCTATAAATTGGGAGGGGTTTGCGAGAGTTTCTGCTGACTCAACTCCCCTTGAATCTGCTAACTCCTCGATGTTGGCCTTCTGAGTCTTCTTCTGTCTCCTAGCGGCACTTGCCCCTAACCATGGTTAGGGGACGGGGTCAGCCACCGTCTGCCAAGAGGGCGGTGAGGGGATCCCGTTCGGATCATGCCACAGCTTCTGAGGGTGTCGCGGCGGAAGGCGGCCCGAACACCCGTGGTGGAGGAAGGGCGAGGGGCCGAGGTCGCCGCGGAGGTTGAGGTCGGGGGAGGTGGAGCGCTACTCCAATGCCTGCGCCTTCTCGGGGCTTGCTTCTCTGGTGGCCCTCCATATTGCTTTAGGGGGCCCCACATGTGCTTCTGGACTACTGCGAAGGGAGCCCGAGCGATGCCGAATGTCCCGCCTAGAGCAATAGCAACGAGGAGGACAATGGTGGCGGCGGGGTCTGTGTTGGGTTAGGGCCACGGGGTGTCGAACTGGGTGTTGACTCCCCGGGCCCCGACCGGACGTAGAACGCATCGTCGTGGCTTGTTCGCGGCTGGCACCCGCCCGGCGGTGTCACCTTGCCGGAGTTGGCGTCGGTGCCTCGTGTTTGAGGAGGAGGCACCTCCACCAGCTCCTACTTCTCCACGTCCTCTGCTTGGGCCACCTCACCGTAGCGGATATTGGCCACCAGCTCCGGCAGGAGGTGCGCCCGCCGGCTCCGGATCCTTCGCCCCTTCCTATGCCCCGCCCTCCGCACCTCGGCCGGAGGGGTGCTAGGCGGCGCCCGTCGGGGGCGGTCTCATTCTCGCTGGCTCTGCGCCGGCCCTGAGGGGCCGGCCCTGACCGTGCCGCAGTCTCCACCTTTTTGTCTTTTTGAACTTCGCTCCTCATTGCAGGTTGGCCCTCGTCAAAAGACAGAGTCTTTAGGTTCGGACAACCACGCTTTTTAAGTGAAGCCAAATGTATCTATTCATACGAATGAAAAAGACTAGTTTTCCATCTTTCAATACCATTGTTTATGCGACTTGTTCTTGCATATCTGGGAGCTTGCCGGCGACTACCACCAAGACTCCTTGCCGCATTCGATGCAACCATGGAAATAGCCAAGCGCAGCTTGAGACAAAATCGGGTGCTACGTACCCGCTTGCTCTGTTGATTAGGTTCGCAACTGTTTCAAGGCCCTCTGTGGGCATTTAGGTCATTTGAACGATTTAGAAACAAAGACAAGGTGCACCGAGCTTTGGGAAGGTCCCAATAGGTGCAAACTCCTCACACAAAGATTTGAAAATTCCGAAGTGAAAAAGCACATGATCTATGTACTTCAAATCAGAATCTCAAAATTAAAAAACTTATCTGCCTATGCCATAGCTGCGAGGCTCTTGAATCTTTTGTCGGGGCGTTGGAGCCCTCAGCAAGGAGGGAATTACCGCTCATGGCGGTCTCTTCTCTGGCAAGGACTTCTTGCCGACGTTCCCTGACCGTCGCTTGGAGGAAGAGCCAGCCAGGGTGTAAACCCTTCGATTTTCTCTTGCTAGGCCGTGCTTGCAGAGCCCCCGAGCACGTCTTTGGGCCATGATGCGACGCTCCCAGGGGCGCAACATTCGTACTGGAGTGCGCGTCGGGGCTTCGGGATGGTGTGGCGCATTATTAATGATTATGCATCACTCCGCGGAGGTGCGTCCGCAGTAGTATGCACTGGGGCCTCTGTGAAGCGCCCAGGCACGCCCTCTATAGCTGCGTGTTGGCCTAACGATGCTGCTCTTGGAGTCTCTACCTCCTTGCCCCGCTCATGCGTGTAGGAACGCGTTCGCGCAGGCTTTGGGAAGCCGTAGCAGAACAGGACGCCCGCCGCGGTACTTTGATTCCGGAGGAACGCGACATAGCGCCCATACTTCGATGGAGCCGGCGTTGAGGCTGCTCCGATTAGCGCGTTTCTCCTCTCCCCCCTACCTGGTGCTCCAAAGAAGTCGGCGATGCTTGGTCGACATGTATGGGGATCAACGTGATACCCTTGTGATCGTAGGGAGGGGAAAAACAACGTCAAGACCAAACCTAACGTTCAACACCCGGCAAGCCTTTTTACCCAGGTTTGGGCTGCTTACGTGTAAAACCCTACGTCCTGCTCATCTGATCGTGTTAAGCATTCTTTTGTTGTTCGTTTACACCGATGATAACCGTCTTCTTGGCCAATCTCCAAAGAGTCTAACCCCTTTTAAAGGCAAAGGGGTCACGTACTGTGCTCGATGGTAGGTTCACGAGATGTTACAGTGAAGCTACAGCGGCGCTTATCTACCGCTGTCACGTGCATTAAATGCACGTCTTGTCCATGTCGTCTAAGTTCTGGTGAAGACATGTGTCCAGGTGCTTCGACACTTGGATGCCCCGCTGGCACATGCGGAATGCGTTGGAACTCGGGGGGGCAGTGACACTGTGGCAAGGGCGGTAGCCCTCTAGTGCCTTGCCACATCATCCCGTCAAGGGTGCTTGCCGGGGCCTTGGTGCTTTGTCCCGGCAAGGAAGCTTTTCAGGGGGCTTCGGCTGTCTTCCCGACGAGGTAGGCTCACCGGGGCCTTGTGCTAGGTGCATTCATCACATCCATCGGACGGACGTGGCCTTGGGTGTCTTCCCGGCAAGGCAGGCTTGTTGGGGCCTTGGATACCTTGGGGGTGCTTCTTGTCTGGATTATGCCGCGCCCTATCGTCAGGGGCTCTTCGCGCTGTGCACGAGTTTGGGGCACTAGAGACCCCAGTATTTAGTGCACCGACACGGGGCCATGCCCTAGGTCGGGCTAGCCCAGCGTAAGGGCAACTGTGGGTACCCGAACACGTGTTGGCAACCGAACGAAGCCTGCACTGGTGACATGGGCGTGTGTTCCACCCTCAGTCCCCAGGCGGTTATCGCGCGCCCTGGTGGCAGGGGCGGATAAACTACCCCGGCCTCCAGGTTGGGATCGTTTGGCCCGGGAACATGGGCGTATGTTCCACCTTGAGTCCTGATGCTTGGGCCCCTCGACCTGGACACGAGGGTGTGTCCAACCTGTCCAAGGCGAGAGGTCCCCGGTCCCCAGACCCAGACGTCTGCCCGAAGTAGTTCCCGACCGGAAGGTGTGCCCGACGAGAACACCCGTGCTAGGCGTCCTCGCTAAGCCACCCCTCGGGCCACCCCCGTGGGGCTGGTTATACCTACTCGCGCAGGGGTTTCCTGCGACGTCGCGCGCGTGCCTCCTGTTGTAGTGATGGTCTGTGTTGCTTCCTCCGTAACCGGAAGGTGCATCGATGCGGTCATCGTCGGACTGTGCGCGCCTCCAAGGGTTGATGTAGTCGGGCCTCTGGTACTCCCTCCTCACTCCTTGAAGCACGTCGGGGAACACTGGGTGACGCCTTCCCACCGAAGCCAAATCATGTGCCTCCATCAGCTCCCGTCGAATCTCATTTCCAAAACCACTCACACACCACGTGGTTCACGCTGAGTGAATCACATCATCGTCCTCCACGTAACTTGGGGTGGATGGGACAGTGGACACATCATAAATCTAATCCCATTTCCGAAACCACTCACACAAAACATTTCCCAGTGCACCACTTCTTCACAAGTGGTCACGTAACTCAACATCATCACCGTCGGGCATTAGTGGCACCCGACGTGGTTTTCGTAAAACCTTTGATATCAACTCTGTGTTGCCATCATCATGCACATGCTCTTTCTATGCATAGCACTACTGTCTACTTGTCAACAAATTGTTAGCGTGATCCTGTGGGGACCCCTACTTACGAGTCGAGATCGCCGAATGAACATGCTCAACTATCCGAGAGATCAATGCTCACCGAACACACAAAAACTGAATAACAAGAGTCTTACATCCATATATACCATTTGATACAATAAATGACCATTTGGGTCAAGTCTTACATATATAGGGCCTTGAGGGCCAACACACCAAACTTGACCAATAGCGGAAATACGGGCCGACAACGTGAACCCATGCCATTAGCCTTAACCTATAGGCAGTCGGACTGGGAAGCGTCCTAGCTCGCAGGAACGTCATGGAGTTACTATTCACCATAACCCGATCTCTCATACCTAGTCAATGAAATAACCAGTGGCAAGCCAATGAGTATTTTGAATGTACTTACAAAGAGCCCATTATGTGGATGATGCGATTGGTATGGTAAAGGCGATATTCAGAGTTTGCGGAAAGCAAGCTTGGAACATGAATAAACAATATCATAGCCAGGTATGGATATGCATCATAAGCTATATGGTAAGCAGAAGAACATGTTACAGGTATCAACATATCTGCTGAGGGCTAAACACTTCGGGTTCACCCGATATGCCAATTCACCAAACTTGGTTATATCAACTGTCTCAGATAACACCATTAAACACACACAAACACTCACACTTCGTTTCTGCGGAAACAACTGGGTGTAGTTTAAGCAGGATTACCCAATTGTCATTGACCGTGGACATGGCTATTCGAATAGTTTTACACTCTGCAGAGGTTTTACGTTTTATCCACGAGATCCGGGAAACTTCCGTGTCATCCATGACTCGCCGTATATAACATACCCGAGGTAAGTATCTGATCAATGCCTTTCCCCTGACGATAATAGACAAAGAGTTCCACTCGGTTGGTACGCAGCCCATAGGATGTACGTCTCACGAGCACCGACTGTCAACCGTATCATCCATGCGGGGACAAACGATGTGCTCGGAACACGTAAAAATGGCATAGTCGACCTACGTGGTACGACCCCGTCACGAGAGTGCCCACATATCACTCCTGCCACTGGTAATGTCGATCTTTGCTAGCACCAACCAACGTAATCAACAAAGCCCCGTCCCATAAAGGGGTAATTTGGTCGCACATGTAAGGTTGGGACAAACGACACATCATAAATCTAATCCTGTTTCCAAAACCACTCACACCAAATATACCTAGTGCTCCACTTGTTCACAAGTGGCCACATAAGTCATCATCACCCTCGGGCATTGGTGGCACCCGACATGGTTTTCATAAACCTTTGATATTTACCATTATCATGCTCATGCTTCTACTATGCTTACCACTACTGTCTACTTGTCAACATGATATTAGTGTGACCCTCATAGGTGGTAGGATCATGCTCAAATGCAAGTGCTCCGGAGGAGCCATCGATAACATCATATCGAGGATTTACCGAATACTCATGATCATATGCAACGGGAATAATTGCTCTACTTAGCATGCAAATAATATTTTCCTCAAACATGGTCAAAGGGCTGCTTGCCTTTGCTCACATAAGTCCTCGGGGTCTTCGTGGTCTTCCGGTCCAACTCTGAGTACTCCGTCAACTCGTCAACTATCGTTGGTAACAATCACAGTCAGCCACAGAGCAAGCAAAACAAAAGTGCTATATAAATAGATTTTTTTTCTTGGACATCTCTGGTTATAAGAAAAATACCTAAAGCTTGCCATAGGAGGTTTGGATCATGAGCGAATTTTGAATGGATGAAAGGAGGAATATGTGATCCTTAAAGAAGCCTACAGAAAATATTATGATAAAAATGAGTGGAGGCACTCATTTAACATAGCATAATTTTAGAAATATTTAGGAAGTTGTTTCACTGAAGTTGGAGTTGATATGAATATTATATGGATTTTCTAATATTGGATAAATAGCAAAAGGGAGCTATTTATTTATTGCAATAGAAATATGCTATATAAAAATGTTGACTAAGGTTCCCAAAATAGGGCAAGATATTGGATGGCTCTGGAATTTTGAATCACTCCAGTTGGAGTGGACTTGAACCCTCTAGGTTTTTTGAAAGGTGAGGTTATGAGTATTAAAATATGTATTTGAATAATGATACAACAGAAAAATTGCTTGGAAAAATGTGCAAAACACATCTTTGGATAGCCCTTGATTTTAGGAACCTGTAGGATTTTGAATCATCAAATTAGGAGCTCATATGATTTTTCTATAGGTTTTTGGAGTTTTTGCTAAAAAGGAAATTAATAAAAAGGGCTCAGCAACAGGGCTATCCTGCGCCCACCGGCGCAGGGGTGGAGTTGGGCCGGTCTGTTGGCTTGGCCTGGCGAGCCGTCGCCATGCAGGAGGCGCCTTCGGCCCCGTTGCGCTTCCCACGTGGGGAGATGGCTAACAGGGCACACGTCTCCTCTTAAGGTGGCTGGGCCCAGCCACTGATACATCTCAAACGTATCTATAATTTTTTATGGTTTCACGATGTTATCTTGTCATCTTCGGATGTTTTGATGTACCTTTTATATCTTTTTTGGGACTAACTTATTAATTCAGTGCCAAGTGCGAGTTCCTGTTTTTTCTGTGTTTTTGGCTCTTTTCATATCTGATTTTGGAATGGAGTCCAAATGGAATAAAATCCCCGAAATGAATTTTTCCCGAACGGAAGAAGATTAGGGGGCCCGTGGGCCAAGCCAGGACGGCTCCTGGGAGCCCACAAGCCCCCACTCCGCCACCGGGGGGGAGGTGGCGGTGGCAGGGCGTGTGGCCTCCCTGGACGCCCCTGACCTAGATCTTTGGCCTTTATATTCCCTAAAATACAGCAAAAAATCAAGGGAGCCTCGAAAATACTTTTCCGCCACCGCAAGCTTCCGTTCCGCGAGATATCATCTGGAGACCCTTCCCGGCGCCCTGCCAGAGGGGACTTTGGAGTTGGAGGGCTTCTTCATCATCATCATCGCCCCTCCAATGACTCGTGAGTAGTTCACTTGAGACCTACGGGTCTGTAGTTAGTAGCTAGATGGCTTCTTCTCTCTCTTGGATCTTCAATACAAAGTTCTCCATGATCTTCATGGAGATCTATCCGCTGTAATCTTCTTTGGTGGTGTGTTTGTCGAGATCCGATGAATTGTGGATTTGTGATCAGATTATCTATGATATATATTTGAGTCTTTGCTGATTTCTTATATGCATGATTTGATATCCTTGTAAGTCTCTCCGAGTCTTGGGTTTTGTTTGGCCAACTAGATCTATGATTCTTGCAATGGGAGAACTGCTTGGTTTTGGGTTCTACCATGTGGTGACCTTTACCAGTGACAGTGGGGGCAGCAAGGCACACCTTAAGTAGTTGTCATCAAGGGTAACAAGATGGACTGTGTCGTTGATATGAGATTGTCCATCTACATCATGTCATCTTGCTTAAGGCGGTACTCTGTTCTTTTGGACTTAATACACTAGATGCATGCTGGATAGCGGTCGACGTGTGGAGTAATAGTAGTAGATGCAGAAAGTATCGGTCTACTTGTTTTGGACGTCATGCCTATAGATATAATCATTGCCATAGATATCGTCACGACTTTGGGCGGTTCTATCAATTCCTCGACAGTAATTTGTTCACCCACCGTGTACTTGCTTTCATGAGAGAAGCCACTAGTAAACACTACGGCCCCCGGGTCTATTCACATCCATCATTTACACCTCCGCTTTTACTTTGCTTTGTTGCTTTGTTGCTTTCAGTTCTCACTTGGCGAACAATCTATAAGGGATTGACAACCCCTTCATAGCGTTGGGAGCAAGCTTTTGTGTTTGTGCAGGATCTTGTGATACTCCTCCACTGGATTGATACCTTGGTTCTCAAGCTGAGGGAAATACTCATCACCGCTGTGCTACATCACCCTTTCCGCTTCGAAAGAACACCAACACAAGGCTCCATAGCCGTAGCAGAAGGATTCCTGGTGCCGTCAACACGACTATTCCTGTCGCCGTTGCTGGGGAAGCACAACTGACATCAGAAGTATTTCTGGTACCGTTGTCGGGGAGGAGAGATCAAGATCTATCCAAGTAGGTCTCACAAACTCATCTCTTTCATTTACTTTTGTTGCCAGTTGCCTCTCGTTTTCCTCTCCCCCACTTCACATTTTCCGTTTTCATTTTCCTTTCTCCTTCGTCGTCTTCTTTTGCCTTTTCCGTTTCCCTTTGCCGATTTTCTTGCTTGCTTGTGTGCTTGTTTGTTTGTTGAAGTCATCGCGGCTGAAAACACCAAACTTTGCGACTTCTCGAGCACTAATAATAATGATTTTATTAGTACTCCGATTGCTCCCGCCAATAGTGTGGAATCGTATGAAATCAACGCAGCTTTGCTGAATCTTGTTATGAAAGAGCAATTCTCTGGCCTTCCTAGTGAAGATGCCGCATCCCATCTCAATACCTTCATTGAGCTTTGTGATATGCAAAAGAAAAGAGATGTGGATAATGACGTGATTAAGTTGAAACTTTTTCCTTTCTCGTTGCGAGATCGCGCAAAAACTTGGTTTTCTTCTTTGCCTAAAAATAGTATCGATTCTTGGGATAAGTGCAAAGATGCTTACATATCCAAGTATTTTCCGCCGGCTAAGATCATCTCCTTACGTAACGATATGATGAATTTCAAGCAACTTGATCATGAACACGTTGCACAATCTTGGGAGAGGATGAAGCATATGATTAGAAATTGTCCCGCTCATGGCTTGAGTTTGTGGATGATTATACAAATCTTTTACGCTGGCTTGAATTTCGCTTCTCGCAATATCTTGGACTCCGCCTCAGGTGGAACGTTCATGGAAATCATGTTAGGAGACACTACAAAACTCCTAGACAATATCATGACCAACTACTCTCTGTGGCATACTGAAAGGTTGCCTGCTAGCGAAAAGGTGCACGCTATAGAAGAGATTAACTCGCTTAGTGCTAAGATGGACGAGTTGATGAATTTGGTTGCTAGTAAAAACGCTACTGTAGATCCTAATGACACGCCACTATCTTCTTTGATTGAGAGTAGCAACGCTAGTTTGGACGTGAATTTTGTTGGTAGGAACAATTTTGGCAACAACAATGCTTTTAGAGGAAACTATGTTCCTAGGCCTTTTCCTAGTAACTCCTCTAACAATTATGGCAATTCCTACAACAACACTTATGGAAATCACAACAAATTACCCTCTGATTTAGAGAGTAATATCAAAGAGTTCATTAACTCTCAAATGATTTTCAATGCATCCATAGAGGAAAAACTACTCAAAATAGACGATTTGGCTAAGAGCGTTGAGAGGATGTCTTGTGATATTGACGCTTTGAAAGTTAGATGTGCTCCTCCCAAGGTCAACTTGGATGAAACTTTGAAAGCTATGCGTGTCTCCATGAATGAGAGCAAAGAAAGAACCGCCCAAATTCGCGCTAGGCATGAATGGTTTAAAAAGGTGTGTTCTAGTGATGCAAATCACGAAGATCTTAAAGTGCTTGGTGTGTCTCCTCTTGAATCTTTGTTTTCGCGTGTTAAACCTATTTATGGAGGGGCTGGATATGAATCCACTTTGGTTGAAAAACGCCCCAATGATTCGGAGTCCACCTATCTTGATGATAAAGGTGTGGAGAGTGGAGTAGAAGAAGTCAAAATTTTGGGTAGTAATGAAACTCCCACTTTGGATTTCAAGGAATTCAATTATGATAATTTCTCCTTGTTTGAATGCATTTCTTTGATGCAACCCATTGCGAACTCTCACCCTGCTTATAGCCAAAGCAAAGCCTTTACCGCGCATATCGTAGATGCTATGATGAAATCTCTTGTAGAGAAGCTCGAACTAGAAGTCTCTATACCTAGAAAACTTCATGATGAGTGGGAACCTACTATCAAAATCAAGATCAAAAACTATGAGTGCAATGCTTTGTGTGATTTGGGTGCTAGTGTTTCCGCGATTCCAAAGTCTGTATGTGATATTCTTGGTTTTCATGAGATTGAAGAGTGTTCTCCTAATTTGCATATCGCGGATTCTACTGTCAAGAAACCCATGGAATGGATCGATGATGTTCTTATTGTTGCAAGTAAGAACTATGTAACCGTGGATTTCATTGTACTTGAAATAGATTGCAATCCTTCATGTCCCATTATTCTTGGTAGACCTTTCCTAAGGACTATTGGTGCTATTCATCGATATGAAGGAAGGGAATATTAGATTTCAATTTCCCTTAAAGAAGGGCATGGAGCACTTTCCTTGAAATAAATAAGATTGCCTTATGAATCTATGATGAGGGCTACCTATGGTTTGAGCACCAAAGATGACTATACGTGATTCCATCACCTTTTGCCTAGCTAAGGGCGTTAAACAAGAGCGCTTGTTGGGAGGCAACCCAACGAATCTCTCCTTTTTATTTCTGTTTTGTATTTTCCACACTTTCATAATTCTGTTATGATTGTGTTTTTTGTGTTTCTTTTTGCTTTTGTGCCAAGCAAAACCGTTATGATTAGTCTTGGGGATGATCCTTTGGTCATGCTGGAAAAGACAGAAACTTTCTGCTCACGAAAAGTATTTTCATTTTATTTCTGTAAGATATTTTGAGTTGATTCTTTTTTTGCTGATTTCTACGCAAATTCTTCAGACTTCCGTAATTTTTCAGAATTTTTGAAGTACGAGAGTTATACGAAATATACAGATTGCTACAGACTGGTCTGTTGTTAACAGATTATGTTTTTGTTGTGTTGGTTGCTTATTTTGATGAAACTATGGATAGTATCGGGGGGGGGGGGTATTAGCCATGGAAGATTGAAAATACAGTAACCCAACATCAGCACAAGTAGAATTTAAGTTTGATACAGTACCTAAGGAAGTGGTGGTTTGCTTTCTCATACTAATGTTAGCACGAGTTTCGGTTTAAGTTTCGTGTTGTGAAGTTTGCAAGTTTTGGGTGAAGTTCTTATGGACAAAAAGATCAAGAGTGGCAAGAGCTCAAGCTTGGGGATACCCAAGGCACCCCAAGATATTCAAGGATGCCGTAAAAGCCTAAGCTTGGGGATGCCCCGGGAAGGCATCCCCTCTTTCGTCTTCAATCCATCGGTACCGTTACTCGGGGCTATATTTTTATTCACCACATGTGATGTGTTTTTGCTTGGAACGTCTTGTATCGTAGGACTCTTTTATTTTTGTTGTGTCACAATCATCCTTGCTGCACACCTAGAGAGAGAGACATGCACTCACCGTGATTTTGTCAAGCTTCACTTATATCTTTTGGTAGACAATTCAGCTCACATGTGCTTCACTTATATCTTTTGAGCTAGATACTTTTGCTCTATGTTCTTCACTTATATCTTTTAGAGCACAGCGGTGCGTGGCTTGGTAGTTGATATATGCTTTGAAAGTAGTCTCAAAAGGGGTAGTTATCCAAAGGGTTACGAAAACTTCCACCTTCATGTACATTGAATAGTTAGAGAAGTTTGATTCATCTCAATTAGTTTTGAGTTGTGGTTTTGGTAATATTGAAGTCATGCTAGTAAGGTGTTGTGGATCTAGAAATACTTGTGTTGAAGTTAGTGATTCCCGTAGCATGCACGTATGGTGAACCGTTATGTGATGAAATCTGAGCATGATTAGTCTATTGATTGTCATCCTTTGCGTGGCGGTCGGGATCGCGCGATGGTTTATACCTACCAACCCTTCCCCTAGGAGTATGCGTTGAATGCTTTGTTTCGATTACTAATAAAACTTTTGCAACAAGTATATGACTTCTTCATGACTAATGTTGAGTCCATGGTTTAGATGGACTTTCACCTTCCACCATCACTATCTTCTTAGTGCCGTGCAACTTTCGCCGGTGCACAAAACCCACCATTAGCCTCCCTCAAAACAGCCACCATACCTACCTACTATGGATTTTTCAAAGTCATTCCGAGATATATTGCCATGCAACTACCACCATGACATGTGCCACTACGTTTACATTGCCATTGCATGATCGTAAGATAGCTAGCATGATGTTTCCATTGATGTCTATGCCATGCTAGATCATTGCCACGGTACACTACCGAAGGCATTTCATATAGAGTCATAGTTGCCCTCAGATTTGAGTTGAAAGTGTGATGATCATCATTAATGGAGCATTGTCCCATGTGAGGAAATAAAAGAGGGCAAAGAAGCCCACCAAAATAAAAAAAAAGAGGCCAAAGAGTCCACCAAAAAAATGAGAGAAAAAGAGAGAAGGGACAATGCTACCACTTTTTCCACACTTGTGCATATTAAGCACCATGATCTTCATGATTGAGAGTCTCTCGGTTTGTCACCACAATATAGCTAGTGAAATTTTTTCATTATATAACTTGGCTTGTATATTCCAATGATAGGCTTCCTCAAAATTGCCTTAGGTCTTCGTGAGCAAACAAGTTGGATGCACACCCACTAGTTTTCTTTAAGAGCTTTCACATACTCGTAGCTCTAGTGCATCATTTGTATGGAAATCCCTACTCATTCACATTGATATCTATTGATGAGCATCTCCACAGCTCATTGATATGCCTAGTTAATGTGACTATCTTCTCCTTTTTTGTCTTGCAACCTCCACCACATTCCACACCATCTATAGTGTTATAACCATGGCTCACGCTCATGTATTGCATGAGAGTTGAAAAGGTTTGAGAAAGTAAAGGTGTGAAACAATTACTTGGCCAATACCGGGGTTGTGCATGATTTAAATTCGTTGTGCAATGATGATAGAGCATAGCCAGACTATATGCTTTTGTAGGGATAACTTTCTTTTGGCCTTGTTATTTTGAAAGTTCATGATTACATTGCTAGTTTGCTTGAATTATTATTGTTTCCACGTCAATAGCAAACTATTGTTTTGAATCTAATGGATCTGAACACTCACGTCACATAAGAGGAGTTACAAAGGACATCTATTCTAGGTAGCATGAAAGCATCAAAAATTCATTCTTTATCACTTCCCTACTCGAGGACGAGCATGAGTTAAGCTTGGGGATGGCTGATACGTCTCAAACGTATATATAATTTTTGATGGTTTCACGTTGTTATCTTGTCATCTTTCGATGTTTTATGTACCTTTTATATCTTATTTGGTACTAACTTATTAATTCTGTGCCAAGTGCCAGTTCCTGTTTTTTCCGTGTTTTTGGCTGTTTTCAGATCTGATTTTGGAACGGAGTTCAAACAGAATAAAATCCCCGAAATGATTTTTTCCCGAACGGAAGAAGATTAGGGGGCATGTGGGCCAAGCCAGGAGGGCTACTGGGAGCCCACAAGCCCCCACTCCGCCACCAGGGGAGGCGGCGGTGGCCTCCCTGGCCACCCCCTGACCTAGATCTTTGCCCTATATATTCCCTAAAATACAACAAAAAATCAAGGGAGCCTCGAAAATACTTTTCCGCCGCCGCAAGCTCCCATTTCCGCAAGATCTCATCTAGAGACCCTTCCCGGCGCCCTGTGGGAGGAGACTTTGGAGTTGGAGGGCTTCTTCATCATCATCATCGCCCCTCCAATGACTCGTGAGTAGTTCACTTGAGACCTACGGGTCTGTAGTTAGTAGCTAGATGGCTTCTTCTCTCTCTTTGGATCTTCAATACAAAGTTCTCCATGATCTTCATGGAGATCTATCCGATGTAATCTTCTTTGGCGGTGTGTTTGTCAAGATCCATTGAATTGTGGATTTGTGATCATATTATCTATGATATATATTTGAGTCTTTTCTGATTTCTTATATGCATGATTTGATATCCTTGTAAGTCTCTCCGAGTCTTGGGTTTTATTTGGCCAACTAGATCTATGATTCTTGCAATGGGAGAAGTGCTTGGTTTTGGGTTCTACCATGTGGTGACCTTTCCCAGTGACAGTAGGGGAAGCAAGGCACACATTAAGTAGTTGCCATCAAGGGTAACAAGATGGGCTCTGTCGTTGATATGAGATTGTCCATCTACATCATTTCATCTTGCTTAAGGTGTTACTCTGTTCTTTTGGACTTAATACACTAGATGCATGTTGGATAGCGGTCGATGTGTGGAGTAATAGTAGTAGATGCAGAAAGTATCGGTCTACTTGTCTTGGACGTGATGCCTATAGATATTCATTGCCATAGATATCTTCACGACTTTGCGCGGTTCTATCAATTGCTCGACAGTAATTTGTTCATCCACCGTCAACTTGCTTTCATGAGAGAAGCCACTAGTAAACACTACGGCCCCCGGGTCTATTCACATCCATCGTTTACACCTCCGCTTTTACTTTGCTTTGTTACTCTGTTGCTTTCAGTTCTCACTTGGCGAACAATCTATAAGGGATTGACAACCCCTTCATATCGTTGGGAGCAAGTTTTTTGGTTTGTGCAGGATCTTGTGATACTCCTCCACTGGATTGATACCTTGGTTCTCAAACTGAGAGAAATACTTACCACCGCTGTGCTACATCACCCTTTCCGCTTCGAGGGAACACCAACGCAAGGCTCCATAGCCGTAGCAGAAGGATTCCTGTTGCCGTCGACACGACTATTCCTGTCGCCGTTGCCGGGGAAGCACAGCTGACATCAGCAACCGAGCCGCTTACAAGCGGGGTCCGCCCGCCATGTCCATCCCTTACCTCCTGCATGGTAGAGGACGACCAGAGGAAGGCGAGGCAGAAGATCTGGCGCTTCGCCCCGGTGGCTCAGGCACCCCTCACGATGCTCCAGCCACGGCAGCAGTCGTGGCGGCGAGCTGCTCCACCATGGGGCTTCTCCACATGCTGGTTTGGGGAGGTCTAGGAGTTGCACGGGAGGAGGAGAGAGCTAGCCAGAGCAAGAGAGGGCTCGGGGGAGAGGATAAATGGAGGGGGAAGCCTAGGGTGGATCGGGAGCTCTCTAGCATGGGGGAATACACGGGTCCCTGGGGCACCTTGGAGGCTAGCCAGCGTCGGGAAGGGCTTGGAACAGTCAAGGGGGATGCTCTGGTGCTCTGAGACACGCAGCAACGGCGGGAAATGAGCTGCAGCAAGAGAACAAGGGGTAGAGCACATTTATTGCATGCTGCTAGTGTGGCCACCATGGCCACCCATGCCTAGAGGGCCCTCATGACCAGTCAAACATGCCCAACACGTAAGGCATACTTGCAGGAAGGAGATTGAGGGCATATAACTACTGGAATCTTCTGGTTTGCCGACAGCCAGAGCTGACGGCAGAGGACAGTTTAACGGACGGCAAATGCTTTGCCGTCAGTGTGCTGTCGGCAAAGGAACTGGCCAAGATTTTATCGGCAATCACCTTCTTTGCCGTCAGCTGAAGGTCGACCGATGGCAAAGACTTTGCCATCAGCTTTGTGGCACGGGCTGACGGCAAAGAGCAATGGCGGCAACGGCGCAGGCCGAGCCCCGTTAGAAGGTTAACTGCAGGTTTTCGGCTGAGGGTAAAGCCTCTTTGCCGTCAGCCCCGTGAAAATGCTGACAGCAAAGCCAAAAGCTGTCGGCAAATTAGAGATGCCTTGGAAGAATGTGGGGGCTTTTGATTAAGCACAAGTATAGGAAGAGGAGTAAAAATGGTGCTGCCATGGTGAAAATGAAGGGTAGCTACAGGGAGTCTCCCTCTAGTAGTTTACCAGAGGCCATGGCTAAGCTACTTGAGGTAAAAGGTCACTAGGGAGGTTGTGGTAAAATTTTAAGCTCAAGGGTAATATTGGAAGGGGCCAAACTAGACACTTTGGTGAGTGCACACAAGGTGTTTGATGAGTGTCAGGGCTACCAAATGGTCTTCAATTGATATGAAACTTAACAGGATCAAATAATAGATGAAAATAGGCTTGAACACCAAATTTGGAATTTGGAGGAGAAGGTTTCCAATGTAGACTTGGAAAACTCATGAAATGGGTAGAAATGGCTTTCTGTTTACAAAACTATTCAAATCAATTCCCAGAAATACGATATTTGGTGAGGGGCATTATTTGAGCATTAAAGTATGCCCAAAAAGTTTGGGGTCAATTGGAGAAACTTTATAATGTAAAGTTTCTCAAAGTCAGAAATCAATAGAGAGGGTTTTCAGGGGCTTGGGACAAGTTCTTCTATTCTCCTTGATGCACCACTTGGTGTGGATGCATTATTGGAGTATCAGAACATTCCACCAAATTTGAGCACAATTGGAGACACTTGTCAATGTAGAGTTGCTCAAATTTGGATCTGGACAGATAGGGTTTCAAAATAATTAGGGAAATCAAATCAACTTGGACTGAGATGAAAGTTGTCAAGATCATCACATTTATCATATGTGACATGCTAGAATTTTACAAGAATTTATTGAGAAATATCTTATCGAAATATTCCAAAAGATTGAAATAGGCAGGAAGGGTTTTGAAGGGTTTTTCCCAACATTCCGAACATGACCATGTGTTGAAACTCATATATATGCAATATATATGTCCACTTAGTTTCCCTAAATTTTCTCAAATATTTTCAAAGCAATAAAAATAACTTTCCTTCGTAAGAGACCATTTCTGGCCTCACAGGAAGGCATTTAAATGAAAGAGTAAAATAAACTTTAAAATTATAATATTGTGGTTTTGGGAAGTAATTTCCATAATGGGTTTTACATAAAATATTTGGTGCAAAATAACTTCCCTAATTTCAGGACTTGTAGTACAAATCCCAACTAAGGGGGTTTTGAAAGCTTAAATCAAGGAAATGCTTTTTGTGAAAATAATATTTGGTAAAAATAGTTTTTGGTACTACACACATGGCATGATCATTAGGCAAGGTTTTGTGTCAAGGAGCTGAGTTTGGAGAGTAGCAGGAGCAGTGGATTCAAACACAAGCAATAGGCAAGCAAGCAAACATCACATCAAGCATCACAAGCTTTCATAAGTCCTCGGGGTCTTCGAGGTCTTCCAGTCCAACTCCGAGTACTCTGTCTGCTCCGTCAACTATCGTCGAAAACAATGAAAGTAAGCCACGCATCAAGAAGAAACAAAGGTCTTGGACCTCTCTAGTCATAAGAAAAATACATGAAGCTTGCTCTAGATGATTTGGACCATCGGGGATTTTTAATGGACGAAAGGAGAAATAGGAGATCCTTTAAGAAACCTATAGAAAATATTCTGCTAAAATGAGTGGAGGCACTCATTTAACACGACAGGATTTTAGAAACATTTAGGAAGTTGTTTCACTGGATTTAGAGTTGGTATAAATATTCTAGAGATTTTACAATATGGAATAAATAGGAATAGGCACTATTTATTCAATGCAACAGAAACAAGGCATAGAAAAATGTTCACCTAGGCTAGGAAATTAGGGAATGGTTTGATATGTCTCTCGAAATTGGAATCACTCCAGTTGTAGTTGATTTTGGCTTTCTAGGAATTTCACAAGGTTGGGTTTAAAATATCCAGATTTTGAATTTGAATAAAACACTACAGAAAATATTCTTAAAAAAATGTGCAATCATTAGAAACCTTCAGAAACTTGAGTCATTAAATTTGGAGCCACAATGGATTTTTGATGGATTTTAGAAATTTGTGATGATAAAACAAAGAGAAAAGGGGTTTACGAGAGGGTATATTGCGCCCATGGCGTTGGAGAGGGACTGGGCAGGCCACGTCGAATGTGGGTTCCCGTCCGGCATGTCCCCCGTGCGTAGGCGGACTCGAGGGACGTTGTCTCCACTTATGGGGGGAGCCAGGGCCACGACGACCTACAGGCAGGCCCCGCTGGCAGGTCTCCCCCTACCTCCCGCCCGAATCAGGGAGTAGCAGGGAGGCCGGCAGTGCACGACCCAACGCCCGTCCCGGCGGCACAAGCCATTTCTGACGAGGCCCCGCCTACTTGCGAGTGCGGTAGGACGTGCCCTTCTGCCATGGGTTTGTCACGAGCTCGAGGGAGGCCTAGGTGGGACGCGGGCTCGACCACGGTGGAGGACACTAGCGGTGATGAGGTCACAACACTGCAGTCACCGAAAGCAATAAAAGGGGGAATGGTTGAGTCCCAGAGGTGGCTAGGAGGGACAACAGGGGTGCCAGGAGCGAGGGAGAGCTTGACTATGTCTGAATTTGAACGAACGCCGCCATCAGCCTTCGGCTATTGGAGGAGGAAGAGAGCTCAGGAGAGGAGAGGGGAGGTCTGGGAGGCTTCTAGGGAGGAGTGGACATTGGTCTGGAGGCTCAGGGCGCTCGAGGGGAGCCAAAAGGAGAGGGCCGGCGCGGAGGAACCCAGCTGCATGGCGGACGCGCTCTGGAATGGGAGGGCACGCGTCCCTGGGGCATTTGGAGGCTAGCTAGCAACGTGGAGGGATGTTTGATGGTCAAGGGAGCTCTGTGGTGCGCTGAGACATGCGACCATCGCTGGTCCCGAGCTGCAGGGAAAAGTTCAGGTGCAGAGCACCAGTTTTGCATGCCAATGGCATGGTCACCACGACACTGCGCGTCCAGAACCACCCTCTAGTCAAGCCATGTTGTCAAACATGCAATGCATGCCCTCTAGAGACTGATGGTGGATTTTAGTTGGACTTGGGGCAGGGTAGTTCAGGCTTTCTCTGCGGTTAAGTTTGCAACAACAAACTTGGAGCTATTAAAAGTGGTTTTCAAATGGGGAATCTTTGGAGGAAACTATGTCTAGTAGTGTTAGATATGTATGAACTACAATACTGCTAACTTTGAGCTCAGGAGAAGGAGTGTAGCCAGTACTTGCAGTTCAAAGCTATATTTCTACCAGAATCTGGTTTCAGATGGGCTACTCATAGTTCCCACATGATCATGCCATATTTTGGTTTGAAATGATGCATTAGCATGCTAGGGGATTTCTGGAAAGAGGTGGGTGCTTTAGCTTAAGCATAAGTATAGCAAGTGGGGTAAAATAGTGCTGCCAAGGTGCAAATGAGAGGTAGATACATGGACCCACCCTCCAATAATTTGGCCACAGGCCATGGCAAGGTCACTAGAGGTAAAAGGGGACTAGAGAGGGTCGTGGTAAGAATTGAAGCTCAAGGGAAATAGTGGAAGAGGCCCAAGCAGCAACTTTGGTGAATGCACACAAGGTGTTTGAGGGGTGTTAGGTTTACCAGATGGATTCCAATTGATATGGAACTTAACAAGTTCACATAATAGATGAAAATAAGCTTGGACACCAAATTTGGGATTTGGTGGAGAAGATTTCTAATAGACTTGAAAAACCGATGAAATGGGTGGAAATTACTTTCTGCCTACACAACCATGCAAAAAAAATCCCACAAATCCACAACTTAGTGTGGGGGAATTATTTGAGCATTAAAACAAGCCCAAAAAGTTTGGGATCAATTGGAGAAACTTTATAATCTAAAGTTTCCCAAAGTTAGAAATCAACATAGAGGGTTTTGAGGGGCTTGGGACAAGTTCATCTATTCTCCTTGATGCACCACTTGGTGTGGATGCATTATTGGAGTATCAGAACATGTCCACCTAATTTAAGCACAATTGGAGACACTTGGCAATGTAGAGTTGCTCGAATTTGGATCTGGACACATAGGGTTTTAGAATAATTAGGGGAAACAAATTAACTTGGATTGAGATGAAACTTGGAAAGATGTTCACATATATCATATGTGACATGCCAAAATTTTACAGGAATTTATAGAGAATATTTGTTATAGAAATATTCCAAAAGCTTGAAATAGGCAGGAAGCATTTTGCCCAATATTTTGAACATCACCATGTGTTGAAACTCCTATATATGGAATATATATGTCCACTGAGTTTCTCTAAATTTTATCAATTATTTTTAAAGCAATAAAAATAACTTTCCTTCATATGGGACCATTTCTGGCCTTAGAGAAATGTATTTAATAAATAGTAAAATAACTTTTAAAATAGTAATATAATGGTTTTGGGAAGTAATTTTGATAATGGGATTTAAATAAAATATTTGGTGTAAAATAACTTTCCTAATTTGAGGACTTGTAGTACAAATCCCAACTCACTCGTTTTTCAAAGCTTAAATCAAGGAAATGCTTTTTGGTGAAAATAATATTTGGTAAAATTGTTTCTGGTAATATGCACATGGCATGATCATTAGGCAAGGACTTGGGTCAAGGAGGTGAGTGTGGAAAGTAGCAGGAACATTCGGATTCAAGCACAAGCAACATCCAAGCAAGCAGCAATCACATCAAGCATCACAATCAGTCATAAAAAATTTAATTGGTCCTAATTTTTGAGAAAAGTTTATTATTGAGGAGAGTTAAACATAGGGTGTTACAATGCTGCCTATGTTGAGTCGGTGTGTCCGACGGAAGAGTTGAAATTTGACAGGGCCAATGTTGACCCGGCCTACATGAGTCCTCTCAAGAAACCTATAGTTGATGCTGAGCCGCCTCTCAAGTTCCAGCTGACGGATGATACTAAGCAAGTCAACTTCACACTGGGCGACGCTTCTAAGCATATCACTATTGGTGCCGGCTTGGATCCCAAATAGGAAATCGCGCTCATCGAATTCATCCATGAGAATAGGTACATATTCGTATGGAAGACTTCTGACATGCCCTGAGTACCGAGAGAATTCGCTGAGCACCACCTTAACTTGGATCCAAAGAAGAAACCATTTTAGAAATACCTCCATCATTTTAACGAGGAGAGACGCAGGGCTATTGGGGAAGTAGTCGCCTGGCTCCTAGCTGTCGGGTTCATCATCGAGGTTTTCCATCTAGAGTGGTCAGCTAACCTGGTTTTAGTTCTGAAGAAGAACGGCACCTTTCGCATGTGTATCGGTTACACAGATTTCAACAACTTGTCCAAAGGATACTTTTGCTCTCCCCAGTATCAATCAAATCATTGATACTATGGCGTGTGGCGAGCTCTTGTGTTTCTAGGATGCATACTCGGGTTACCATCAGATGAAGATGGCTAAGGAGGATCATGAGAAGACGGCTTTCATAACCCCTTTCGACGCTTTCTGCTATGTCTCTATGGACTTTGGGCTCAAGAGCGCGGGGGCGACTTATCAACACTGCATCAGGAATAGTGTGCACGGTTAGATTGGACGCAATGTTCATCCCTATGTTGATGATATTGTGCTGAAATCTCAGAAGATGGAGAAGCTCTTGGTTGATCTTAAGGAGACGTTTGATAATCTTCGAGTATACCAGATGAAGCTTAACCCGACCAAGTGTGTTTTTGGTGTTCCTGCAGGCAAGCTCCTGGGTTTTCTGGTGTCTGAGTAGGGCATCGAGGCTAACTCAGAGAAGATCAAGGCAATCACTTCACTTGGAAAGCCGGCCAATATCAATCACGTCCATCGCATGGCGGGACGTATCGCGGCGCTGAGCCAGTTCATAAGCCGCCTTCGTGACAAGGTGATTCCTCTTTATCAACTACTCAAGAAGATAGATGATTTTGTGTGGACAAAGGTAAGCCGATGAAGCTTCGGTAGTCCTCAAAAAACAATTAGCTGAGCCGCCCGTTTTAGCTGCCCTGACTCATAAAGAGCCCATCCTCCTCTATATCGCTGCTAATTCCAAGGCAGATAGTGTGGCAGTTGTCGTTGAGCGCAAGGAGGATGGTAAGGAATATCCGGTTCAGCGGCCAGTATATTTTGTTAGTGAGGTGCTAACCTTGTCCAAGTAGCGGTATCCACATTGAAAAAAGTTGGTCTTTGGAATTTTTATGGCAACCCGAAAACTCAAGCACTACTTCCAAGAGCATCCAATCATTGTGGTCAGTTCGGCTCCGATTGGGGATATCATACAAAATAGAGAGGCCACTAGCCGTATTGCTAAGTGGGCAATTAAACTTGGCCCCATCATGCGAAGTACACACCTCAAACAGCCATGATGTCTCAGGCGCTGGTGGATTTCATCAACAATTGGACTGAACTTCAGCTCCCGGAAGATATGCCGGAGAACACGTACTCGATTATACATTTTGATGGCTCTAGGCAATTGGAAGACTCGGGGGCTGGAGTCATGTTATCTTCTACAAAGGGTGACAAGTTCTCTTATGTTCTACGTCTTCTTTTCCCGTGTACCAACAATGCAGTTGAGTATGAGGATCTATTACATGGGCTTAGGATAGCTAAGGAGATGAACCTTAGCCCGGTTAGGTGCTTGGCGAATCAGACTTAGTGGCTCAGCAGGTGTCTGGAATCTCGGACTCAAAGGACACCTTCATGGTAGTTACAGACAGACAGTCTCTGATGTGGCAGGTCATTTTCATGGCTATCAGGTTGATCACGTTGATCGACGACACAATGAGGCAGTTGATGCATTGTCATGGCTTGGATCTCAACACAAGCCAGTTCCGCCTAATGTTTTCCTCAACGTCCTTCACAACCCCTCGGTCAGGTTACCAACTAAGGAAGATATAGAAATCCTTGACCCAAAACTTCAGTGGGTGGCGGCTCTCTAGACGACCCCTAATTGGACAGCGCTGTATTTTTCTTATCTCACTCGAGGGGAGCTTCCGGCTGAAGAACTTGTTGCTCGCGAGATAGTACGATGATGCAAATCCATGGTTATTCATCATCGAGAGTTGCATAAAAGGAGTATAAGCGTGTTTTTCAATGTTTTTTCCCCTGAGGAAGGTCATGAGATTCTTAATGGAATTCACGCTGGCGATTGTGGCCACCATGCCGGCTCACTGTCTTTGGTCTCCAAAACGTTTCGACATGGTTTTTATTGATTGACGACTCATGCAGACGGACATGACATCGTGTGCAAGTGTGCTTGGTGTCAAAGTTTGGTCGTCAAAAGTACCGGCTCAATAATTACACATGATCCTAATAAATTGGCCCTTTGTAGTCTGGGTGCATGATATGGTCGGTCCGTTGGAGATGTCTTCCGACAAAAACACTCATCTGCTGGTGGCGGTTGACAAATTTACTAAGTGGGTTGAGGCAGAGCCTGTTAGCAATTCTGAAGCAGAGATAAAAGTCAAGTTTCTAAAGAATCTGATCTTTCAATTCGGCTATCCCGAAAATGTCATCACCTATAACGGCACCAATTTATTACAAGGCGCCATGAAGCAGTTCGACTCGCAGGAGCTTATCTGGCTTGATGTGTTCGAGTAGCGCATCCATAGTTCAATGGGCAAGCTAAGCAAGCTAATCAGGTGATTTTGCATGGGATCAAGCCCTGGCTCATGGTTCCCTTGCAGCGTACTCCAGGTTGCTGGGTTGAGGACCTCCCTGCAGTACTTTGGAGCATCAGGACGATGCCAAACAGATCCACTGGTTACACGCCCTTCTTCCTCGTTTATGGTGCTGACGCAGTTTTACCAAGTGATATACGACATGATTCTCCTCGAGTCACTGCTTATGATGAAGCATACAACGAGCACGCACGTCAGGATTCTATGGACGCTTTAGAGGAAGAGCCTGATTTGGCAGCAGTGCAATTAGCTATATATCAGCAAGACCTACGTCGCTACCACAGCCGCAGGATTAAAAGTCGAGTCTTTCAGGAGGGCGACTTAGTGCTTCAATTGATTCAGGATCATACACGCATGCACAAGCTGTCACCACCATGGGAAGGTCCATTCGTCATCAGCAGAAGTCTTTACAATGGCTCATATTATCTGGTAGACCTTCGTCGAGACAAGCCAACTTCGGACGAGGAAACAACCCGGCCATGGAATATTACTCATCTTTGGCCTTATTATAATTAGAGCCACTGGCTCCTTATCTATGTGCATAGTTCAAAACTTATGTACCTTTTTCTTTAAAGACAATAAAGACGATGCCCACGATATTCGGGGTCTTTGCCGATTCAGCCTATATGATAAGCATGAGCCTTTATTTTTTTCCTAAGCCGCCCAAGAGGATGAACCGTGAGGAGGTCATCCAAACATGGATGCTCTTAGTATCAAAGAAGACAAGCTGCCATGATGTGATCGTACAAACATGGATGTTGATAAGCCGCAGATGACCAGTTGCCTCAACGCATGGTTCAAACATAGGCGCCTATGGTGGTCAGGAGTATCAAGCCGGCTTATCTAGGGGCTACTAGTACCCAGATTGTTTAGTAGTAATAGCATTGTCTTCTGCAATCCTATGCTCAGCTTTTTCTTGATCATAAGTCATTTGGGAGTTTCCAACTCACTGAGTTTAGCTTTCTCACCCTCTTGGTCTGAGAAAAATTAATGCATTACAATGGTTATAATGGACTGTATGTTCGAGCGACTCCCCTTATTGACCCCATGTACTCTTGGCGAGTCAATCCATTGTGGACCCTGAACTTACCAAGGTTAAAACATTTAGCTGTAGTGGAGAGCCGGCATATGGAAAATAGACAAACCATGGGTTCATAGAACTCGCTTCACTGAAGCCTGATGTGAGCCTGATCCGTGAGTCTAAATTATGAAGGTTATTGCAAAAACCTATCTTAGTGTATGACTAGAGCCTTGCAAGCTCGTCTGCCTGCTGTGACTCACTCAACCGGCTTGTCCTTAACAACTTGATGCCATATTATGGTATTATTTTTCGACGGAAGGATTATGTATTCTTACCGCTTATGTAGAGAATTTTCGCTATGAAGCCATTACATTACAAAGGAAAAATCAAATTGCAAGATGACAAATTTCAGAAAGGCGTCTAATATTAAGGTGATGCAAAAAGCTTCAGCATGCACGGACGCATGATGCAAAGTAGCAGTCTTTACATCTAAACGTATTACATGGCTACAGAACGCTAAAGTTTCTCAATATATCAACCCGGTGGACTGTTCCTCCGGGTTAGAATCTTCTAGGTCTGTCTTGGGCAAACATTTTGATCAAGACGTCTCTCGGTTATCCTGCGCCGAGCCTTATGGATCCTGGATCTAGAGGGCGCTCATATCCCAGTTGCAATGGATTAAAGCATGGAATTCAGCTTCTTCATTCAAGATGGGCGATGGATCAACATGAGGGGCAAAAAGATGCTTACGACGCTAAGGAGTAAGATACACTGGTTGTTGTTCTCATCATAATCCGCGTGATATTTTGTTAGATCAGCACCTTCAGCAAGTTGACTAGCTCGTAGACGAGCCTCCCTGATGCAACAGGCATAGTCTTCCTGGGTGAATTCTGATTCGTCCTCCTTATATTCAGGAAACCTGCCAGCTATCTCCTCCAGTTTGAGTTCTGGTGCATAAACAGAGCCCGGCTCAGCGCAGTGATTACTCCTTTATGAGCAGCTGATTACTTCAACTCTTCAATTTGCTTAGGCATGGTTGAGAGACGCCTCAACATGCCAGTGATGAACTTCACTGGTTCTTTGTCACCCATAATAGCCTTGATGGTGAACAAGCCGCCAACATAAAGTTGCTCTGTTAAGGTTTACAAAGCATTCACCTTCAGTACACAGTTGTCTTGAAGGTGGCACATCGAGGGCTTGTAAATAATTCAAAAGTATGAGTCGCCTAGTGGGTCGTGTTTTCTACAAAGGTTAAGAATGAAAGACTTATGAACAAAGGCTTGCTGAAAACAACCGTGGTCATCCTGGAAATATGACGTTTTAGGCCGGTTAATTCTTCAGTAACCAGCTTCAGTTCACCCTTAGTGTCTTCCACGCTTTTAGCGAAGGCGGATTTTTCAGTTTCAGCGGCTTCCTTATATGTTGTGAACTCAGTTTTGATCTTCTCAATTTCTTCCATGGAAATTCGAATTTTCTCCTCAGATTGAGTTATGCCGTCTTGTTGATGTGCGAGACTTTTCTTCCTCTCCCTTAAATCTGCATTGGCCTGGTTCAAAGTTTCCTATACAATAAAACAACAAGGTGGATATTGGTCAAGCTTTGAGTCACCAAGGTGGATATTGGTCAAAGGTCTGAGTCACCAATGTAGATATTATCATGTCTCTAGTAGATTGCAAGCAATATACTTGACACTTGAGGGCTAATGCATATCAGTTCTGTCAACCATATAGATTCAATGAAGACTCGAATCATCTTGAAAAAAAAGATGACTCGGCCCTTGGGGGGTACATATCGAAATTTCACAAATGGACAGTGATGAAGACCGAACTCATCTTCAAGAAGATCACTCGGCCCTTGGGGGATACATGTTGCTTCTTCACAAATTAAACAATACCCGACTCATCTTCAAGAAGATGACTCGGCCCTTTGGGGCTATAGGTTGCTTCTTTACAAATTCATAAAGAACCGACTCATCTTCAAGAAGATGACTTGGACATTGGGGCTACATGATGCTTTTCTATAAATTCGTCAATATCCGACTCATCTTCAAGAAGATGACCCTTCCCTTGGGGCTACGTAAGGATATATGGAGTGCATGATTGAGTTCAACGTACCTCATATCTTTTCTTCATCATACCAACCAGGCTGGCTTCCATATCCCGGCTGGTGTTGAGGCGGCTTAGATATTGGAGTGCAGTTCTTCAAAGCTAACTTTTTCAATATTGGGAAGCTCAAGTTTAGCTTTCCTTTCTATAAGTCAGGTGTTGCACCTTTGGTAGTATGCTTAGCCAACACAATGAAGACCGGTTTCGTGTAACCCGTCCCAGTGATAACAACCCTTTCCTCATCAGATGTAGTGTCCTTGGTTGTTTTCAAAGGACTAGGCGGATCAGGGTTGCCCATAGACTTGTCTCCATGGCTGTGTCAACAGCACCCCCCGGGTCAGAATGAACATCAGCAAGACCACCAATGGCGCCTTGAGGAGTTTAGGAAGGTCAACACGTGTGTCAACCGGATCAACATGAGCCTCAGGAATAGAAAAATCTTATTCTTCCTGTTTTGACATTATGCTTCAGAATTGGTCGTTTTCCTCTTGTCGAGTTCAGATGCTTCAGAATTATGTGTTGACATGCCAGTTTTCCTCTTGTTTCCTTTGGTCTTGGTCGTGAAGAGTAGAAGTTAAGGCATATACAATGGATTAAGAGTGCTAAAGCAAGTATTAGACACAAAAAGCAAAAGTTACCCTGGAAGGCGGATAAGAGATGGCAGTTTTGACATTGTTGAGCCGTCGGATAAAGGTGACGATTCCTGCTAAATTCAGACAAAAGACTGAAGAGGTTGTTGAATGAGGATTATCTTAAAAATAAAAAAAGATGGGTTATCACGTACCTATGTTTGACGTTTATGGGTGGTGGTTTTGTCAGGCAAACACGCCACAAGATCACCTCAAGAGCTTCATGCCTCGCACCTTGGCACAAATAAACTCTTCTTCAAAAGGAAATCGGGAGCCAAATGAGCTTCTGGGTGAGACAAATGAATTATCCTAACAACTCGCCTTTGTGTCAATGGAAAGGAGAGATCTGAATTGGAGGAGATTGAAATTACCTCAGCATCTTTGTCATGGTTATCAGTATCATCATCCTAAGAGAAAAGAAGCGATTAGTAAGTGTAAGTTAGAAACAAACTAAAGATAAAGGTCTACCTCAGACTAGTCATCAACGGTTTGTGACTCTCCCATGGCCGATGACTCTTCAACGGCCGCCTTGTTCCTCTTCTTTTTCGAGGCGGCTTTGGTTTTCTTGAGTGTCACCTTTTGCAGCCTCCATTTCCACAAGGACGATTTCTTCTGCAATAGCATTGAAAAAATAAAGGACGAGTTGTGAAGCACTAAAAGAAAGCATGAGTAAAGCAGAAATATGTTAAAGGATATTTACCTCAGGAGTCAGGTTCTGAGTATAGAATGGTTTCAGTCTGACTTTATTGCAGACGTCTTTTGGTTCACCTGATAGCTTCTTTACAATTTTGTTGATTTCATCCGGGTCAAGCATAATGTTGTTGAAGCGTTGCACGTTGTTCAAGTTGCCATCATATTCACACATCAAGGAGTCACGATGACTCGGGGCATGATCCGCCACTCTACCCAACACCGGATTAGATCAATCCCGGTTAAACCATTGGCTCTGAGGGCTCTGAGTTCGGGAAAGATATGGGGCAATTGTGGCAAGTTCTTACGAAGATAGTTAGTCGGGGACTTCGAAATCCATTGGAAGGTGTTCCACTCTAAAACCCGGTAGGGGGTTGTCATTAGCAGGTGGAGTGTTCTTGTAGTAAAACCAAGTCTTTCCCCGACCTTTTGGGTGACTGGGTAAGGAGGCAGCAGGGAAGCCACGATCTCTTTGTTTATGAATTGTCCCTCCGCCAAGCTCCAAAATGGGCCCATCAACAAACTCTGTTTGGTGGTTGAGGTAATTAAATTCCCTGAAAAACGTAGTTGTGGGCACTATTCCCAAGTACAATTCACACAGGACTTGGAATTGGCATAAGTTGCACACAAAGTTAGGGCCCAGGTCTTGATGGTGGAGGTTGTAGAAGTGTAGATCATCTCAATAGAATTTTGATCCGGGACGTGTAAAGCCCCGCTCAAGGTGATCTGCAAAAACTACTACTCCTCCTTCGCCCGTCTGTGGAAGTTCCTCCCCAAAGGCGGCTCGCTAGCCAATTTTTTCTTTGGGTAACAAAGCTCCTAAAGTCATATACTGCTGAAGAGCGCTTTCAGAAATGTCGGAAGATTGCCAGTTGCATCAAACAGTCTTTGACACGGTGACGGGTGAGGAGGAAACGTGCTGCAAAGGTGTATTTGGCGAGTTATTCGAATGATAAACATGTTTTCTGACGAACAAGAGATTCTAGAAGAAACTACTTTTTGCCATTCTAATTTACAATGATAGAGCAATCTACAAAGTTCAAGGCGCCTTAATGTAAGTCACCATTTAAAGGATAGAGGACTTACAAAGGTGGGCGGGTTATAGTCCTATCTAAGAAGCCGACATAAAGTAAGGGCGGCTTACACCTAGGTGAAGATCTCAGATTTTCTACCAAGTCGGAGACAAACATGTTTCCATCTAAACGCCTAAAAATATGGATCTACAAATGATTTAGAAATGGAAAAATTCAGTAAGCCTAGAAGACATCAAGGTATGGAAGCAGCGACAATTTTACCTAAAAATCTCTGAAGCATCTAGAAGATATTACTACATCTACCGCAATCTATTTGTGGAGGAGGTTCAGGAAAAGATTAAACATGATGGTAATGGTGATGAGCACAGGATCAACTTCTATGAACTCCATTAATGGCGATGTCTCAAGGATAGATCTAATGGGCACAAGAGAACTTGCCTAACGATGCTCACAATGTCAAACGAGATCTATAGGATGGAGGTGAAGCTGCACGGTGTGACGGTCCTGGATCTGATCGGAAGGCGATGGGACTCCGACGATGGTGGCGCAGTGAAAATCCGAAGCTAGAGCAAGAAGAATAAGTGCAGGAGCAAGGTGAAAATGAAAAGGACCCTCATGGGTATTTATGGACCAGGAGCCGAAGTGTAAACGACACGCGCGGGAATCAAGGAGGCACAGTAAATTTCGGAGCCAAAGCGTCTTGATATTCGGGATAAACGGATAATTGCAAAGAGCCGTTACAATGACATCATCAAGTCCCTAGGATCCTAGGGCGGTGACGTCACTTGTGAGTAGGGTAATAGCTCATGAAGGTTTTTAAAATCCGGCATTTCTACCTCAGGAGACAAGGTATAAATTCCAGACAAGCCGCCAAAATTAAAGTGGAGAATATTGACATGAATAATTCCAAAGTCAATGTGGGGCCTAATGTTGGGGATATTACCCCGTCATATAACCCATCCTATGGGCCGGGTCATGATTATGGCTGCTTAAGAAGGTACTCAAGATGGGCTTAGAAGAACAAGAGCAAAGGTGCAAGGCTTCCTGCTCCAGCAAGACGCGTGGCGGTTCTCACTATGAAAAAGGCGGGTCAAGGCCCACGAGGTAGAAGATGGGCGGGAGACAGGTCTTGCTTGAAAGGCAAGGCCATCTAGAGACATACCGGGTCACGAATCATAATGTGACACGGATTCTTGTAAACCTAGGGTCTCGACCTGTATATAACGGCGGGTCTCTAGGGAAAATAGATTCAAGAAACCAGAGATCGAGAGCTAGGTGAGGCGAATCCGCACCCTTGTAATCGATTTCATCAACAATACACATAAAGCGGGATGTAGGCTTTTACCTCCATCGGAGAGGCGGAACATGGGTAAAATCTCTTCGTATTCCCGATTAACCCCTTTGAGTCACCACAGACTTGCGATGGCCTCATCACTAAGTCCTTCTACAAGGACATCTACCATGATAAAACCACGACAGCCGCCGCCCGCTGCCATTCACTGCCGGATCCGCCACCCCAACCGGATATGCCTCTCCCATCGCACCAAGCCCCCTGGCCGGAGATGTCCCTCTGCCACCTCCAGCAACCGTGCTTGGACCGGCCTCCCTCATCAGTCGCATGGGGACAAGGGCGAGCGTCTGCGTCCCTCCCATGTGGGCCATGCACAGTCGCCACCGGCCCAAGGCCGGCCCAGCATGCCTCCCTCCGCCTTGCCTCGCCCAGAAGGTCTGGAATCGTCAAGGCCTAGAACATCCCGCACCATCGACTAGGCCTGGACCCCATGAGGTGAGCACCCGAGCCGCCCTAAGCCTCACTCGTGCACCTGCTAGCTAACTTGCGCTCATGCTTTGTTCGGGCCCTTTGCCAGACTCGACCCATTCTGTTTTTTCAGTCCTTCCTAATTTATCAATTATCAAGTAAATAATAGAATTGTAGAAAACCCCTCATCTTGCATTGCTCGTAATTATTTAACAACGCATCAGATTAAAATGTTGTAAGTATTTAAAATGTGTAGAATTTCCCGTAGATTAATAATATCCGACTTTCATGCATGTTTAAGGATGTTTAACCTGCGTTTGCATTGATTTGCATGGTGGCATATTAAATGATTTAATTCATAGCAAAATAACTATCTGTCGAATCTAAAAACTTTATACATGATAACTGCTTAGAATTTTAGGTAGTTTCATAATATGCAACTTTTAACCATGTTAAAAAAATTAACTTGCTGCTTGCATTTAATTTGCACTAGTATCATTTTGAAACGACTTAATTCATAACTAATTAACGGTAGCTCCGATCAAAATGATCCACATATGTAACTTGAACAAAACAATGTGTGAAATTACATGGTAGTGTTTGTTTTGCTGTTTAAAAACTCTAAAATTGTGCATAGGGAGAATAATACTGAATCTTAATTTTTATATGTGGAGTTTTCGGAATTGTTATTCGTTGTTCCGGCCTCATTTAAACTTGAAATTTCATGTAGTTCCGTAATATGTTGTTCCTCCATGTTTCAACATACTTGTGGTTGTCATTTCAATACATTTTGCATTCATGCGATATTATCTTGTGTTGGTCATATCTTTTTAACCGTAACTCCGTTGGAGATGATCCATATATGTAAATCCACTAGAATGACATGTAGAATCACATGGTCCATTTTATTTTTCTGTTTCATAAATATAAAACATGTGTTAGGAAGATCTGGACCAATTTTGAAATTAACTTATGGGGTCGTTTTGGAAATACTATAAGTTGTTTCCTACCTCATTTTATATGCCTAACTAGGTAGTTTATTTATGCTTCACCTCTTGCCATGCTAAACAACATTTAATATTGCCTTGTAAATAAACGGAGTGAATTAAATGATTCAAATATGGAGATTCGTCAATATGATACTCGTTGCATATTGAACTTCATTTAATGTGTAGTATTTGATTGTACTGATTGTCATGCCTTGCTTAATTAAACCAGACATGCATCATACGTGTTTGTGCATCATGTCAAGCGTATGTTGTGCTTTTTATCGTGTGTTGATTGTTTGTTTCTGGATTGTTTCTTCCCGATAGAGTTCAGAACCGCTTCGAAGTGTGAGGATTCGTTCGACTACGTTGGTTCTTCTGCTTCACACATTTTTTCTTCTTCCAAGCGGCATCAAAGGCAAGATGATAATTTCCCTAGATATCATTAATATCATTGCCATGCTATTTGTCTCGTTTATATCACTATGTCTCGCTGCCTAACACTTAAATGTCAGCCTCCCAACGTTGCCATGAAAAGCCTCTAACCCTTCCACATCCGAGCAAACCACTGTTTGGCTATGTTGTCGCTTGCTCAGCCTTCTTATAGCGTTGCTAGTTGCAGGTGCAGTTGCTTCTGTGTGAAAATGTGGGTTCCTTGTTCTATCACCATATTATTGATATTTAATTTAATGCACCTATATACTTGGTAAGAGGTGGAAGTCTTTGCTTTATAGCTTGATGTTTTGTTTCACCTTTTGTAGCCCTAGTTACTTGTGTACCGGTGTTATGTTCCATAATTGAGCGCTCCTAACATGCTTGGGGTTGTTATGGGGACCCCCTAGATTTTTGTTTCGTGATAAACTGTTTTGGCAAGGCCCAATATTGGTACTACATTTGCCTAATAACCTAATAAAATTGCATAGGGAATTTTTGGACCCCATGGATGATTAATCAACCCCCAGGCCAGTGCTCCTCATGAGTGTTCGTCCAAACTAGAGCCACCTGCGGGGCCAAGCCGGTCATAGCAAACTTGAGCTAAACTTAATTAAAATATGCCGACTATGTGCGTAACTGTGACTGTCTCTTCTCGTGAGTTCTCCATCCGGAAGAGGACACGGTGGGGTTATGTTTGACTCTTAAGTAGGTGTTCAGGATCATTCATTTGATCATCATTTTTTCACGTCCGTTTATGCATAGATCACCCCCTCTTATTCTTGTACTCGTAAGTTAGCCACACAAATAAATGCATAGTCGCTTGCGCAGCCTCACCACTTAACCATACCTCCCCCATTAAGCTTGGATAGTCTTCATACCTTTGGAAATGAGATTGCTGAGTCACATGTGGCTCATAGATTACTACAACAACTGTTGTGGGTTCTGGTAAAGCGGTAGTTTTACGTGAGCGCGAAGATTGCTCTATTTGGAGTTTCTTCTTCTTCTTCTTCATCGATCTAGGATGGGTTCCAGGACAGCAGCCTGGGATAGCAAGGACGGACTCGTTCTTTTATCATTTGGTTTGATACGTAGTCGAACCCAACTCTTCTACATGGTTACTGAATACATTGTTGTATGGTGTTTTTCATGTTGTAGGTTCTGGAAAGTGTAAGAAAACTCCTTACACTCATCTCTTCTACACATGTACTTGTATTGATAACCATTCTTGCGAAATGATGATGTGTGCTTCTATCCTTTTCGAGGCCCTCGTGCCAGAAATAAGGATAGGATCACATCTTGGGTGTTATAGCATGGGAAGAGGAAGTCATAGCGGTGCCGCCATCGTGCTGCACAGAGGGGTGCATGGAGGAGTGATACTTGTGATCGAAGTTGGGATTTCCGTGAAGAGGAACGGGTTATCACAACACAATGTGGGTAAGTATTTACCTCAGTTATGAAACCAGGGTTTATCAAACCAATAGAAATATAAACCACAATGGTCTTTAGTTGCTGCACACAAAAGAACAAACAACTTGCACCCAACGCGGGCAAGAGGGTTGTCAATCCTCTTGTCCTGTAATTTGCAAGCAAGTGAGGTGTGTAGATGATTATAGAAAGAAAGATAAAATAAAAACAAGTAAATAATAGCAAAGTAATAAAGATTTTATCAATATGTTGTGAATAGACCCCGGGGCCATAGCTTTCCTTATTGGCATGTCTCATGGAAAAATAGCATACGGTTGGTACACAAATTATTGTTGGGCAATTGACACTAAAGAGGATAGTTATGTGATATTCATGACAATGATCATGTGTATATAGGCATCACGCCCCTAAAACAATGTGCTAACTCCTTCCAGCACCTATTACTATTACTACACTCGTCGATTGCTATCCAACATGCATCTAGATTATTAAGTAAAACAGAGTAATGCATGGAGAATGATGACAAGATGTAATCAACACTACTAGAAAAACGGCTATAGCTAATATGGACACTAATGGCGCACCATGTATGTGGTGCGCCACTACTATATAGCAGTGGCGCACCAGATATAGGTGCGCCATTATTGTCCTTATTACTAATGGCGCACCTAGTGTGTGGTGCGCCATTACTAGTTTTGTCCTGGCCCCACACCCTTCCTAGACTTAGCAGTGGTGCACCAGGGGAAAGTGCGCCATTACTAGTTTTAACTAGTAATGGCGCACCACTTCCACGGTGCGCCACTACTAACAAATTTTTTTCAGTTTTTTTTCAAAACTATTAATGGTGCATTCTTACCAGGTGCGCCATTAGTAACCCTGGTTACTAATGGCGCATTCTTTGGATGTGCGCCATTGGTAAGCTGAGAGCAGCTAGATATTTTTGATAGCCACTTCACACTCACTTTCCCCCACTTCATTCTCTGCACGTTTACCAACCTTGTTGGTCTCGGCTGCCTCCTCCTCCTCACCTCAGTTGCACCATAGATTCACCCAACTTAAGTGGTTAAATTTATTTTTTTGATAGGTACGTAAGGGGAAAGATTTCTTTATGTTCTAGATCTACTTTTTTCTCCCTCCAACGTGTACACACTTCTTATGGCTTAGATCTACGTATGTTTGTGGTGTTGCATATATGTTTGTGTTTGCAGGTACTGGTATTTGAAATGCGATAGTTGCCAATATTTTGCCGAAATGGTGATTCATTTCCATTTCGGCGAGAATTTGGCACTATGCATTCTTTTTAGTCCAATTTTTAGGCAAAGTCATGCCGAAAATAATTTGGTACTAAAATATCATTTGGCTCTACCCCACAGGCGACCATGGTCCGCACGATGACCGAAGGCATCGTGAATAGGTTTTTCAGATCCGCGAAGGCTGAGATGCTTCAAAAGAATGAGACGGAGATAAGATGTCTGTGTCGAAGATGCAAGCTGAAGATCCTTATGGACCTGGATTCCAGACAGGTGCGGGACCACCTACTCGTGCGTGGTTTCATGGATGGCTATCGGTGGCAAAGTGATGAAGATGATTATGAAGTTGTCCATGGGGGGCGGTCAAGAAATAAGGAAGGGCATCAAGACAATATCGGCGAGGGCGGGCGAGAAGACGAAAAATCTCCAGGACATGATCAGGAACTAGATGCAGGACACAGTCATCATGAAGAAGATGCCGGACATGATGATGAGGAATATCAAGACGAAGGGCATGATCATGAAGATGAAGATACCGGAGCAGAGAATGATGGACCATTGATGGGCTGGGTGCAGGACCCTCATATTCAAGAGCTGCTTCTCAAGTAGACGTGTAACGCAAGAGCTGCCGCCCGAGAGAAAGCCAAGTTGGATCAACTAGAGATAGACGCGGTTACTCCATTGTACGAATGATGCAGGCCCGAGGATACCCTCCTGCAAGTAAGGCTCATGGCTTTGGAGATGAAGGTAAAACACAAAATGACCGACACATGCTTCGAGGAGAACATGTCATTCTGGCACGAACGTCTTCCCATGGGGCACAAGTGCCCGACCAGTTTCGAGGAGGCGCAGAAAATTGTGTGTGTTTTGGATTTACCACACGTGAAATACCATGTGTGCATGAACGATTGCATCATTTATCGGGACGAGCACGCGGAGTCTACCATATGTCCGGTGTGTGGCGTCACTCGATACAAGATGAGGAAGAAAGCTCCTCAAAAAGTGGTGTGGTACTTTCCGATCACTCCTCGTCTGCGGCTGTATTTCGTGGACCCTAAGCAAGCAGAGCTCCTGCGTTGGCACGTGGATAGGGAGGAGAAGAATCAAGAAGATGATGGAAATGATCCAGAGATAAATAAAAAAGACAAGATGCTGAGTCACCATAAGGATGCGAGCCAGTGAGAAGCGTTGAACTTCGAACACCCAGAATTTGGGGACGATCCAAGGAACATCATGCTGGGCGCGAGCACCGATGGAGTCAATCCGTTTGGAAGCCAGAGAAGCACACATAGCACCTGGCATGTGTTTGTGTGGATGTACAATCTTCCCCCCTGGATGTGCATGAAGAGGAAGTACATTCACATGAGTATGCTAATTGAAGGGCGGAAACAATAAGGAAAGGACATCAATTTGTATCTCGGGCTGGTGAAAGAGTAGCTAGACACGCTATGGAAAAGGCCAGCCAATACGTGGGAAGCCACAACGAAACAATAGTTCCCTATGAGAGCCACACTACTCACAATGCTGCACGACTATCTCGGTTACAGATATGTCGCGGGGTAGGTGGTCCACGGATTTTGTGCATGCGTTAGGTGCATGGATGACACAACGTATCGCCAGCTAGATAGAGATCCCGGGTCTTCAAAAACTGTGTTCATGGGACATCGAAGGTGGCTTCGCGACGATGACGCATGGAGAAAACGCAAGGATCTGTTCGATAGTGAAACCGAACCCCGAAGACCCCCACGTACGACGTCTGTTTTCTGGGACTTGCTGTACTGAAAGATCCTCCGTGTGCCTCACAGCCTTGATGTCATGCATATCACGAAGAACGTGTGCGAAAGTCTGCTTGGTACCCTGCTCAACATGCCAGAGAGGACAAAAGATGGGCCAAAAGCAAGGGCATACTTGCAATCAATGGGCATCAGGGAGGAGCTTCACGCAAAACGCCCTAATGATGATGATGAGGCAAAGGACGCGGAAAGTTGCCGCAAAGGCAAAAAGGCCAAGAAGATCCAATATGACTGGCCTCCTGCGTGCTTCACTCTCAGTCACAAGGAGATCGAGCAGTTTATCACCTGCCTCGTAGGAGTATAACTTCCTTACGGTTACACGGGGAAGATAAGCAAATACCTAGACTCAGCGAAGCAGAAGTTCAGCGGGATGAAGTCTCACGACTGTCACGTGCTCATGACGTAGATATTTCTAGTTACAATCCATGGGATCATGGACGCGCACGTCCGTCAAACGCTATTTGGCCTATGCAACTTTTTCGACGTCATTTATCGGAAGTTAGTTGGCGTGAGGCAACTCAGAAGGCTACAGGAAGATATCGTGCTGATACTATGCGAGCTTGAGATGTACTTCCCGCCCGCATTCTTCGACGTTATGGTGCATCTACTGGTCCGTATTGTGGAGGATATCATCCAACTCGGGCCGACGTTCCTGCATAGCATGATGCCGTTCGAAAGGATGAATGGTGTCATCAAAGGATACGTTCGCAATAGGGCACGTCCAGATGGAAGCATAGCCCAGCGCTTTGTGACTGAAGAGTGCATCCCCTTCTGCACGAATTATCTAGGCATCGAGAACCCCGTTGTTCTACCCGTCAACAAGCACCTCGGCAGGCTCGCTGGATGGGGTCACCGCGAGGGTCGCCGCAAAATGCATGTCAACTTCAAGGGTCGACTCGCCGACTTTGAAATAGAAAACTTAGTCACGCTACAACACATAGACGTGGTCAATCCTTGGGTGGTAGAGCACAAAACCTTTATTGAGAAGACGTACAATGACCGAGGCCAATAGAGGACGGACGGAGATATAATCAAAGAGCACAACTCATGTTTCATGTGTTGGTTCAAGGACAAGCTTGTGTCGTACCCTTTACATGAGAATTCTTCCGCGGAAGAAAAACTCATATTCGCCTTGTCACAGGGCGCCGAGCACAACCTGATGACCTATGAGGCGTACGATATCAACGGCTACACATTCTACACCGAGAAAAAGGACATGAAGAGAGATTATCAGAACTCCGGGGTAACGATGGAACCCTACACTGGTAACGACAATGACAAATACTACGGAAGGATCAAGGAAATCCAGGAGCTGAGCTACGCTGGAGAGAAGGTTCCGATGTTCCGTGTCAGATGGGCCAAGAGCATCCTAAAAGAAGACCGGTATTTCACCACCCTGGTTATACACGAAGCCAAATCCAAGAGCGTGGGCGCAAACGTCACCGCGAAAAATGAGCTATGGGTACTGGCTTACCAAGTGGACCAATGCTTCTTCATTACCGACCCGTCAAAGCCCAGTCGGGTTGTCGTGAGGAGAGGGAAAAGGAACATCTTCGGAATGGATGGAGTCACCAATGAGCAATACTTCAACAAGTACGGTGACCAGAAGATGGAAGATGACGATGACGATGAAGTAGCACACACCACAAGAAGAAGCAGGACCACCCTACCTAAAGGACGTCCGTTCAAGAGAAGAATTCAAGGGGTTCCGGGGCTAAATTATTCAACCGTGAGAAAGAAGGGTAAGAAGATCATTGTGAAAATATAGCTAAGATCGAATCACGACGTGTTGGCCGCATGTGTGTGTCGGTGGCAAGCTCAATCTTTGATGACTGTAATTTCATGTCACTTGATTTCAACCATGCCATCTAATTCTAAATCTTTGTACAATGTGATATCACCTCATAACATGATATTTTTTAAGTGTCTCTCTCCGTCAGCTTTATGGATGGGTTAGGTGTAAACCGTTGGCTAAACAAGTGGAAATGAGTGATTGGCTCTTTTCATTAAGAAGCGAGTTATCGAGCACACATTAAGCTCATGGGCTATGACCTTTTGGTTCAACCATTCCAGATGTTGAAAATGTATTCATTTTGAGAAAATGAAAAGGTGAGATCATGCGAGCGAGGGGAATACTTATCTACAACCAGTTCACAAGGTACTTATCTCTACGTTGTCACAGTATCTATAACCAGGGTTGCCAAATATGCCCCTTTAGACGTCCATGGATAGTGATTAGCCACCCTTTATTTGTCCTCACGCATGGTTGTAGTCCTCAAAGATCCAACCAAATCCATACAAAGGATGCTACTACGTAGATGAACATTCGTATGTGGACCAAACCTACAAATATATAGAAGAATATGTCCCAAAGGACATAGTTCTTGGTCGTACATAGTTCTTAGTAAGAAAACAGATGAACTAAATATAAAGTATACTAGATAGGCGACGAAATTATTACATGCAACTAAAAATCCAAAAAAATAAAAAAAAAGTTAGTAATGGAGGACCAGGAGAAGGTGCGCCATTGCTATCACCTTACTTATGGCGCACCACTAGAAGGTGCGCCATTGCTATCACCTTACTTATGGCGCACCCCTAAACGGTGCGCCATTGCTAACCCTCCCCCACTATAGCAATTTATTCCCCCCTCCGCTCACTCTCCCCACAACCCGTCATTTCTCCCCACCTCTCCTCTTGCTGGAACCAGATCGTATCGAGGACGCCACCGAATCGAGGGCTGCGCCGCTGGGGACTCCCTCCTCCTCCTCCACGGCTCGGTCCTGACCTCGACGGAGGCTCGCTCCTGACCCGATTCGCACTGAGGACCACGAGCTGTACGAGGAGATCGGGCAGGGCGTCGGCGTCAGCGCCATCGTCTACCACGCACTCTACAAGCCGCTCGCTGAGACCGTCGTCGAAATAGCTCCTCTAGGCCGCCGACGCCTCCTCGCTACCCCGGACCGCCCCAACTATGAGCGCCTCGATCCTCTTCCCGCTGCTAACCCAAGTTTAATTCTTGCATGGATTCGGTTGGCGCTCGCAGGCCCTTCCCTGCTAGTTAGGTTTGTGCTTGTTCTTGGTGCCTTATGTGGCTCATGGGGAGAAGGATCGGGCGCGGTTCTTGAATTCTTGTCTGCATTGTAGTTCGTCATGCCTCATGTAGTTTCTGAATTTGACTAAAATACTGGTCAGAACCATTTGAGTGAAGCTATTGCCATAAACATGATGCCAGAACCATGCCAAAATAAAAGGGTGTTGTTTCCAGACTTATTTCCCAGTTGGGATAATGGAAATGAGGTCTTCTACTTGTGTAGCTAAATTATAAAACTCTGCAAAAAAGTTGAAATACTACTTGGAAACGATTGTGAGAAAGTACCATATTTAAAGTTATTATAAGAATGAAATCATCAAGTAGGTCCAGATATAAGTCAGGAACAGGAACGAGAAAGCATGCCATTAAACTAAGCAATCAACAAGAGCACATAGTTACATTTCTTATTTTTCAAACCAAAGCAAACAGATCGATCTCCTGGAACATGTGTTAATTAATTATCACAGAACTGACGTTTAACAAACTTTCATAATTTTGGCTATGAAGCACACGAGAACAGATCATTCTTGTTCATGTATCTTTTCCCAGAGAAGTATAAATCTGCTCCTAAACGAAGATGTCTTTTTTCCTGCCTTTGGTGCGCTCATCGTTCCCTGCCTTTTGTTTATGTGCAAGCTCCAATTGATGGCGGTCTGTCCTATCTATCTGTGTGGTACGTGTGCGCTAGGGTTTAGAAGGGGTTTCTGTCCACGTTCCATCGAGGTGCGATTGACATGTGTGGGGTGCCGATTCTGGTCAATCTGGTGGCAACATACATAATTGTTGCATGACACATGGTTCTATTTCAGGACATTGCTTCTTGTTGCTGTTGGTGCCATATGTTTGTCTGATTCGGGCCATCTAGATGTTATGCATGATCCCCTTTTTTGGTAGAGATTGTTATGCATGATTCCTATGTTTGTTACTGACGAGGGTGAATATTTCCGTTAAAAACGATGGCACACTATAATTTGCTATATATGCCCATGATGTACCATCGTTTGTGAATTGTTTCTGCGAAACTGCATATAGTACGTGATGTATGTTTTGAAAGATTGTTGGCAGATGATATGTGTGTTTGTTAGTTATTTATTTATCCTAATGAGAGAGATACATATTGCGATGTTGTACAATTTGGTGGCAGAAACTGTAAATTGTTTTCCTATGAGAAACCATGTTGATGGTTGACTACGCTAGCCTCCTTGTGATATCAGCAGCTTAAGATTTGTATTGATCCTCGCTTGTCCTTGCAGTAGATGAAATTGACCAGGTTGCTTTTCTGATGGCATTAATTGGATGCCATTTGTGTGCTCAAGAAACTACTGGAAAATCGTTTGCTAGCTACAATCATATTTATTCCATTAATGACCTACTTGAGTTTAGCCTGAGACTATTCCCTACAACTTTAAGTCACTTGATCAGTACCTTGGTAAATGGTAATCATCCATATGTTGGCAGTTGAATAGATCTCGGCCATGTTTTTCTTTGTCTCGTTGAGCCAAAGCATTTTATTGTGTTTTCAATATATGCATGCATACGGATTCCAATCAAATATTTTACGTGAAGATACGTTTATTGCTCCTTAATTATTGGGCAAGACATTGTCACATATGATTCTGCTCCAATGATGCTTGAATGTCAAATAGGCTTTAATCAGAGTAAAGTTGAGGTTTGGAAGGATACTAATGATTTTTGGCCTAAATAAGTACGTCCAGTTAAGAGACATTTTGCACCCCTTTCTCCTGAAACGTTGATTAATTTCCGTTTCAGTTGAGAATGGGGCACTCCTAGGTCAAGAAAATTAGCAAAGGTCATGCCCAATTTTCTTGACCTAGAAGGTGCCCGATTCTCAATCGAAGCAAAGTTTCTGAAAACACGGTCGTGAAGGCCTACAAGAACCATTAGCATTAAAGTAAAGTGAAAAGCTAAAAAAACCGATCTAGGGTAGGCAAATAAAGTTCGTCAGTTAATTCCTATTACTTCAAGCTAGCATATAAGACCTTAAAGCAGGGGAAAATCTAGGTGGACGGTGGATTTGTGATGGCTACTTGGCAGCACTAGCACATGGCACATGACCCATATCCTTTGGATCATATCTTAGGGGTCAAGTCCGATGTTGAGGCGTGATGGTATTATCAGTTGCTAGTCAAGCAATGTAAGAATATTTTATAAATCAAGAAATAAAGATCAAACTGGGACTCATATTCCGAGGCGGGGCGAGTAATTCTTCAATATGTTGACTCCGCATCTTCTCTAACCTAAGCTCTACTCCCAAATATTCATATTCATCATATCAATTTGCATGTTGTATTCTCAGTTTTCCTCTAAATCTGAGAAGAATAGATACTACCCTGATCTTATCCAATAACTCTAGTAGCCTTTTTTCCTATTTAGAGCGAACATGGCCAACAACGATGAGGCCGGCGGTTCGGGCAAGCTATTCTGGGAGCTGTCCCACGAGCTGGAGGAAGAACCTCACCGCTATGAGGACGTCACGGAAGACACCGATCCCAACTACACAGCCACTAGTGACGTCGGGGATGACACCACTGATGGTGCCGCTGGGGATGCTACCACTGATGATGGCAGCGAACGCACAGATGGCAGCCAACCGAAGAAGCAACGGAAGGACCGGCACCCGAACGTGCTCGGCGCCGTCAAGGAGGAATTTACTGAAGTGTCCTCCAGTGGGCATCCAACAGCGCCCAAAGAATTAGTCGGTGGGTACGCGGGCCAACTCGGGTGCATTATCCGGAGCACCATCTCGATCAACACCGAGAACCTAAGGTATCAACACCGAGTGAATTTGCGCAACCTCCTCTTCACGAGGCTGCACGAACGATACAAGTTCCCCGGCAACGTCGCAAACACACGCCTCTTAGGGAATAAAGTGAACAGTGCTGCCCTCACGAAGATGAGCACGGCCCTAGCTACTTGGAGAGCCGCAGTGAAGAGAAGGATCCTAAGAGGTGATAGTTATGAGAAGATCAAGGAGACAAATCCTTCGATCAGCGAAGCTGGCTACCTGGAGTTCAAGATCAAGTGCGAGAGCAACGCATCCGCGGAATCAAGTCAGTGGGGGAAAGATATGCGGGACTTGAACTTAGGGGTCCACAAACTAGGTCCCGGCGGTTACAGAGTGGCGGAACCCAAATGGGACAAGGAGGACGTGGAGCGTGCTGAGCAAGGCCTACCGCCTCTCTTCGATAAATACCATGAAAAGCAGACCAAGAACTATGTCAGGGCCCGGTACAAGGTAGACCCGGTAACAAAGGAGCTTACCACAGATCCAAAGTTGAAGGAGCTTGAACGTGTTCTGGTAAGGAATACACCCCCACGTAATTAGCTCCAGATGGTTGCATTCTAATTAAACAAGCCAAATTTCTAAATGGTTCATGTTCCTTCCACAGGAAACTAAAAGCAGTAGCCTGGGGTCTCAGAGCTCCCCGTCGGCCCCTTGGGAAACCACTTTAAATAGGGCATTGAACGTAATGAAACACAAGGATAAGTTCAGTAAGCCTCGTCAGCTGGTCGAGTGGCCGGCGAAGGCTTGTCCACGAAATGGTCGGAATACTATAAGGTTGGGCAAAAGGAGAGAAAGACCAGCTCGGAAAGCAAGGAGCGCGAGGTTAAAGAACTCAAGGCACAAGTAGCGCAGATTCTGGAGATAGTCCAAGTGCAAGTGTGAGACCAACTGGTAGCGACGATCACCGCCATTATGCCTTCCTTGCTTGAGGGGCTGCGGGGGTGGATTGCGGGCGGCCAACAGGGGTGGCCCCCAATTCCAAGCTTCATGGGCAGCAACTCGCACAATGCACCGGCATCGTGTCTCCGGCGGAGGCGGCATTGCAGGTGCCTACGGCGTCGGCGCCGGTATTGGAGCTTAATGCACCCGTGTGTGGGAAGAATATGCCGGCCGGCACCTCGGCAGCAAGCAGCCCCTCCATCACTTGCACGCCCGCCGTTGGCAGTGCCTTGATATTAGTCGAGCTCGATGCCATCACGGTAACTAATCCTCGGCCGATGACTTCATCTCCTTGCCTTTGACTGGGCATCCCTGATGCCCTACATGTTTTCGCACGGCACCGCCAATGTTCCATGCACTCTCCTGCACTTCATGGACAGCGAGTTGATCGATGTCGCCAAGTTGAACCGGGAAACCGCGTGTTCCACGGTAATTCGATGCCACCCACCGTGTATAGGGTTCAACTGGTTCAGGTGCTGGGGGGCTGCGACGACTTGTTACCTCTGTATCGACCCCCTCGGGCCGCCGAAGATGATGTGATGACCCTCAGCGCCTGCTTAAACTAGTCCATGCTTTGGCCGAAGAGCCAGATTCGTTTGGGGGCGGGGGACACCACCCCATAGAAAACACCGCCACTCGTGCCGGCGCCAAGACATGGCAAGACCGCCGCAACGCTACTGCCGTCAGCTGATCCGGACATGCATATGGCACAGAATCTGGACGATGACGGTACATTTTCCAACGTCGATAAGTACATCAACGAACATGGGTACGGTGACGAATTGTTCGGGCCTCCTTCTCAAGAACCCAAACCTACAAAAGACGATGTCGATCTAGCTGGTACCATGGAGAAACCCAATTGCAACAGGCATCGTCTGTTCAGTTCTGAGGAGACGCCTCCAGCTGCTGCCTTCACCGAGACTCCAATAGCCGAGGTGCGAAATATTATCAGCCCCTACACACTCAAGAAGGTGGTCTCTGAACAGAACTCAATCCCATTACAACAGAAGTAGCAGAAGGGATGGAAAAGAAAAAATAACAAGGGTGCGAGCCAGCCGGCACCGTGTATGATCCGTGCTCCGGACGGGCCACCAATACCTAAGGATATCTCGAGGAGGGTGCATGTGGCGGGTAGGCCGATGCTACCGACTAATCTGCTCAATGCTGCAACCGGTGCTATGTGGAGTCTGCATGACGCTATTCTTTATATGGAGAAGCGGCGTCTCTCCGATAATGATGTGACACACCCGGTTTTCGTGGCGAAGGTGCCAGAGGGCAAGGGCTTTGTCGATAGCACCATTGGGCCTATGATTGTCCTGCGGTTTGATGACATCTTCTCTATGCTTAACCTTTATCCGCTACACTACACCTTCATTCGGCTATTTTCGCTCAATATGGAGATGCGTATCATTAGAGACAAGACCCCGGACATCGTGATAGTCGACCCCTTCTACATGCGTGCCAAGATCTTGGGCAGCGCTGGGGACCGGCAAGTCACGGGTTCATTCCTCGAAGGCGTCATTCTAGGGAACGCAGATAAGGATAACTTCCTCGTGCCTTACTTTTCTCAGTAAGTCATCCCCTCATCGCCCCGTAACATATGAATTCTTAGATTTCGATCGTTCTTTTTTTCTAACATTCCGTGTTTTGTGCAGTGACACACATTGCACACTCATCCTCTTTAGCCCGATATGTTCCATGACCACGTATTTTGACTCGTTCCGTCAGTCGAAGAAAGACTACACAAATATCAAGAAAGTTCTTGATGATGCCTTCCCCGGCTATGCCAAATCTGGAGGCACCTTCAGGAGGCCAATTTGTAGGTACAGCAAGCACGTGTTCACCCACGTAACGACGTTCCCCTGCGTCAAGCAGCCGCCTGGCAGTCAGAAGGATGCCTACTACGCCCTCCATCACATGCGGGCGATCCTACGGGAACAACATCACCGTACGCTACCAAATGATCTCAAATAATGGCCGCACGATTGTCGGCAATCCAGGATGAGGACATCAGAAAAGAATTCTTTCGCATCCAGTCAGAGTTTGTGGAAATCATCTATCAAGATGTCCTTCTTAGATCGGGGCAGTTCTACCTCAACTGTCAATCGTCCAACAGTGAAATTGAGACAACGCTACAAATGCAGGCTGACAACGACCGCACATTCATGACCATCTCGAAAGACGGCGGCTTAATCCATGCTCCGGTCTCTGTCTTGAGTCGAAAGTACCGATGCTATGTAGTTCTGAAATATCGATTAGCCCATGTTGTAATTAAACTTTAATGAACTTGTATGTCTATTTAGTTTGGACAGTCGTTCAACTTATATGTAGTCGATGCTATTTATTAGTAGGACCATGAATCGTGCTATTAATGTGTTGCTTTTCTCTTCCGATCCTTTTGTTGCACACTTATATATTGCTTATATATTATCTGTGAATTGCTACTAACGTTTTGTTTGTCTAGTGCATAGAGATGTCGTCATATGTCATGTACAAGGGTGAGGTTCCCGGAGTCTACGACGACTGGGAGGAGTGTCAGAGATAGGTTCACCGTTTCAGCGGTAACATTTACAAATGGTACACCATTAGAGCGGAGGCGGAAGCTAGATACGCGCGTTATCTAGCGGGAGAGAGGAGGGAGCGGAGGAGGAACCGGATGAAGATCAGTTTCATCGCGATGATGCTTATCGTGACCGCAACCCTCTTCTATGTGATGGTAGTTTAGATATCGACTTGTAATGTGAAGACAAACTCGCTAATCGCGGTCTCCAGACTTGTAATGTTCTAACTTTGTTCGTTATTTTGAATTCGGAGACTAATATGATGAATTGTATTCCGAGACTAATCTTCTATTGTATTCGATAAATCTGTTGTTTATACGTTGTGATGTTTATATTATGTGCTATAATGTATTTTGTAACCTGTGCAAATATCAGAAAAGCGAAAAAAATCCTAATATTCATAGTAGTGGTGCACCAAATTGCACTTCAGTGGCGCACCAGGTGCTGCGCCATTAGTGTCTGGGATAGTAATGGCGCACCAGGTGGTGCCCCACTGTTATGTAGATTAACAATGGTGCACCAGGCGTGCGCCATTACTATTTATTAGTAGTGGCGTGATAATAGTGACACACCTATAGTGCGCCATTAATAGCCAAAATAGGTGCGCCACTAACAGCTTTTTTTCTAGTAGTGCAAAGTAAACTCAAGCAATATAAATAAACCAAATCGTTTTATCTTTAGTAGAAGCAACACAAAGACACATCTTGTCCCCTTTTGTCATGGGGATATTAAAATTTGCTAGGTTTAACCTACCACAACGCACCTCTCTAACCGAAGAAACATTGATCTAGTTGTCAAAACTATTTCAACAAATCGGAGATAATTACGAGGCTATCATAATCCTGCACACAAGAATCACATAAGTATTCAGATGAGACTCAAATATTTATCATGAATAATATGAACATAAACCCACCATTCATCATATCCCAACAAATGCACTGCACAAAATTAATTTCATCATGTGGAGCAATGCAAAGAGAGGGAGATTTCCATCTAGGTACTGGCCATGGACCCATAGATTTGTGGTGAACTACTCACACACCATCGTGAGGGCAGAAAAGTTGATGAAGAGACCCTTCGTGATCGATCACCCCTCCGGCGGGTTGCCGAAACGGAGCTCCAGATAGCCTCTTGTCGAAACAGAGACTTGCGTCGGCGTAAGAAGTGTTTCGGTACTCACTCTAGTGTTTTTAGGGTAAATAAGAATTTATATGCCTAAGAACGGAGTCGGGAGTGCCACAAGGGACGCATAAAATATTAGGGCGCGACCCCCCAGGCGGTGGGCCCCTCGTGAGGCCTCTAGCATTCCTTCGATGTTGATTGGTCTTCTTTTGGTCCAGAAAAAATCAACAAAAAATTTCAAGGCAATTGGACTTCTTTTGGTATGGAAAACCTGAAAAGTGAAAAACACGAAGAAAACAACAACTGGCACTGGGTGAATAGGTTACTGCTAGAAAATAATGTAAAATGGTTAATAAATACCCCAAAAGTATTCTAGAATGATAATATATCAACATGGAACAATAAAAACTTATAGATATGTTGGAGATGTATGAAGAATTCCCAAGCTTAATTCCCGTTCGTCCTCGATTAGGTAAATGATAAAAACAGAATTTTTGATGTGACAAGTTATCCATGATGTAACCTTATCGATGTATGCTGATTGATAAACGATGAATTAACAAACATTAACATAGAAATACTTATAGGTATAAGCAGCAAATCATTAATCTTTCATAGTATACGATCCTCAAAGATTTTTTTACCTCCATCCATTCTTTTATATTAGCAAGGCATGGCTCCATCTTCACCACATTAATACAAATCTCAAGCACCATGGTGTCCAAGTGTGGTAATTGGATCATACTTTTTCAATATGTATCAAATTTTTATTCTTCATGCAATACATGAGCGAAAACCATTGGACATAGCATAAAGGTGGAATAGAATATTTTGGTAGGTTTCAAAGGGGTAAGTGTGGAGAAGGTAGTCTCACATTAACTAGGCGTACCAACGAGCTATGGATATGCCTGTCGATAGATATTGATGCGAGTAGTAGGGATTGCCATGCAAATGTTGCACAACAGCTATGAGTGTATGAAAGCTGCACTAAAGCTAGGTGGGGTGTGCATCCACCTTGCCTGCGCATGAAGACCTCGGTAATTTGAGGAAGTCCATCATCAGAATATAGAAGCTATGTTTATGAAAAAGTGATTTGCCCTAGCATATGAATGATATAACATGAGACTCTCTATATGAGGAACGAAGTGCCACTTTGAGGCACATCTGTGGTAAAGGATATTAGCAAAGTTCCTTCTCTCTTTTTATTTCATTCATTTTTTACGGTGGGGTCATTTGGCCTCCCCCATTTGTATTTCCTCACTGGGACATTGCTCGAATAATGATGATCATCACACTTTCATTTACTTACAACTCTATATGAAAACTGATAGGACTATACGACTCTGAATCAATGCCTGTGGTAGTGTACGAGGATGTGCAAATATCTAGCATGACATGTAGCAAAAATATGACGAAAGGTGGCTTTGCCACAAATACTATGTTAGCTCTAAATGATCATGCAAAGCATTATGATGATGAATGAACTAGCAGTGTGAAGTGACGATGGCATAAAAATGCCAATATATCTCGGGATGACTATGGAAGTGCCATGATACGTAGGTATGGTGGCTCTTTTGAGGAGGATATAAAAAGGTTTATGTGCAATGGGGCCTGTCATGTCATGGGGTTTGGATGCACCGACGAAAGTTGCACCGATCCTCAAGGTGAGAACGGGCGATGCATGGTACCGAAGAGGCTAGCAAATATGAGGAGGTGAGAGTGTGTATGTCCATGTTGTCACATTAGTCATGAAGAACTCATATACTTATTGCAGAATTTTATAGTTTTATCACAAATCAAAGTACTACTCGTATACCTCGAGGGAGAGAGAGGGGGTTGTTAGGAATTAAAAATCGCGTGAATCCGACTCAAAACAACACAAGGATTTCAAGAAGGAATAGAAATGCTCACACTTCATCACCATGCCTTTTTAATTGTCTATCTGAACAAGAAATTTAACATCTCTTAATTTCAACATGTATCTGAATTAATAATAATGCACTCACACCTTTTTCATATCACCACATCAATATCATTAACATACATTTTCTCTGCATGGGCTACATGATGGATTTAATTATAACTCATTGAATAGTCATTATTTTTGATCTAGTCTTATGACCCCTGCAAATTACCGTCTCCTTTGTCTAGATCTCAAACAAATATAAGTGAAGAACGAGCGCATAATATTTCTATAAAATCTACACGCCATCGTGCTCAAAAAGATATAGGTGAAGTACTAGAGCAACTACTAAACTCAAAAGATATAAGTGAAGCACATAGTGTATTCTAAAAAATTGTGATGATGTGGTATCTTTCTCAAATATGTGTATCCAACAAATATTGGTTGTGGTAAACTTTAAGTAAAATCAAAGAAAATAAAACTACGCTTCAAGAAAGACACATATCATGTTATGAATAAAAATATAGCTCCAAGTAATATACCGATAGATTGAGACGAAAAGAGGGGATGCCTTCCGCGGCATCCACAAGCTTAGATGCTTGAGTCTTCCTATAATATTACCTTGGGGTGTCTTGGCCATCCCCAAGCTTAGTATTTTTTTGCTGCTCAATTCTTTGTCCATCGGGACAATACCCCAAACTTAAAAACATCAATCACATAAAACTCAACAAAACTTCGTGAGATCCGTTAGTATAAGCAACAGATCAAATACTTTCAGGTTACGTTACAATTTGATTCTTATTTTATTTTAGCATAGGGTGTTGTATATTAACTTCTCCAAGGTTTATAACCCCAATACAATCCATATCATCATCAAAACAACCAAACTACGCATGCAAAAACAGAACCTCACTAAAACAGAACAATCTGTAGTAATCTGTAATGAACCTATACTTATGTAACTCCACAAATTCTGAACAATTAGGAAGACCTGAGGAATATGTATAGAAATAGTGTGTAAAATATTCAACTTAAAAGACGTTCTAGTAAAATCAGAGGAATTCTGTACCGGACAGCTAAGTTTCTGTTTTTGCACCATATCAATTCTACTCATCATGCAAATCATCCCAAAGGCTTTACTTGGCAAAAAACACTAATTAAAACATAAGAACATAGTCCTAAAAGAGGCAATAATCATGCTTAATCATATTCCCTTCTTTAAGCAGCAAGTTTGCTGATAGGTAAGCAAAAATAAATGAAGGGACTAAATAGCACAACATTAGGATCCGTAAGGTCCACTTCGGGAGGAACATGAGGCTCTTCCTTGGGTTTTTCATAAGTGATAGTTAGTTCCACATTGTATGGATTCCTATGGAGGTATTTCCTTAATTTCGTTTGAAGCTCATAATCCGATCCAAGTTTTGGTATAGCAAATGGATCAGTACGTTTATAAATCTTACCAACTAAGACATTAACGGGTGACTTCTTTCTAAGGTTCTCATCATAAGCAACATAGTTTGTGGATCTTAGTTTTCTTATTTCTTCCAACTCAGAAAGAATGACCTCTATGGGTGGGAACTTAGCTTTAATCTCGTAATTATAAAATATATGCCTAGGTTGTTGTATGATATTACTAAATTCTTGAGAATGAATATAGTAGCTAGAGGTTTAGTGGAAGCTTCATGGATATTAGAGAATTCTAGGAAAAACCATTGGATAAAAGGATGCATGTGCACAAATTGTCTCTCCAATTGTGATATAATCAAAGATATTTGATTCACATAAGTTGTAGTTCTAGCAACAATAGAACCTCCTATCAAAGGTAATGATCTCGCATTAGTTTACATAATAGGTTCCACCTTAGGAGGATCATCATTCGCAAGATTATCAAGTTTTTCATTAGCAACTTCATCAAAATTACTTGATCATTCTCATTGCAAGGTGAATTTGTCAAAAACAAGGGTTTCCACACTAGAGGCGGAAGCATTACTAACTTCCAACTTAGACATGATCGCAACTTTCAAGCAAACTAGAGAAAGAAGAGGCAATCTAGTGAAAATCTAAACAAGCACAGATAAATATTTTTGTATTTTATTTTTTATGACACAAACTAAATATATGCTCAAATAAAAAGAGGCACAACTGAATGAAATTTTGTGTGGAGTTACTGGGTGGTTGGTGATGATAGTCCTCGGTAACGGCGCCAGAAATCCTTCCTCATACTTGTGATCTGTGTTGGGATCTGTCTAGGGTTTTCCGTGAAGAGGAACGGGTTATGTCAACACAATATTGGTAAGTATTTCCCTCAGTTATGAAACCAAGGTTTATCGAACCAATTGGAATGTCAACCACAACCGTCTTCTGCGGCTGGACCCAATGTGTGAAAGAGGGTTGTAAATCCTCTTGTCTTGTTATTTGGAAGCAAGTGTGGTGTGTAGATAATTTTAGATTAGCAAGATAAAATAAAATCAAGTAAATAAAAACAAGGTAATGAAGGTTTTATCAATATGTTGTGAATAGACCAAGGGTCCGTAGCTTTCCGTAATGATATCTTTCACGAAAAAATCGCATATGGTGGGTAAACAAATTATTCTTGGGAAATTGACAGAGAAACTGATAGTTATGTGATATTCACGGAAATTATCATGTGTATATAGGTATCACGTGCATAAACAAATAGGCAGACGATTGCCTGCACCTATTACTATTACTCCACTCATCGACCGCTATCCATCATGCATCTAGAGTATTAAGTAAAATAGAGGAATGCATGGAGAATGATGACATGATGTATACAAAGTGAACTCAAGCAATATGAATAAACCCCATAGTTTTATCCTTAGAAGAAGCAACATAAAGACACATCTTATGCCCTTCTATCACTGGGATATAAAAATTTGCCAAGTTAAACCTACCACAATGCACTGTTGGAAATATGCCCTAGAGGGATTGATAAAATAGTTATTATTATAGTTCCTGTTTCAAGATAATCATTTATTATCCATGCTATAATTGTATTGAATGAAAGCATAGATACATGTGTGGATGTATCGACAAAACAATAACCCCTAGTAAGCCTCTAGTTGACTAGCCAGTTGATCAATGATGGTTAAGGTTTTCTGACCATATGCAAGTGTTGTCACTTGATGACTGGATCACATCATTATGTGAATGATGTGTTGGACAAGACCCAAACTATGAACGTAGCATGTGATCATGTCATTTCGTTGCTATTGTTTTCTGCGTGTTAATTATTCATTCCTATGACCATGAGATCAAGTAACTCACTAACACCGGAGGAATACCTTGTGTGTATCAAATGTCACAACGTTACTGGGTGACTATAAAGGTGACCTACAGGTATCTCCAAAGGTGTCCGTTGACTTAGCATGGATCAAGACTCGGATTTGTCACTCCGTGTGATCGAGAGGTATCTCGGGGCCCACTCGGTAATACAACATCACATATAAGCCTTGCAAGCAATGTGACTCAAGTGTTATTCATGGGATCTTGTATTACAGAATGAGTAAAGAGACCTGCCAGTAACGAGATTGAAATAGGTATAGAGATATCGACGATCAAATCTCGGGAAAGGAAAATACCGAAGGACAAAGGGGATATTATACGGGATTATATGAATCCTTGGCACAGAGGTTCAACCGATAAGATCTTCGTAGAATTTGTAGGATCCAATATGGACATCTAGGTCCCTCTATTGGATATTGGTCCGGGATTGTCTCAGGTCATCTCTACATAGTTCTCGAACCCGCAAGGTCTGGACACTTAAGGTTCGGTGACGTTTCGGTATAGTTGAGTTATAGGTGTTGGTGACCGAAGGTTGTTTGGAGTCCCGGATGAGATCATGGACGTCACGAGGGTTTCTGGAACGGTCGAAAATGAAGATTGATATATTGGATGGTTTCATTTAGTCTCCAGAAAGATTTCGGGCATTACCGGCAGTGTACCAGGAGTGACGAATGGGTTCCTGGTTTTCACCGGGAGGTGCCACCCACCCGGGAGTGAGCCCAATAGTCCTAGGGTAGCGCACCAGCCCTTAGTGGGCTGGTGAGGCCAGCCCAAGTGGGCTATGGCGCTAGAAAAATAAAACCAAAATAAAAAAAGAGGGAGGTGGGAAGGGAGAGGAGGACTCCTCCTTCCCCAAACCGAATTGGAGTTGGAGTCCTCCTCTCCACTTCGGCCGATGCCCTAGGGTCTCCCTTCAGCCACAATGCTAGCCCCACCCCTCCTCCTACATTTACTTGCAGTTTTAGGGTTTTTGAGACACAACTTTGCCACGTGCAACTCAAACCTATACCTAGTTATTCCCCTATATCGGATTTCTGCGGAGATCGGACGGAGCCCTGCAGGAATAAATCATCACCATCACCGGCGCACCATGACGCTACCGGGGAACGCATCTACTTCCCTGTCTCTCTTGCTGGATCAAGAAGGCGGAGATCGTCATCGAGTTGTACATGTGCTGAAAGCGGAGGTGTCGTCCGTTCGATGCTAGATCGGGACGGATCGTGGGACGACGGTGATTTGAATCACAAAGTTGTACCACTACATGAATCGTGTTTCTTAACGCTTCCCGCTTAGCGATCTACAAGGGTATGTGGATCCGATCTCCCTCTCGTAGATGAACATCACCATGATAGGTCTTCGTGTGCGTAGGAAAATTTTCGTTTCCCATGCAACGTTCCCCAACATGCACCTCCCACACCAAAGAAATATCGATCTAGTTGGCCAAACTATTATAATATATTGAACAGAAATATGAATCTATGATAATCACCCCATTAAGAATAATATAAGTATTCAAAGGAGACAAAAATATTTATGATGAATAATCTGAACATAAACCGACAATTCATCGGATCCCAACAAATGAAGCGGACAAAAGGAATTACATCATACGGATCAAAGCGAAGATGTGATGATCATTCTATTGAATATAAAAATGAGAGCTTGCCATATAGGTACTGGCCATGGACCCGTAGGTCTGTGGTGAACTACTCACACATCATCTTGAGGGGATCAAAATTGATGAATAGTCCCTCCATGATCGATCCCCCCTCCGCCAGGGTGCCGGAGCGGGGCTCCAAATGGCCTCCTGTTGGAACAGTGACTTGCGGCGGCTTAAAATGTATTTCGGGACTCCCTCTAGAGTTTTTAGGGTAGATGATATTTTGTGAACCAAAGAACGAAGTCGGGATGGCCACGAGGGGGGCACAAGCCATCAAGGCGCCCCCCAGGCCAGGCCATGTTGGCTTGTGGGACCCTCGTGAGGCTTCGAGCCTTCATCCGATGATCATTGGTCTCCTTTTGGTCCTATAAAACCCCAAAAAGGTTCCGGGCAATTGGACTTCATTTGGTATGGAAAACACGCACAAAACACCAACTGGCACTAGGCACTCGGTTAGTAGGTTAGTGCACAAAAATAATATATATTGGTAAGTAAATACCCCAAAAGTATTCTAGAAAGATAATATATTGGCATGGAAGAATCAAAACTATAGATAGTTGGAGACATATTAGGGAGTCCTGCTAATATGTGTCATTCATCCCGGTTCGTGAGGCCAGGGCGCCAGGCGGGCATCATGGGCCATTGGTCCCGGTTCGTGTCAGCCCTTTAGTCCCGGTTCCAGACACGAACCGGGACCAATAGGCAGGGACCGTTTGTATCCCCCTTTAGTCTCGGTTGATGGATCAAACAGGGACCAGGTGGACCATTTGTATCCCACTAAGGGGTGGTGGCAACCGTTCATATCCCCCTTTAGTCCCAGTTAGTGGCTCAACCTAGGACTAAAGTCCCAAACGGTTTGCCTCCCGGTTCGCAAAAGCACAACCGAAGCAGAGTATGACGCCATTTTCTCTGTTCGTCTCCTCTCTCACTCTCTTCTTCCGTTCTCTTCTTCCCCTCTCATCTTCCCTTCTCTTCTTCCGTCATGCCAACTCGCTTCACAGAGGTGCTCGCAGATGGCAACAACAATCTCGATGTCGTGTACACGAACGAGAGTAGGGAGGTACCGCATTTTCTTAGACAGTTGAAGGAACGGTGGCTTGACGTCGCGGTGGATCATGAGTAGTTCTTGGGGCTTGATCTGGAGTACACGGCCGATCAACGAGGTGTTGCCGTCATCCAACTATGTTTCAGACACCATTTCTTGATCTTCCAATGGGCGAGGTAAGTTTTGAGGCTTTCTTTGATCCAAGGTTATGAAAATTGCATATATATAGTGATTTCTTTAGGTTCCATTGGATATCAATATCTAGTTTCTATATATGTTCCATTGGATAGTTAATTGAGGCTTTCTTGATCAATTCATAGGATATGAAAATTGCATAGGATCGATAGCAATATGTTCCATTTTGGAATCCTATAAAGATCAATTTTTCTTTAGTTGTAGTGAAACAATTTTATGCGGTGTTCTTTGCTCCGAGGTTATGAAAATTGCATATAGCAAGTGATCTCTCTAGATTCCATTGGATAGCAATATGATATCTCATAGTTATGAAAATTGCATATAGCTAGTGATCTCTCTAGGTTCCATTGTATAGCAATATGATATGTCATAGTTATGAAAATTGCATATAGCTAGTGATCTCTCTATGTTCCATTGGATAGCAATATGATATGTCATAGTTATGAAAATTGCATATAGCTAGTGATCTCTCTATGTTCCATTGGATAGCTATAGTGATCTCTCTAGATTCCATTGGATAGCAATATGCAATATGTCTAGCTTGTTGCATACTTGCAAAATCGTGGGAGAATATATATATATATATATATATATATATATATATATATCGTAATTAATTTACTGTTTCTTGATCAATTCATATGATATGAAAATTGCATAGGATAGCAATATGTTCCATTTGAATCCTAAATATAATTTTCTCTTTAGTTGTAGCAAAACATTTTTCCTTGTTGCAATAGTATGTAACATTTGTTCCATTTTAATTTCTTGTTGTTGTAGTAGTGACAAGCATTGTCCAGAACTCATGGACTTCCTTCGCAGCGGCATCACTTTTTCTACCATTGACATAACGAACGACAAGCGGAAGATGAGGCACAACATCGGTATTGAGATACCACTTGATTGCCTCATTAATCTCCAAGAGGAATTCAGGCTTCGACATGAGAGGACTTCGATGGCTCATATGGCAGTCGCCTTGATCGACGAGGAGTATGCTGATATGAAGACCAAATTCCCAAAGTCTCGGCACAGACTTTGGTAGAAGGCCCCACTTTGTCATATCAACATTGAGTATGCAACAAAAGATGTACCGCAAGATCCGAATCGTCAACTATTGCCGGTGTAACCTCAGAGCAGGTAGACATTCTGATTCAGACGATTCAGATGAGTAGTGTTCACAACGGTGAACACTTGTATATATATCTATGCTAGCTATTATTATGTACTGTTTGGACTAGTATCATTCTGTACTGCTTGGACCAATTTATATATGTCTAGTTTCTGTTTGTGCCATTATAGTTTCCAAATTTGAATGGTTTAGCCCTTTCTAACTTCATTTTCTACTTTTGAATGGCTTAGCCCTTTCTAACTTCATGGTATCATGCATTTTGACCACATATATATACAAAAAGGACTAAGTTCAAGTAAGTTCAAAAAAATGAAATCCCTTTTGTAATAGATCTGTTTCTGATTGAAACCCTCATACTTCGAAAAAGATTGTCCGATTTGTACACGAAGTGCATCCAGTTTTCGCCTCAACCCTATCAACTTTTTAACACATGCTATGTGGGTGAAATGATGATACCATGGCAATTTTCAACCTACTCAGAGATCATTTGTAGTGCTTTTCAATTTCTGGGCCATTTAGCTCAAAAAATCAGTAAATGCATGAAAAATACCAAATGAACTCATAAAGTGTTGAAAATTGATGATGTGGCCTTGAATGGTGCATTTTGACAACACAAAAAGTCTTGAGTTCAAATAAGTTCAAAAAATGAAATCGCTTTTGTAACATATCTGTTTTTGATTAAAACAGTAATTTAAAATAACCTAAAACCTACCAAATTGAATATAATGATAAAAACACAGTAATATGAAATAGCAGGAAAAAGAATCACTCAAAAATATATTTTTTAGTAAAGTTTGTCACAAAATAAAATAAATAAAGTAAAAGGTGAAACAAAAAAATTAGATTTTAAAAAAAAATGCCACCTACTAGGCCACCACGGCATGAATACGACTAGAAACCAAACCGGAGAGTTGGGCCAGGATTCAGGCCCGTAGAAGCCCGAGTAGGCCCACACGCAGTGAAAAATTAGGCGTGGAAGCGTGCAGTTGAGAGGAGCTCAAGAGTGTGTGCGCACCAGCGCTTATAAACCACTCCCGGTCTCTCTTGGCTAGCGTGGTGGCACTAAAGATCCAACCGCACCGCGGCCGTGGCAGGCTGATACGTCTCCGTCGTATCTACTTTTCCGAACTCTTTTGCCCTTGTTTTGGACTCTAATTTGCATGATTTGAATGGAACTAACCCGGACTGACGCTATTTTCAGCGGAATTGCTATGGTGTTGTTTTTGTGCAGAAATGAAAGTTCTCGGAACGTCCTGAAAATTTACGGAGATTTTTTCTGGAATAAAAGAGAAATACCTGCGCAAAGATCCACGTGAAGGGGCGTGCCAGTCGGCCACAAGCCCCTGGGCAGCGGCCACCCCCTATGGCCGCGCGATGAGGGCTTGTGGGGCCCACGTGGCACCACCGCCCCCAATCTCAGTCCTATATCTTCCGTTTCGCGAGGAAAAAAAAACAGAGAGAAGGTTTCATTGCGTTTTTCGATACGGAGGCGCCGCCACATCCTGTTCTTCATCTGGAGGGCAAATCTGGAGTCCGTTTCGGGCTCCGAAGATGGGAAATCGTCGCCATCGTCATCATCAACCTTTCTCCATCGACAATTCCATGATGCTCTTCATCGTTCGTGAGTAATCTCAGCGTAGGCTTGCTGGACGGTGATGAGTTGGATGAGATCCATCATGTAATCGAGTTAGTTCTTGACGGGGATTGATCCCTAGTATCCACTATGTTCTAGATTGATGTTGCTACTACTTGGCTATGCTTAATGCTTTTCACTAGGGCCCGAGTGCCATGGTTTTAAGATCTGAACCTATTATGTTGTCACCAATATATGTGTGTTTTAGATCCTATCTTGCAAGTTGTAGTCACCTACTATGTGTTATGACCCGGCAACCCCGGAGTGACAATAGCTGGAACCACTCCCGGAGATGACCATAGTATGAGTTCATGTATTCATCACGTGTTGATGCGTTGGTCCAGTTCTTTTTTAAAAGGAGAACCTTAAAATCCCATAGTTTCCATTAGGACCCCGCTGCCACGGGAGGGATGGACAATAGATGTCATGCAAGTTCTTTTCCCTAAGCACGTATGACTACATACGGAATACATGCCTACATTAGATTGACGAACGGGAGCTAGACACATATCTCTCCGTGTTATAGCTGTTAAATTTTGAATCACATCCGTCACACTCATCCATCACCGATCCACTGCCTACGAGTCTTTTACTACTGGTTCTTGCTACGTCACTTTTCCTAGGCTTGTCCCTTGCTACAAAAGGGATTGGGCCACTTTGTTGTTGTCACTTTGCTGCTACAGTTGCTACTGATGTTACTTTTCACTTTGCTGTTGCTGCTACTATTGTTCCTTGCTACCCTGATGTTACTTGTTGCAAGACTTTGTTGGCACTGACATCCTGTCAACAAGGCTTTTTCTGGCGCCATTGATACAACAGTTAGGAATAGTCTGCCTTTTCAACAGATCATTTCTGGCACCGTTGGTATCATACTACTTTGCTACTGATACTTTGCTTGCAGACACTAATCTTTCAGGTGCGGTTGAATCTGACACATTCAGCATCTAATACTTGAGTAAATTCTTTCGCTTCCCGTCGTGCGAACCAACAAATTTGGGCTGAATACTCTACCCTCGAAAAGTGTTGCGATCCCATACGCTTGTGGGGCATCAAGGCTTTTTCTGGCGCCGTTGCCAGGGAGGCACAACTATATTCTCTGAGTCACTTGGGATTGACGTCTGCTGATCACTATGAGGAATCCGAAAGATCCAAAAACTAAAATCCTACCTTCCACTACAAGGAGAGGTAAGGAACTGCCATCTAGCTCTGCACCTGATTCACCTTCAGTTCTGAGTAAGTTTGCGATTTCGCCTCCTGCTAGAAATCTTGATATGTCGCCTGTGCTTGATGATGCTACTTCTGTTGCCCATGATGCTTATGATAATGCTATGCTTGATACTATGCCTGATGATGCTATGCTTGATACTATGCCTGATGATGCTATGCTTGATACTATGCCCGATGATGCTATGCTAGATACTATGCCTGATGATGCTATGCTTGATACTGCTTTGCCACTAGGTGCATCCCTTGATGCACATATTGCTAGAGTTGCTGCTAGATGTGATGATACTTCTGAAACTACCGATACTATTAAAGTAGAACCTGCTACTATGTCTGTTATGCCTTATATGCGCTATGTTATGGACGGAGAGATAGCTGAGTATTTTCTTGCATGTAAGGATAGCTATGATGTTGAGAAACTTCTGCTCAAGTGGAAAGAAAAATCTCTGAACGCAAGGATGAAATACGACCCGAAGTTTGCCACTTCACCTATCTTTGTGACCGATAAGGATTATGAATTCTGTGTCGACCCCGAGTTAATCACTCTGGTCGAATCTGATCCCTTTCACGGTTATGAGTCTGAAACGGTTGTAGCCCATCTTACCAAACTGCACGATATAGCCACCCTATTCACTAGTGAGGAAAAGATCTGCCACTACTATATGCTCAAGTTGTTTCCTTTCTCGCTAAAGGATGACGCTAAGACCTGGTTCACTTCTCTTGCTCCTGGATGTGTGCGTAGCCCCCAGGATATGGTCTACTACATCTTTGAAAAATATTTCCCTGCCCATAAGAGGCAAGTTGCCTTGTAGGAAATATACAACTTTGCTCAAGCTGAAGAAGAGAGTCTCCCACAAGCTTGGGGAGACTTATCCAGCTACTGAATGCTTTTCCTGATCACCCTCTTGAGAAGAATGAGATACTTGATATCTTCTATAATGGACTTACCGATGCTTCCAAAGACCACCTAGATAGTTGTGCTGGTAATGTTTTTAGGGAACGAACCATAGAACAAGCTGAGATTCTGTTGAATAACATCTTGTGCAATGAGAATGCTTGGACTTTTCCCAAACCACCTCCTAAGCCAACTCCAAAGAAAAGAGGTATTCTATTCCTCAGTCCTGAAGATATGCAAGTAGCCAAGAAATCTATGCGAGAGAAAGGCATTAAATCTGAAGATGTCAAAAATCTACCACCTATCGAAGAGATTCATGGTCTCGATAACCCGATATAGGTAGTAGAAGTAAATTCTCTACGTAGGTTCGATGAGAGTGATATTCCTTTTGATAAACCTGCTAGCCTATGCATGGATGAATTTGATAACTTTGTTGCCAAACAACAAAGTTTCAATGATTATGTTAGCAGACAATTGAAACAGAATGCTCGCATGCTTAGTCATTTAAGTGCTTGTGTGGACAGAAATGTCAATGATCATAAGCTTATGAGTAAACATGCCGCTATAATTACTACTCAGGTAGAACAAGTACTTAAAGCTCAAAATGACTTGCTCAATGAGTTGAATGACAATTCCGTCAGAGTCGTCACTAGAGGCGATAGAATGATCCAGGAACCTCTGTATCCTCAGGGTCATCCGAAGAGAGTTGAACAAGAGTCTCAAGGAGTTAGCACTGATGCACCTAGTCATCCTAGAAAGAAGAAGAAAGATGATAGGAACCTGCACGCTAGCAACCCTGTTGCTGCTACCCCTGAGACTCCAAACGATGCCTCTATCTCTGATGCTGAAACACAATCTGGTGATGAACATGAGCCTAATGATAATATCAATAGTGATGTTCATGAAGATGCTCAACCTAGCGATGAAAAGGATGTGGAGATTCAACCTAGTGTTGATCTTGATAACCCACGGCCTAAGAATAGAAGATACGATAAGAATGACTTCACTGCAAGGAAGCACGGTAAAGAATGGGAACCTTGGGTTCGGAAACCTATGCCCTTTCCTCCCAAACCATCCAAGAAAAAGGATGATGAGGATTTTGAGTGCTTCGTTGAAATGATCAGACCTGTCTTTCTGCCGATGCGTCTGACAGATATGCTCAAGATGTCTTTGTATGCTAAGTACATGAAAGATATTGTGACTAATAAGAGAAGGATACCTGATCTTGAGATCTCCACCATGCTTGCCAATTACACTTTCAAGGGTGGAACTCCTAAGAAACTAGGTGATCCTGGTGTGCCCACTATACCTTGCTCCATTATAGCCAACTACGTTAGAACTGAGTTGTGCGACCTAGGAGCCGGTGTTAGTGTTATGCCTCTCTCTCTTTATCGTAGACTTGAACTGGATAAGTTAACACCCACTGAAATCTCTCTGCAAATGGCCAACAAATCAACTGCTTTCCCTATCGGCATTTGCGAGGATGCGCCTGTTGTGGTTGCTAACGCCACTATCTTAACAGACTTTGTTATCTCGGATATTCCTGAGGACGATGCCATGGCTGTCATCCTCGGAAGACCCTTTTTAAACACCGCAGTGGTTGTTATAGATTGCAACAAAGGCAATGTCACTTTCCACGTCAACGGTAATGAGGATACAGTGCACTTTCCGAAGAAACAATATCGAGTACATTGCATCAATGCTATCAAAAAAAACTTCATCAATTCTTATCGGGAGCTTTGAATGCCCTATTCCTCGTGTCAAGATGAAGTATGATTTGCTTGTTGGGGAGATACACATCCCCATTGAGGTGACCTAATGACTATTCAAAAATTCTCCGTTCTCTTTTGCGATTCGAGAAAGTATTGTCGAGGGGATTTGATCAACCCATTGACGGATTTCTTTCGATTACCATGAGATGGATGAATCGAGGAGTCACAAACCTCTGTTCCAAGCTTTCACCTTCGGTTGCTTACAAGAAAAATTGATAGATTTAGTTTAGTTTTCCCTGTTTTCTGTTTTAGTGTCTCGTAGAAAAGTACCCCGAAAATAGAAGTTCTCCAAACGTTGTGAAAATCTAGTATGTTTTTTTCTGAAATATTTGAAAAGTACTAGGACAAAGAGTCTGTATGGGGCCACACCAGTGGGCCACAAGCCCTAGGGGCGCGGGCACCCCCTCGCCGCGCTACCCAGGCTTGTGTGGCCCACAGGCACGCCCTCCACTCATTCTTGCTCCCATCCAGTTCTCCTAACTCTAGACAAAATTGTTTCGCAGGTCAAACTCGTGTTTTGGCTCTTCTTGCTAGGATTTTCGATCTCTTTTCTCAAATCACCGTTCTCTGAACTGTTTTGGGGAAATTACTCCTTGGTAAGTGACTCCTCCATTGGTCCAATTAGTTTTTGCTCTAGTGACATACTCCGCGTATTTTTGCTGCCTTGGTGACCATGTTCTTGAGCTTTGCATGCTAATTCTAGCTGGTCCCAAGTAGTTTTGATGCGTAATACGGTCTCTAGGCACTTGTTGGAGTAGTTGCTACGAGTTTCGTTGAGCCTTATTCACTTTTCCTTAGAGTCACTAAAAATTTCAGAAATTTTCAGAGATAGAAAAGGGAAAAGATGAGGAGGTTCTTGAGAGGCTCTTGAAGCAGTGACCCCAAGGATGATGGGAGTGAGAAGAAGGCCAAGTATCCGGTCCCTCGAGTCACAGAAATTCGCGTGTGCGAATGGCCAAGCGACGCGTTCTTACGCGCCGCTGGAATTTATGAGGACTTTTATCACTTGGTGGAGAACGCGGGCCTTACCGCCTTCGTTGAAGATAAGTGTTCGCAATACCTCCTCCTCACTAATATCTTCGTAATAAGCTTTAACTTCTATCCGAGGAAGAATCCTCCTATGGTTGAGTTTAAACTTTATGATGTCCCCCAGCGCATGTCACCCCAGGATTTTTGCAATGTTTGCAAATTACCTTATGTTGGGGATATTCATGAACCTCGTCCACGGGACTTGGAAGCTTTTATCGGTACAATTGTTGTAGGAGAGGAGAGAGGAGTGTCTTGCGCTAGAGCTGCTGACATTCATTTTCCCATGCTTCGATACTTCTCACTATTTGTGGGAAAATGTTTGATTGGTCGTGGGAAAGCTGGATTACTTAGTTCCCCAGATCTTGCGGTCTTGCGCGAAGCCCTTTATAACGATAAAACTTATAGCTTGGGCGCTATAGTAGCTCAACGGTTGAACCTTAACCGTTCTAAATGTGTTGTCTATGGAGGTATCTAAGCTACCTGTCTTGCCAGACACTTTGAGATACCCATTAGACTGGAGGAGGAAGAAGAGATGCTTCTTCCCGAGATATATCTAGATTACGATAGCATGGTTCGCCATGACTTTCTTGATAGAGATATAGGTGGTAGGATGATTTATAACCTGGTATTTAGTCAGGGTACTCGTGAGACTATTACTTTGCCTGCTCCTTCTTTGTTCAATCTTCATGCAGGCAGGTACACTATTATGCCTTCGGACATCTACGCATATTGGGGCTTAGCCCAACCATAGGTGCCCGTGCCCAAGCCGCCAGTCGAGTACCAGATGCCAGTTTATCAATGGGAGCCGGAGGAGCTCACACAACAGTGGCATGCACAGTCCACTCCGGAGTACCCAGGAGCTGGTTATTTCCCTCCTTGGGAGTAGACCAAGTTAGGCCAAAAGCCTAAGCTTGGGGGAGTACGTGCTCTCACCGACTTTACATTCTTGCTTATGCTTTCACTTTGTTAGCCGGTGTTCACACTTTGCCATTGTATTATCCATGCTAGTTTATTTTTCTTTTTCTCGTTTTCTTTTCGTGTGTCTGTCTAGTTATAAAAGAACCAAAAAAAATTCTTTTTCTTCTTTTGCTTGTTGGGAGCTTTCCCGTGTAGATAGTTTTATTTTTCTTTGGGTCAAGGTAGAAGATATTGGTTACAATGTTTAGTGGCTCTTGCATGCATACTTGTTTAGCTTTAAAGAGCCATATTACTTTGTCTTCTCCTTTGTGTTTGCCTGCAGATTCCAGCGTAGTCCAATGCACGAGCACGCTTATTATTGTTCACATCGTTCGGTCGTGCAAGTGTAAGGCAATAATGACGATATATGATGAAGTGACTGATCCTGGAAAAGCTGGTATGAACTCGATCTATTTTGTTTTTGTAAATATGACTTGCTCATCATGCCTGATTCAGCTTTGTTGTGAGAGAAACATGTTTGCAATGACAACTTAGAGATCATAGTTGCTTATGCCATGCTTATTTACCTAGGAGCTTATAATGGTCTGTCTTGGTTGCCCACATGAATGTTGAGATGACTATGATGTAGTATGATAGGATGGTATCCTCCTATGAACGTTTCAAGTGGCTTGACTTGGCGCATGTTCACGCATGTAGTTGAAACAAAATCAACATAGCCTCTATGATGTTCATGTTCATGGTGATTTATGTCCTACTCATGCTTGCACTCAATGTTAGTTAATCTCAATGCATTTTGATGACTGTTGTCGCTTTCTAGTTGGTCGCTTCCCAGTCTTTTGCTAGCCTTCACTTGTACTAAGCGGGAATACTGCTTGTGTATCCACCTCCATAAACTCAAAGTTGTGCCATATGAGTCCACCATACCTACCTATGTGCGATATCTACCTGCCATTCCAAGTAAATTTGCATGTGCCACTCTCTAAACCTTCAAGAAATAATCTGTTTTGCATGCCCAAACCGCTCATGTGGTGAGAGGGGGCTATTGGTATATTCCATGCTAGGCGTGTTATCCTCGATATGTGTTTATTCACTATCATTCACGAGAAAGGGGCCGGTAATTGGAATTCCCAGTTCCATGCTCAAATCGAAAAGATAATTGCAAACAAAGCTCCCCCAGGATTGATGTTGGTATGGATGGTACCCGAGGATTTGGCTAGGCATGGAGTGTGATTGATTGGTGGTGGGGGAGTCAAAACTTTACTTTTCTTTTTGGGAACCGCCTATAGCATGTGTAGCGTGGAAGATGTTGAGAACTCTTAGTCATTGCGTTGACAATGAAAGCATGCCACCCAAAATTATTATCTCTGTTTTCAAAGCTTGAGCTCTGGCACCTCTGCAAATCAATGCTTCCCTCTGCGAAGGGCCTGTCTATTTATGTTCTTGTTGAGTCATCCTCCTCTTCAAAAGCACCAATTAGAGAGCACCTCTGTCATTTTTATGCTTTGCTTTTAACTGTGTTGAGTATGACTATGACTGGATATTCATGGCCATGCATTACAATGTTTAGTCAGCCTTTGGTCTGTTAAGGTGCTCTGCATTTATGTTTTGCGGTCTCAGAGAGAGCTAGCGAGATACCATCTATTCGTACTGCTTCATGTTGTTTTGATTGAAGTGTTGACACTTGAGGCTTATTATTATTTGCTCGCTACTTGATTATGCCATTGATATGAGTTTGCCGTGAGACCTAGATGTCATTTTCTTATGTGGTTTGATTGTGATGTTGCTGAAATTCTGGTTGTGAGTTAGACATAGTTTCAACAACAAGATCAAACAGAGTTCGTCAAAGTTTTTCTTTTGTCTCTCTCAGTTTGTCAACTGAGTTTCTTGAGGACAAGCAAGGATTTAAGCTTGGGGGAGTTGATACGTCTCCGTCGTATCTACTTTTCCTAACTCTTTTGCCCTTGTATTGGACTCTAAATTGCATGATTTGAATAGAACTAACCTGGACTGACGCTATTTTCAGCAGAATTGCCATGGTGTTGTTTTTGTGCAGAAATGAAAGTTCTCAGAACGTCCTGACAATTTACGGAGATTTTTCTTGGAAAAAAAGAAAAATACATGCACAAAGATCCACGTGAGGGGGCGTGCCAGTGGGCCACAAGCCCCTGGGCCGCGGCCACCCCCTATGGCCGCGCCATGAGGGCTTTTGGGGCCCACGTGGCACCACCACCCCCAATCTCAGTCCTATATCTTCCGTTTCGCCTGGAAAAAAAACCAGAGAGAAGGTTTCATTGCGTTTTGCGATACGGAGGCGCTGCCACATCCTGTTCTTCATCTGGAGGGCAGATCTGGAGTCCGTTTCGAGCTCCGGAGAGGGGAAATTGACGCCATCATCATCATCAACCTTTCTCCATCGACAATTCCATGATGCTCTTCATCGTTCGTGAGTAATCTCATCGTAGGCTTGCTAGACGGTGATGAGTTGGATGAGATCTATCATGTAATTGAGTTAGTTCTTGACGGTGATTGATCCCTAGTATCCACTATGTTCTAGATTGATGTTGCTACTACTTGGCTATGCTTAATGCTTGTCACTAGGGCCCGAGTGCCATGATTTTAGATCTGAAACTATTATGGTGTCGCCAAGATATGTGTGTTTTAGATCCTATCTTGAAAGTTGTAGTCACCTACTATGCGTTATGACCCGGCAACCCCGGAGTGACAATAGCCGGAACCACTCCCGGAGATGACCATAGTATGAGGAGTTCATGTATTCACGGCATGTTAATGCGTTGGTCCGGTTCTTTATTAGAAGGAGAACCTTAATATCCCGTAGTTTCCATTAGGACCCTGCTGCCACGGGAGGGATGGAATATATATGTCATGCAAGTTCTTTTCCCTAAGCACGTATGACTACATACGAAATACATGCCTACATTAGATCGACGAACGGGAGCTAGCCACATATCTCTCTATGTTATAGTTGTTACATGATGAATCACATCCGTCACACTCATCCATCACCGATCCACTGCCTACGAGTCTTCTACTACTTGTTCTCGCTACGTTACTTTGCCTAGGCTTGCCCCTTGCTACAAAAGGGATTGTGCCACTTTGCTGCTGTCACTTTGCTGCTACAGTTGCTACTGTTGTTACTTGTCACTTTGCTGTTGCTGCTACTACTGTTCCTTGCTACCCTTCTGTTACTTGTTGCAAGACTTTGTTAGCACTGACATCCTGTCAACAAGGCTTTTTTCTGGCGCCATTGATACAACAGTTAAGAATAGTGTGCCTTGTCAACAGATCGTTTCTGGCACCGTTGCTATCATACTACTTTGCTACTGATACTTTGCTTGGAGACACTAATCTTTCAGGTGTGGTTGAATCTAACACATTCAACTGCTAATACTTGAGGATATTCTTTCGCTTCCCGTCGTGCAAACCAACAAATTTGGGTTGAATACTCTTCCCTCGAAAACTGTTGCGATCCCATACGCTTGTGGGACATCACAGGCACAGGTTTGTGCCACCAACCGACACGAAATACACCCTTTCGTGTCGGTTATTGGCACCACCCGGGACTAAAGGTCTCTTCTTCCCGCCCATTGGGCTGCTGGAAATTGGCCTTTAGTCCCGGTTTGTGGCACCAACCGGGACAAAAGGTGGGCATTGGTCCCGGTTTGTGCCTCGAATAGGGACCACTGGTTTTCACATATTGGCGGGAGTTGTCTAAATTTCCCGAAACTCTCCCATTTGCCCCCCGAGCTCATCCTCCTCGTCATCACCGACGTCCTGAGCCCATCGACCTCCTCGTCGTCGCCGCCACCCGGAGCCCGTACTGATCCTGCTCGTCACCGCCGCCCCTGATCCAGTCCTCCTCGTCATTGCCGCCGTCCCCAAGCCCGTCGTCGTCGCCAGCCCCGAGCACGTCGACGTCGCCGCCCCTGAGCCCGTCGTCGTCGCTATCGCCGTTGTCGGTGCCGCCCCCGATCTAGTCCTCCTCGTCGTCATCGTCGTCCCCGAGCCCGTCATCATCGCCGTCCCCGAGCACGTCATCGTCGACGCCCCGAGGCCGTCGTCATCGCCCCCGAGCCCGTCGTCGTCCCCCCGAGCCCGTCACCATTTTCGTCCCCCCGAGCCCGTCGCCGTCGCCTCTAGGTGAGTAACCAAATCCCCTTGTTGTTGATATAAATGATAATGTGTTCTAAATGCCGATTATGAAAATGCTAGTGCTAGTCGCCGACCCCGTTCTGACAAATTTCAGGCGATGTATATGTCCTATTTTTAGTAAAGGTCATGCCGAATTTTTTTCATGAATTTTGGCATGACTTGTGCTACAATATAGGACATATCGAGTTCTTGTGATTTTCCAGAATGGGAATTCAATGATATTCCAACAAAACATAGGGCATTTTTTCTATGTCATTTCTCGATGTATGGAACGGGTTGACTTTAGGTGTCGTGGGGGTCGCTTCTCTTTCTTTTCCTTGGGTGCTAGATAGACCTAAATTCAACCCGTTGCATATTGAGTAATAGTGATCTGTGTGTTGATCACTTTTAGGAAGGAAATGTACGACGAAAGGAAATTCGTTATGTGCAAATACTGCCAAGACGAGTGCGGCCTGTGCGACACGCCTCACCTAGTAGATGATAGGCGCTTCAGCATCATGCTGGATGAGGCCTTCGAAGTGGATACAGTAAGTCACAACGACAAGTCTTTTTTCGTAATTAAGCATGACTTCTTTTGCTTCTGTAAGTTCATCTAGTGCCCCTTAGTGATTTTGGTTGTTTGAAGACTTATAGGTTAAGTATCTAATGTGTTCATGAGTGTACATAGGATCTATAAGTTGCTAAGGAGTTTGACTTACACGATGAATATCGACCCCTAAAAATGTATAATCTTCGGGTGAAGAAATTGGTCTGATGCTGAAGATTTGGATCGTGAAGAAATTGCGATGAAATTGATATTCCTCATGAAGATATTGAATATGAGGAGTTCGGTGTGTCCTGAAGAAAAACGATCCGAAGACTTTGAAGCGTGAAGATTTATTCTTTCTGTTTCATTTTCTTCACTCTTGAGTCATAGGAACACCGTACTGTTAAAGGGGGTCGAGGTAACACTATGGAATGAATTTCCTCATGATGCTCAACCCAAGCCTAATCCGACAAAAGCCTCAAGTGAGGAATATGAGAGACATGAGGACTCTCACAGTTGAGGGTCTCGACCGTTGCCGCAATTCGCGCCACATCACCAATCTTATCCACACCAACGGTCATAATATTTAAGGGCATTAATGTCAAATCATGTCGGGATGCTCCAAGGCTATAAACAGCCGCCCCCATAACCATTAGCTAGTTGGCTGCTCCGCAAGAAACTGACACTTGTCATTTAGAGCAACCCTAATTCCTCACAGAGTTTGAGAGTAAATCATCAGTGAGGAAATACCCCAAACACCAAACCACAAACCAAAAACCAAGGGATTGAGCATCACTGAAGAATTTGTTCTTGTGTGGAACTGAAGCCTTTTATCTTTGAGGACTGTGCATCCTCCAGACGATTAGGCATCATGGTCTAGAACTATCCAGCAGTCAATTGTGGATCGCCGGGTGACCAAGTTTGTGAGGGTTTGGAAGTCTGTCCTGAAGACTTACCACGAGTGTTGGGCAAGGACTGTGTGTCCTTAGCTCAAGGAGAATACGGTAGGGATTGTGTGTCTTTTGGTTTCAATATCAAGCCGCTCCAAACCAGACGTACAACTATCACAACAGTTGGAACTGGGTCATCCACCTCTGTCTTCACTGTGATACGGGTTCTATTTCTTCAACTCTTTCAATTCCTCAATATTGTATGTTGAAGATTTTCATTGTCACTATTTGAAAAATTTGCTGAAGACTTTCTCTGAATTAATCAACCTCAAATTCTTCACGCGAGTTAATCCTCACCCGCTTACTCTGTGCCTGCGTACTGTGCAAACTGTTTTTCATATTCCTCATATAGAAAATTACTGTAGTGGTACTTTGTACCCATGATCCTTTGTTGTTTCCCCTGTAAGTTATTCATGAGTGAGGAATTTCCTCAAAAGGAATTTACTTAGTGATGAAATTCTAAAAATCTCCTATTCACCTCCTCTAGTCGATATAACGCCCTTTCAATTGGTATCAGAGCAAGGTACTCCTTTGTTCTATGTGATTTTTGTTTAACCACCTGGAGTTTTAGTTATGTCGACTGCAGGCATGATCAAGGTTAGTGCAGGATGTCCTACTTTCGAAGGAAAGGACTTTCCCTTCTGGAAGACCAAGATGCAGATGCATCTACAAGCTATTGACAATGATCTCCGGTATATTGTGGAACATGGTGTTCCCTCCATCACTGCTACTGTCTCTGTCGCTGATGTGAAGAAATTCAAGCAACTTGATTCTCAAGTGAAGAATATCATTTATGGCCATCTAAGCAAAGGTCAGTATGGCAGAGTGTGTGCTTTGGGCTCAGCAAAACTAATCTGAGGTTGTCCAAAGTCATTGAAGGAGTATCAACTCAGGTGACTCTCGTGTTGATGTTCTTCGCAGTCTCTTCAATCACTTCAAGAAGGTTGACACTGAAAGCTGCCAAGATACCTTTGATTGCCTCACTGACATATCAAATGAAATGCAAGGACTGGAAGCTCGAGACATTACTAACCATGAAGTTGTGAAGAAACTTCTAAGATGTTTGGATTCATCATTTGGTACACTGGTTCTGATGATTCAAGAAAGACCAGACTACAAGATGCTTGATCCTGCTAATATACTCGAAAGACTCAATACTCATGAATTCCAACAGGAAGAAAAGAGAGATCTATATTGAGCAAGCTATTCTAGACCTTGTGCACTGAAGGCCAAAGCAATTTCCTCATCTGAAGAAGAAGACTCGGATTGCAGCATTGGTGATCATGAAGAACTTGGACAGGAGCTTGCAATTCTCGTGAGGAAATTCCAGAACTTTACAAGACGTGGCCAGTTTCATAAATCTTCAAGAACAGACATGAGGAAATCAGAATCTTCATCTGAGGACAACAAGAAAGAACCTGCCACAAATGCAGGAAATCAGGTCACTATATTGGTGATTGTCCTCGTTGGGTGAAGGAATCAAAGAAGAAGAAATACAAGGATGAAAGTTCTGATGGCTCGAAGAGAAAGAAGAAATCTTCAAAATCCTCATCCTCAAAGTCCTCATCGCACAAGAAGACTAGTTTCAGAAAGGCTTGGGCAATTATTGGCAAGGAAATGGATTTTGAGGCAGAATCTAAGGAATGTGATGAAGAGGAGGGTTCTGAAGAAGACTCAGAATTTGGTGTGGCTAGTATTGCACTGGCTACCACATTCCTCAGCAAGTCAATCTTCAACCTTGATAAAATGACAACGCCATCTACACTAATGAATATGATGATGACTTCTCTCCAACCTATTGCTTCATGGCAAAAGGTTCAAAGGTACCGAATGACACTTCCTCCTCCGATTCAAGTGACTGAGAACCTGATGATTATAAAAAACCCAGTTACAGTAAACTTGCCGACATTGCAACTAAACAACAAACTGCCCTTGAATAGCTTCAGAAACTGATAGACAAAATCGATGACCTGTTGAATGATGAAATGAATCTTACCCAAATCCTCACTTAAGATATGAAAGGTCTTCAATCCAGATTAGATAATCTTCAAGATCGTCATGGCACACTCTTGGCTGATCATGAGAAACTTTCCTATGAATTTCTTCAAAGGAAACTTGATCTTGAGAAGATGAGGATCACTCATGATGATCTTCAAATGGAAAACGATTCATTACTTGCTCAATAGATCAGTGTCGCTCAGGTTGAAATCATTCCACCATGTCTCAAATGCATCAAACGTGAAACTGCCAAATCTTCACCACAATCATCAAATTCTTCTATTGCTACAAATTCTTCAACTGCTCATGTGGTATCAAATTCCTCACCTAAGGAAACGACAAATGTCACTGATGAAAATGCAGGGCGGAAGGAATTGTATGTGATAGGCATGTACAAAAGTCTCAAAGGGCATCAAACCCTTTGCGATGTGCTCAAAAAGCAGATTTTGAATAGGAACCCGAGGAAAGAAGGAATTCTCTTTGAAAGGAAACTGAATGCTAATTGATCATACTGGAAACCTGGGCAGTATCCCAAAACCTCATGGGTTGCTGCTAAAGGGCCTCCTGTTGATCCATCCTATCTAATAGGCTTTGCATGTGAATTATCCTATTCCTCAGATGAGTCATTTGACTCCAACTATAAAGTATTCAAAAATCAATTTGGTGAAGTATTTTCTCGATATGTTGGAACTAATTGCAGGAATGGACCACCCCTCTGGAAAATCTGAGTCTGCAAAAGTTGCCTTGAAAATCTTCAGGTGAATGTCCTCATGATACCACCAAATTCTTTAAGAGGATCAAAATCCCCAACTGGTCAAAACTATGCTCGTATTCATGCTAATGCTACTGACATGCAGGTAATGTACAAGGGATATGAATATGAGCATTACTCCTCAAATCATTATGTTCATAAATCCTCAAAGAACTTCTCTGCCTATTCATTTGAGTACTCTAACCCCCCTACTATGAAGAGAACTGCATTAGCTTCAATGCCCCCTTTGACATGTGGTGCTCGCAGGATGATGAACTCTTTACCACCCCTTCATATGTGGGTGGTGAAGAATTTGAACTAATCACTTCTCTAGGTCAGGTCTCTAGATGAAAATCATCATCTGAAGAATTTGTTGGAGACCTGAGGAAAATGCTTGATTGGACGCAAGCTAACATTGATGAAATGATACCATTTCACACGTCCTCAAATCTACTGTTTATGATGAAATTCATATATGATGAAATTGATATCATATTCTTCAAGTCTGAAGCATATGAGATGGTAACTTATACTAATTCATCTGCAGGATGACATACCCAAGAGTACTGAGTGGGTTCTTGATAGTGACTGCACACACTACATGACTGGTGACAAAAGCTTGTTGATGAATATGCCACCGACACCATCACCACTAAAGCAAATCACTTATGCTGACAAAGGTAAAAGCAAGGTATTGGGACTTGGCAAAGTGGTTATTTCCAAGGACAGCCATATGGAGAAAGTGATGCTTGTTGAATCCCTTGGGTTTAACCTCATGTCAGTCTCAATGCTTTGTGATCTTGAAATGGTTGTTATCTTTGGAAAATATAGATGTGTTGTCATCATGGAATCTGACAGATTCAAAGTCTTAGAAGGTGTTAGAAGAGGGGATTTGTACATTGTTGATTTCTCTACAGGTCCTCAACCAGGCACATGCTTACTAGCAAAAAGCTCAGAAGGCTGGCTATGGCACCGAAGACTTGGTCATGCAGGTATGAGGAATTTGTACATGCTGGCAAAGAAAAAGCATGTCATTGGCATCGAATCAGTCCAATTCCTCAAGGACCACCTTTGCGGTGCTTGTGAATCTGGAAAAATGACCAGATCCAAACACCCCTCGAAGACTATCATGACTACTACTAGTACATTTGAATTGCTTCACATGGATTTATTTGGACCTACTCATTATGCCACTCTAACAAATGCAACATCTTTATACGGCTTTGTCATAGTTGATGATTATTCCATATACACTTGGGTGCATATCATTCTGTATAAAACTGAAGTGCAGGAAGTCTTCAAATGATTTTCCTCAAGGGCCTCGACGAACTTGAGCGTCAAGATCAAACACATCAGGAGTGATAATGGGACAGAATTCAAAAACACTAGTCTTGATGCTTATCTTGATGAACATGGTATTACTCACGAATTATCTGCTCCTTATACTCCTCAACAGAATGGCGTCGTCGAAAAAAAGAACGGGACTCTGGTTGAGATGGCATGAACCATGCCTGAAGAATGTCAGACTCCTCGTCGTTTATGGCCTGAAGCAATCAACATTGCTTGCCATATCATCAACAGGGTATATCTTGACAAATTCCTCAAGAAAACTTCATATGAACTCCTCACTGACAAGAAACCGTATGTAAGTTACTTCAAAGTCTTTGCTGCAAAATGTTGGAATAGAGATCCTCACCATAGCTCAAAGTTTGCACCTGAAGCACATGAGGCTTTTGTGCTCGGTTATGGAAAAGACTCGCACACCTACAGAGTCTTCAACGACTATCCCAACAAGGTTGTTGAAACTGTAGATGTGCGGTTCGATGAAACTAATGGCTCGCAAAGAGAGCAATTGCCTCCTGATCTAGATAAATTGTCTCCTGAGGAAGCAATCAAGCTCAAAGCTACTTAAGACATTGTTTCTACTGAGGAAATTGCTGAAGAAATCACTCCCAACACTGATGAAAATCAAGAAGATGCTCGTGAGGAAATTGCTCCAGAACAAATTCCTCAGCCCAGACGAAATCCTCAACCACCTCATCCGAGGATTGCAAATGAAGTAGAACTTGAAAAAATCCACGATGACATCAACGCACCAGGTCCTCTCACTCACTCAAAAGCTTCACACTTAGTTAACTTTTGTGGGCTTTCTTCTTTTGTGTCTATCACAGAACCTTCAAAAGTTGTTGAGGCTTTCATGGAACCTGGGTTGATTCAAGCCATGCAAGATGAACTTCTTCAATTCAAGTTAAATGACGTGTGGGAGCTCGTCAAACGACCAGATCCTTGCAAGCACAGTATCATCGGCACCAAGTGGATTTTCCGAAACAAGCAAGATGAGGATGGTCAAGTGGTGAGGAATAAGGCACGGCTTGTAGCCCAAGGCTACACACAGGTTGAAGGAATTGACTTCAATGAAACTTCTGCACATGTCGCTAGACTTGAAGCTATTAAAATACTACTTGCTTATGCTAATCATCATAACATTACCTTATATCTACTGGATGTGAAAAGTTCATTCCTCAATGGTAAGCTTGAGGAAGAAGTATATGTTGCTCAGCCCCCAGGTTTTGAGGATCCGAAGAATCCGGACAAAGTCTTGAGACTCAAAAAGGCACTATATGGCCTCAAGCAAGCCCCTCGGGCGTGGTATGATACATTGAAGGAATTCCTCATGAAGAAAGGCTTCAAACCTGGTTCACTCAATCCAACTCTTTTCACAAAATCCTATAACAATGAACTATTTGTGTGCCCAATATATGTCGATGACATCATATTTGGCTATACTGACAAACGTTACAGTGATGAATTTGCTTACATGATGAGTGAAGAATATCAGATGTCTATGATGGGGGAGCTGAAATTCTTCTTAGGTCTTCAAATTCATCAACAACGCAATGGCATATTCATATCACAGGAGAAATACCTCAAGGATGTTGTGAGGAAATTCGACATGCATGAATGCAAAGGCGCCAAGACTCCCATGCCTACCAACGGCCACCTCTGCACTGACGAAAATGGTAAAGAATTCGATCAGCAGGTATATCACTCAATGATTGGATCTTTACTGTATTTTTGTGCTTCTAGGCCAGATATAATGCTTACTGTTTGCATGTGCGCACGTTTTCAAGCAAAACCGAAGGAATCACACCATAAGGCTGTGAAGCATATTCTTCGATACTTAGCTCACACACCAACTCTAGGATTATGGTACCCCAAGGGCTCAAATCTTCATCTTGTGGGACATTCTAATTCTGACTATCTTGGTGACCGTGTGGATCGAAAGTCAATGTCTGGCACTTTTCATTTCCTCGGAAGATCATTAGTCTGATGGTCCTCAAAGAAGGAGAACTGTGTTTCTCTCTCCACTGCCGAAGCTGAGTACATTGATGTTGGATCATGCTGTGCTCAATTGCTATGGATGAAGCAAACCCTCAAGGACTACGGCATCAACATGAACAATGTGCCTCTCTACTGCGACAATGAGAGTGCAACCAAGATTGCATACAACCCAGTACAACACTCGAAGACTAAGCACATCCAGATTCATCCTCATTTTCTTCGGGACCATGTCCTCAAGGGCAATATCATCATCGACCATGTGAAGACAGACAATCAACTAGCTGATATGTTCACTAAGCCCTTGGATGAGAAAAGGTTTTTCAAGTTGCGGTGTGAGCTAAATATCTTAGAATCTTCAAATGTTTTGTAAAAACATGCACATCCTAACACTTATGCAAAATTGATGACTTAGATGTGCAACACACGAAGAATCGATTTTCTTCAATCAATGAAGAATATCACTCTTAGTGTGAGGAAATCAATGAAGAATCTGGTTCTCACGGCCCTACGACAATTGTACGCGGCGCCTGAAATCATCATTCTTATACGGTGGGTCATGCCACCACCAACTTTGAAATTCTTCAAGCTGTTTTTCTTGAAAGTTGAAATTCATCAACCTGACGCTTTGTCACAAAATCCTCAAGTTGGTCAAAATCTTCAAAATCCTCAAAATACTTGATGATCTTCATTTGCCTATATATATATATATATATATATATATATATATATATATATATATATATATATATATATATATATATATATATATATATAAACTGTAATTTCAAAGTCCTCAACGACATTCACTTATAGCTATTTCTTCAATTTGATATTTCATCTAAGTGAATGTGATCGGACCCTACTCCCCTCTATCCTATACTCACCCAGTCTATTCAATTCATCATATGTGTTCTACTTGAAACTTTGTTCAAAATCCTCACTATGTCCTTGTCAGCTGAGGATTTTGCAACGAAATCCTCAAATCTTCAAAAATAGTTTTTATATTGTTAGACAGTAACTGAACCCCACTTCCCACGATCAGATAAGCACGATCTCCACCGCTTTAATCTCAGGCTACACGTGTCATGCGGAGACGAATGGGCAAGGGCAGTTCGGTCCGAAAGTTTCGGCCGGACCGTTTTCACCTGAGCTATAAATATGTCCTTAACCCTTCTGTCCAAACTCTTCGTTCTCTCGTCCTTCTCCCCGCCTGAAGCACAAAACCTAGCACCATTGCTAGCAATCTCTTCGCTGGTGAGGAACAACTTCACTGCCTCGACCTCTCCGTCGCCGAACTCTCGCCGGAAGCGGAAGATCTACATCCGCCGCCGTCGTAGCAATCTTCTGCCGACAAGTTAGGGCGAAGCAGACTCGAACCGAAGAGCATCTTATTGTTACTGCCTCTATTCTTCGTGCTCGCCATATAGGGTAATTAAAATCCTATTTTACTGTCCCTTTCGATCTACTATTTTACCTTAGATTCGAGAAATCTGTTTTTCCTCAGTGTCTATCAGCTTCGCACACTCTATTCCTGAAACACTTGATGAAATTCACTAAGCCACTAAAATTCTTCGCGTGATTCCTCAATTGTGCAAAATTTTGAATCTGCACAACTCTGGAACCCAAGATCAGAGAGATTTAGACAAATTCCTCAACCCACTGTTCAAATTCCTCAACTTTTAAAAAATTCAATTTCTTCAAATCTGAGAACGCATATGACCTCCACAAATTCCTCGCACCTATACTCTGTTCACAGTTACAAAATGTCAGCTCATGAATCTCTAGGTTCTCATCAACATAACTCATTTGCAACATTCCTCGAATAAACTTTGCCAGTGTCATCAGAATCTTCAAGAGTGCAAATTCCTGAGCAAAAGCATCAGTTGAAGAAAATGGAAGATGACAGAAAGAAAAAGGGTGGAAAGAAACTTGAACAGAACACTAAAATTGATATCCCTGAGGATATATATCTTGATTACTGTACGCCAGATGAGCAAGAACCTATGCTGAAGCGCAAAATTTGGCTTCAAAAGATAGAACGCAGGTGGTCTAAGGAGTGGAAGGAATGTTGCTTCGTCACTCCAAAGTATGCAAAGAAATTCGCCCTCAAGCCACCTTCCAAAAGGCCTCCTCTTGGTGATCATCAGGTTGCACATCCCTCAAGCATCAAAACAGTTGAGGATTACCCTGAGGAGAAAGACAAACACTTCAGAAGAAAGCAGAAGCTGCAGTGAGGAAATTCAATGAGGAATCTGCTGCTGCCACTGCAGCCACCTCTTCTGCTGCTAAAGCTTCTGGTACAGCTATTCCTCAAGTGAAATCTGTGCAAAAGAAACCAAAGGCTTCAAAGCCTCAAGAACAATTGCCTCAGAAGGCAGCACCTATGCCAAAACCTTCAACAGCTCCACAGGCCTCAAAGCCTGAACAAAAGCAGATTATCAAGAATTAGCCTGCTCACTCTAGCTCCTCTGTACCATCTGCCACGAGCTCAGAGACAAAGTTTTCAGCAACACCCTTGAAGACTAAAATGACTGCTGGAAGGGGCATCAGGCCCAGCCCAAGAAAATTCATCAACATCCCTTCTGCATCAGAAGGAAGTGACGAATTTGATGAATAACTCTTCAAGCCATCATTAGAAACAAGGAGGAACGAGTTGCACAAGCTTCAGGCAGCTCTATTCCTCTTGCCATGTATCCCAAGGTTCTGCTGGACTTCATCAACGTCTGGTATGAAGATCCAAGCACCCCCATTGATGACTTGAAGCTTCCCCCAGGTATCAGTCATATGGTGGCCACATTCATCAATGGGGCGAAATGGAAAGAGACACAAGTCAAGCAAGCAAAGGCTGCAAAACTGAAGAAGGAGAAATTCCTGAAGCAGAATTTCCTCAACTTGACACCTGAAGATCTTGTGTCCAGTGCTACTTCGATAGAGACCTTCCGTCGTCTCTTGAGCTTGCATAGGTTTTCCCTTGAAGAGGAAAGGGTGATGCAGCACAGGAGTAGTAAGTATTTCCCTCAGTTTGAGAACCAAGGTATCAATCCAGTAGGAGAATCTCTTCAAGTCCAGAGTACCTGCACAAACACAATAAGCTTTTACCCAATGCTTTAAAGGGTTGTCAATCCCTTCAAGATTGATTGCAAAGTGAGATCTGAAGGCGGAAAGTGCAACGAAGTAAAAGTGTAAGGCTGAAAATATGGTGTGGAGTAGACCCGGGGGCCATAGTGTTCACTAGAGGCTTCTCTCAAAATAGCAAATATCACGGTGGGTGAACAAATTACTGTCGAGCAATTGATAGAACCGCGCAAAGTGATGACGATATCTAAGGCAATGATCATACATATAGGCATCACGTCAGAGACAAGTAGACCAATACTTTCTGCATCTACTACTATTACTCCACACGTTGACCGCCATCCAGCATGCATCTAGTGTATTCAATTCATGACGAACAGAGTAACGCCTTAAGCAGGATGACATAATGTAGAGACATAATCTCAAACCAATGATGAAAACCACATCTTTTTAACCTTGATGGTAATAACATGATGTGTGCCTCGCTACCCCTTCTGTCACTGTGTGAGGTCACCACACGGTATGAACCCAAACCCAAGCACTTCTCCCATTGCAAGAATCATAGATCTAGTTGGTCAGACAAAACCCACAACTCGAAGAGAGCTACAAGGATATCAAATCATGCATATAAGAGATCATAAGAAACTCAAATAAGATTCATAGATAATCTAATCATAAATCCACAATTCATCGGATCTCGACAAACACACCGCAAAAGAAGATTATATCGAATAGATCTCCATGAAGATCATGGAGAACTAGGTATTGAAGATCCAAGAGAGAGAAGAAGCCATCTAGCTACTAGCTATGGACCCGTAGGTCTATGGTGAACTACTCACGCATCATCGGAGAGGTCATGGTGTTGATGAAGAAGCCCTCCATATCCGAATCCCACCTCCGGCAGGGCACTAGAACGTGCCCCAGATGGGATCTTGCGTAGGCAGAAGCTTCCGGCCGCGGAAAAGTACTTTCGATGATCTCCTGATTTTTTTGGGATTTTAGGGAATTTATAGGCGAAACACCTAGGGCAGAGGTGGCCCAGGGATCCCACAAGCCTGGGAGGCGCGGGCCCCCCTGGCTGCGGCTAGGGGGCTTGTGCGGTCCCTGCAAGCCCCTGCCCTGATTCTCACGCTTCCCAATCTTTTTCTGTTTTGGAAAAAATCTTTTTGGCAGTTTTGTTCCGTTTGGACTCCGTTCAAAATCCGCCTATGAAAGGGGTCAAAAACATGGAAAAACAGGAATTGGCACTTGGCACTGAGTTAATAAGTTAGTCCCAAAAAATATATAAAAGGCATGCAAAACATCCGAAGTTTGACAAGATAATAGCATGAAACCATCAAAAATTATAGATATGTTGGAGACGTATCAAGCATCCCCCAGCTTAACTCCTACTCGTCCACAAGTAGGGAAGTGATAAAGACTGAATTTTTGATGTGGAATTCTACCTAGCATACTTGTCCTTTGCAACTTCTTTCGTGTGACATGAATGTTAAGATCCGTAAGATTCAAAACAATAGTTTGCTATTGACATGAAAACAATAATACTTCAAGCAAACTAGCAAGGTAATCATGAACTTTCAAAATAACAAGGCCAAGGAAAGCTATCCCTACAAAATCAAATAGTCTGGCTATGCTCCATCATCCTCACACATCTAATGTAAATCATGCACAACCCCGGTATTGGCCAAGTACTTGTTTTCGCACTCTTACTTTCTCAAACTTTTTATAACTATCACGCAATACATGAGCGTGTGCCATGGATATAGCATTATAGGTGGAATAGAGTGTGGTCGTGGTTGTGAGACAAAAAGGAGGAGATGGTCACATTGACTCGGCGTATCAAAGGGCTATGGAGATGCCCCTTAATAGATATCAATGTGAATGAGTAGGGATTTCATACAAAGGATGCACTAGAGCTATAAGTATGTGAAAGCTCAAAAGGATAACTAGTGGGTGTGCATCCAACTTCCTTGCTCACGAAGACCTAGGGAAATTTTGAGGAAGCCCATCATTGGAATATACAAGCCAAGTTATATAATAAAGATTCTCACTAGTATATGGTGGTGGCGAAACAAGAGGCTCTCAATCAAGAAGAACATGGTGCTATTATGAAGCACAAGTGTGGAAAAAACATAGTAGCATTGTTCCTTCTCTCTTTTTATCTCTTTTTTTACATATTTTTTTGGTTGGGCTCTTTGCCCTCTTTTTTCTCTCTTTTTTTTATTTGGGCTCTTTGGCCTCTTTTTTTCCTCACATGGGGCACTCTAATAATGATGATCATCACACTTTTATTTACTCACAACTCAAAGCTTAGAAATGACTCTATAGGAAATGCCTCCGACAGTGTACTCGGATGTGCAACGATCTAGCTTGGCGTATGATGTTGAAACATCTCACTAGCTATCTTACAATCATGCAATGGCAATATGAGAGCGACGGCACAAGTCATGAGACGGAACGGTGGGAGTTGCATGGCAATATATCTCTGAATGTCTATGAAAATGCCATAGTAGGTAGGTATGGTGGCTGTTTTGAGGAAGGCATATGGTGGGTTTATGTACCGGCGAAAATTGCGCGGCACTAGAGAGGTTAGGAATGGTGGAAGGTGAAAGTGCATCTATATCATGGACTCACATTAGTCATGAAGAACTCACATACTTGTTGCGAAAGTTTTTATTAGTAATCGAAACAAAGTGCTAAACGCATACTCCTAGGGGAAGGGTTGGTAGGTGTTAACCATCGCGCGATCCCGACCTCAACACAAAGGATGACAATAAATAGATCAATTATGCTCTGACTTCCTAACATAGCGGTTCACCATACGTGCATGCTATGGGAATCACTAACTTCAACACAATTATTTCTAGATCCACAACACCCTACTAACATAGCTCTTAATATTACCAAATCCACGTCTAAAAACTAATTGAGAGGAATCAAGACTTCTCTTTCTACTCAATGCACATGAAGATGGCGGTTTTTGTATCCTCTTTAGGTACCTATCACCTTTGGGACTACTTTCATAGCATAAGCAAACTACCAAGTCACGCACTGCCGTGCTCTAAAAGATCTAAGTGAAGCACAAAGAGCAAAATTATCTAGCTCAAAAGATATAAGTGAAGCACTATGAGCATTCTAGCAAAATCATGATGAGTGCATGTCTCTCTCTCTAAAGGTGTGCAGCAAGGATGATTGTGACAGAACAAAAATAAAAGACTCCTAAGATACAACACGCTCCAAGCAAAACACATATCATGTGGTGAATAAAAATATAGCTCCAAGTAATGTTACCGATGGATTGAAGACGAAAGAGGGGATGCCTTCCCGGGACATCCCCACGCTTAGGCTTTTTGGTGTCCTTGAATTTGTCTTGGGATGCCTTGGGCATCCCCAAGCCTGAGCTCTTTCCACTCCTTATCTGTTTGTCCATGAGAACATCACCCAAAACTTGAAAACTTCACAACACAAAACTTGAAGAGAAACTCGTGATAACATTAGCACAAGAAAACAAACTACCACCTCTTTTGGTACTGTAGCAATCTTGATTTATATTTATATTGGTGTTGGGCAACTGTATTCTCACTGTTCCATGGCTAGTACCCCCCCCCCCCGATACTATCCATAGTTTCATCAAAATAAGCAACCAACTCAACAAAAACAGAATCTGTTAAAAACAGACCAGTCTGTAGCAATCTGTATACTTCGTATACTTCTGGTACCTCAAAAATTCTGAACAATTAGGACTTCCTGGGAAAAAGTCATATAAACCAGCAGCAAAACAAATCAACTCAAAATCTCTTTCTCAATAAAAATGAAAAATCATCTCGTGAACGAAAAGTTTCTGTCTTTTTCCAGCAGGATCAACCAACCATTACCAAGACTAGTCATAAAGGTTTTGCTTGGCTCAAACACAAAAAGAAACACAAAAAACACAATCACAACAGAATTATGATGGTGTGGATGCAACAAAACAGAAAGAAAAAGAAATAAATACATTGGTTTGCCTCCCAACAAGCGCTATTGTTTAACGCCCTTAGCTAGGCAAAAAGCGATAGAATCACGTATCGTCGTCTTTGGTGCTCAAACCATAAGTAGCCCTCATCATGCTTTCATAAGGCAATCTTATTTTCTTTCTAGGAAAGTGCTATATGCCCTTCTTTAAAGGAAACTGAAATCTAATATTCCCTTCCTTCATAAAGATGATAGCACCGATAGTCCTTAGGAAAGGTCTACCAAGAATAATTGGGCATGTAGGATTACAATCAATGTCAAGCACAATGAAATCCACGGGTTCATAGTTCCTATTTGCAATAATAAGAACAACATTGATCCTTCCCATGGGTTTCTTGATACTAGAATCCGCAAGATACAAATTAAGAGAACACTCTTCAATCTCATTAAAACCCAGAACATCACATAAAGACTTTGGAATCGCGGAAACAATAGCACCCAAATCACACAAAGCATTGCATACATAGTTTTTAATTTTGATTTTGATAGTAGGTTTCCACTCATCATGAAGCTTTCTAGGTATAAAGACTTCCAATTCAAGTTTCTCTTCAAGATATTTTATCATAGCTTCGACGATATGATCGATAAAGCCTTGTTTTGGCTATAAGCGTGTGGAGAGTTTAGCATGGATTGCATCAAGGAAATGCATTCAATGAAGGAGCAACTATCATAATTGAATTCCTTGAAATCCAAGGTAGTAATTTCATTACCACTCAAAGTTTTAATATCTTATACTCCACTTTCAATGCTTTTAGCATAGAGATAGATGGACTCCGAATCATTGGGGCGTTTTTCAACCAAAGTGGATTCATATCCAGCCCCATCATCATTAGGTTTGACACACGAAAACAAAGATTCAATGGGAGTCACACCAAGCACTTTAAGATCTTCGTGATTCTTATCACGAGATCACGCCTTTTTAGGCCATTCATGTCTAGCGTGAATTTAGGCGGTTCTATGTTTGCTCTCACTCATGGAAACACGCATAGCTTTCAAAGTTTCATCCATATTGATCTTGGGAGGAGTACATCTAACTTTCAAAGCATCAATATCACTAGACATTCTATCAATGCTCCTAGCCAAATCATCAATTTTGAGTAGCTTTTCCTCTATGGACGAATTGAAAATCTTTTGCGTGTTGATAAACTCTTTGATATTACTCTCTAGATCAGAGGGTAATCTATTGTAATTTCCATGAGTATTGTTGTAGGAGTTGCCAAAGTTATTAGAGGGGTTACTAGGAAAAGGCCTAGGAACATAGTTTCCTCTAAAAGCATTGTTGTTGCCAAAATTATTCCTACCAACAAAATTAACGTCCAAGCTAGCATTGCTACTCTCAATCAAAGAAGACAAGGGCATAACATTAGGATCTAAAGGAGCACTTCTACTAGCAACAAAATTCATTAACTCATCCATCTTAGCACTCAACGGGTTAATTTCTTCTATAGCGTGTACCTTCTTACTACTAGGTGACCTTTCAGTGTGCCACTGAGAGTAGTTCGTCATGATATTGTCTAGGAGTTTCGTGGCTTCTCCTAACGTAATTTCCATGAACGTTCCACCTTAGGCGGAGTCCAAGATATTTCTAGAAGCGAAATTCAAGCCAGCGTAGAAGATTTGTATAATCATCCAAACACTCAAGCCATGAGCGGGACAATTTCTAATCATCAATTTCATTCTCTCCCAAGATTGTGCAACATCTTCATGATCAAGTTGCCTAAAATTCATGATATCATTACAGAGAGAGATGATCTTAGCCGGCGGAAAATACTTGGATATATAAGCATCTTTGCACTTATCCCAAGAATCGATACTATTTTTGGGCAAAGACGAAAACCAAGATTTTGCTCGATCTCGCAACGAGAAAGGAAAAAAGCTTCAACTTAATCACATCATTATCCACATCTTTCTTCTTTTGCATATTGCAAAGCTCTATGAAGGTATTAAGATGGGATGCGGCATCTTCACTAGGAAGGCCGGAGAATTGCTCTTTCATAACAAGATTCAGCAAAGCGGCATTGATTTCGTATGACTCCACACTAGTGGCGGGAGCAATCAAAGTACTAATAAAATCCTTATTAGTAGTATTTGAGAAGTCACAAACTTTGGTGTTTTTAGTCATGGTGATTTCGGCAAGCAAGCAAACACACAAGCGAACAAAGAGCAAGCGAGAAAAAGGGCGAACAAAAAAGGCAAACGAAAAAGGCAAAGATTTTTTTGTAAATTTTTGTTTTTCACAAGTGGGGGAGAGGAAAATGAGAGGCAAAAAAGTAAATGCCAGAGATGAGTTTGTGACACTTACTTGGATGAGTTCTTGACTTGATCCTCCCCGGCAACGGCGCCAGAAATCCTTCTGCTACGTCGACAGAAACCTTCTGTCGTCTCTTGAGCTTGCGTTGGTTTTCCTTGGAAGAGGAAAGGGTGATGCAGCACAGACCGGTACGTATTTCCCTCAGTTTGAGAACCAAGGTATCAATCCAGTAGGAGAATCTCGTCAAGTACAGAGTAGCTGCACAAATACAAAGAGCTTGCACCCAATGCTCTGAAGGGGTTGTCAATCCCTTCAAGATTGATTGCAAAGTGAGATCTGAAGGCGGAAAGTGCAACGAAGAAAAAGTGTAAGGCTGAAAATATGGTGTGGAGTAGACCCGGGGGCCATATTGTTCACTAGAGGCTACTCTCAAAATAGCAAATATTATGGTGGGTGAACAAATTACTGTCGAGCAATTGATAGAACCGCGCAAAGTGATGACGATATCTAAGGCAATGATCATACATATAGGCATCACGTCCGAGACAAGTAGACCGATACTTTCTGCATTTACTACTATTACTCCACACATCGACCGCTATCCAGCATGCATCTAGTGTATTGAGTTCATGACGAACAGAGTAACGCCTTAAGCAAGATGACATGATGTAGAGGGATAATCTCAAACAAATGATGAAAACCCCATCTTTTTACCCTTGATGGCAACAACACAGTGCGTGCCTCGCTACCCCTTCTATCACTGGGTGAGGTCACCGCACGATATGAACCCAAAACCAAGCACTTCTCCCATTGCAAGAATCATAGATCTAGTTGGCCAGACAAAACCCACAACTCGAAGAGAATTACAAGGATACGAAATCATGCATATAAGAGATCATAAGAAACTCAAATAAGATTCATAGATAATCTGATCATAAATCCACAATTCATCGGATCTCGACAAACACACCGCAAAAGAAGATTACATCGGATAGATCTTCATGAAGATCATGGAGAACTTGGTATTGAAGATCCAAGAGAGAGAAGAAGCCATCTACCTACTAGCTATGGACCCGTAGGTCTATGGTGAACTAATCACGCATCATCGGAGAGGTCATGGTGTTGATGAAGAAGCCCTCCGTATCCGAATACCCCTCCGGCAGGGCACCAGAACGTGCCCCACATGGGATCTTGCGGAGACAGAAGCTTGCGGCGGCGGTAAGTACTTTCGATGGTCTCCAAATTTTTGATGGGATTTTAGGGAATTTATAGGCGAAAGACCTAGGGCACAGGTGGCCCAGGGAGCCCACAAGACTGGGAAGCGCGGGCCCCCCTGGCCGCGGCTAGGGGGCTTGTGGGGTCCCTACAGGCCCCTTGCCCTGATTCTCAGGCTTCCCGATCTTTTTCTGTTTCGGAAAAATCTTTTTGGCAGTTTCGTTCCATTTGGACTCCGTTCAAAATCCTCCTCTGAAAGGGGTCAAAAACTTGGAAAAAATAGGAACTGGCACTTGGCACTGAGTTAATAACTTAGTCCCAAAAAATATATAAAAGGCATGCAAAACATCCAAAGTTTGAAATGATAATAGCATGAAACCATCAAAAATTATAGATACGTTGGAGACATATCATCCACCCAGGCGGAAATGAAGACGTTGACCGACAAGTACATGAATCTATCTGATCGTCGAAGTGTCAAGTCAAATTTTATCAAGTTTGCAACTGATGCAGTTGATGAATTTAACAAGAAGGTTCCTCCTCCAGTAAAGCCAAAGCTGTCTGAGTCGAGCTACTCTGTTCAGCTGACTGAAGAAGATGAAGCTGAAGAACATGTTGTTGAGGAAATGCCTCAAGATAATCGAGCTGATGAACCTGTAATTGAGGAAATACCTCAAGACACTCCAGCTGATGAATCTGCTCCACCTGAAGAAAATGCTTCAGCTGAGGAAACTACCAGGCCTGATACCGCACCAGCTCCTGAAGAGAAAATTCGTTCACCTCAATTCTCAAAGGTGAAGAAAATGGTTCCATCTGCATTAGACGTGAAGAAAACCAAGGCTGCTGAGAAAGAAGCGAAGAAAAGAAAAGCTTCAATGATCTCAGAACCATCAGAGGCCAAGCGCCCCAAGTTACCTCAGACAAAGTCTTTAACTGCTCCAGTGGATGTTGTGCCTTTGAAGGTAGCTCCATCATATGCACTTATTCCCTTCTAAAGTGGCTATGTCATTCTAGAAGAAGATGAGGAAATGAAAAATGTTGAATCTGAAGAAACCATGGATGAGGAAATACAAATTGATGATATTCCTCAGTTCCTCATTCCTCACAAAACATTTGATGAATCTGCTCAAGGATCAGCTGCAACAGCTGAAGATTTTGCCTCCTCCACCAAGGAAATTCATCAAGCTGAGGAAAATCCTCAACCGGCGGAAAATCCTCAACCTGAAGAAAATCCTCAACCTGAGGCACAGGCTGAAGAAAATGCTCGTACACCCAATACTAAAACTACTATTGTTGTGGTCAACACTGAAACAACAATGATAGTATCTGCTCAAGAACAGCAACATAATCTTCAACCAAAGCAAAATCAGCCTTTTTCGAAGAGGCCAAAGTTTCAAAAGGAAGCGTTCTATTTAGAACGAATGTATTTCATCGACGACAATCCATATGACAAGCTTCGCATCAGGCACAGGAAGTTTTGGACAAGGACTCAGCTCAACTACTATGCCTCTGTGCTCTATGGGAGGAACAAAATATTTCAGCACACGCATATTCCTCATGTTGAGATGGAAGAAATTCCTTGCTTTGCCCCAGTCCTCAATGTTCTTCATGAAGCGGGACTGCTGCCTCTCTGCACTGATATCAGTGATTGGAATAGTGATATAGTTCTTCAGTTTTATGCTACTTTGCACATCTATGGAGACCTGAAGGATATCAACACTTGGGTGTTGGACTGGATGACTCGGCAAACACATTACAAAGCACCTGCCACTGAGCTGCTGCGAGTGCTTCCAGTTTCAATTCCCTTAGAACAAGTTGTGCTGATGTATGATGAACGGGAGTTGCCCAACAAGCTGATGGAAGTCCTCATGAAGCCTTTGGCCAAGGATCAACCTCCAAGAACGACCTTTCTGGTTCAATACTTGAAGTATGAGCCACAAACTGTCTAGAGGATCCTGTGCAGTGTCATCGCTCCAATCAAAGGCCATGATGATGAAGAAGATGTCATAGGCATCATGAATAATATCCTCTTCAACATCATCCATGGCATACCAATAAACCTTCACGACTTCTTCCTGAGGACTCTGGCCGACAATGCTATGTCACCCTTCGACTTGAAGATTTACGCTCCATGAATCATGAGATTCATCAGACACAGGTCAGGCATCAACTATCATGCTGATTGCAACAATCACATTGGATATCTGCCTCCTATCAGAGTCAACAAGAAGACTTTTGAGCCTTTTGAAGGAAAAGGAAAATCTGTCATCGATGAAGGAAGTCGGCCCCTTGATGGCCAGTTTCGCGAACCAGAAGCATATTCTTCATGGGATGACATTGAAACTCAGGAGCCGCCTAGCCCTATTGCCCCAAGGATATTGACTAACAGAGAACTACTCCTCAGTGTTCATCACAAGGTCGATCGCAATCACAAATGGGTCAAACGCCAATTCAGTGCCATTGTGAAAACCCTTAACAAGAGTTAGAATGCAGTGAAGAAAAATCACTACTATCTTCATGAGGTTTTTGATCGCACCTGGGCCACTCTGGCTCATCTAAAGACTCAAGAAGAACTAGATGAATTCGAGTTTACTCACGACTTCGACTGGTCATGGCCTCCCAAGAAGAAATTCAAGCCAATTCCAGTTCTAGACCTTGAGGACAGTTCCTTTTCTTCATTCCGCACTGTGGAATATGATGAAGAACTAGAAGACACTGCCACTGGCCCAAGGAGGAAGCCCGTCACCAAGAATCCTCACGCGTCATCTTCATCAGCCAAGAAGTGAAAGTCTTCATGGGGCGTTAGTCCTCAGTTTTGTCCCTTTTTGGCACTTGATGACAAAGAGGGAGAAATCTAAGAGTTAGTCTTCAGGCGGGATATATTTTGGGGCTTACGAACTTTATTAAATTACAAACTCTTGGTTCTTCGAAAGTGTTTTATGTAATGAGTTGTAACTTAAGCCAGATGGTACTCTGACGCTTTTGAACGTGTTTCCTCGCATGCTTATTCCTCAAAATACTAATGCACACATGCTGGAATTCGTCAGATACCATTTAACATCATGCATTCTCAAATTCTTCATATTATATGTCACATATATGCATGATTTACAAGATACAGGGGGAGATCTCCATGATATAAATCATCAATGTGCATTTGCTGTGAAAAGCAAAATCCTCAAAATATGCACATCTTCAGGGGGAGTCTCTCGGTATCTTGATTTCAAATTCCTCAAAATGAGTATTTACACTTCATATTTTTATCCCCGTTCAAAACTCAACCTAATTATCATCAACCACCAAATAGGGGGAGATTGTAAGTGCATCTAGTGCCCCTTAGTGATTTTTGTGGTTTGAAGACTTATAGGTTAAGTATCTAATGTGTTCATGAGTGTACAAAGGATCTATAAGTTGCTGAGGAGTTTGAATTACACAATGAATATCGAGCCCTAAAAATGTATAATCTTCGGCTGAAGAAATTGGTGTGATGCTGAAGATTTGGATCGTGAAGAAATTGCAATGAAATTGATATTCCTCATGAAGATATTGAAGATGAGGAATTCGGTGTGTCCTGAAGAAAAACGATCTGAAGACTTGCAAGCATGAATATTTATTCTTTCTGTTTCATTTTCTTCACTCTTGAGTCATAGGAACACCGTACTGTTAAAGGGGGTCGAGGTAACACTACGGAATGAATTTCCTCACGATGCTCAACCCAAGCCTAATCCTACAAAAGCCTCAAGTGAGGAATATGAGAGACATGAGGACTCTCATAGTTGAGGGTCTCGACCGTTGCTGCAATTCGCGCCACATCACCGATCTTATCCATACCGACGGTCATAATATTTAAGGGCTCTAATGTCAAATCATGTCGAGATGCTCCCAGGCTATAAATGCCGGGATGCTCCGCAAGAAACTGACACTTGTCATTTAGAGCAACCCAAATTCCTTAGAGAGTTCAAGAGTAAATAATCAGTGAGGAAATACCCCAAACACGAAACCACAAACCAAAAACCAAGTGATTGAGCATCACTGAAGAATTTGTTCCTTTGTTGAACTGAAGCCGTTTACCTTTGAGGACTGTGCATCCTCCAGACGGTTAGGCGTCATGGTCTAGAGCTATCCAACAGTCAATTGTTGATTGCCAGGTGACCAAGTTTGTGAGGGTTTGGAAGTCTGCCATGACGACTTAGCATGAGTGTTGGGCGAGGACTGTGTGTCCTTAGCTCAAGGAGAATATGGTAGGGACAGTGTGTCCTGGGACTGTGTTTCTTTTGGTTTCAATACCAAGCCACTCCAAACCAGACGTACAACTGTCACACCAGTTGGAACTGGGTCATCAACCTATGTCTTCACTGTGATACGGGTTCTATTTCTTCAACTCTTTCAATTCCTCAATATTGTTTGTTGAAGATTTTCATTGTCACTATTTGAAGAATTTATTGAAGAATTTCTCTTAATTTCCTCAACCTCAAATTCTTCACGCGAGTCAATCATCACCCGCTTACACTATGCCTCCGTACTGTGCAAACTGTTTTTCATACTCCTCATCTAGAAAACTTCTATAGTGATACTTTGCACCCCTGATCCTTTGTTGTTTCCGCTGCAAGTTATTCATCAGTGAGGAATTTCCTCAAAAGGAATTTCCTCAATGATGAAATTCTAAAAATCTCCTATTCACCCCCATTCTATTCGATATAACGCACTTTCAGCTTCAACTTATAATTTTTATTTTTTACTATTCTACTAGTGTATCCCCTGCCATGCAAGAATTTATGTCTTGGATAAGATTGGTTTCAGTACTGAAAAAACTATGGAGGTAAAGATAGTTCACTTGAGGACCGAGCATGGTTATACTTTTTCCTTAAACTTGTACAACGCAGACACATACTCCTTTTTTAAATGCAACACTTGGGTAGCACTATGCAAGGCTTATGCATTTGAGCCTAATATGCTTATCACCTTTGATATTCACGCGGAAGATGAAATTTAAGGTATATCGACATCTGGGTCGATGTGCAGACGCTTACCGTTCTACCATTGACAGCTTATTTATATTGTTTATTTAAAAATAATTTATATTTTTTATTTAAAAATAGTTGACAACTTATTTCCATTGACAGCTTATTTTCGTTCTTCAAAAAATGTACGGAAGATAGTAGACAGAACCTATTACTACAATGATGAAGGAGAGTTAACTTGTAAGGACAAATATCATCTTGTCGCATTTATCAATGATCTTGAGAATTACTATACCTATCAGCAAACTCCTCCACATTATGGTCAATACGTGCCACTAGTGCATGTGGTGAACTACAGTCATATGCATGGAGATTGCATGGTAAGATTTTCTACTATTACGACATCCGTGCATCTTTTGCATAAATTCTTGTAAAACTAAACTACATTGCTAGCTACAAAGTTATTACTTTGTTTTTGAATAGAAAATCCCAAAGGGTTGTGTGCCTCATCTGATGTTTCCATGAAATCGCGTTGATGTTATGAGCATATGGCAAGCATAGCCAGGTGAGCCTAGGTATCTGCATCACTCCTGTCCATAGCGGGTTTCTAAGACCGCTGAAATGACAATCAAAGATTGGAAAAAATGTATGGTCAATCGTAGAGAGCTACTTGGAAGCAACATTGTAAGTAGGCCAAGAATTGAAGACAAGATGATCTCCATTCTCCATAATGGAGAGTTAGGGCCTATCTTGTTTTATGATATTCTACCTAAGAGAGGGTAGAGTAGTTCCCATGAGAGAGGAGCAGGTCCTAGGTAAAATGTGTTATTATGTGCTACAATGTGTTATACTTTATGGTGATGAGGAGGAGGAGTTGTGATTATGGCTAGTGATCAACTATTGTTATATGATGTCTCGTTGACAAAAATGATGATTAAATAGTGTTGGTGGTAATGACTATGATGATTATTAGCTATAGTGATGCAAGAGTTTTTATGTTAATATGATGATGATGTTGATCATGATTATCATGGTGATTTGTTATTATGATCATAATTGGTTATTATATCATTGGGGGAAGGATAGCGGATTAGATTCATTTGGATGGATCAAAAGTGACCAAAATTTGAATTAGTAGGATCGTCGTCTTATTAATTCAATTTTTGATTCATTTGGATGAATAAAATCCATGTTTCTTCCTCACATTGATATAATAATTCATCATGAACATAATGATATAAAAACCTCTTAATTGGTACTGTATCAAAATTTGTATAACGGCGTATAAATACACTAAAAATTAAAAATAATGAAAAACAGATTACTAGTAGCACAGGTTTGCAGGAACGCTACAAATAGTTGTCTTATCACTAGAGCTAGTATGATACACGCTACAACTATATGTCTTAGCAGTAGCGTGTCTTACACGCGCAGCCTGTAAGTAATAGCTGTAGCGCCTTACTAGTAGCGCGGTAAGCCGCGCTACTACTAGGCTTTTCCCTAGTAGTGGACACTCCTCTCTATTAGGTAGCTAACATAATATGAAACCACTAAATTAACCCTCCAAAAAAACCAACCTCACCATTAAAAAAAACAGCTTCGGTCAGATGCTGACGCCTGGATGCCATTTGGTCCCGGTAGGTGTGACCAACCGGGACTAAAGGCCCTTGTCCCTAGGCTCCATGCAGCGGCCACGTGGAGAACCTTTGGGCCCGTTTCATAAGCCAACCAGGACTAAAGGTTTGAGCCTTTAGTCCCAACCCTTTAGTCCCGGTTCCAGAAGCGGGGCTAATGGGCCTCTGGAACCGGGACAACTGGGCCTTTTTCTACTAGTGAAGGGTGGGCACTCGTTCACTCAGGGTCGATCCCCCTCTATAGTTGCACCCCGTCCTCTCTTATACTGGCCACGGTCCTCTTCCCTGAAAACACAAGGCGGGAAGGGTTACCACAACGACCAGTTTGAAGGGGGGCAAGACTGTGGCTTATCCTATCAAAAGTTTTCTTTGCGAGCAAAAGCTTCTTGTCGTGACGCCTTGGTGTTCTCGGGGATGACCCCCATCCCGGCGAGCCCCCTATCTTGGCCTTCTTGCACCAAAGTGGAAATATTTGGAGATTTCTTTGGGAAACAACGATATCTCTGCTCCCTTATCACGAACGAGGATAGCCTCCTCATCCAAAGCTACTCGCACGGCTCCTGGCAGTGCTCGGCGTGGCGTGCATGACCCTCGTGACGAACCAGGGCCGTGCAACCCCGCTAGGCCTCCCTTTGTTAGTACGCCCCACGAGGGCCTCGGGGGCATCCTAGGGAAGTGACCTTGCGAGGAGGGCTTCGCATGGATCCTGATGATGCTTGCCGACATGCGCCTCGCGAGGAGGGGTCCCTCGCGAGGGACCTTCCCGTGGAGTCCGATAGTGGGTTGTGCTTGGCCTATGGCATGCATCACGTCTTGAGCCGCAGTTAGACGGGCCTGGGTGCCCCCAGTTCCACGGGTGAGACAAGAGTGACACAGAACTAGCTCCAATTCATCAATATAATGTAGGCATGTATTCTGTATATAGTCATACGTGCTTGTGATAAGAACTTGCCTAATGACGTGATCCAGTTATCAAGCAACAACACCTTGTTCATAATCAGAAGACACTGGGGGCAACTAACATACCGAAGGACAAAGGGAATGACATACGGGATTATATGAATCCTTGGCACTGAGGTTCAAACGATAAGATCTTCGTAGAATATGTGGGATCCAATATGGGCATCCAGGTCCCGCTATTGGATATTGACCGAGGAGTCTCTCGGGTCATGTCTACATAGTTCTCGAACCCGCAGGGTCTGCACACTTAAGGTTCGACGTTGTTTTATGCGTATTTGAGTTATATGGTTGGTTACCGAATGTTTTTTGGAGTCCCGGATGAGATCACGGACGTCACGAGGGTTTCCGGAATGGTCCGGAAATGAAGATTGATATATAGGATGACCTCATTTGATTACCGGAAGGTTTTCGGAGTTACCGGGAATGACGAATGGGTTCCGGGAGTTCACCGGGGGGGCAACCCACCCCGGGGAAGCCCATAGGCCTTGGGGGTGGCACACCATCCCTTAGTGGGCTGGAGGGACAGCCCAAGAAGGCCCTATGCGCCATAAGAAGAAAATCAAAGAGAAAAGAAAAAAGAAAGAGGAGGAGGTGGGAAAGGGAAGAAGGACTCCACCCACCAAACCAAGTTGGACTCGGTTTGGGGGGAGACCTTCCCCCCTTGGCTCGGCCGGCCCCCTTGGGGCTCCTTGAGCCCCAAGGCAAGGCTCCCCCTCTTCCCCCTATATATACGGAGGTTTTAGGGCTAATTTGAGACGACTTTTCCACGGCAGCCCAACCACATACCTCCACGGTTTTTCCTCTAGATCGCGTTTCTGCGGAGCTCGAGCGGAGCCCTGGTGAGACAAGATCATCACCAACCTCCGGAACGTCGTCACGCTGCCGGAGAACTATTCTACCTCTCCGTCTCTCTTGCTGGATCAAGAAGGCCGAGATCATCGTCGAGTTGTACGTGTGCTGAACGCGGAGGTGCCGTCCGTTCGGCACTAGATCGTGGGACTGATCGCGGGACGGTTTGCGGGGCGGATCGAGGGACGTGAGTAAGTTCCACTACATCAACCGCGTTCACTAATGCTTCTGCTGTACGGTCTACAAGAGAACGTAGATCACGCATCCCCTCTCGTAGATGGACATCACCATGATAGGTCTTCGTGCGCGTAGGAAAATTTTTGTTTCCCATGCGACGTTTCTCAACAGTGGTATCAGAGCTAGGTTCATGCGTAGATGTCTTCTCGAGTAGAACACAAAAGTTTTTGTGGGCGGTGATGTGGGTTTTGCTGCCCTCCTTAGTCTTTTCTTGATTCCGCGGTATTGTTGGATTGAAGCGGCTTGGACCGACATTACTCGTACGCTTACGAGAGACTGGTTTCATCGCTACGAGTAACCCCGTTGCTCAAAGATGACTGGCAAGTGTCAGTTTCTCCAACTTTAGTTGAATCGAATTTGACCGAGGAGGTCCTTGGATGAGGTTAAATAGCAACTCATATATCTCCGTTGTGGTGTTTGCGTAAGTAAGATGTGATCCTACTAGATACCCATGGTCACCACGTAAAACATGCAACAACAAAATTAGAGGACGTCTAACTTGTTTTTGCAGGGTATGCTTGTGATGTGATATGGCCAACAATGTGATGTGATATATTGGATGTATGAGATGATCATGTTGTAATAGATAATATCGACTTGCACGTCGATGGTACGGCAACCGGCAGGAGCCATAGGGTTGTCTTTATACTAATGTTTCTGCTTGCAGATGCGTTTACTATTTTGCTAGGATGTAGCTTTAGTAGTAATAGCATGAGTAGCACGACAACCCCGATGGCGACACGTTGATGGAGATCATGGTGCGGCGCCGGTGACAAGAAGATCGTGCCGGTGCTTTGGTGATGGAGATCAAGGAGCACGTGATGCTGGCCATATCATGTCACTTATGAATTGCATGTGATGTTAATCCTTTTATGCACCTTATTTTTCTTAGAACGACGGTAGCATTATGAGGTGATCTCTCACTAAAATTTCAAGACAAAATTGTGTTCTCCCCGACTGTACACCGTTGCTACAGTTCATCGTTTCGAGACACCACGTGATGATCGGGTGTGATAGACTCAACGTTAACATACAACGGGTGCAAAACAGTTGCGCACGCGGAACACTTGGGTTAAGCTTGACGAGCCTAGCATGTGCAGACATGGCCTCGGAACACATGAGACCGAAAGGTCGATCATGAATCATATAGATGATATTATTAGCATAGGGATGCTTACCACTGAAACTATGCTCAACTCACATGATGATCGCACTTGAGCTAGTGTAAGTGGATCATGAACCACTCAAATGACTAGAGAGATGTACTTTTTGAGTGGGAGTTTAGCGAATAATTTCATTAAGTTAAACTCTAATTATCTTGAACATAGTCTAAGTCCACTTTGAATATATTTGTGTTGTAGATCATGGCTCACGCGACAGTCACCCTGAATTTTAATATGTTCCTAGAGAAAGCTAAGTTGAAAGATGATGGAAGTAACTTTGTAGACTGGGCTCGTAATCTTAAGCTAATCTTACAAGCTGGGAAGAAGGATTATGTCCTTAATGCTGCTCTAGGAGATGAACCACCCGCTACGGCTGATCAGGATGTTAAGAACGCTTGGTTAGCACGTAAGGAGGACTACTCAGTAGTTCAATGTGCAGTCTTGTATGGCTTAGAACCGGGACTTCAACGTCGCTTTGAGCATCATGGAGCATTTGAGATGTTCCATGAGTTGAAGTTTATCTTTCAGAAGAACGCCCGGATCGAGAGGTATGAGACATCCGATAGATTCTATGCTTGCAAGATGGAGGAGAACTCGTCTGTCAGTGAACATGTGCTCAAAATGTCTGGGTACTCAAACCGTCTAGCTGAGCTGGGGATTGAACTCCCGCAAGAGGCTATCACTGACAGAATCCTTCAATCTCTGCCACCAAGCTATAAAGGCTTTGTGTTGAACTACAACATGCAAGGGATGAACAAGTCTCCCGGCGAGTTGTTTGCGATGCTGAAAGTCGCAGAGTCTGAACTCCGTAAAGAGCATCAAGTGTTGATGGTGAATAAGACCACTAGTTTCAAGAGAAACGGCAAAGGCAAGAAGGGTAATTCAAAGAAGAGCGGCAAGCCTGTTGCCAATCCGATGAAGAAACCCAAAGCTAGATCTAAGCCTGAAACAGAGTGTTACTATTGCAAGGGCATGGGTCACTGGAAGCGCAATTGCCCCAAGTATCTGGCAGATAAGAAGGCGGACAAAGAAAAATCAGGTATATTTGATATACATGTTATTGATGTGTACTTAACCGGATCTCGTAGTAGTGCCTGGGTATTCGATACCGGTTCTGTTGCTCATATTTGCAACTCGAAACAGGAACTGTGGAATAGACGAAGGCTGGCGAAAGATGAAGTGACGATGCGCGTAGGAAATGGTTCCAAGGTTGATGCAATCGCCGTCGGCACAGTTTCACTTCAGTTACCATCAGATTAGTTATGAACTTGAATCATTGTTATTTAGTGCCTACGTTGAGCATGAACATTATATCTGGATCTTGTTTATTGCGAGATGGTTACTCTTTTAAGTCAGATAATAATGGTTGTTCTATTTCTATGAGTAACATCTTTTATTGTCATGCACCCAATGTGAGAGGATTGTTCATATTGAATCTTGATAGTGATACACACATACATAACATTGAGACCAAAAGAGTTAGAGTTAACAATGATAGCGCCATATTTTTGTGGCACTGCCGCTTAGGTCATATTGGTGTAAAGCGCATGAAGAAACTCCATGCCGATGGACTTTTGGAGTCACTTGACTTTGATTCACTTGACACGTGCGAACCATGCCTCATGGGCAAGATGACTAAAACTCCGTTCTCCGAAACAATGGAGCGTGCAAGTGACTTGTTGGAAATCATACATACCGATGTGTGTGGTCCGATGAGCTTAGAGGCATGCGGCGGATATCGTTATTTTCTCACCTTCATTGACGATTTGAGTAGATATGGTTATGTCTACTTAATGAAGCACAAGTCTGAAACATTTGAAAAGTTCAAGCAATTTCAGAGTGAAGTTCAAAATCATCGTAACAAGAAGATCAAGTTCCTACGGTCTGATCGTGGGGGTGAATATCTGAGTTTCGAGTTTGGTGCTCACTTAAGACAATGTGGAATTGTTTCACAGTTGACACCGCCTGGAACACCACAGCGTAATGGTGTGTCCGAACGTCGTAATCGTACTTTATTAGAGATGGTGCGATCTATGATGTCTCTTACCGATTTTCCGTTATCGTTTTGGGGTTATGCATTAGAAACAGCTGCAGTCACTTTAAATAGGGCACCACCAAAATCCGTTGAGACGACACCATACGAACTGTGGTATGGCAAAAGGCCAAAGTTGTCATTTCTTAAAGTTTGGGGATGTGATGCTTATGTCAAAAAGCTTCAGCCTGAAAAGCTGAAACCCAAAAAGAGATAGTTGGGTACACCTTCTATCTCAAATCCGAGGGCAAAGTGTTTGTTGCTAAAAACGAAGCTTTTCTCGAGAAGGAGTTTCTCTCGAGAGAATTGAGTGGGAGGAAGATAGAACTTGACGAGGTTGTCGAACCTCTCATCCCTCTGGATGGTGGCGCAGGGCAAGGGGAAACCTCTGTCGTTGTGACGCCGGTTGAGGAGGAAGTTAATGATAATGATCATGAAACTCCGGTTCAAGTTTCTGTCGAACCACGCAGGTCGACGAGACCACGTGCTGCTCCAGAGTGGTACGGTAATCCCGTCTTATCAATCATGTTGTTGGACAACAATGAACCTGCAAATTATGAAGAAGCAATGGTGGGCCCAAATTCCAACAAATGGCTAGAAGCCATGAAGTCCGAGATAGGATCCATGTATGAGAACAAAGTGTGGACTTTGGAAGTACTGCCTGAGGGCCGCAAGGCTATTCAGAACAAATGGATCTTTAAGAGGAAGACGGACGCTGACGGCAATGTGACCGTTTATAAGGCTCGACTTGTGGCAAAGGGTTTTTCGCAAGTTCAAAGTGTTGACTACGATGAGACATTCTCACCCATAGCGATGCTTAAGTCCGTCAGAATCATGTTAGCAATAGCTGCATTTTTCGATTATGAAATCTGGGAGATGGATGTCAAAATGGCGTTCCTTAACGGTTTCCTTAAGGAAGAATTGTATATGATGCAACCCGAAGGTTTTGTCGATCCTAAGAATGCTAACAAGGTGTGCAAGCTCCAGCGATCCATTTATGGACTGGTGCAAGCATCTCGGAGTTGGAACAAACGCTTTGATGAGGTGATCAAAGCATTTGGGTTTATACAAGTGGTTGGAGAATCTTGTATTTACAAGAAAGTGAGTGGGAGCTCTGTGGCGTTTCTAATATTATATGTGGATGACATATTGCTGATTGGAAACAACGTAGAGTTTTTGGAGAGCATAAAGGATTACTTGAATAAAAGTTTCTCTATGAAGGACCTAGGAGAAGCTGCTTACATTCTAGACATTAAGATCTACAGGGATAGATCAAAACGCCTTATAGGCCTTTCACAAAGCACATACCTTGATAAAGTTTTGAAGAGGTTCAAAATGGAACAGTCCAAGAAAGGGTTCTTGCCAGTTTTACAAGGTACGAGATTGAGTAAGACTCAGTGCCCAGCAACTGATGAGGATAGAGACCATATGCGCACCGTCCCCTATGCTTCAGCCATTGGTTCTATCATGTATGCAATGTTGTGCACTAGACCGGACGTTAGCTTGGCCATAAGTATAGCAGGTAGGTTCCAGAGTAATCCAGGAGTGGATCACTGGGCGGCGGTCAAGAATATCCTGAAGTACCTGAAAAGAACTAAGGAGATGTTTCTCGTGTATGGAGGTGACGAAGAGCTCGCCGTAAAAGGTTACGTCGATGCAAGCTTTGACACAGATCCGGACGACTCTAAGTCGCAAACCGGATACATATTTATTCTTAATGGGGGTGCGGTAAGCTGGTGCAGTTCCAAGCAAAGCATCGTAGCAGATTCTACATGTGAAGCGGAGTACATGGCTGCCTCGGAGGCGTCTAAGGAGGGTGTCTGGATGAAGCAATTCATGACGGATTTTGGAGTGGTGCCAAGCGCACTGAATCCAATAACCTTGTTCTGTGACAACACGGGTGCCATTGCCTTAGCAAAGGAACCACGGTTTCACAAGAAGTCCAGACACATCAAACGATGCTTCAACCTCATCCGCGACTAGTCGAAGGGGAGGACGTAAATATATGCAAAGTGCACATGGATCTGAATGTAGAAGACCCGCAGACTAAACCTCTTCCACGGGCAAAGCATGATCAACACCAGAACTGTATGGGTGTTTGATTTATTACAATGTAATTCGCATGATGATGTGAGGGCTAGATTATTGACTCTAGTGCAAGTGGGAGACTGTTGGAATTATGCCCTAGAGGCAATAATAAATATAGTTATTATTATAATTCATGTATCAAGATAACCGTTTATTATCCATGCTATAATTGTATTGAATGAAGACTCATTTACATGTGTGGATACATAGACAAAACACTGTCCCTAGCAAGCCTCTAGTTGGCTAGCCAGTTGATCAAAGATAGTCAGTGTCTTCCGATTATGAACAAGGTGTTGTTGCTTGATAACTGGATCACGTCATTAGGAGAATCATGTGATGGACTAGACCCAAACTAATAGACGTAGCATGTTGATTGTGTCATTTTGTTGCTACTGTTTTTCTGCGTGTCAAGTATTTGTTCCTATGACCATGAGATCATATAACTCACTAACACCGGAGGAATACTTTGTGTGTATCAAACGTCGCAACGTAACTGGGTGACTATAAAGATGCTCTACAGGTATCTCCGAAGGTGTTCGTTGAGTTAGTATGGATCAAGACTGGGATTTGTCACTCCGTGTGACGGAGAGGTATCTCGGGGCCCACTCGGTAATACAACATCACACACAAGCCTTGCAAGCAATGTGACTTAGTGTAAGTTGCGGGATCTTGTATTACGGAACGAGTAAAGAGACTTGCCGGTAAACAAGATTGAAATAGGTATGCGGATACTGACGATCAATCTTGGGCAAGTAACATACCGAAGGACAAAGGGAATAACATACGGGCATCCAGGTTCAAACGATAAGATCTTCGTAGAATATGTAGGATCCAATATGGGCATCCAGGTCCCGCTATTGGATATTGACCGAGGAGTCTCTCGGGTCATGTCTACATAGTTCTCGAACCCGCAGGGTCTGCACACTTAAGGTTCGACGTTGTTTTATGCGTATTTGAGTTATATGGTTGGTTACCGAATGTTTTTCGGAGTCCCGGATGAGATCACGGACGTCACGAGGGTTTCCGAAATGGTCCGGAAATGAAGATTGATATATAGGATGACCTCATTTGATTACCGGAAGGTTTTCGGAGTTACCGGGAATGACGAATGGGTTCCGGGAGTTCACCGGGGGGGCAACCCACCCCGGGGAAGCCCATAGGCCTTGGGGGTGGCACACCAGCCCTTAGTGGGCTGGAGGGACAGCCCAAGAAGGCCCTATGCGCCATAAGAAGAAAATCAAAGAGAAAAGAAAAAAGAAAGAGGAGGAGGTGGGAAAGGGAAGAAGGACTCCACCCACCAAACCAAGTTGGACTCGGTTTGGGGGGGAGACCTTCCCCCCTTGGCTCGGCCGGCCCCCTTGGGGCTCCTTGAGCCCCAAGGCAAGGCTCCCCCTCTTCCCCCTATATATACGGAGGTTTTAGGGCTGATTTGAGACGACTTTTCTACGGCAGCCCGACCACATACCTCCACGGTTTTTCCTCTAGATCGCGTTTCTGCGGAGCTCGGGCGGAGCCCTGCTGAGACAAGATCATCACCAACCTCCGGAGCGCCATCACGCTGCCGGAGAACTCTTCTACCTCTCCGTCTCTTTTGCTGGATCAAGAAGGCCGAGATCATCGTCGAGCTGTACGTGTGCTGAACACGGAGCTGCCGTCCGTTCGGCACTAGATCGTGGGACTGATCGCGGGACGGTTCGCGGGGCGGATCGAGGAACGTGAGGACGTTCCACTACATCAACCGCGTTCACTAATGCTTCTGCTGTACGGTCTACAAGGGTACTTAGATCACACATCCCCTCTCGTAAATGGACATCACCATGATAGGTCTTCGTGCGCGTAGGAAAATTTTTGTTTCCCATATGACGTTTCCCAATAGGTACAACCATGTGAATGGCCTTCAGATGAATTTATGATTGAGGCAGGCTTCAAAGATGAGTTTGATGCACTTCTTCGCAGCGTCGGACTCAAAGAATTCATCTGAGATAAATGTGAACAGTATGTTGCTCTCACTGCCTCTTTTGTTCGTAGATTCAAATTTTCAGTTGGTTGTGACACATCGGTACTGTTTGATCTCTATGACAAATCATATACCATGGATTTAGAGGATTTCAATAGAATTTGCAAGATACCTATTTGGGGTAGTCTCAATGATCCTCCTAAATCTTCGATTAGAGATTTTTGCTTTGGTATTACTGTGGGAGAAACTAGAGACATTACGCAAGCTACCATCGGGAGTATTCATTTTCCTGCCTTGCATTACTTTGCCCTCTTCATAGGCAGATGCATTAATGGCAAGATCGAGCATTGTCACCTCTGCGCATCTGACCTTAGTATCCTCTAGAGCGCAGTAACGGGTGATAAGAGTTTCAACATGGGAGCTATTATAGCAAGGAGGCTGAATCAGAATGCTAATGAAGGGGGTTTCTTTGGTGTGATCTATGCCACTCGCATAGCAAATTTTCTTGGAGTAGAAATCCCCGAAGGAGATCCCTACTCCATACAGCTTTCCTTGACCGCGTCGCTTTGACACGCTACCAGTTCCTTGAGAGGGATGACGAATCCCTCCTATACTGTTTGATATTTGACTGGCAGCATGTTTTCCATATTTCCCTTCCTGCTCCTGCCTTTTTTGACTTCCAAGTAAAATGGAGATATTACATAACCAGAGGAGAGGCAGAGGAGCATGAGAGGGAGGCAAAGGCTGCTCGTCTCCATGAGACAGCTATTCAGGCAGTGACTGCAGCACTCCCGTATAACCCCCATTATGATTTTGGGTTTCGCGAGGACCATCCTTGGGAGTAGACCAACTTAGTCCAAAAGCCTAAGCTTGGGGGAGTACTTGTTCTCATCGACTTTACATTCTTGCTTATGCTTTCACTTTGTTAGCCGGTGTTCACACTTTGCCACTGTATCATCCATGCTAGTTTATTTTCTTTTTCTCGTTTTCTTTTCGTGTGTCTGTCTAGTTTGAAAAAAAACAAAAAGATTTTCTTTTCTTCTTTTTTCTTGTTGGGAGCTTTCCCGTGTAAATAGTTTTCTTTTTCTTTGGGTCAAGGTAGAAGACCATGGTTACAATGTTTAGTGGCTCTCGCATGCATATTTGTTTGTCTGTTAAAGAGCCATATTACTTTGTCTTCTCCTTTGTGTTTGCGTGCGGATTCCAGCGTAGTCCAATGCACGAGCACGCTTATTATTCTTCACATCGTTCGGTCGTGCAAGTGAAAGGAAATAATGACGATATATGATGAAGTGACTGAGCCTGGAAAAGCTGGTATGAACTCGATCTATTTTGTTTTGTGTAAATATGATTAGCTCATCATGCCTAATTCAGCTTTGTTGTGAGAGAAACATGTTTGCAATGACAACTTACAGATCATAGTTGCTTATGCCATGCTTACTTAGCTAGGAGCTTATAATGGTTTGTCTTGGATGCCCACATGAATGTTGAGATGACTGTGCTATAGTATGATAGGATGGTATCCTCCTTTGAATGATTCTAGTGGCTTGACTTGGCGCATGTTCACGCATGTAGTTGAAACAAAATCAACATAGCCTCTATGATGTTCATGTTCATGGTGATTTATGTCCTACTCATGCTTGCACTCAATGTTAGTTAATCTCAATGCATTTTGATGACTGTTGTCGCTCTCTAGTTGGTCGCTTCCCAGTCTTTTGCTAGCCTTCACTTGTAGTAAGCGGGAATACTGCTTGTGCATCCACTTCCATAAACCCAAAGTTGTTCCATGTGAGTCCACCATACCTACCTATATGCGGTATCTACCTGCCGTTCCAAGTAAACTTGCATGTGCCACTCTCTAAACCTTCAATAAATAATCTGTTTTGCATGCCCGAACCGCTCATGTGGTGACAGGGGGCTATTGGTATCTTCCATGCTAGGCGTGTTATCCTCGATATGTGTTTATTCACTATCATTCACGAGAAAGGGGCCGGTAATTGGAATTCCCAGTTCCATGCTCAAATCGAAAAGATAATTGCAAACAAAACTCCCCCAGGATTGATGTTGGTATGGACGGTACCCGAGGATTCGGCTAGCCGTGGAGTGTGATTGATTGGTGGTGGGGGAGTCGAAACTTTATTTTTCTGTTTGGGAACCGCCTATAGCATGTGTAGCGTGGAAGATGTTGAGACTCTTAGTCATTGCGTTTAGAATGAAAGCATGCCACCCAATATTATTATCTCTGTTTTAAAAGCTTGAGCTCTCGCACCTGTGCAAATCAATGCTTCCCTCTGCGAAGGGCCTGTCTATTTATGTTCCTGTTGACTCATCCTCCTCTTATAAAATCACCAATTAGAGAGCACCTCTGTCGTTTTTATCCTTTGCTTTTAACTGTGTTGTGTATGACTGTGACTGGATCTTCTTTGCCTTGAATTACAATGTTTAGTCAGCCCTTGGTCTTTGAAGGTGCTCTGCATTTATGTTTTGCGGTTTCAGAAAGAGCTAGCGAGATACCACATGTTTGTACTGCTTCATGTTGTTTTGATTGAAGTGTTGACATTTGAGGCTTATTATTATTTTCTCGCTAGCTGATTATGCCATTGATATGAGTTTACCGTGAGACCTAGATGTCATTTGCTTATGTGGTTTGCTTGTGATCTTGCTGAAATTCTAGTTATGAGTTAGACATAGTTGCAACAACAAGATCAAACAGAGTTTGTCAAAGTTTTTCTTTTGTCTCTTTCAGTTTCTCAACTGAATTGCTTGAGGACAAGGAAGGCTTTAAGCTTGGGGGAGTTGATACGTCTCCGTCGTATCTACTTTTCCGAACTCTTTCGCCCTTGTTTTGGACTCTAACTTGCATGATTTGAATGGAACTGACCCGGACTAACACTGCTTTTGTGCAGAGATAAAAGTTCTCGCAATGACGTGAAAGTTTACGGATATTTTTTCTAGAATTAATGGAAAATACCTGCGCAAAGATCCATCGGAGGAGGTGAGCCAGTGGGCCACAAGCCCATGGGCCGCGGCCACCCCCCTGGTCGCGTCGTGAGGGCTTGTGGGGCCCACGAGGCTCAACCGCCTCCAAACTCAGCTCTATATATTCCGTTTCACCCGGGAAAAAATCAGGGAAATGGATTCATCGCGTTTTATGACTCGGAGGCGCCGCCACCTCCTGTTCTTCATCTGGAGGGCAGATCTAGAGTCCGTTCCGGGCTCCGGAGAGGGGAAATCGTCGCCATCGTCATCATCAACCATCCCCCATCGACAATTTCATGATGCTCTTCACCGTTCGTGAGTAATCTCATCGTAGGCTTCCTGGACGGTGATGAGTTGGATGAGATCTATCATGTAATCGAGTTAGTTTTGACGGGGATTGATCCCTAGTATCCACTATGTTCTGATATTAATGTTGCTAGTACTTTGCCATGCTTAATGCTTGTCACTAGGGCTCGAGTGCCATGCTTTTAGATCTGAACCTATTATGTTGTCGCCAATATATGTGTGTTTTAGATCCTATCTTGCAAGTTGTAGTCACCTACTATGTGTTATGACCCGGCAACCCCGGAGTGACAATAGCCGGAACCACTCCTGGAGATGACCATAGTATGAGGAGTTCATGTATTCATCACGTGTTAATGCGTTGGTCCGGTTCTTTATTAAAAGGAGAACCTTAATATCCCATAGTTTGCATTAGGACCCCGCTGCCACGGGAGGGATGGACAATAGATGTCATGCAAGTTCTTTTCACTAAGCACGTATGACTACATACAAAATACATGCCTACATTAGATTTACGAACGGGAGCTAGTTACTTATCTCTCCGTGTTATAGCTGTTACACGATGAATCACATCTGGCATACTCATCCATCACCGATCCACTGCCTACGAGTCTTTTACTACTGGCCCTTGCTATGTTACTTTACTGCTACTCTTGTTACTGCTGCTGCTGTTATTCTGTTGCTACTGTTGTTACTTTGTTGCTACTGTTGTTACTCTGCTGCTACTGTTGTTACTTGCTACTGCTGTCACTACTATTGTTCCTTGCTACTCTGTCACTACTACTGTTACTTGCTACTTGGTTTTTACTTGCTGCAACACTTTTACTGGTGCCATTGATACAACAAGTTAGGAATAGTCTGCCGTCAACAGACCTGTTTCTGGCATCGTTGTTATCGTACCACTTTGCTACTGATACTTTGCTTGCAGACACTAATCTTTCACATGTGGTTGAATTGAAAACTTAGCTGCTAATACTTGAGAATATTCTTTCGCTTCCCTTTGTGTCGAATCAATAAATTTGGGTTGAATACTCTACCCTCGAAAACTGTTGCGATCCCCTATACTTCTGGGTTATCAAGAGTGGATGACCTCCGACAAACCTTCGACAATCTCCGACGATATCACATACGACTCAATCCAGAGAAATATGCCTTCGGTGTCTCCGCAGGTAAACTACTTGGTTTCATCATCTCCCATAGGGGAATAGAGGCAAATAGGGCAAAAATTCAAGCTCTATCCCAGTTCCGATCCCGACGGAGCTGAAACATTTCCAAAAATTGGCGGGATGCATGGGGGCTCCTTTTATCTCTCATCTCAATGAAAAGGAACTACTACCCTATCGTTTTCTCAAGCGAACCAAAAACTTCGAGTGGACCGAAGAAGCAACAACAACCCTGGGAGAAATTAAAACATTGCTGGCCAGCAACCCAATACTGAAAGCACCAACAACAGGGGAACCAATGCTATTGTAAATATCGGCCACAAATAAGGTTGTGAGTGCAGTAATCCGTACTGAACAATAGGTAATGGACCACAAATTACGGATACAAAAACTAGTTTATTATGTGCCTGGAGTCTTCACTCCATGCAAAACTCGCTATCCTCACTACCAAAAGATAGCCTATACAGTTTTCATGGCATCTTTCAAGCTCTCGCACTACTTTCAAGAGTGTTCAATAACGGTAGCGTCTGAGGTTCCCTTGAATAATATAATCAATAATAAGGACGCAAAAGAAGTATAGATAAATGGGCTATAGAACTCTTAACCTTTGAAATCACTTACAAGCCACGCCCAGTTTTTAAATCTCAGGTGTTGGCTGACTTTCTAGCCGAATCGATGGAAGCCAAACTCCCTAAAGAGAATAGTATATATTCCCATTGGACGATGTACTTTGGTAGCTCCAAGAGGCTTGCTGGAGTTGGGGCTGGTGTCATACTTATATCACCCACCAGTGATAATATTTGATACGTGTTGCAAATCATGTATACTGATTCTAATAACGCGACCGAATACGAAGCTCTGCTACATGCCATAATGATGGCAACTTCAATGGGCGTACAAAGGCTGGAGGTACACGGGGACTCGGACCTCACTATCTCTCAAATCTATGGTGATTTTGATGCCAAATATCCAAATATGGTAGCTTATAGGAACGTCGTCTTTGAAATATCAGCTCAGTTTGAAGGCCTTGAGTTTCGCCATGTCTCTAGAGAGAATAATCAGGAAGCCGATATCCGTGCTCGTACGGGTGCCAAGTGTGACCCCGTCCCTAAAAATACATTCATGGGATGACTTTTCAAGCCTTCCATGGTATGACAGGACGAGAATGAGGATATTGGTGCCACAGGAAAGGAGCAAATTACTCCTCCTACAGTTGAGCCAGATGATGAAGTCATTGGCGGCTCCACATTAAATGAAACACTCTCGGGTTACAAAATTATGGTGGTAATCGCACCATGGACTGAACCCTTCCTGGCTTATCTTCTTCGCTAGGAACTCCCCGATGACCAAACAAAACCAAGACGGATAGTTTGACAATCCAAGTCATACAAAGTTCATGAAGAGGAACTCTATAGAAAGAGCACTACCAGCGTCCTCCAGCGATGCATATCCGAAGAAGAAAAAACAACTTTGACACCCCAAAAATATAGTAATGTTTTTGTAAATTAAATATTGCCTTCAATAAAAATTTGGAGAAATATATTGCGTTAGATTGGTTTCAAAAGCCTCATTACAAGAACATTTCCTTTCTAGTAGCATTTTAGAGATCATTTAGTGCTTGAGTCCTTATTTGAGATAATTTTACTTCCTTATTTAATGGGAATATCATTTTAAATATGACCATGATTGTTTAAATCATTATTTCTGATTTTTCCTTTTATTTCAGAACCACTCTAGTTTTGCCAATTGTATAGTTCTCCCCCATGTAAATGTATTTGAAAATTATGTTGGAACTTGAGTGCTTGCATCAAAACATTTCTTTTCTTCTGACAAATTCATTGGAGACCCCTTTTCATAAATAATTTTGACAAAGTTTCTCTTATTCAAAATTGCCTTTTAATTCCTTGAAGGACCTATTTTGCACTACAACCTTGTGATAATTTTTTATAAACATTATACAAAAATTTGTAGGTGACATGTGATGTTCCTAGATCAATTTTTTGTAAAAACTAAACCAAGTGTTTTTAAGAATTTGCGCACATTAACATCTTTTGTATTCTAGCCCAAATTGGTGTTTGTACTACAACCCCTAGATATAACCTTTCACAAATTCTATAAAAAATTGGGGATGTCAAGTGATACATGAGATTAACTTTTATACAAAAACCCAACTATCTGATTTGGCAAAATGTAGCAAAAACACGTTTTTGTACTAGCCCGGTTTGGTACTATGTATACAACCATGTTTTTCTTTGCTCTATTTGCATTGAGATTTTTCATGCTTGTATAACACTCTACCAAAACCTTAACTCCATGAGTTGTGCCCCATTGGAGGATTTTAAATGCATGTAATAATATTCTCAACTTGTTGTCCAGAATTGATTTTCTCAAAATTTTGCATTAACAAGTTTAACTTTTTGCTAAGCTAACTTGACCATCATGACTAACACCTAAGGAGACCTTGATCTGGTAATTTTGGTGGACAGAGGCGCTCCCTAGGTGCCCATGGTATTTGGTTGAACACCTTGAGTTTATGTACTCTTTTGGCATGGATTTTTGTCTGCATTGTATAGTTGCTCAACTGGCCCAACCAGGATGTCTAGGATGTTTGTCTTGACCCTAAAACCCACTATAGCGATTTTGGTGAGCACCTTAACCCCATAGCCATGTCAGGCTTTTTATCGTGCACCCTTGGTGCGTGCCCAGAGGGCGCCCGGAGTGCACATTTTGTGTGCGCGTGCCCGAGCTGCCGCGTCCACCTGCTCGCGCTCCTGGACAGCCGCAGAGGTGCGTCAAGCCTCGACAGGTTTTCCCCTCTCTGCTACGCTCTGCTGCACCCCTGCCACGCCCGAAACACTTCTGCCCCCGGCAAAGCTGTTGTGGCTGGCGCCCCGCTTCGGCTCTGCCATGACGAGCACCGCCGAAATGCTCCCCGAATGCCAGTTGCCCTATTGGTCCCTTCCCGTGCATCACTCTTTTGCCGTTGAGCCTGCTGTTGCGCCCTTCGGCCGACCCTGTGCGCCTGAGCATCTCCAGAAGGTTGTGGCCGAGTTCCTATCCTCTCGCGCCGTGAAACCGACCTAAATCGGCTATAAGAGGGAACTCCGAGCACTTCTACGTACCCACAGATTTCCCTGCACAGCCATAGGAAGCATCCCCTCGCCCCAATTTCAACCGCACCGCCTCCGTCTCTGCCGCCGACAGCTTGAAAAATTGTCGTCCTCCGGTGATATTCAAGCAAGCCAGCAATGATTAGTGCTCCTTTCCTTCGCCACTAGATCTGCAATAACCCTAGAAACTTTTTCCCCCTCCCAACAATGTCGGAAGTCGCGGTGCGTGTAGCTTCAGTTCTGCCCGAGCTTTCCTCCTCCATGGAGGAAGAGCTACTCACCCTCGACCTTTGCCGCGACCCTAGCCTCCAAAAAATATGGCGCCTTCCCCCCGAGCGTGTTTATAGCCGGAACGCATCACAGAGTGCCCTGAGTCACCAGCAATCGACGCTGGAATTCTCCCCAGCTCTCTTTCTTCACGCACGCTGAGAAGGGAGACGAATCCGACACGGTGGCCCCACCTGTCGGTGAGCCAACCGTTGCGCAATGGCGCAGCCCCACCGCTGCATTTTTTCTCTCAGGAAGCACATTCGCATAAGTACGCCTCCCCTGTTTTTGTATTTTGCATGGATATTCTGTATCAAGTGAGTGTCCACCAGCTAAAAGTACTCCTTGGGCTGGTGAACAGAAATACCTATTTTCTGGAAATTATCTTCTGGAAAACCGGTCGCCACAACCTTGGAATCAGAGTGAGGCTGACCATTGTCTTAACCTATCTTAGCGAGGTTGCTATCCCTAAATTGGATATTTATATATCCACAACCCAACCTAGCCTACCCAATAGCCAACCACAATGGCCATGCAACAGCTTTTGGTATTCGGTGCCTAACCTATCAGCCCAGACCTTAAGCTTTGTGTCTATGACCGACACCGGAGTTGCCGCATTCCCTAGCATGCGATGGAAGACTCCCTACCCTATATAGTAAGGCCTTGCCTCAACCCAGCAAACTGCAACCTTGAGACCCCGCCAACAAAACCAAACCAATGAGATGCCTGGCCACATTCTTTGCTACGAGACCGCCGCATCCGAGCCTCGAGACTTTGTAGCCATTCTTGCCGACCTCAGCCACCAAGTCTTCGGCATAGAAGAGCCTTGTGCATGAGGAACCTGCGAGTAATGCTACCCATCACTTTTGGGCCTCGGTGCACAACCTTGGAGGGAATTCCTCGCTGGAATGCCCTTACCATTTCACTAGTAGAGTAGCAGCCAGTGAAGCCCAAGCCTATCAGCTTGCAGCCCGATAAGCTATAGTCCAGCTGCGACATTTGTCGCCATGGATGAATAGCCGACCGTTCTACTATTATCCTAGTCATGAAGGCTATGGTAGTCAGACCCATGTCGCTAGCGAAGACCTTGAGGCAGACCCTGCCTTGGTGGATGTTGTGCGCTATTTGAGAGCACATGAGGCGCTCATCGATTAGATCACCTCTGACCTGGTCATGAACCGCATGCCAACTGCTCACCGGACCCCGGAAAGCCATGAAGTTGCAACTGCCCCCAGCGACCAGCCCATATTGGTTGGAAGAACTATTGTATCTCTGAGGTCTGCCCCAGCCTTTATGTTAGCTGACCCAACCATGACCCCGGTGGAGCTTCTCCGCAGTTTGGATGCTTTGTGCAATGAAGCTCTGCAAAGGGCGCGCCGTCCGGGACGTAGTCGCCACTGCAACCCTGCAGGCCCGTTCCATGGCCTGGTTGACCCTGGAGCTATGACAAATGGAGGAGCTACTCAGCACGTCCGCTCAGAGGCAAATTAAGGTAGAGCGAGTCCGTCGGAGTAGTTGTCTGGCCCTAGTGGCAAGGTCGCCCTGCAACATTGTATTCACGTGTTGTAATAAACCTGTCGTAGATAGATTACAAGGTGCATGCACACCTTTCTTTTTAATGATAGATTTGCATAGAATAGTCTGCGTGGTCTTACATTAAATTTTTGGGCGTGACCACCTAGCCACCAAACCAACTACCCAAGTGATGTACCATTTTGGAGTTGATACCCAAGAACCCACCCCGATAAACCAGGCCACACTAGTGTCATAAAGTGTGTCCCTCAAACCAGGAAGCCCATGAGACCACCCATGAACGCTCCTAGCACCTCTCACCAAGTGCACTACCTGGAGCCAGTCCTTCCCGTGACTACCCATTGGGATTCATTCGGGATGACTGGATGCAACCCCGCAATAGGGACGGTGTTACCTTGCAGCCACTATAGAGCAGCCCACTATGCCCATACCCTGTCTTGCAGGTCCTCACCAAGAGTGTTAACCTAGCAACGGGTGGAGAAATTCCACACCCTTGTTGTTGGAAAATCTTTTCAAGATTTTTCTTCATAGGCACTTGTTGCAAGAACCGAAGGGACACGTCCTCTGAACACCTTCTATGAGGAGTAGAATGTGTTTTCCCCGACCGGGGATATTTTCTTGGAGCCCAGTACCTCGTGCCTTGTTAACCACCATCGGAGTGTACGGTAGCACCGTTATATATTTCATGACGCCACGAGAGTGACGTTGTATTTTATGATTGTTCTATTTACACATGCGTGACTGTGTGCCATATGAATGCTTTGTTTGCGCCTGTACTTGTAAGATCATGCATAGAGTTTTTATGAGTGAATTACTTTCTTCCCCTAGCAAATCTTGAGGACAAGATTTATTTTTAAAGTGGTAGGGTTTGTCACACCCCAAATATTTAATAATGTTTTTGCAAATTAAAATATTGACGTGAATAAAACTTTTGAGAAATAAATTGCTTTAGTTTGGTTTCAATAGCCTCTTTCCAAAAACTTTTCCTTTCTAGTAGCATTTTAGAGATCATTTAGTGCTTGAGTCCTTACTTCAGATAATTTTACTTCCTTATTAAATGGGAATATTCTTTTAAATCTGTCCATGATTGTTTAAATCATTATTTCTGTTTTTCCTTTGATTTCAGAACAACTCCGGTTTCCCCAATTATATAGTTCTCTCTCAAGTAAATGTTTTTGAAAATTATTTTGGAACATGAGTGCTTCTATCAAAACATTTCTTTTATTTAGACAAATTCATTGGAGACCCATTTTCATAAATCATTTTGACAAAGTTTCTCTTATTCAAAATTGACTTCTAATTCCTTTAAGGATTTATTTTGCACTACAACCTTTGGATAATTTTTTCTAAAAATTCTACAAAAAATTGTAGGTGACATGTGATGTTCCTAGATAAATTTTTTGTAAAAACTTAACCAAGTGTTTTGAAAAATTTAAGCACATTAACTTCTTTTCTATTCTGGCCCAAGTTGGTGTTTGTACTACAACCCCTAGATGTAACCTTTCAAAAATTCTATAAAATTTTGGGGATTTCAAGTGATGCATGAAATTCACTTTTATGCAAAACCCAACTATGAGCTTTGGAAAAATGTAGCAAAACAACCACTTTTCTATTCTGGTCCAGTTTGGAACTTTGTACTACAACCATGTTTTTCTTTGCTCTATTTACCTAGATATTTTTCATGCTTGTATAACACCCTACAAAAACCTGAAGTCCATGTGTTGAGCCCGATTGGAGGATTTTAAATCCATGTAATAATAGTCTCAACTTGCTGCCTAAAATTGATTTTCTCAAACCTTTGCATTAACAAGTTTAACTTTAAGCCCAACTATCTTGACCATCATAACTAACACCTAAGGACAGCATGATCTGGTAATTTTGGTTGCCAAAGGAGCTCCGTAGGTGCCCTTAACATTTGGTCGAACACCTTGAGTTCATGTACTCTTTTGGCCTGGATTTTTGTTGGCATAGTAGAGTTGCTTAACTGTCCTAACTAGGATGTCTAGGATGTTTGTCTTGACCATCAAACCCACTATGGTGACTTTGGTGAGCACATGAAACCTCTAGCCATGCCAGGCTTTCTCTCGAGCACCCTCGGTGCATGCCCAGAGCGCGCCCGGAGCGCACGTTTTGGACGTGCACGCCCGAGCTACCGCGTCCACCTGCTCATGCTCCTGCACAGTCGTAGAGCTGCGTCAAGCCCCGACAAGTTTCCCCTCTCTGCTACGCTTTGATGCACCCCTGCCGTGCCTGAAACACTACTGCCGTAAGCAAAGCCGTTGCGGCACGCGCCCCGCTTCTGCTCTGCAATGAATAGCACCGCCCAAACGCTCCCCGAGCGTTAGCTGCCCCATTGGTCCCTCCCCCTGCATCACCCTTCTGCTGTTCAGCCAGCTGCTGCACCATGTTGCCGCCCCTGTGCGCTTGAGCATCGCTAGAAGGTTGTCGTCGATGGTCCTATCCTCTGACGCCGTAGAACCGACCTAAATCGGCTATAAGAGGGAACCCCGAGCACGTCTAGCAACCAGAGATTTCCATGCACAGACATAGGAAGCCTCCCATCACCCCAATTTCAACCAGGGCCGCCTCCTTCTCTATCGCCGACAACTTCATCCACTATCGTCCTCCGATGAAATTCGAGAAAGCCAACAATGGTCACTACCCCTTTCCTTCGCCACTAGCTCCGCAATGACCCTAGAAACTTTTTCCGCCTCCCAACGGTGCCGGAAGCCGCAGTGCGCGCAGCTTTAGTTCTGCCCGAGCTTTCCTCCGCCATGAAGGAAGGGTACTCACCGTCGAGCTCTGCCACGACCGTAGCCTCCAAAAATGGATGCGGCGCTTTCCCCCGAGCGTGTGTTTAGCCGGAACACGTCGTGGAGTGCACTGACTCACTGGCAATCGACGCTGGAATTCACCCCAACCCTATGTCGTTGCGCGCTATCGGTGAGCCAACCGTTGCCTAGTGGCGCATCCCCACCGTTGCATTTTGCTGCTGAGGAAGCACATTCGCGTACGTGCGCCTCCCGTGTTCTGTTATTGCCCTTTTAGTGAAACGTTTTCTTTTCTTTTCTAATAAAATAGATTTGACCAGAGTCTTTTACTGGCTCTAGCTTTTTAAAGAAAACTCCGAATGGTCTGATTCTTTTTCCTACCCCTCTAAAATTTCCTCTAGTTTATTTACAAATTTATTTAAAAAATATTCAAAGAACTTTTATGTGCTGTTTTGAAATTGTGTGTCAATTTAAATATTTTCAAATAGGAATTTGGAGAAAGGAAATTTCCTTCAAGATGTTGGCGTGCACACACCCTCTTCAACAATAAAGGCAGGCATCTTGAACCCTGATTTGCATTAAGTGTGTTATGTTCATTGTGGTGCATTATATGTGTGTTTTTGTTTATGTTGATGGAACCCCACATGAAATCATATCATTGAACGAGTGCATGAGATAGATATATTATTATATGATGCATATGGTAAGTTGGTACAACCTGATGACTCGTATGCCATGCTGGTCTAGACAACCTCATAGGGAGGTTTGTCATGGATATTCTGTGACCATGGATTGATCTCTCATGGGACGTGATTGGTCAGTGAGGGCATACCGAGACGTTATGGTAGTAACACTTAGAGATATCAATCAACAAGTTATGAGATACCAACCTTTCAGGAAATATTTAACCTCCCAAATGGACCATAGATTATGTCTTGTTAGTGTGTTACCTTACCTTTCGTGCTGCCACATGTCTTCTTGAAAGGGGATACGGTCTAGTAGGGCGTAAACTTATTACCAGGTACACACCAAGTAGAGAGGTCGAGATGAAGGTATCCATGGCCTTGGACTAAATCCAGTCATCCGGCCAGGGGGCATGGGTGTTTCCTATGTGGGACCAAGAGGGAATGGCCAGTAACTTGTAGCGCGTGGTATAAATTTGATCCCATGCTATTTGAGGTTGGAGCCTCCCCGTCTTATGGTTTTTCCCTCGCAGCGTAGCCCGGGTGAGGCTGGTCTTCCCGGGGGGAAATGGGTGTGTACTGGTTCTGAGTGTTTACCTTTGAGATACCATATGCGGGATTAGTCCGAGTGACTATTGAAACCCATGGGATGTTTGGTAAAGAGTACACCCTCTGCAGAGTCCAACTATTCGAGTAGTCGTGTCCACGGTCAAGGACGTGTGTTTGACTAGTGAAGTGTTGGTATTTGGAGCAAGTTAATGATATTGTGAGACTAATCATGAAATATGGTGGATGATCATAACTATTATTTTTACTATGGACTCACCCCTATGATTATGATGAATATCCCTGGGACGGTTCTACCTCTTGGGTGTTTAATATTTGTTATAGTCTCATATAAGCCCTTTATGTGGTGTCGGTGAGACGCTCGACTATGGCAACCGTTACTACTTGCATATAAGCCCTTTATGTGGTGTCGCTCAGATGCCCGATCGTGGCATGTATAGTAATTTTTCCCTTTACAAGTCTCTTTATGCGGTGTCGTGAAGACGCCCGGCTCTGGCTTGTAATTACTTGTCCTTCCAAGGTGTCGCCTCACACGCCCGATCGACAAGTTTATAATTTACTGTTACCATTCCTGGCTTGCATATACAACATTGGTGGAAATGGTTTATCTCCTTGAATGCATCCTTGAATAAATTCTTATGGCATAATAGAGTCATTAAGTTAATTATTCATGGATCTTACCTGCTTTAACTTACCCGTTTTCTTGATGTTTGCGGGTACATTCAAAGTACTCACTGGTTTGTCCGTGGCTATTGTCTTTGCTAGATTGTGCTCGGAGAGGAGCACGATATCGTCAACCCCGGAACCGAGGAGTCAAGGATAGCAGCCTTGTGAGATAGGAATGTATCCACGTCATATGTTCATGTGGGAATGGAGTCCCATGGGCACTGGAGATTCCTCAAGTCGCTTCCGCCGTCAGCCTTAGACTTTTGTCCGAACAAGTAGACCTTCAGCTTCTTGTAACCTAGATTTTGTATTTTGCTTGGATATTCTGTATCAGGTGAGTGTCCACCAGCTAACAGTAGTCGTGGGGCTGTTGAACACAAAGACCTGTATTTTGGAAAAAAATTCTGAAGAACCAGTCGCCACGACAACTCTTGGCTGAAATACACGCACTCATGGTAGGCCATCATGCAGCGGCTAGAGATCTTGTAAGCAAAGTGTTCTGAGCTGGCTTATTTTGGCCAACAGGTCCAACGAATCCTCATTCGCTTGTCCAGCATTGCATTGGATGTCAACTCTTCGCAAATCAGAACCACATGCCTGCAACAGCTCTTCGGACAATACCGGTCACTTGGTCGTTCGTGGTCTGGGGGCTGGACATGGTTGGACATCTGAAAGGGGGATCTAAGAAAAAGAAATACTTATTGGTTATGGTCGATAAATTCACTAAGTGGATCGAAGCAGAACCAGTAACTTCTGCCAAGTCCAGATAGGTCATTGATTTTACATCAGATGTGGTTCGTCGTTATGGCGTTCCGCACAGTATAATCACTGATAATGGTCCAATTTTAGAACCCATGAAATTCAGGGCCGGCATGCAAACTTGGGCATTAAGCTCGACTACTCTTCTCTGTAGCACCCACAAACAAATGGATAGGTCAAATAGGCTAATGGTATAATCATGAGCGGCATCAAACCTCATTTAGTCCAATCTCTAAAAGAATCGGATTGCCATTGAGTAGAGGAGCTCGACTCCTTATTGTGGGGTTTGCGCACAACTCCGAACAGGTCCATGGGTTATACGCCATTCTTTATGGTGTACGGGGTGGAAGCAGTCCTCCCCTGCGACATTATCCATGATGCACCTTGAGTGCACATGTACGAGGGAAAATAAGAAGAGTTATATCTCTAGGATGACTTGGACGCACTAGAAGAAGAGTGCGACATAGCTCTGGCACGTTCCACCTTCTATCAACAATAGGCTCGATGCTATGAGAGCAGGGATGTTCGGGCGAAGACTTATAATGTGGGCGAGCTTGTGTTGCACCTCCCTAAGAAAAAAAGAATAAAATTGCAACAAAATGGGAGGGGACCTTTACCATCAACGACTTACTTACGAGGGGGGCGTATCGTCTCAGCAACACGTCGGACAATCGTGTGGAACCAAACCCATGGAACGCGACACGTCTTCGTCGTTTCTACAGCTAAGCTAGTGTGCAGTCACGCTTATTTATTCCCTCATTATCTTTTTAGTTCTTCATGTATCCTTTTTCCTCCTTCAAGTGGATTAATATATCCCAGTTTGTGTTTGGATTAAACGAACTGTGTCCATGAACATGTAATTTTTGTAGACACCTGGGGCCTTTCTAGAGCTGGTAATAGTGCATTCGCGCATCCCTTTCATGATGCGTTTATTCTTCCTATACTTAAGCCTTGGTATGCACTAAATTTTCCTTCAGATTTTGCCAAGGTGGGTTTCCTGTCGCTTGTGTTTATCCTTTACATTCCCGATTGTTCATCTAGAGGATAAAGGGAGCACCTCTGCGATTGTTACGACCGGGTAATCCGGATACATACCTCAGACGGGTGAATCCGAAAGCTAGGGTTCTTAACGGCAGATTGTTCTGGCAAACAGAACATGACAATAGTTAGTTGGTCATCACCAAGGATTAAAATTCCCAATCATACACTCCTTCCACACACAATAGATTCACAAACCCTCATAATGGAACCTATAAAGGAGTTGTTTTCTTGGGAAGATGTTTCTTACCAAGTATAAGTAATATAACATAACTCTACGATAATTGTCTATCTTTTAGCACTGCTTGGTCCAATTTCCTAGTTGTTCAAACTTTTTACCTATTTCACAGCTTACATAGTACACAACGCTTCCTAATTTCTATCAAGGAAGCCAGAAATGGATGGTCGGTTAAGATAGTATTAACACATCAGTTAGAGAGCAATGTGATATAAATACTTAGTTACCTAAAATCATGCATCACGCTGCTGATCAAGGTTATCTATTATTACATCCAGGAGACAATCTTGTTGTGAAAAGCATGCGGTGGGCATTACTTGGTCATAAACTAGGTGAAGAGGCACCTCCTGACCATCGGGCCCTACTGGCCCGACTTGTCCCAATTCTTCAAGATTAAGTTTCGTAAACCTCGTCTTCACCATTGCCAATGCCTACCGAGCACCTTCCTAGCAGGCCAATGTTTTCCACAATTCAAATCGGCGACAATCTCCTTTAAAGCGCTCCGCCAGTTTTGGCATCCTTTCTGGAGGCTTCTTGGTTGTCCATAATGCCTTGAGGATGCTCTTCATCACTTTTAGCCTGTGTTCATAAGCTATGGACAATTCCCTTAGAAGGTCGCCACGAAATGAACTGGCTTGTTCCATAGGATGCCCAGTCAAGACTGCTATACCAAGGAATGAATTTTTTGTTAATATCAGAACTTGTATTTCTATATTTACAAAGTTCAGCATATTACTTACCGAACATTCCACCCTTCAATAACTTGTTTTCTTTGGTGAGTAGTGCCAATTGAGTCTTTAAACACTCAATTTGGCTTATATGTTCTTTATTTTCCGCCTTAAGCTAATTATGTTCATCAACACTTCATAATAACAAGTTGAAGCTGGCCTCATTCTCATATTCGACGTATACTTGTGATTATGTGGCCGCTTCCCGATATTTTTGCAGTTGACCAATATATTTAACTGCTACAAAATATACTTTCATTTAAGAAGGACAATAGGACAACTATGCGTATGAGTTCAAAATAAATAAATAAATAACTCTTACCATGTGATTGTCTCATGAAACTCTTCAATTGTACGGCTTTAGCAACATCGAGTTGTGTTTGGTACGTCTCAATCTCTTGGGATAACTCCTTATTCTTGTTTGTAGCATCCTAAAGAGCATGTGGACCATTGTGGTTAGGCCCTCAGATCGGCCATTCTGCCCATCGAGGTTTCGGGTATAGTGGCTTGGGATTTGTACACAATGGCAAAAATCTGAATGCATACCATAAGGCTTGTTGACATATGGCTAGATACTCCTTCAAGTCCTGATTGGGCGGCTCTCGGGTGCGCATATACCAAATTCAAGGCATTACTCAAGTTCAGAAAACTAAGGATGGCGCAAGGATACTTTTCGCCGGAGATGGTTTATTACACTCTCCACTTCAGAGTTGGTAACGGAAACCTCGTCATGGTCATCGGTTTACTGACCTGCAGGAGGGATCTCCGCATTTTCCAGCGCGTTTGAGTGGGTGGCCGTGTTTTGGTTCCTATAAAATATGGCGAAATATGTAAATACTTCTCGTTTATGGGAAAAGAAACGCTTGTATTAAAATTCTTACCTCTTGGCGAGAGGAGCAGTTGGAACAGGCTATGTAGATACTCCACGTTTAGAGGTTCGTCCATTGTTTGGCATGGGTTCGGCAGAACCTACAATAATAGGTGTTCAGCACATGGAACGAAGACCCATTGTGATAGGAGGTGCCGTTGTGGGAGTCGGGCAACACTCTCGAGAAGGAGCTTTCCATTTTCCTTGGTCGGCGAAGGCAATATCTTAGGATAATCATCTATGAGGGTGACCTTAGTATCATTGACGCTAATCTAAAAAAATAACCCATTTTCAAAGATAAGAGATGTATCCGGATCATCATGGAATCCTCGATCGTCGTCCTTGGCATAGTTTTGTGGATGAGGGGAGGGTAGTTGATTTTCTCTACCACGTGCCTCCATTCCTATTGGAACAAAATTTCAAGGATTTAATCACACAAAGGACCCTGTAAAAATCTGAATTATGGGAGTTAAGCTATACTAACCCATTCGATGGGGTTATGATTATATTATCCTTCCTTGGTATTTGGACTAATAAATTCCTCCTTTTCTCCTTTATTGAGGTCGGCCAATATGACACCCAATGCTGCTAGACTAGTCGGGCCCTCCCGTTTGTATCGAGTGGCATCACTCGAACCATTTAATAGACATAGCGAATGGGAACTTTGTTGGACAGGTTGAACACACCACCTTATGGCCTCGTCCATTACCTCAATCATAGAATTCAGGAGGAGGTTTACCCTGCGAAAGAAAACATTCATTTTTGTGGGCCCGACGATGTTTCATGAGTCGTAGACAAAGGAATAATGCGGAATAGGATCAGCTGAATATAAGGTGGAACTCGCATTACAAGCTGTAGATCATAGGACGTAAAAATGGTGAGCCAATACTACGGCTTTGGAGGCTAGTTCGTGGGCTACTAAGGGAGTCAGGGACTAGGGGTCCTCAGGCCGTCAGCCTATTCTCATGGGCCAGACTACTGGGCATGTTCGACTGTCATTAGGAGTATCAGAATCAAGATGGACTCTTCTAAAGACTTGGCGTACAATCCAAGGCGACGTAGTAATCGGCATATTCCTTCCCTATTGTGACTAACTTTGTGCAACTCTAGCACCCCTCATATCTATATAAGCCACGGGGCCATAGTTCGTAGGATACATTAAGCTCACTACGATTAGGATTTAGACTACAACATCCGGTCTCGAAGTAGATCAACTTTGTACTTTGTGCTACTCCATCGATACCAACAAGAGCGGGACGTAGGGTTTTACCTCCATGAAGAGCGCCCGAACCTGGGTAAAACACCATCTTCTTCGCCTCTTGGTACCAATCAACCCAAGATCCATAGTTCGGACCCCCTACTCGAGACCAGTTGGTTTTGACACCGACACCTAGTGACAAGCATTAAGTACAGCAAAGTCATAGCAACATCAATCTCAGAACATAATGGATACTAGGGACAAGCCCTATCAACTTAACTTGATTACATGATCAATCTCATCCAAGTCCGATCACCGACCAGTGAGCCTACCAAGGAGTTACTCACTCTTGGTTGTGACCATCTTCGAATTGTTGATGGAAAAAGGTTGGTGATGACGACAGTGAAGAATCCCCCCTCTCCAGAGCCGAAAAGAGGCTCCAGATCAGCCCTCCGAAAGAATAATAGGAGGTGGCGGCAGCTCCGTCTTGTAGATCGCGATGAAAACTTCGCTCTGATTTTTTTCTATATATATGAGAATTTGTAGGACTGGAAATATGGTGGAAGGATCTCTGTGGGCCCCACCACACAATAGTGCGCGCCCTCTTGCCTCGTGGGAACAAGCAGCCCCCTCTGGCGGGTATTTGCTCCAAAATTCATTATAAATCCCAAACAAATTAACGAAAAGTTTCATGCATTCCAAGAATTTTATTTCTTCTCAAAAATAACACCAAGGCAATTATGTTGAAAACAACGCCAGTCCGAGTTAGTTTCATTCAAATCAAGAAAATTATAGTCCAAAACTAGATCAAAAAATGTTTAGAAATCTAGATGTATTGAATATGTATCATGAGGGTACTAAGGGACCCATTCTTTAGTACAGCGACAATATTATCTTGAGACACAGTGACCAAACAAGCAAACTAGCAAGCGAAACAAGTAAACTACCAAGTAAAGCAAGTAAATAAGTTAACTAGCAAAGATAAATAATTTTGTGCTTTTGATATATTTAGGAAATTAAATATAAAGACAAGTAAAAAGTAGAACAAGTGAATGCTAATTTGTGTGAACGTACTTGATAGGAATTTCATGATACTCCCCCCGCAACGGCACCAAAAATTCTTCCTGCTACTTGTAAACTGTGTTGGGATTTTCCTCAAAGACGAGAGGAGATGTATCATAGTAGAGATAAGTATTTACCTTTGTGATAACCAAGATTATAGAACCAATAGGATAACCACACAAATTCCCGTATTGAGCACCTACACACAAAAGACGACACACTTGCACCCAACATGGGCAAGAGGGTTGTCAATCCCCTTAAACTCACTACTTGCAAGCAATAATTAGTGATAGATATATAAGATAAATATAAAGTAAAATAATAGAAAGTAAATGGTAGCAATATTCTTGGTGTTCTTATATTATGATTGTGAACTCACGAGGGCCATAATTTTCGCTAGAGGCTTTTCTCTCCAAAAAAGCATACGCTGCGTAAACAAATTACTATTCGGTAATTGATAAAAAAACACATAGTTATGTAATATTTATTCATGGCAATGATCATTTATATAGACAACATGTTCATAAGCAAGTATACCATCTCCTTCCTGCATCTACTACTATTACTCCACCCATCGACCACCATTCAGCATGCATCTAGAGTATTAAGTAAAATAGAGTAATGCTTGAACCTAGATGACATTATGTAAAGAATTAAACTCAACTAATACAAATAAACCACATATTTTTATCCTTATTGTAAGAAATACAAATACATGTCATGTCACCTTCTGTCTCTGGGATTGAGCATCGCAAGATTGAACCCATTAAAACACACCACTCCCGCCGAAGATAAATCAATCTAGTTGGTCAAACCAAATTTATAGATTGTAGGCAAATATAGAGCTATCATAATCGTACATATATATAACCAGGAAAGACTCACTACATTTTTATAAATAATTTGAACATAAACCAACAATTCATCGGATCCTAGCAAACACACCTCAAAGATGATTACATAGGATAGATCATCGCAAGAATCTCGGTGACCTTTGCATTGAAGAACATAGTGAGAGCTAGAGATAGCCATCTAGGTATTAACTATGTACCCATCAATCTGTGGTAGCTGGTAAACTACAACCACATCACCATGGGAGCAGCAAGGTTGATGCAGAGGCCCTCCGTGATTGATCCATCCTCCAGCAAGGCACCGGAACAGGGCTCCACATGCGATCATGGCGGAAAAGACACTTGCAGCGGCGAAAAAAGTGTTTCAGGTGGTTCCTCGGTATTTTCCGAATGTATTAGAATTTATAGGAGTGGGAATAGGTCAAGGGGTGAAGGAGGGTAGCCCAATCTATTAGGATGCGACCACCCTCCTTGGGCGCGCCCTGTTGACTTGGTGCCACCCCGTTTAGCCTCTGACCTCCCTCCGAAGATTCCAGGTCTTATTCTCATCCACAAGATATCATCAAAAAGTTTCGAAGAATTTGGACTTCGTTTGGTATTGTTTTCCAGAAAAGCCGAAAAGACGCAAAAAACATCAACTGGCAATAGGCACTCAGTTAATAAGTTAGTTTGGAAAAATTATATAAAACAACATATAAATTCATATAAACTATCTAAGATAGATAATATAATAGCATGGAACAATTCAAAATTATAGATACGTTGGAGACGTATCACGCGCATACGACCAGATGAGGTTGTATGGTACGTCGTCATGCGTTCTGACGATGCAGATCCAACATCAACCTTTCCATAATGTTGTACGTATGAGCGGTTGTGCTCGTATGAGGCACCGTATTTTACTTTTGAGAAAATGATTATTGTCGTGGGCCTGGCATACGAGCGCACGTATGGGCGCGAGCGCTTGCACGGTACACATCCATTCTCTTTGTTAAGCTACTGCTATGTGGCCGCCAGTCATACGACCCAGCGTACGAACGCATGCCCTTGTACGGTTATATGTGTTTTATTATGGACTTATTTCTCTCGAGGCCACGAGCTCATACAAGTGTTTGTACGATCGGGGTGGTCGTCTCTTCTTCTGGAGCCCCAGAACTTCATGAAAAAGGTTGTGCTTCTTCCTCATGTTAGGCACATACCAATATTGCAATTAAAATGATAGGAGGTATGCATGAAAATATAGGCTACCAACATGCTATAAATTTTACCAATGAAAAGTATTCTGAAACCTACTCAAATAGAAAACACTCAAAATAATACAAAAACATCAACGCGATGGGAATGCAACTATATTCAAGACACTATACTAAGAAAGACACCTACGGACTTCCGAGTTACCTCCCAGGCAGTCCTTTCTTTGTAGCCCTATATCTAGGCTTCGATGCTCCATTAGGCCATCCACCAGGATAACAGGGGATGTCAACCCCAAGATGTACACCAGACTCCGACCGGGTTTTGGGATATCTCATTGCAGAACTCTGTCGGAGTCATACTCGCTTCCGGTGCATCGGCATCATATAAGGAAATTCATACTCGCTCCTTGGCGAGCACCGATGCATCGTGTTTAGTGGAGATGTGTGCAAGTTAGCTCGGGTGTTCTGTCTTTTTAATTTGTTCGGTCCGGTCTTTTATTCTTTCAAAAATTCGGTCCCTATAACGGAAGGCAAAAATAATTTTGGTCTTTTTGGTTATTCACTATTCATTCTTCCGTCTTTACTATTCGGTTCCAAATGCTAAAATTGGACATAGAGCAAGGGCATGTATTACATACAAAATGCTTATTTCATGGTAATCATAGATTAATTAAAGGAGATGAAGTATCTCACCTTCAGCTGCGATGTGGCAGTAGGCGGCTAGCAGGTGAACAGTGTGGAATAAAACGGGTGATGTTGACAAATTACAGCTACTGAGGAGCCAGTCGTCGGGAGGTGGAGCATTGGTGTCGGATGGTGGCACCAGCGGCAGTGGGGTGACACGCATCGGGCCACAGCGGTGGGTGGAGGATAGGGTTCATAGTGGGAGAGAATGGGGAATAGGAATGAAGAGGTCAGTGGGTCATGTCTTGTAAATCATGAGGTGTAGCCGAAGATATGAGATCGTGTGTGTATCTCGCTCCTAAATATGGCTAGCCGGATGGGACTTTGATAAACTCTTGTCTATCTTCTTTTACTAATAAAATCTTTAGGGGCTATTTGGTCTTTGACACAAGAGCACTAAACAAACTATAACAAATTCAGTATTTTGTTTGTGTTGACCATTTTATTCTTTCTTTCTAATTCGGTCTTTTCAAGTTCTGTATTGGTATTTTTGGGTTTAATTTTTGGTTTTTGATTTTTATGCCCGGCGTGACCTGCAAGGTTAGAACCTGCAATTTGACAATATTTTTATAATCAAGAGGATACAGAGCTATTGGTAAATCATAAACCTCTTCTTCTTTACTGTACGTGGGAATGTTAGTATCCAAATGTGCAAATTTAGTATCAAGGCTATTATCATCTATAAACCTTTGCAATTTACTCTCAATATGAGCTCTATGGAGAGCCTGCAGAAAATCAGCCCATATATCATCAAGATAAATTTCACAATATTCCATTTGAGGTTTGTCCAATATCGAAAAATCCATAAGTAAATAGGAGCAATCATGCACCATGGTGGTTTCATCACTTTTTGATAACTCTCTTAAAGCAAGCAACTCACCCTCCTTTCGTGCTATCTCATCCCTAAGATGAATTCCAATTCATGTTTCATCAAAAGGAGTCATCAGAGGAACATAGGGAACAATGCAAATATCTAGTTCATCTCTAACAATAACCTTTGAAACATCAGCCCTCATTATATCCTCCGATGGAGAATATTCAATCACCGTTCCAACAGGTTCCATGAAATCTTTAATAGAACATAGATATGATAAATTATCAACGAGATGGGCACTAATGGTGTCTAGAAATATACCATGATTGGTAGGAGATATTGGAAGGCGCCCCCCCACCTTCATCTCCATGTTCCTTCTGCGGCTTATCTCCTAGACACACTTCTTGGAAAGTGGTTCCTAGGATTTTCTCCCATCGCTCGATTATCTCCTCAGATTCTTTCATGAGGCTAAGTTCCTGCAACATAGATGCTCGAGAAGCTACCGTCCACTTCTCATAATTTGAATAAAAGGGGCATTATGGAGGTTGTTAGTAAGACAGAGTTTATGAATACTCTCCAACAAACTGATATATTTCAAGGCCTTGTCATGTTGTAGAGAGAGCTCCTTCACCCTCTTCATAGCTTCTAATGTTTTGTAATACACCATTAGTTCCTCAGTAGTTGCATCATGATCAAATATCTAGCAGTCACAGTTATATGCTACTTAAAGAGGGTTACAATAAAATTTGCAACTGAAGCTCATATGGCAATTGGACCTGGATTGCTCATAAGATGATGGATATGCAGATATAGCCTTAGAGTAATAATCTAATGTCTTCAATTTATCACCCATTTTAATAGCTCTAAATGAATATTGGTATTGATCATATATTGTTCCTCTCTCTTTAGTTTGCTTTCTTCTAACCAACATAACTCTTGCAGAAGACATCTCACAGGAAGACATTTTTCTTCTAATTATTTAAGTAGCAACAAACATGAATAGACTATATGTGAGCGGGTAAGTAATAACCAAGTGCTATGGTGCCTTGCAACGGTGCCAAAAAATGCTTGATGACCTGCAAGTGCACAGGGCTATTGTAGCACTTTCGTGATAAGTGAAGGGCCGAACCCATGGGGAGAAAATAGGAAGGAATTACAAACCCCACAATTACACTATAAATTACATAGTTATGTACGCATGAATACCATACACTACTGAAATTCAGAAATTTGCCGTCTTCCAAGGCGGACGGCAAAGGGGGCAACCACGGACGGCAAAGGCTTTGTCGTCTGCCCCCTCATGGAAAAGTAGACGGTAAAAAAAATCCGGTGAAGAGGCTCTTTACCGTTTGCTTTCACAAAGCGAACGGCAAAGAATCTTTGCCATGAGGGGGCAAACGGCAAAATAAGTGGGACGGCATATATTGCAACGTCCCCGTTAAGTGTTAACGGCAGGCCTCCTCTCTTTGCCGTCTGCCTCCCCCCCTTTGCCATGTGGGGGCAGACGGCAAAGAGGGGAGAGAGAGGGGGCAGATTCCCTCTTTGCCGTCTGCCTCCCCCCCTTTGCCATGTGGGGGCAGACGGCAAAGAGGGGAGAGAGGGGGGGCAGATTCCCCCTTTGCCGTCTGCCTCCACCCCTTTGCCATGTGGGGGCAGACGGCAAAGAGGGGAGAGAGAGGGGGCAGATTCCCCCTTTGCCGTCTGCCTCCACCCCTTTGCCATGTGTTGGCAGACGGCAAAGAGGGGAACCAACCCCTTTTTTATTTATTTTTTGTTATATCCAGCATTTTTAACAATAATCAGGATATATATATATATTTGACATAAATAAATTTCTTTCCGTACTCATAACCATATTAAAATAACTCTCATCCATAGTGCATACATATTATGGAAGTTACATCCGTACCAAACCATATATTACACCAGTTTCATCCACGTGCATACAAAGTTTCATATATTCATATACTACAATAGTTTCAATACAACCCATGGTACAAGAAATAATCTTCAAGCATTCCATCAACCAAGCTTCCCGTGAAGTGAAGGTAATCTGCAAAATGACAAATAAGAAAGTTAGAAAAATAATACTAGATGAAGTAGTGTATATATAGGTTATTTCGGAGAGAAATTAGCTAAGTATAGACCATTTAGGAACTAACTAAGCTAATTATGTCATTTAGGTGGAACCCTAGCTAACTATAGGAGAAGAGAAAGAGAAGAAGAAGTAAAAGAAGGAGGAGGAGGAGGAGAAGGAGAAGGAAGAGGAGAAGAAGAAGAAAAAGGAGGAGGAGGAGGAGGAGGAGAAGGAGAAGGAAGAGGAGAAGAAGAAGAAGGAGAAGAAGGAGAAGAAGAAGGAGAAGAAGGAGAAGAAGAAGGAGAAGGAGCGGGAGCTCCTTCTCCTTCTTCTTCTCCTTCTTCTCCTTCTTCTTCTCCTTCTTCTCCTTCTTGTTCTCCTTCTTCTCCTTCTTCTTCTTATCCTTTTGTCCCCTTCTTCTTCTCCTCCTCCCTCTCCTCCTTCTTCTTCTCCTTTTTCCTCTTCCTTCCTTTCATTTTCCTCTTTTTCTCTTCTTGTCCCCTTCTTCGGGCTAAATTGGCTAAGAATGCCTTTTTGGAGCTAATTATGTCATTTCGAGGATAATTAGCTAAGTATAGGTCATTTTTTATTAAATAGACCATTTTGGAGCTAACTAAGCTAATTATGTCATTTCGTAGGATAATTAGCCAATTTAGCCTTTCTTGGATAAGTCTAAGCTACGTAGAAGAAGAGATAGAGAAGAAGAAGTAAAATAAGGAGGAGGAGGAGGAGGAGGAGAAGAAGAAGGAAGAGGAGAAGAAGAAGAAAAGAAGAAGGAGAAGGAGAAGAAGAAGGAGAAGGAGAAGGAGGAAGAAGGAGGAAGAAGAAGGGGAAGGAGGAGCTCCTTCTCCTTCTCCTCCTTCTTCTTCTCCTCCTCCCTCTCCTCCTTCTTCTTCTCCTTTTTCCTCTTCCTTCCATTCATTTTCCTCTTTTTCTCTTCTTGTCCCCTTCTTCGGCCTAAATTGGCTAAGAATGCCTTTTTGGAGCTAATTATGTCATTTCGAGGATAATTAGCTCAGTATAGGTCATTTTTTATTAAATAGGCCATTTTGGAGCTAACTAAGCTAATTATGTCGTTTCGTAGGATAATTAGCCAATTTAGCCTTTCTTGGATGAGTCTAAGCTACGTAGAAGAAGAGATAGAGAAGAAGAAGTAAAATAAGGAGGAGGAGGAGGAGAAGAAGAAGGAAGGGGAGAAGAAGAAGAAAAGAAGAAGGAGAAGGAGAAGAAGAAGGAGAAGGAGAAGGAGGAAGAAGGAGGAAGAAGAAGGGGAAGGAGGAGCTCCTTCTCATTCTCCTCCTTCTTCTCCTTCTTCTCCTCCTCCCTCTCCTCCTTCTTCTTCTTCTCCTTTTTCCTCTTCCTTCCTTTCATTTTCCTCTTTTTCTCTTCTGGTCCCCTTCTTCGGGCTAAATTGGCTAAGAATGCCTTTTTGGAGCTAATTATGTCATTTCGAGGATAATTAGCTAAGTATAGGTCATTTGTTATTAAATAGGACATTTTGGAGCTAACTAAGCTAATTATGTCATTTCGTAGGATAATTAGCCAATTTAGCCTTTCTTGGATGAGTCTAAGCTACGTAGAAGAAGAGATAGAGAAGAAGAAGTAAAATAAGGAGGAGGAGGAGGAGAAGAAGGAAGAGGAGAAGAAGAAGAAAAGAAGAAGGAGAAGGAGAAGAAGAAGGAGAAGGAGAAGGAGGAAGAAGGAGGAAGAAGAAGGGGAAGGAGGAGCTCCTTCTCCTTCTCCTCCTTCTTCTCCTTCTTCTTCTCCTCCTCCCTCTCCTCCTTCTTCTCCTCATTTTTCCTCTTCCTTCCTTTCATTTTTCCTCTTTTTCTCTTCTAGTCCCCTTCTTCGGGCTAAATTGGCTAAGAATGCCTTTTTGGAGCTAATTATGTCATTTCGAGGATAATTAGTTAAGTATACGTCTTTTTTTATTAAATAGGACATTTTGGAGCTAACTAAGCTAATTATGTCATTTCGTAGGACAATTGGCTAATTTAGCCTTTCTTGGATGAGTCTAAGCTACGTAGAAGAAGAGATAGAGAAGAAGAAGTAAAATAAGGAGGAGGAGGAGGAGGAGGAGGAGGAGGAGAAGAAGAAGGAAGAGGAGAAGAAGAAGAAAAGAAGAAGGAGAAGGAGAAGAAGAAGGAGGAAGAAGAAGGAGTAGGAGGAGCTCCTTCTCCTTCTCCTCCTTCTTCTCCTTCTTCTCCTTCTTCTTCTCCTCCTCCCTCTCCTCCTTCTTCTCCTCATTTTTCCTCTTCCCTCCTTTCATTTTTCCTCTTTCTCTTCTTGTCCCCTTCTTCGGGCTAAATTGGCTAAGAATGCCTTTTTGGCGCTAATTATGTCATTTCGAGGATAATTAGCTAAGTATAGGTCATTTTTTTATTAAATAGGCCATTTTGGAGCTAACTAAGCTAATTATGTCATTAGATGGAAGTCTAGCTATTTTGGAGCTAACTAAGCTAATTATGTCAATAGATGGAAGTCTAGCTATTTTTTATTAAAACACTAGAAATAACATACCTAAGTTAGGGTGAAGCACGGTGGCTCTGGCTTGTTTCACCTGGAGAAGGCTGCCCTGGAGAAGGCTCGACTGTAGAAGGGTCGTGCGATGCGTTTCGGGACATATTCTGCACCAAACATCGTTTGCAATGTGTAGTTAGCATGAGGACACTCTTAAGATCACTCCACTGAAATGAAACTCACCGTCCCCGCCACGTTAATGACTGGCATCGGCGGAGGGACTTGGTCGTTCTTCTCGCACATAGACTGTACATTTGGTTTCGACAAGTCAAACTTTTTATTTATTAATGAAACGGACATTCAAATGCAAGATTTGAAATAACATGAAGAAGAAACTTACCACGAAGAGCTCGTATATGGCCCTGGTAGACGCTTCATTCCGTGCCCTCTCCGCCTCCACCAATGCAGTCGTCCTCTCCTCCAGCTCCCTAATTTCCTTATCCTTCTCCGCCATAGCCGCCTGCATTGCCGCTCTCTCTTTCTGAATAGCAGCCTGCAACACAACTCATTGTTAGCAATGTAATCATATTGGTTCCAACGCACAACATAATGCGGAAATTCCGCATCGGATCCGGAGCACAGCATACGGGAAAACAAACCCAATCTACACATACTCGGGCTGTCCATGGATAATGTTGGACAATTCGAAAGGATGGCGGTTATAAATATGCAAAGAAATGCATATTTATAGATGTCGCCCTTTCGAACGGGAGACGCATACTGGTCACGCATACTCATGATTGAAGAAACCTATAGCTAGCAAGTTTCATCGGCACGAAGACCGGGACAGAGCAAATTAAGGGGGTAGGAGGAGAAGTCATTTGTGCTCACCAACAAACACAAGGGCGGAGCTCGTCCAACGCATGTGGAGGTCGTCGAACAACTGCACATTGAAATTCACCCGATCAACACAAATACGATGTTTTTATAATTAACATGATCGGAAAATATGTGACCTAACTCATAATTTACAAAACTATGACCCCGTGGGCCTCTGGAAGGCCGAAAAGCACCTTCTCGTTCAAAAGAAGGCAGAAGAGGTGTCGGGGGTCGGGGCTTAGTGGCGTCGGGAGTCAGTGCCGTCGAGGGTCGGTGGCATCGGGGGTCGGGGGGTTAGTGGCGTCGGTTGTGGGGGGTCAGTGGCGTCGGGGGTCCAGGGTCAGTGGCGTCGGGGGTCCAGGGTCAGTGACGTCGGGTGTCAGTGGCGTCGGGGGTCGGGGGTTGGTGGCGTCGAGCATCGGGGGTCGGGAGTCGTGGGCCGAGGGTCTGGGTCGGGGGCAGTGGCGTCGAGGGTCGAGGGTTAGTGGCGTCGGGGGTCAGTGGCGTCGGGGGTCGGGGGTCGGGGGTCAGTGGCGTCGGAGGTCGATGGTCGGGGGTCAGTGGCGTCGGGCGTCAGGGGTCGGGGGTCGAGGGTCAGTTTCGGGGTGCCGGGGTTCCCTTTTCCTCTTCTTTCTTCTTCTCCTCTCTCCTCTTTTTCTTCTTCTTCTTCTTCTTCTTCTTCTTTTTTCTCCTCCTACTCCCCCTCCTCTTTTTCCCCTTCTATTCTTTTTCTTCTTCTTCTTCTTCTTCTTCTTCTTCTTCTTCTTCTTCTTCTTCTTCTTCTTCTTCTTCTTCTTCTTTCTCCTCCTCTTTCTCCTCCTCCTCCTCTCCTCTTCTTCTTCTTCTTCTTCTTTTTTCTCCTCCTCCTCCTCTTCTTCTTCTTCTTCTTCTTCTTCTTCTTCTTCTTCTTCTCCTGCTTTTTTTCCTTCTTCTTTTTTTATTCTAACCTAACTAACTAACCTAATTAGCCTAATAATCTAACCAAATAAACTAACTAAATTACCCTATATATAATAAAAAAACTAACCTAATAAACTAACTAATGTAATTAACTTTTTTAAAAATAAAAACAGGAAAAACTCACCGGCAGGGGGCGGCGGCAGGGGGCGGCGGCGGCAGGGGGCGCGCGGCTGGGGGCTCGCCGCAGGGGGCGTCGGCGGCAGGGGGCGGCGACGGCAGGTGGCGCGCAGCAGGGGGAGGCGGCGGCAGGGGGCGGCGACGGCAGGTGGCGCGGGCGCGCGGCAGGGGGCGGCGGCAGGGGGCGGCGGCAGGGGGCGGCGGCGCAGGGGGCGGCGGCAGGGGGCGGCGGCGGCAGGGGGCGCGCCGCAGGGGAGGTGCCCTCTCGGGGAGGGGATCCCACGGGGAGGGGGTCGCCGGGGGGGTGGGCTCGCCGGGGGGGTGGGCTCGCCGCGGGGAGGGGGTCGCCGCCGTGGAGAGAGAGAGTGGTCGGGGTGAGAGAGAGAGACAGTGAGCGAGGGGGGGTAACGGCCCTTATAGGGATGCCCCTTTCCCGTCCGCCCCCCGACGGCAAAGGGCCGTATGGCAGACGGCAAAGGCCCGCGGACGGTAAAGGCCCCCGGATTTCGGACACGGCAGGCATGGGACCCACGCGTCCCCTTTGCCGTCTGCCCTGGGGCTCTTTGCCGTCAGCTGGCAGACGGCAAAGGACCCACACATGGCAAATAGTATTTTTGCCATGTGTCAGTTCTTTGCCGTCTGTATTGTGTCAACTGATGGCAAAGAGGTTCTTTGCCGTCAGCCAGCATACGGTAAAGAACTGGCTGACGGCAAATTTCTGGATTCCAGTAGTGATAGTTTGAAAATAGCCTCTTATTGTAAGTGGATAGGAAGACAAATATAGATACTGTTTACTAAACTACAAACACGAAACAAAACACAGAAAAATAAAGTGACTAAACTACGTGAAAGGGTTCTTGAGTAGTAAAAGTTCTCGAGGGAATTAGAGTCACCACCACAAGTATGAAGATGACAACACACAATAAACATGGCTCTCTAATTATCACTAAGCGACTTGTATATGATCTCGCATGCGTGGAGCCAATAAAGTATGCATCTAACTCCGGTTATCGCGTACACTCGTGCCACCATCGTGCTTCCCCACTCCGATTATCACAATTATAATTTATGGGAGTAAACTCCCCATGGTCATGGAATTAATTTCAAGTTTTTCTACACTATCTATATTGCAATGATTAGGGATGAGGTGATAATAGGTCCTGTCACTACCTACCCTTGACAACTACACATCAGACCACCACAAATCATGTCAAGTATATAAGTGGGTAATGTTGTGTGGGTGCCTTTCACAAAACCAGGAGACAATCAACGCAATACATATAAAAAGAATATTAGATCGCTTATTCAATAATGTGCCGAGGGGGTGGTCGTTCCTATTTATCTTGCGGGCCACCCCCTCATCTCCCGACCTTGTTCTTTGGCTTATAAATTCTCATATATTTTGGAAACCACAGGGGATCTCCCAAAACAACTTTTCCACCACCGCAAGTCCCTGTTCTGCCGTGTGCCCATCTAGATCCCTATTCCGGTGCCCTACCAGGGGGGTCAATCATGGAGGGACCCTACATAAACCTTGATGTTCCCATGGTGATTCGTGAGTAGTCTACCATAGACCTACGGGTCCATAACTAGTATATAGATGGCTTTGTATCTCTCTATGTTCTTCAATTCAACATTCACCACATCTTTGCGATGATCTATTCAGTGTACCCACTTTGTACATTGCGCTTGTTGAGATCCGATGAACTATGGGTTTATGTTTACATTATTCATGATAAAATATTCGAGTCATCTCTAAATTACTATTTGATTCTTATTTGCATTATTTTTTAACTTCGTAAATCTCTCTGGTCTATTGATTTCGTTTGGTCAACTAGATTGATGTATCTTTAGTGAGAGGTGTGCGTTGTAGTGGGTTGAATCTGGCGGTGCTCTATATCCCAGTAACAGAAAGGAATAACACACGTCTTTTTATTGTTGCACTAAGTACAAATCGATGGGGTTGGTTCATATTAATATATTTTGTTTGTCTACATCATGTCATTGTTCTCCAAGCATTACTCCAATTTACTTACTACTCTAGAAGGATGCTAGATAGCGAAGGATGGGTGGAGTAATACTAGTAGATAAAAGCAGGAGTCTATCTACTTGCTATGGACGTGATGACTATATACACATGATCATTGCCGTGAATAAATATTGCATACCTATGCACTTTTCTATCAATTTCCCAACAATAATTTGTTTACCCAGCGTATTCCTTCTTCGAGAGAGATGACACTAGAGAGCACTATGTCCCCGGGGTCTATTGAGTTATAAATTTACAAACGCTATTATTTCCTCGTTGCCTTTCTGTGTGGATCCCGATCCTAAGTCATTTGAATCTAGCAAGTAACATATCACATCACTTTGCGGCATCATGCTCGGTAAACCCCACGGCTGCCACCTTACCTTTGCCAGGAACGTTTGTGCGTTTTGTCTCATGTATATGATTATGTCACTAGCAATATGAAAGAACAATTGCTCCTTAAGGTGGTTTTGGAAATTAATCACAACATATGCATCATTGGACTAATGAGTTTTTCGAAGTATATTTCAGAAAAGTTCAAAGATGTTTTGTCTATAGGATTGAGTGGAGATGCCCCTTGATGAAGGAAGAAATAGGTTTGGCTAAAGCTTCAAGCAAGAAGACTTTGTGAGAAATCACATTTGAGTCCATAGGTAAGCTAATACTATTAAAAGGTGATGAGTTGTTATGATGAATTGGTTGCTCAAGTGCTTAGAGTTAGCCACCAAAAATACTCAACCACTCTTCTAAAAAATACATCTATCCCAAGACAAATATCCAAAATCGGTGCCACCAAGATTTATCACACGACCCTACCAAATTTCAGACTTAGACAAATCCTAAACACACCCTACCTTTCTGGGCAACCAAAACTGCATCGGTGCTACCGAGCTTAGGTGACCAACTTTTACTGCCTCGGTACGGAAAATCGAAATTTCGGAGTTTGAGTACCGGTGTCACCGAGTTGTGTCATCTGGCCGTTAGTCACCTTTTCGGTGCCATGGAATTGTTTATACCGGTTCCACCGAGGTTAAAAGTTGGTAGCTTTTGAGAAAGTCGGTACCACCGAGCTTGTAACTTCGGTGTCACCGAGTTGATCAATCATGGTGTAACAGTTGGATTTTGGGTGCTGCCTATATATACCCCTCCACCTAACTCTCATTCGCAGAGGAAGGACTCAGAACACACACTTCATTGCCAACTTTATTTTTCTGAGGGAGAGCCACCTACTCATGTGTTGAGATCAAGAGATTCCATTCCAACCATTTGAACCTTGATTTCTAGCCTCCCCAAGTTTCTTTTCACAAGATCAATCTCTCTTACCCCTGCAAAATCTGAGAGAGAGTGATTGAGTGTTGAAGAGTATATCTTTAGAAGCACAAGAGCAAGGAGTTCATCGTTCTACCACATATTTTACCTTTTGGAGGGTGGTGCCTCCTGGATTGGTTAGGTGTCGCTTGGGATTCTCCTACTTCGTGTTGTGGAGTTGAACCAAGATGTTTGTAAAGGCAAGGATATCGCATACTTCGTGAAGATCTACCGTGGGTGAGGCTAGTCCTGTGTGGATAGAATCCGTGGTGGAATTGACAAGGTCGCTTTTTCGTGGACCCCTTGTGGGTGGAACGTTGTTGATGCACTAGAGACTGGGGTCTCCTGTGCCCCAGACTAGTGCACGGGCACCGGAAACACCCTTGGCGGCAGCATGCGAGGAAGACTGGCACAAAGAGAAACCAAAACCCATCAAGGCCATGCCCCCTCTGTGAGGGCGTAGAGTACAGAAGTTCCAGACACAAGGCCCGAGCAAACCTTCCTTGCCGGGAAGTCTCACAAGGCCCCCGCAAGCCTCCTTGCCGGGAAGACTCACAAGGACTCGCAAGGCCCCGACAAGCCCTCGTTGTTGGGAAGACGTTCAAGACCCCGGCAAGCCCTCCTTGCCGGGAAGATAATCAAGTCCGCCGACAGGGACACCAGACCAGCAAGCTCCCTTCGCTCGCCAGGTGTCCTCCCCCGTTTTTACCACAGTCCCACCGCTCCAGCGCATCCCTCATGCGCCAGCGCAACACCCAGGTCTCGATCCACCTGGGTACATGTCGAAGCCACCTTGATGCAGGTGAGGGGCCAGACAAGGCATTTACTGCCCCTGACTCCACAGAAGAAGAGAAGCGGTGAACCCCGTTCACTATGCAACCCTTGAGCACACTGTTGGTGACCCCTTTGCCTATTAAAGTTGTCCCAAGGCTCATTTTCCAGGGGTTGGACCTTTCGGGCACTTAGACTCCCTAATCCCCAGTTAAGTTACTACAGCACATAACCCTACAGTAAGCACCCAATACAAAACTAAGCAGGAGTAGGGTTTTACGCGCCAAATGGCCCGAACCTGGGTAAACCAACCTTGTAGGTGCTGATCACTAGCTCTGCTCTCAGCGCCACCTCTCTCCCTCCGCCGAACGATCAAGGGACCCTCAGAGCTTCCCATAGGAGTCGATTTCCCCGACATCTTTGGTGCACCACGTAGGGGGGAGGTGGTTGAGAGCTTTTTGTGGATTCAAGCAAGTTCCGCACCAGATATTGGGAAGTTGAGCGAACCACTATGGTCCCTCGAAGCGGGGCGCTGCGGTGGTCGCTCCAGTTCGTCATGGCCTCCTAATGCCTGCGTGAGCGCGCTGTTGTGCAAGCACGGGCCAGGGAGGCGGAGGCCCCGAGCTTGAAGGAATCAGGTTGATGCGCGGTTCCAGGATAGTGTGCTGTTGTAGAGGGTGTGCCTGGGAGCTTCGGTGAGTCCTCTGACGCATACTCCGGCCGACGCACCTCTGCGGAGTGATGCATAGCCGTTGAGGATGCACCAATATGCCCCGAGGCCCATGCACGCACTCTAGAGAAAACGTTTTTCCCCCTTGGAAGCGTCATGTCGCCGCAGAAGATGCTCTCGGGGGCTTCGCCAGCATGGCCTGGCAACAGAGAAAAACGAGTTATACTCCGGCAATCCCTTTTCTATATGATGGTCAAGGACTATCGGAAAGAACCTTGCCGGAGGGGATGTTGCCGGGAGAGTATAACATCCTGCTTGCTGGGGATCATAGGCCCTGGCAAAAGACCCAAATGCCGTGGAAGGAAGTGTCGCAGCACAACAGATAAGTGATAGAGATTCTAGATGAAATTTCAGAGTAGATAGGTTGTCTCCTTTTTGGAAATCCCAAACTTTGTTTGAGAAACCTGTGCGCAGATGGAACCTTGTCAGGATCAGTGCACCTTGGCTCTGTTTCAAACTCATTCAACGACCTTAATGGCCACAAAGCGCCTTCACACTGTTTCAAACATGTTCAATAGACCAAGCGGCTATGGAGCGCCTTATTTCGCCTCGAGCCGCGCTCGACGATCTAATGGTTGCACTGAGTGCGGCAAGGAGCCTTGACGGTAACGACCCCTCCAACGAACTACTAAGGATCCGTTCCTCAAAGCACTAGCGATAGGACCTGTCACGCCGGCAAGCTACCGGATAATGCAAAGGGTGTATCATACAAAGAGAAGGATCAGACGCAAAGGAAACAACATTTCATTCATCTGTTTGAGGCAAACTCAGATATATTACATGGATAATTTTTACTACTCAAACCTATGATATTGTCTTTTGGTGAGGGGCATGCTTGCCAGACATAAGTTCAACAAGGCAAAACGCAGGCCATCCTTCGCCGCAACCCAGGCTGGTTTCTCCTAGACCAACACTGCGCAGAGGAGAACGGGGGAGGAGGACTGGGTGACCGGAAGGGATGAAGAAGCCGGAGCCCGCAATCGCGCCTCCTCAAAGATGAGGCATCGATGCCGGCTCCGGCAAGGTAACCCCGCCAGGCGGGGGAGAGGCGTGAGCAGGCCTCGGCAGCATTGCCGGCGGTCAGTCAGATCTTGAGGTGTCGTACTCCGACTTGACCCCCCGAGATCGTGACTTGCCGAGAGCGCCACTGCCGCTGTTGTCCTCCTCGTCGCTATCGCTCGAGGAGGGACATTCGGCGCTGCTCGAGATCTCTTCGCAGCAGCCAAGACGCACACCTGAGCACCCATAAAACTTGACGGATAGCATATTATCCTCCGGTAGCTTGAAGCGGAGGACATGCCTATCCTCGAGGATGTGGGCCCGTGCAAAGGCTTTCCAGCCCCACCCGAGCAACATGGAGCGGCGTTTCGGGTACTCCACGTGCACCTGCATAGCACCGTGGGAGCAACAGTACGCCCGCAACCACAAGACGGGAGGCTTGGCGGCCTCCATCGCCCTAGCAAAAGGGGCGAGGGAGGTGCAGATGGCCCCGAGGAACGCCGTGCAGCTCCACAACGAACTCCAGTGTCGTCCCGTCCGAATGCCCACCCCACGAAGGAGAAGTTGGCGCTGGGGGAGAAGATGGAGGTGCTGGAGTAGCACTCCGCCTTCCCCGGCCACGGCCTCACGGCGACCACGGCCCCTCGCCCCTTCGCCACCTCGGGCGCTCAGGCCACCCATCCGCAGCTGCGTCCCCTGAAGTGTGGCATGATCCTAATTGGATCCTCTTGCCGCCCTGGCGGCCAATGGTGGCCGCCCTCGTCCCCTACCCATGCTTAGGGGAAACATCCACCTGGAACGGAAGAAGACACCGCGGACACAATCCAGGGATGTTGAATGTTTCAGGAGTTGGATGGATGAGAAAAAACCCCTCGCAAACTTCTTAATTTATAGGGCGAGGCACAGGGGCTAGCTCTCCTCACTCCAGGAACTGCCGCCCCTCTCGCCCAATCACCCATGATCACGGGCGGCCAAGGAACCGCCCTACTGCACCAATGCATGCGGGGGCGGGCCCTACCACGACTACGGCCTTTAAGGCCACGGACGCCACTTGCCTGACCGTTACTGCGCGTACCTCACGCGTGGCAGTAATGCTTCAGGAGGTGGGGAGGCCACTGTGCACACACCTCTCCTACTCGCGCGCTCGATATGCGACCTGGGGAAAGGCTGCTTGCAATGACTCCAAAGCTACAGAGTACACTATCATAGAAGACAATGCACCACTTTGTGCCTGGCCCAGCAACGCCCCGCGCGCATGCGTGGCCCAGGCCCGAGGGCTCTTGTCGGTGCACTAGAGACTGGGGTCTCCTGTTCCCTAGACTAGTGCACGGGCACCGGCAACACCCTTGGTGGCAGCACGCAAAGAAGACTGATAGGAAGAGAAACCAAAACCCACCGAGTCCATGCCCCCTCTCCGAGGGTGTAGAGTACAGAAGTTCCAGACACAAGGCCCCAGCAAACCCTCCTTGTCGAGAAGTCTCACAAGGCCCCCGCAAGCCCTCCTTGCCGGGAAGACTCGCAAAGACACGCAAGGCCTCGACAAGCCCTCCTTGTCGGGAAGACGTTCAAGACCCCGGCAAGCCCTCCTTGCCGGGAAGATAATCAAGTCTACCGACACGGACACCAGGCCAGCAAGCTCCCTTCGCTCTCCAGGTGTCCTCCCCCGTTTTTTCCACAGTCCCACTGCTCCAGTGCATCCCTCATGCGTGAGCACAAGACCCAGGTGTCGATTCACCTGGGTACGTGTCGAAGCCACCTTGATGCAGATCAGGGGCTAGACAAGGCATTTACTGCCCCTGACACCACAATAGAAGATAAGCGATGAACCCCGTTCACTATGGAACCCGTGAGCACACTGTTGGTGACCCCTTTGCAAAAGTAGTGTTTTACGCGCCAAGCGGCCCGAACCTGGGTAAACGAGCCTTGACGTTGATGATCGCTAGCTCCGCTCTCAGCGCCACCTCTCTCCCTCCGCCGAACGATCAAGGGACCCTCACAACTTCCCATATGTGTTGATTTCCCTAACAAACTCTCCATGCACTCTCGCAGCCATTACCCTTCGTGGGTTTAAGTCTGCACTAACATGGACGTACGGTAGCGCCACCTATCATAACCATGCCAAAAATCGTCGTGTCAACCTCTTGCGTTTGATCTCCCTACCCTTCTTTACTTTACACTTGCATGTTTTACTTTCCGATGGTACTCTTATACGTGCATGTGTAGGGTGTACTTTACTACTCATAGTTGCTAAAAATGGCCAACACCCAAAAATTGGGAAAAGGCTAAGTTTTTATGTTGTCAAGTAGTCTAATGACCCGCCTATAGACATACTTTCGATCCAACATGTGGTATCAGAGAATTGGTTTCCATTGCATTGGTTTCACAACCTAGGAGAGTATGGCATCTAGTGAGGGAAGTTATCATCATAGAGGTCCATACTTCTATGGCACTAATTTTGATAGTTGGAAGCATAAAATGAAAATGCATATTCTTGGTTATAATCCTGCCGTTTGGGGCATTATTCGTGTTGGTGTGCAACGTCATTTCCTCAGAGAAGGGAGAGAACCGGATCGTGATGCAACAGTGGAAGAATTGAAGATGTTGAAATTACATGCACAAGCGTGGGACATCATATTCAAATGGCTATGCCCCTAAGAATTCAACAAAATCAGTCACCTTGAGAATGCAAAGGAAATTTGGGATACTTTGATTGATATGCACAAAGGTACCGATTCTGTCAGAGAATCTAAGTTGGATGTGCTTCAAAGTCACCTTGACAAGTTCAAGATGAAGGATGTCGAAGGAGTCGTTGAAATGTACTCAAGGCTAGCTCTCATCACAAATGAGATTGCTGGCATAGGAAGTGAAGAGATGACCGACAAATTCATCATCAAGAAGATACTTAGAGATTTGGATGGAAGATATGACACCATGTGCACATTAATCCAAATGATGCGCAACTACAAACATCTCAAGCCTACTGAAGTTGTCATGGTATTTCCCCGAAAGATGTCAGGGGGTGGCTTATATCGTGGTTTCGGGCTGACGGGCGCCGACAGCGTCTCGGAACGGGTGTAGGCGTAATACATATGTGAAAGCACATATGCTCCCTTGGTGGTTTCGATAATTCATGACAACATACATTGTCTATTGGACTAACAAATTTACCTAGATATTTTTGGTTTAGTCCATGGAGAGCTTTGGCTAAAGGTTTATGTGGAGATGCCCTTGATGCAAGAAAGGAATAGGATTGTCTCAAGCTTGAAGCTAGAAGACTCTTCATTTTATATTTGTGAGAAATCACTTTTGAGTCCATAGGAAAGCCAATACTATAAAAAGGGGGTGATATAGTAAAATTAACTTATTGCTCAAAGTTAGCGACCAAAATATTCAGTCATTTTCCACATATGCATTCTGTCAAATTCCACATACTCAAATTCGGTGTCATCAACTTCCACATTTCGGAGCCACCGAGTTTGACCTCAGATAGAAACCCTAGCCATTCCCACCAAATTGGTGCACCCGAATCCATATCGGTGATACCGAGTTCAGTGTGACCAACATTATGTTTCCTCGATACACAAATCGGAATTTCCGAGTTTCAATATCGGTGCCACCGAGTTTGGCCATCTCATCGTTAGCCACCTTTTCTGTGTCACCGATTTGTGTATATCGATCGCATCGAGATTCAAAAGTTCTACCTTTTGTGCTAATCGGTACCACCGAGTTTGTAACTTTGATGTCACCGAGTTTTCCACTTTAGGTGTAACAGTTGGATTTTGTGTGATGCCTATGTATACCCCTTCACCCACTCCTCACTCGTCGGGGAAGCACTTCGAACACACACTTCATTGCCAGATCCATTTTGTGAGGGAGAACCACCTACTCATGTGTTGAAACCAAGATATTCCAATCCAACCATTTGAAACTTGATCTCTAGCCTCCCCAAACAGCTTTCCACCAAATCAATCTTTCCTACCCATGCATATTCTGCGAGAGAGTGATTTTGTGTTGAGGAGACTATTTTTAGAAGCACAAGAGCAAGGAGTTCATCATTCTACAACATCTATAACCTTTTGGAGGGTGATAGCTCCTAGATTGGTTAGGTGTCACTTGGGATCCTCCTACTTCTTGTTGTGGAGTTGAAACACGATGTTTGTAAGGGCAAGGAGATTGCCTACTTCGTGAAGATCTACCGTGAGTGATGCTAGTCTTGTGTGGACGGAAGCCGTGGTGGAATAGACATGGCCGCTTCTTCTTGGACCCATTGTGGATCGAGCCCTCCATGGACTCTTGAAGCCGTTACCCTCCGTGGGCTGAAGTTTCCACCAACATGGACGCACGATAGCGCCACCTATCAGAACCTTGCCAAAAAATTTGATGTCAACCTCTTGCATTTGATCTCCTTACCCTCCCTTACTTTACACTTGCATGTTTTACTTTCCGCTCCTATACTTTTAGATGTGCATATGTAGGGTGTATTTCAGTAGTCATAATTGGTAAAACTGGCCCACAACAAAAAAATTTGGAAAAGGCTAAGTTTTTACCTTATCAAGTAGTCTAATCACCCCCCCCCTCTAGACATACTTTTGATCATAAACAATCAAATGTCAGAAAACCCGGGTCGACATGAGTAGTTATAGACCCAAGTGTCACATCTGTACAGGAACAAGCATACATAACCCAACAATGCATGTGTCGGTCATGAACTGTGCGTAGACGGGTCATAGCAAGCTACATGGCTACATTACAGAGTGAGACATTTCTTTCATCACCTGCGTGTAGACGAGTCATAGAAGGCTACATAGACTCCATGACACTGTGTGACCTTTCCCTGGACAGACACAACTGCAAAGAAGGATACACGTCGGTCAATCAATGTGTCTCGAGCAATAGCAATGTATCATGGCTCATTAGAAGCACAAAGAGGCATTTCCGTGTAAAGAGGGCTACTAACACCACACAACTAGGTGTCGAATCCCACACATACCAATGCACGTCACACGTACACACAACATGCACGATATGCATAGATACAACATGGCATCACAATGAAACTTTCTAACACAACTTTTATTTAAATATCTCAAAGAGCCTGACATAATAGATTCATACACGTAGGGGTCACATGATTTGATACTCAGGTCATACACACAAAGTCATACAAGCCATTCAGAAGCATAAAGCTATTTGACTACAGACAGATGAAAACATAAAAGGCACGTGACCTAACTATATACAATCCCCTTCTGAAGGAGTGATGACCCACAAGTGTAGGTGATCAATCGTACTCCTTTCAATAAGTAAGAGTGTCGAACCCAACGAGGAGCAGAAGGAAATGATAAGTAGTTTTCAACAACGAATTCTGTGCAAGTGTTGTTAGTAACAGTGATAGATAGTTTTGTAGCAAGATAATTCATAACAAGTGACAAGTAACAATAGTAGCAAAGGTGTATCAAGGTAGCCCAATCCTTTTTATATCAAATGGCAGGCTTTAAATTACTCTTATATAAAGCAAGTTCTCCCGAGGACACATGGGAATATATGTGTAGTCATGTTCATCATATTGAGTTGATTCGCGTTCGCTACTTCGATACTTTGATATGTGGGTGGACTGGTGCTAAGGTGTTGGTATTACTTGAATTAACAACCTACTTATGATTAACCCCTATCGCAAGCATCCGCAACTATGAAGCAACCCATAAACTGGGGCTTAAGCTTCTATCACTCTCGCAACCCATCATCTACTTGTTACTCCACAATGAGTTCCCTTAGGCCGATAACATGGTGAAGTGTCATGTAGTCGATGTTCACATGACACCACTAAAGGAAGTAACAACATACATCTCATTAAAATATCAAAAGAATACCAACTTTATATGATTACTTATAACAGACTTCTCCCATGTCCTCAGGAACAATTGTAACTACTCACATCTCATCAACATGTTCAACATAACATGTATAATAATAATTATTAAGGTAACTACTCACATATGAACATAATGTCTTCATCAAATAATCCAACTAGCATCAACAACAAGACATAATTAACATAAGTAACAACTCACACGTACCAATATGAGGTTTTGAAACAAAGATTGAATACACGAGATGATCTAGGGTTGGATATGAGATGGTGCTGGTGAAGATGTTGATGAAGATTGGTCCTCGCATGAAGTAGGAAGTGTTGGTGATGACGATGGCCTCGATTTCCCCCTCCAAGAGGGGAATTCCTCCCGTAGAATCGCTTTGTTGGAGAGCAAAAGGGACTCTACCCAGGTTTCCGCCTCGAGATGGCGGCGCTTCACCCCGAAAGTTATCTCTTGATTTTTCTAGGGTAAAACACACCATATACGAGAAGATGGGCATCGGACGGCCATCAGGGGCCCTACAAGCCATAAGGGTGCGACCTAGGGGGAGGGGCGCTCTGTTGGCTTGTGCCCACCTGGCTACCCCTGTCCTGTGTATTTTCGGCCCAATAATTCTTATATATTCCCGAAAAACTCTTCGTGAAGCTTCAGGTCATTTGGAGCAACTTGATTTTTCTGCCTTTTTCTCGATTTCTCGGTCCAGACTTACAGTTTCCAAATACTTCACTCTTCATGATGTACCTTGCATATTGAGAGAAAGAAGATGCATAGAAATTACATAATAACATGGAATAATGGACAATAATAATACAAATATCAATAAATACGCATGATGCAAAATGGACGTATCAACTCCTCCAAGCATAGACTACGCTTGTTCTCAAGTGAAATCCGAGATCGGGGATAATGGCCACAGGATTTCAGAGGGAGAAGTCGATAAAAAATAAAATAAGGACATGAGAGCATCACTAATATTAGCATAGAAACAACTATTTTATCATATATCTTCTCATAAACAAGTAACAACCCATTCACAAACATTGGAGTATGAAGCATAAAATTATTGACAAACAACAAACTATGTTCTCAGTCACTAGGACAATCGTAATAAAACATATTTCAGAGGAGAGTCTATGTAAGAGCTTTCTTATAAGCAAGTTCACATACTCAACTATCATTTATTCTTCCATGGTTTCTCATACTCAAGTCATATTTTTGCAGCTCATGTTTTCATAGGGCACATAGGAACATAGGGGTTTAAATCATTGCTGCAAACTCATTCACCTCATGGATAATTTCAACAATAATGAATCATGATAATATACATGTTCACTTGGATATATAAAACTTAATCTTTCCTCAACATATGACGCTTGCCAATATAGAATTAATAGGTAGAAAGAAGAACTAATTTACTGAATCACGCACAAGAGTGAACTTCAAAGATAAAAGAAATGCCCTTTGCAGAGGGAAGAAGCGGTTATTATGCGCTTTTAGGTTTTTGAATGTGCAACCTATTAATGCAAAGGAACGTCACTTTCTATTGCCCCTTGTGATAGCAAACTTTATTTCTTTGCCAGCACAAGTTCATACAAAGTTTATTTTCCCTTGCAATAAAAGATCATACAAATTTTGGAGCAACTTTCTATTGCTTGGTGCTTCGATGACAACTTACTTGAAGGATATTACTAAATCCGTGGGTAGGAATGGTGGACTCTCATGGCAAGAAACTGGGTTTCGGGGTTGTGGATGCAAAAGTAGTATCTCTACTTGGTGCAAAGTTTTTGGGCTAGCAAAGTGTCTAAGGCAAGCATCACATGTTAAAGGATACATGACCATATAACTTCTATATGAATGCTTAATACCATCACCATTATGATGTCTTCCATGTCCTAAGTCAACACTTGATCATTATATAATATTTTATAAGGGCTCACAATAATAAAAGATGTCCAACATAGTCTATTTATATGAAAATCTCCTCTCCTCTTTCATAGCCTTGCTTAGATTGTAACCATGACTAATACTATGTTTGTTTATTTTGAACAACCTTCATCACTTATACTCTTTACTATGTGAAGCCATTACTTCCCATGGGATGAGCATATGATCTATATCTTTGTTTTTATTGCCATGCTATGATGACGGGTGCCCACGGATAAACCAAAATACTCAACTAATCCTTATTATATATCTCGCGTACTAGATTACAAGGATAGATGGAACTCAAAGCAAAAATACTAAGCGAAGCTAATCTGAAATTTATTTCTCTAAATCATGAAACAACTAATGGTTGAACTAAAATAAATAGTAATGATGATGGAAGTGGTGGTGATACGATATCGGGGCACCTCATCCAAGCTTCGAACAAGCCAAGGGTGGTGCCCATACCTAAGTACTCTAGCGTACTTATCACGTGACGGTGGTGGTGTAGCAGCATTCTTCTTCTCCAACATACGTCGAAGGATAAAATTCTCCTCCCTCAAGCCATCATTCTCTTGCTTGAGATTCAATACCTTTCGGCATAATGCCATCTTGCTTTCCTGCAGAAAAAATGGTGGATATATTCATCCTTAAATTTCTTTACCTGTTTGGTAGACGGGACTTCTTAAATTCAACCTGCATATCTTCGGGATGAGGTAGTGGAACTTTGTCTTCATCTGAGTTGGCTTCCTTTGTTTCCTCCAATTCATTTTCCTCCATATCACTAGTGGACCAAAGATAGGGATAGATGTCTCTAAAGATCTTTTGCTCTAAAATATAGTTAGAGATGTAGCTCTCTCCATCCGAATCTTGAGATGACATATTCCCAGGCCTACCAGAAAACAGCTCGAAACAAGAACAGAAGAGAAACTCGCGATGCATTAATCAAAACACCCGGGATTATATATAAAGAGTTTTCCTGGTAAGAATACATTTTTTGGAAGAATTCGAAGTCCGGGAGGCACACTAGGGACCCACAAGCCATCCGCGCACAGATAGGGGGGGCGCGCCCTGTTGGCTTGTGCTTCCCTCGTGGGTCTCCTCGACTCCTTTTTATTTTTGTAATTTTTCAAAAATACCAATACAAACATAAATTATTTTTTTGGAATTTTTGTAGTTGGTTTACTTACCGTACCACATACCTACCCTTTTTCAGGGTTTTGGAGTGTTCAAAAATACTTCCCTTATGTGCTTTTCTAGTGTTATGACCTGGATGATATTAATCTCATCATCAATGGCTGTACCTGAAATATGATGTTTGATTCTTTGCCCATTCACCACTCTCATATCTTTACCTTTGAAGTAATCAATTTATATGGCATCAGAGCGGTAAACCTCCTCGACAACACAGGGTCCTTCCAATTTTCAGAGAAGTTTACGTGCAAAGAATGTGAAACAAGAATTGTACAAAAGAACTAGGTATCAAACATTGAATTCTCATTTTGAATTCGTTTATCATGCCATATTTTAACTTTCACTTTAAATAAATTAGCATTTCAAAAGCTTGAGTCCTCCGTTCATCTAATGAGCTAATATCAAATAACCTCTTTTCACCCAAAAGTTTGAAATCATAGTTAAGTTCTTTAATTGCTCAATAAGCTTTATGTTCTAGCTCAAGAGGTAAATGACAAGCTTTACCGTAGACCATTTTGTCCGGGGACATCCCCATAGGATTGTTATAAGAAGTCCTATAGGCCCAAAGAGTATCATCAAGTTTCTTAGACCAATTCTTCCTCGACCTATTGATAGTCTTTTGCAAGATCAATTTTATTTCGCAATTGCACACCTCAAGTTTCCCACTAGATTGAGGATGATAAGGGGATGCAATCCTATGGATAACATCATATTTAGCTAGTAGTTTATGAAAAGCACCATGAATAATATGTGAACCACCATCAGTCATTAAGTACCTTGGGACACCAAACCTCGGAAAGATAATAGCTTTAAGCATTTTAATGGAAATGTTATGATCAACACTATTAGTTGGAATAGCTTCTACCCATTTTGTAACATAATCAACAACAACTAGAATATGAGTATATCTGATCGAATAAGGGAAAGGTTCCATTAAGTCAAAACCACACACACACCAAATGTTTCAACAGCAAGTGTATAGATCTTAGGCATATCCTGACGTTTACAAATATTACCTACACTTTGGCACTCATCACAAGAAAGGACGTACCTACGAGCATCTTTAAAGAGAGTAGGCCAATAGAAACCGGATTGCAATACCTTGTGTGTCGTTCTGTCACCAGCATTATCTCCTCCATAAGCTTCAGAATGGCATTTCCTTAGGATTTGTTCATGTTCATGCTCAGGTATACAACATCTAATAATACCAACTACTCCTTCTTTACAAAGATGTGGGTCATCCCAAAAGTATGCCTTAAGTCATAAAAGCTTTTTTTCTTCTGGTGATAGGTGAAACTAGGTGGAATACATTTCACCACAATAACTTTAGCATAATCATCATACCAAGGAGAGCCACAGGAGTATTAAAAGCAACCAGTTGCTCATCACGGAAATTATCATCAATTGATAGTGGGTCATCAAGAACATTTTCCATTCTAGACAAGTTATCTACTACATGATTATCAGCTCCCTTTCTATCAACAATATGCAAATCAAACTCTTGAAGTAAAAGAACCCACCTAATGAGTCTAGGTTTAGCATCTCTTTTCCATAAGGTACTTGATAGCTCCTAGATCGGTGTGTATAGTTACTTTAGAATCAAAAATCTAAGATCTAAATTTATCACATGCAAACACAACTGCTAAAAATTCCTTTTTGGTAGTAGCGTAATTTCTTTGAGTAGTATCTAGGGTCTTACTAGCATAATGAATAACATTCAATTTCTTGTTGATTCTTTTCCCTAGGACAACACTAGCAGCATAATCACTAGCATCGCACATAATTTCAAAGGGTAAATTCCAATCAGGTGGTAGGACGATAGGTGTAGAAATTAAGTCATTCTTAAGTATTTCTACACAGTCATCATAAAAAACAAAGGGAACATCTTTTTGACTATGTCGGGGCTCTGTGACCGGGGTTCCCCAGCCCTGCCTGCCTATGACCGTTGGCCCAATGGATGTTCTAGGCCTCGGAGTGCCCCCCACTAAGGCCGAGGTGTTTGTCCCTTGTGAGGACCTGTACTCATGAGGGGCCGGTCATGTGGTTTGCCCCAAGCTGTTTCCCGTGAGCTAGCGGGAAGGAGGCTCCTCTTGAAGCCCCTATCCTAGAGAAGCGGGCTTACCGAGGGCGACCTGCCGGGGTCGTGTGGTCCGGCCTCCTCACATGGATGACGTGAGCCAAGCTGTGAGGTACAATGGCCGGTGTCAGCAGGCACAGACAGAGAGGCTTTTCCTCTTAGGTGTTAAGGGAGCCGAGACACCTGCGGGTTCCCAAAGCAACCCCTCAAAGGTTTCCCGATCGGTGCAAAAGGCCTAAGGCTGGGGGCTCGGTAGGATGGATGTCACCCCCGAGCCCACTAGCATGTCATGAACAAGGGCTTTTGTAGGCAAACACCACCTTTGTCATGGGGGGTCGCGGTCATGTCCCCTTTCAAAATAGCCATTATGGTTACCCTTACTTCCAATTGTGTTTTTGGGGAAGAGGACCAAGGATAGTATAAAAGAGAGGCCCGACCTCCATAGAGGGGGATCCGAGGATCATTGTGTTGAACTAGGACAAGAACCCGCCTTTGTATCTGACTTCACGGCAGGAGTAGACTTTTACACCACAAGGTGGCTCGAACTTGGGTAAACTTATGTGTGTCTTAGTTCGTCTCCCATAGTTCTTGTTGCCGGAGAGTCGCCGTGAAGTCGAGAGGTAGAACATAGTTGGCGAGCAAGCGCACCCAAGATTTCGAACCTTTTCTTGGGTCTGCGAAGCCCCGATTCCGACATTTGGCACGCCAAGTAGGGGTGTGCAGCCGCTCTACAGCTCATGTTTTGCTCTGAGCTTCACTGACCCCATAGCCGACGCTCGCCGTGTGCATGCTGAGCGCAAGGCTACGAGGGTCATGGTGACTGCGCTCGTAGGTCCTCACATCTGTTGTCACTCCGCCGGGGCCGAGGCGGCGGCCACCAACCCTGCAGCCCGCGAGCAACAAGCTTCATCGGTGCACCCTTTTGTGTAGAGGGAAGGTCCCAACGCAACGGCCTCCTCTTCCCACGCCTATCTGGAGCGGGTGAACACGCAGGCGGCACTGCTCAAGGCCCGCAAACTGCTCCGCTACCTTCCAGCGAACACCCGCTACGACGTGCGGTTGACCCGCATCACCCAGCTCGTCACCGCTGCTGAAGAAGCTGAGGTGCCTTGCCGTTCACTCCGGGGGCGCCGCCACCTCCTCCCGTGTGCACTGACCTGGCTGAGCCCAGGTCCGACATGCGCCAGGGGAAACCGGCTCACCAACCGCCACCGCGCGCCCAAGAAGATGGAGACAGTTGTTATATCGTCCAGCACGAGGCACCGCTAGATGTGCGTGTGGTCCTCGAGCAGCAGCACCAGCACCTCGCCAGGGTCGATGAGGACGTTGCAGCCGCCAAGCGCCAGAACCAGGCCTCTCTCGTTCATGGCAGCCATGCGATAACCATGGGTTGTCGGGCCTTCACCCAGAAACTGCAAAGGGTGGTTTGGCCGGCTAAGTTCAAGCCCAAACTGCCCCTGCACTACGACGGCTCCCTCGACCCTGCAGAGTTCCTCCAGCTCTACGACCTGAGCGTCGAAGCGGCGGGCGGCAACGACGAGGTCATGGTGAACTAGCCCCGCTAGCGCTAAAGAACGGTGCACGGTCCTCCTTGCTCCTGACCGTGCACGAGGTTCTTCATGGAGCAACCTCTGCGAGCTGTTCGTGACCAACTTCAAGGGCACACATGACCGCCTCCTCTCTGCCAACGACCTGCGTCGCGTGAAGCAGTGCCCTGGAAACACCCTCTGCAAGTACATCCATACGCTTAGCCAGGTGCGCATCAAGATCCCCCGCACCACGGACGAGGCGGTCATCATGGCGTTCACCAATGGCGTCAAGGACCTCAAGATGTGCGAGAAGCTCGCGGTCAACGACACCCTGAGCACGGCCATGGAGTTGTTCAACTTGGCTAACAAGTGCGCCAGGGCAGAAAAAGGCTGCATGTTCGCTAGCGACAACCGTGACGACTCGCCCGAAGACATCAAGGCAAAGGCCAAGGAGGTCAAGCGCAAGGGGCTTGTAGTGCTTGCGGCTAAACCTGAGACGAAGCGCGGCCGCAAGCAAAGTGTGCCCGAGAAGGAGCGTCGCATGTACTGCAACTAGCTTGACATGCACAACCACAAAACTGAAAAGTACCAGGAGCTCAAGGTCCTCCGGGACGAGCGAGTTAGCTGGACCCGGAGCACAATGATCGTGCTGATGGTCACGGTTGCGGCGGCCGCGATAGATGGCAATGCTACAATGGCAACCCTTGCCTGGGCTGGTACGAGCAACCCCACAACACCATATCCCATCCGGCTATGTTGATCTCTAGCCAATATAATCAAGTTCCTCTCGACTCGTTCTCTTCGGTGTCTCAAGATCAATGTGCACATAGCTATCACATATGGGTTCTCACGGGGGATCTACCCTTGAGTTGTATTTCTCTAAGGGTTTGTTTTTGCGGAGGAGGTCTTTCAATCTACAGTTCTTTGCCTCCACCCCTTGGATGACACGCACTATTTCACAATGGTCGTGTCTTTCAGCCATCACGATTTTTATCTCACAGAGGAAGACAGGGTTTTCGGATTTCAAGTCCCTTGCAAAGCAGTAGGTATGATGGTTCTTAATCTCCAATCATTTTCTTGTGTTCATTATAAATGTTTCTTAAACCTATGGATCAATGGTGGTCCAAATTGGCGTCATGAGTTTAAACTCTAGAAATTGGAACATGATGCTGAATGGGTGCTTGTTAGCCCCTCCAAAAGGCATTCTTCCCTTGGAGTTCTAGCCATGCGCTCAAATCCCATGTAGTCTTCATTGAAGACTGATCGCTCCATCAAGAAGAAACTCTCTTTTGTGACGTGGGAAAATTATCCAGTTTGTTCAGGTTATCGGTATCCGGCTATACAAGAATGCATTACAACTACTTAATTCGTTGGTTATTCAATCCCTCGCCATGAACGAGTGGTTATTCATGCATGGTCGCCGGTGAATCTTCAGTGGATGGAGACTTTGCCGTCGATCTCTTTTGGCACAGTGCAAGATTTGGTTGTTCCGGCTGATGGAATTCCACCTTCTTCAAGCGGGATTTCCGCTCCCTCAAATGACAAGGATCAAGGCCTATTGTCCTCTCAGCCCAACCCACCAACACCGGAAAATTTTGTTGAGATGGTGCCAACGTCTAAAATTGCACAAAAGGATTTTGAGCACATGATTAGTGATATGGTGGACAAAACTTCAACATGTGTGTTATGTCTTAAACCTGGGCATTTCTCATAAAAATGTACCCCTCCATTGCGATGTATTGATTGTTCTAGAGTGGGCCATACTAGACGGGATTGTAACAATTTTGCTATGGAATTGGCGTTTTTCTGGCAACCGAATCCCGGTAATGCTACGCCTTTCAAGGAGGGTACTGTTGGTCGCGAGAATATCTCTCTGACAAATCCTTTACCAAGCTTGGACTATGTTTCCACTTCCACATTAATCTCCCCGTCTAGTTCCATCAGCTCTGGTCCCAAGACACAATCTGTCGTGCCATCGGAGACTCCACCTTCACCATCGAGCATGCCTCCTCTCCTTCCAGCTGCAATGGCGACCTTCCCCTTGAATCCAATGCAGTATGTGCCTGTTGGTCACCATGTTGTTGATGGTGGGGAACCTCATTTTCGGTGGACTGTTGTTTCGCCATATACCCCAATAGTGAGGCGGCATAAGGAATTCATTCTTGCAGAAGTAATGTTGGTCCCCTCGCCAGATTAGATGGGCCATGTTCAAGACGTGGTTGATTGGCTGGTTGAGCGGGTTTTGTGGCATGCTCTGTTCAGCCCTGGGTCAATATCGCGGGCCTCTTTGATTTTCGAGATGCCGCCACAAGCTATAGGTAACGATCGCTTTGTTCGATTCATGAAGCATGATGAAGGCGAGGGTTTTTGAGGGGCCCAGAGTTTTCTCCAGGGTTTGCTTATGTTTCTTGGGATTCCTTTGGATCTTTTGAACACTGAAAATATTCGAGTTGCCATCAATACTTTCGGGAAATTTCACAATTGGAACAGTGAGGAGACGTACCTGGTGCGGTCATTGGTTTTTGCATCATTGCCGGAGGACATCCTTGTATCAAGGGGTGTGGATTTCACTGATTTTGCTGATTGGGGAGGTGCGTGTGTATCTTGGAGAGTTCCCATATACATCCCGTGAGCCAACTTCACGGAGCAGATTCCACAGGATGAGGATTGGATGTCCATCAATGGCAATCCTCATCCGCTCCCTCGGTTGTCGTTTCCTGGCATGCCCCATTTAATATGGCCTCCATACCCAGCCTTGGGGAGGAATGATGTGCCACCTGAGCTGGAGACCGTTGTGCAAGAGAACATTGATGATGCTGATGGGTGGGGGAACTGGAATGTTGCGCCCAAACCTGGACCAGAGAAGGAGCAAGACAAGAATCAATGGTGATGGATTCCTCCAATCATTTAATCTCTGAAGTTGCTCCGCCGCAAGTCCCTCTAGTTTATTTTAAAGAGGATGAAGAACTTGTGCAGTACATTCCTCAGCCGGTGGATTTGGGTGACAACAACAACTGGGCGATCATGGTTTACCTGCAGCGTGTTGTGAAATTTCCCCCTGTGCAGGAGGTCAGGGCCCCCTTTGGGCCTTCACTGCCACCACAACTCATTTGGAAGAGGTCTTTTTAAAATCTAATGAAATGTCAAACCACATTTGAAATTCCTTCCTCTCTTCCTATTTGGCATGTCTCTCTAGTGGTTTTGTCCAAGAGATTCTGGGAGTTGTCTTTTGTTAATGATGTGCCATTGCTCACCTAGAAAGAGCAGGAAACTCCAGCAATTGAACCTATAGAGAGGGCACCGGTTGCTCGTGCTCTCTTTACTATCATAGAGGATCCCCACGAGTCGCGGCCTCCTTCAGGTGTGACACCCAAGAAGTTTGGAATGCCTCAGAAGACGTTGGCGCCAAAACTAGTGGTTGAAACTGCAGTTATGTGTTCTATGTGGGGATTTATGCTGAGAGATGGCTACAAGACCACCTTCCACAAATTTGTGTCCGAGCCCAAGAAGAAGAAGCCCAAGTCCAGGCCTTTCACTGCCCAGCTATCTGAAGGCCCAGCCCATACTGGTGCACCGGGTAGTGCTCCACCCCAATCAAGAAGATACAGGAAAACGGAGAATATTTGGGAATTGATGAGAAACTACTAATAGTGGAGGCGCTTACAGCAGACCCACTTGGCAATTTTAACAGCTCTGCTGACTATAAGTTTCGAGGAGGCTATTTGGGCTTGGTAGGCACCTAATTATGCATATATCTTTAGTAAATTAAATCTATGCATTGGGGAGCTCTTTTGTGTAATATCTTTTGAACATGTGCTTCACAAATCCTGCCGGTGACATTGGGTGTCAACAGGTTTATGACCTTTTGCTTTGATGTTCCCATGCATAGATCAAGTAGAAATTGGAATGTGTTGTGCTGGAATGTTACGGACCTAAATTTGAAGGCAAGGAAAGGGTTGTCAAGAAAAAAAGGAAGAAAGTCAATGTGCCATTGCATGTCTGTAGGAAATTAAGTGCACTTGTTTTGAGAGTAAGCTCATTAAAAGTTTCTGCCCAAGGAAGTTTGATTGTTTTGCCTATTGCCCTTCTATGGGAGCTTCAGGGGATATTGTGGTGGTATGGAATTTTTTAGTTATTGTGGGTACTCTTTTGGAAGTTCATCAGTTTGCTCTGGTGGTACAATTTACCTCTAGACAAAACAATGAACAATGGACTGTTGTATCTGTTTATGGACCATGCCAAGGCAAAGCAAGGGATTGCTTTGTTAGTTGGCTTTATAACCTGCATATCCCTCTATGATAGCACAGGCTTCTTGTATGAGATTTCAACTTCATCCGGTCCATAGAAAATAGGAACTTGCCTAGAGGAGATTTAAATGATATGTTCATTTTCAATGAAATTATTATCAACTTGATCCTGTTGGAATTGCCCTTAAAAGGAAGATCATATACATGGTCAAATATGTAGGACAGTCCACTCTTAGAACAACTAGACTGTTTTTCACTTCTTTTGACTGGATATCTGCATACCCAATGACTGAAGTGCTGCCATTATCAAAGACTGTATCAGACCATGTACCTTGCATGATAAAAATTAATACTTCAATTCCAAAGTCTAACTTATTTATGTTTGAATTATTGGTTGGAATCGGATGGTTTTATGCAGTGTGTGGAGAAGTCATGGAAGAAGCAGTCATCAAAGGGGCATATAATTGCCAGAATTGCTCACGAACTGAAGAGATTTAGAATGGACCTTAAGGAGTGGCACATCAGTGTGTGCAAACTCAAATGTCTAATTACCAAATGTAATGAGGTAAATTTATTATTCGATAATATGGACGAACTCATGCCCCTATTTAGGCCTAAGTTTAATTTTAGAAAGATTGTAAAGCTCCATGTGGAAAATCTAGTCCATTTGTAATTCTTGTATTGGAAGAAAAGGTGTAATGTCACATACATCAAACTAGGGGGAGAAAATACCAAATTCTTCCATGCAATGGCCACTAAGAGACACATAACAAACTCCATAGACAGTCTGAAATTGTCAGATGGCTCTATTGTCACTGAATATTCACAAATGGATGGGGTCATACAGAGTTGTTTTAAAAATAAAATGGGGGTGTCTATGGGCATTGTCATGGGCTTTCATCTACCATCCTTACTATCCCCCATTGATGGACTTGAGGATTTGATTAAACCCTTTGAGACGGACGAAATGGATGACATTGTGAAGCATATGCCAGTTGATATGGCTTGTGGCCCTCATGGTTTCAACGGAATTTTTCTTCAAAAGGTGTTGGCACATTATTTGTGAGGATTTTTATGCACTAGCCTAGGCTTTCTATAATGGCACTGCAGCCCTAGAGACCATTAATGGATCATATATTACATTAGTACCAAAGAAACTGGCTCCATGGTATGGGCTTGAAGTTTCTTTCTAAGATGCTTGCAAATCATTTTCACAAATTCATCATGCAGTGAATCCATAAGAATCAATGTGGCTTCATCAAGAGCAAAACAATCTAGGACTACCATGGTAGGACTTTTGAGTATTTACATCAGTGTAACCAGTCCAAGATGTCTATTGTTATCTTGAAATTGGATTTTCAAAAGGCTTTTGACTCCTTAGAACATGAGGCGGTTGTCCAAATCTTAAGATACAAGGGCTTTAGTGATAAGTGGATTTGTTGGATGACACAACTATTGTCCACTGGTACCTCCTTAGTGTTACTTAATGGTGCCCCTGGAAGGAAGTTCTTATGCAAAATGGTAGTCACACAAGGTAATCCTATTTCCCACTATTGTTTGTGATTGCTGTTGATCTCCTGCAGTCAGTAGTCAATGATATGCATACGAGGAGCATCCTTAAGCTACCAATTCCCTGCCATGATCAGGATTACCCAATTATCCAATATGTTGATGACACCCTTATAATTTTTCCTGCTGACGAGAACCAGTTGCTTGCACTCAAGGATATGCACAGGATTTTTTCTTAGTCCACTGGATTTGATGTGAACTACCATAAGTCCTTTATCATCCCCATTAATGTGGATGATGGAACTATAAAGGAATTAGCTACAGCCTTTGCATGTCAAGTGGGCAAAAGGCCTTGCAAATACCTAGGGGGTCCTCCTGGTACTACTAGACCAAAGATGGTGGATTTCATGCCACTAGTTGACTGCATGGAAAGAAGGATGACTTCTAGCTATGCTTTCCTCAATCAAGGTGAAAGATTACAGTTCCTAGATTCAGTTTTGTCATCCATGCCCATGTTCTTTCTGAGTAGCCTTGCTATCCCACCTCGCATCCTCAAACAACTTGAGAGAATTCAGAGACACAGGCTCTGGAGGAAGCATAAGGATGAACCTGCTCCCTCACTTGCTTCCTGGGACTTGGTTTGCAGACCTAAAGCTAAGGGGGAGCTTGGCATCATAAATCTAGGTGTTCAAAATGTGGCATTATTGCTGCAGCATGCCACTAATATTATGAACAAAAAAGATGTGTCACGGGTGTCTCTAATTTAAGACACATACTATCATAAAGGGTCCCATAGGCAAAAAATGATTGTTGCTCCTTTTGGTGGATGAATATTTGCAAGGTACTAGCCCAGTTCAGGTCTTCAAACTGGGTAAAAGTTAATCCCGGGGACACTGTGTTATTTTGGTCAAATAATTGGAAACTTGGTGATAGTGTTGCCACTCTAGAATCTAGTTTCCCAAGGCTTTTCTCTTATGTGAAAGATCCATGGATTTCAGCCAAAGAAGTGTACAAGAGTTGACTAATATTTTTTATCTGCCATTGTCTGAGATCTGCCATTGTCTGAGCAAGCTTACAATGATTGTATGGACCTTCAAAACCTGATAGGGGCTTGCGATAGAGATAATGATCTTAAGGATTCTTGGTGGTGCGAGGGTTGATCTATAGAATTTAAGCCCAAGATCTTCTACCTACTCATGCACTCCAACCTTGATTTTCATCCATTGCTCTCATGGATATGGAGATCCTGTTGCACCATGAAAATAAAGGTCTTTGCATGGATGTTGATCATGGATAGGCTCAATGCTAAGGACATGGTTGAAAGGATACATTCTCACATGGATGATGGTATAGAGTGTGTTCTCTGTCCACTGCATACAAGAGAAACCACGGACCATCTTTTCTGCTAGTGCAACTTCAGTATAAGGGTATGGAACTACCTTCAAATTGACTGGTCTCAGAGGAACACTATGGGAGAAGTGGTCATACATGCCAGGAGAGAGTTTGCAAAGTCCTTTTTCTCTGACGTAGTATTCATTAGTTGGTGGAATATTTGGATTATCATAAATGCAAATGTATTCAGGCATGAAAGGCCGAGATTTAACAGGTGGAGAGCAGCCTTTGTTCATGATATTTTTCTCATGCAGGACAAAATCAAGTGAGCCTTCAAGGATGACCTTGTGGGATGGATTTCATAATTACCCCGTTGATTGCTTTCTTGTATACCCTTGTATATTAGTTAATTGTAAGTGTATTATCTGTACTTTTTAGTTACTCCTTGTAACACCTCTAATTCTCTCTATTTTTCCAAAAAAGTAATCAATGTTGCGAGGGCTTTCCCTACAGTTCTGCGTCAAAAAACGGCTGGCGTGACCAGTCTCGCGAGATGCGCCTTCCTGACAACACACACCTCCCTACAGTGCCTCCGCCGCATCCGATGAGGAACAAGGACAACCAACACGATGAGGAGGTCAGGGCCTACCATGAGCCTCATGCGGTGGCCTGCATCCTAAGCGGGGCTGAGACCCCCACGTCAAATCGCGAGTTAAAGCAGCTCTCCCGTGAGGTGAATGCCATCCTCCCGAAGCTAGGGGCCAGAAAGCCCCTCAAGTGGTCCCAATACGCCATCACCTTTGACGCCACAGACTGCCTGAAGTCTGTAGCCGCCATAGGGACGCTCCTCATGATGTGCACACCCACAATCATCAACATGGCAGTGACCAAGACCCACATCGTAGGGGCCACGAATTGGGGCAAAACACAATAACCTAGCCCCATTTTCTATAAATAGACCCCTAATCAGGTAATCTCAGCCCCTCCTCGAATCCCGTACCAAACCCTAACCCGAGCCACCACTCTCCACAGCCTCCATCTCCCACCTCAGCCGGCTGGCCCGTAAAGCCCATCTGGGGCCTACCCCGAGCCCGAACCGGGCTGCCGCCACCTTGAGCACTGCTCCCGCTTGCCACATGGCCGAAGCCAGCGCCATCGCTCGCAGCCTCGTCGCCCCGTCACCTCTGTCCGCGAGTGATCGTCGGAATATCGCCGGGCCGAGCGCTGGCAGCGGTGTTGCCGACCTCTCCTTCCTCCCCTTCTTCTCCAGCCTCTCTTCCCCGCGTTCATCACTCTCTCTCATCTCTCCCGTGCAGGTCACCACCGCCACAAAGAACAACCGCCACCCCCAAGCTCCTTTTGCCCTCAAGAACTGGCCGGAGTAGACCCCGCCGCCCAGATCCGGTCTCCCTAAGAACCCCGCGCCTCAGCCTCGCGGTGCCCGTCGCGGGAACCCGCTACCATGGCCGCTGCCTCCATCGGGAGGAGGAGCACCAAGCCTCCTGCACGTTGGTGCTGTTGACCCCGCTGGTGGGCTGGCCCAGTCCCGCGCGAGCCGCGTCGAGCACGCCTCCCTCGCCAGCACGCGAGCTCCTGCCAAGCTCGACCAAGCCGAGGCCCAGCTCTAACCACCTTCACCAGGCCGGCCCCAGAGGCCCAAGGTGAGTTGCCCTATTCCTCGCCATGACCGTTGTATAGATATAATGTGAATATTGTCTGTTTCAGCCCATTACCAGATCCGGCCCGAATAAGTTTTTTTAATGTTTTGCGAATTTTATAATTTATGAAAAATCGTTGTTTTGAAAACGCTCTTAGCTTTTAAAACATGCGTCGGATCGAAATAAGTTAGATATGTAAAACGTGTAGAATTTCGTGTAGATTAATATTTTTCATTTCTCATGTATATTTAAAACTGTTTAACTGCTGTTTGCATTGGTTTGCATGACAACATGTTAAAAACGGTTTAATTTTTACCTAGTTAATCGTAGCTCCGTTGGAGATGAGCTATACAGGTAAACCGACTAGAATGCTGTCAGATTTTGGGCTGTGTAAAACCCTACGGATTCGAACACACGAGCGTGTATGGCAATCTATCCCAGCTTGACCTTACCTAACCGGCTACTCGATGGAAACGGCGAAGGACTCACTAGATGGTGAGGGGAACACAAAACGCAACAGTTTACCCAGGTTCGGGCCGCTGCGAAGCTTAAAACCCTACTCCTTCTTTTGGTGGATTGCCTCTTGTGGTGTTTGGTGGATGAACTAGTAAAGTGCTCTCGAGCCTCCGGAGGCCAGGTGGCTAGGTGTATTGCCCTATGGATGGAATGAACTCTGCTCCGTCGGTCCCTGGTATGAATGAACTCCCCTCTCTCAAATATCCTACTCTCTCTATTTATAGTGGAGGCACGGGTCCTCTTCCCTTATCATTGGCGAGACGGGATCCCACAACGGCCAGTTTCGGTGGGGGACAAGGGAACATGCTTCCCCTGTCGAAAGTGGTATTCTCCTGCAAAGTAGCTGCCAGCACCGCAGAGGTGTGCACGGGGATGACGCTCGTCCTGCTGACGGGCGGCCGTGGTCTTGTTGCCCGGAAGGGAAACCTTTAGAAGATGCCTTTGGAACACCTCTATGCTCCCACCTCCTTTGCACTAAAGTGGAAATTGTCCCGTCCTGCCATCTAATGCTCGCTTGTCCTTCCCTGGCGTCACCCTTGACTCCTGAGATCCGGCCTTGCCTTGAAATATCCGCCGCTCCGGAGGGGTCGTGAGGAGGTCCCCTGTGGGTCTTGATGTCGCTCTTCCTCTCGAGGCTTGGCCCCTCGCGAGGGCCTTGTACGAGGTGGTGTTGTTCTAGTCGATCTTGTGTTGATGAAGTGGGACAGCCCCGGGCCGCACACAGGCAGGTCTGGGTACCCCCATTCCCAGAACACTGATAGTAGCCCCCAGCCCCAGGGGGCGCCTGGGTTGGTTTCTTGGTGAAGCCTTGAGGGCGGCCCGAAACGTTGCAGGCCCCATTTTCCTGCAGGTCAGGCGGCCCACGTATCCCGTAGCCGTGCAGCGACGCTCTCGCTCCTCGAGGCGCCCGGGTAGTGCCACCCCACGATGGTGTGATCCCCAAGAGTCATGCAGGCCATCATGTTGCTCGTTGAAAGGCATGGGTGTGGCCCGACCGCACCCAACGGCCCTCGCGGCTATGACCGATTGGTGGACAGGTGAGGCGACATCAGCGGCAGCGCTTCCGTCGTCCCACCTCGTGGCCCTCGTGGGGTGTGCGACGCCCACGCTCCCTCGATGGTTGGTGGATCGGGCTCGCCTATAAGTTCTTCTAGTCCCTTCAAGGGGTGGCACCGCAACCTCGAGCCTCCCCCCGGCCTCATCTGTCTGCCGCAAGAAAACCTCTTCTCTCCTTTGTCCATCATCTTCATGCCGTCCCCCGGAGACGGTTCTGGCCGGGGGAAGCATGCGGCGCCTCCTGCACCTTCGTCCTCCCCCGGGGGAAGCATGCGGCGCCTCCTCGGGGCCTCCGCGCGTCCGCGACCGCTGGGCAATGGTTGATGAGTAAGTCCTTCATTGCGTCTCCTTTGCTTGTTGCTTCTTCTATTGTCCTGGAGTTGAGCTTCCTTCTTCTTTAGTGTGCCCTCCTCCAAGATGCCAAAGCTCGGCGAGCTCCAAGAGAAGGTGGAGGAGCTTCGGGCCCGGCTTGAGAGCGCCCAGGCCACTCTCCGTGCCACCCGCCAAGGCGAGGCGGAGGCCAAGGAGGAGCTATCATCGCTGCAGCAGTAGGTCCGGGCGGCGGCCGACGTCGTGCAAGCCGCTCAGGACAAGGCATCGTACGCCCGGCTGATGGCGTCCCAGCACACTCTGCAATTCGCGGACATCGCTGACCGGGCGACCGCTGTGACGTGCTGGTTTGCAGGGAAGGCCCCGACACTGCCTAATGTGATGAGCGACGATGGCTATCTCGTCTTCCTCCAGGAGGTCGTGGAGGTGCTGGAGGCTGGCATCCACCGCGTGGAGGAGGACAGCACGTCTAGCATGTGCGGGCTTTTGGGCCTTGCCCTGACGCTCGTCTTCTCCAAGTTGCGTTGCCTTGCTCCAGAGCTCGACCTCCGACGTGTCGTCGAACCGGCGCCTATTGAGTCCCGCCGTCTTCTCTAGGCTGAAGTACGTCCTCCCGTGGCCGCTCTGGTGGCGCAGTGCCCCCGGGTGCCCGTCTCCAGCGAGGAGGAGGACTGCGACACCGAATCCGTGGTCGTCAAGGGCACTGCCGGTGGTTCCTCCCCTAGGCGTCCCCCATCTTCTGCTTACTTGTTCATGCGATATCAAAAAACGCCCTGCCCCGTTGGGCGTTGAACCTTTGCTGTTATTACCTTTGTTGTTCTCCTTTTTCCTTTTAGCTCCTGGGCTGATGGCTAGTGTGTTGGTGCTTGTTGCGGCCGGGCTGCAAAGCTTAGGCCGAGCCCGTCGCTGCAACAGTCGTGGCTTGGGACAACAGGGGAAGCGCGTCCTTCCGGAAGTCCTGCTCTCCCGAGGCACCTTTCGTGCCGCCGCGTGCTTGGATGTTGGACTCGCTCCTTGATGCAGTCGAATCCTTTGTCCATGCATGCCTTCATTAGTGTGCATGCTTTTAATTCAATGTTAGTTTGTCGTAAAGCGAGAGAGTCCCGGTCGGGGCCGGTGAGGCACTTAGCTCGTGGGTTCGTGTCGATCCCTTGCATAGTTCCTCCTTTGCAGTTCCTATTTCTTAAGTGGGATGAGGTGAAGTTCCTTTCGGCACTCTACGTTTGCAGGTCCCGGTCCCACACATTTCCGTGGCGCTGTGAGCCACAACCCGTTACCAAGGCCGCTCCTCACGGGGCAAAGCCCCGACACCCTAGGGGCCGAGTGGCTTTCCGACCAGTAAGGCTCCTGAGGCGCACTGCTCAGGAGCCCCCTTGACACTCAAGCCACTCTGCGTCGTTAGTCCCCGGCCTTAACTGTCGGTAAGGCTCCTGAGGCGCGCCGAGGAACCCCCTTTCTGGCGCCCGAGCGATTCCGCACTTCGTCCCTTTGGTCATTGCCCCAGGGGGTATGAGGCCTCCCGAGACTCTTTCTGGTGGTATCAAGTTTTGGTACGGACCCTCGAGGGGGGTTGACTACTAAAAAACATTGCCCCTGGGGTGGCAAGTCCTTCCTTTGATGCTCCTTGACTCCTAGTGGCGGCACAGAGCGGTTATCTCCAAACACGTCCTCACGACAGGAGGTATTGAAGCCAGTGAAATAAGAAACGCCAGAGAAAGTTCCCCCCTTTTTATTTTTCAAACGTCAGGCATTAAGACTGGAAAAACCAACTTTTGTAATCGGCCAGTTCAAACTCAGCACAAGACAGTTCGAATCCGAGAAAAAGCAAGAAAATCCGCGTCCGGCATTAAAGCTGGCATAGTCATTGGCGGCCTATATGGATTTCCTTGCCAGCTGCGTGCATGGTCATTAGCGGACCATGTTGATTGCCTTCGTCTTCTACCCAGTGCGGAGCATAGGTCTTCCACTAGGCATGAGGTGGTCCCCTTCCGCGTCCTCGGGGGGGCCTGGGCGTATACAGCCTGGGCTCGTTATTACGTGAGAGTGTCACGGTGGGGGTGCATATGGGAGGTCGCGATGACGCTTTGGCCTCACGAGTGTCCCTACCCCTGATGCATTGGGGCCTGAGCTTTTGGAGCCATTGGTGTACTGTGTTGTACCCAACGCGGAGCATAAGTCTTCCACTAGGCGTGGGTTGGACCCCTACCACGTCCTCGGGGGGACCTGGGCGTATACAACCTCGGCTCGTTATTACGTGAGAGTGTCACGGGATGAAGTAGGTTCCGAAAGGATTGAAGGACGATGCAGAGGTGTGACGGGTTGATGCACGCCTTGCGTGAACCCTCCTGGGATGCCAATTAAGGGCTTTTCTATGACTCTACATTGACAGGTCCCAGTCATGCACATTTCCCGACCGCTATTGCGTGGGACCGAGTGAACAGATGTAGCTACGGGGTCGGGCCCTGCCTCCCCTGACAGCGACCGGATCAGCAAGGAGACTGTCAAGGGCGGCAGGTGGCCTTGTGACCGGTAAGGTTCCTGGGGTGCGATGCTCAGGAGCCCCCCTCTAATGTTCGAGCGGGTCTACGTCGCAAGGACCCAGTCCTGCACATTTCCCGAGTGCCGTTGCGTGGTACCGAGTAAACGGATGTAGCCACGGGGTCAGGCCCTGCCTCCCCCGATAACGAATGGATCCAAGGACACTCTCGAGGACGGCAGGTGGCCTTGCGACCGGTAAGGCCCGTGAAGCGCCATGCTCCGGAGCCCCCTTTTGACGTTCAAGCGGCTCTGTGTCGCCAGGACCCGGTCCCGCACATTTCCCCACCGTTGTTGCTTGCGACCGAATGAACGATCTCAGGTCAAGCCCTGCCACCCTGATAACGACCGGATCACCGAGGACCATATCAAAAGCGGTAGGTAGCCTTGTGACCGATAAGGCCCCTGAAGCGCCATGCTCCGGAGCCCCCTTGATGCTCAAGCGACTCTTATTTTATCCTGTCGATCGTGGTCCTGAGGAGCCGTGGGGCTTCCCCTATCCCCGCATTGGGGGTGATGCATAGCGGTCGGTGCCCCCGAGCGAGGAAGGTGGATTGCCAAAAGATTCAAGCAAGGCAATGTGTCAGATTGCCAAGCGCACACAATGGAAATTGTAAAAGATTGCGCAAACGATACACCATGTAGAAGTATGCCCCGAATAGTTGAAGTCCCTGCAGCCAGTAGAGACTTCTTAAAGAAGTAAATCCTAAAAATTACCTCGAATAGCCCCCTTGCGCCTGAGGAGCGCCTCGCAAGGCCTGGCCCCTGACGCCCACGCCTGCAACATGGTCGTCACAGGTGATCGGTGCCACTTGCGTCTCGTCGCGGCATTCGACTCGTCCTCCTGAGGCCCGTGGGTTTGGTCTTATGTAGTTCTTCCGCGGGGACGCGGCTGGCACTATGCCCCACTGGTTGAGGGCACCTCCCTGCCCGCGCCTCTTGGGCCCAGCTCAGGGAGGGCCCCCAAAAGGTTCCTCACTCCTAAGGAGGATAGGCGCCCGGAGGGACGCCTAAAGCTCTTACTCATTGGGAGGTTCAGGTAGTGCCGCATACTCCGGCACGTATGGCTCCATGTAGGTGCTCGACTGTCCCCGTGGTCGGTTAGCAGTGCGACGGTGGCAGTCCCCCTTGGTGGCAGAGGGGGGTCTCCCCGATCGTAGTGCTCGGAGTTCTTCCTGCGAAAGGCCTCCACGCGAACTTGCTTGTTCCTATTGCCGTCGTTGGCTGGTCCCGGCGCCTCCCGTTGCTGACTACCTCCTTGATGTCATGTCATGTCTCCGTTGTCGTAGTGCATCCGTGCCATCACCTCTGCCCTCTGCTGGCTGCACCGGAGGGAGCGCTCCTGTCTAGCCGCCCCGGGCTGTCGAGGGCCTATCGGGTCTTGGTGATGCACGCCAGTGTGTGCGTCGGTCATCCCGCCATTCTCCTCGTATCCTTGGTGGTTGTCGATGTGGTGCGCCTCGGGGCCGGTCGCTGGGGTCTGGAGAAGGTGGAGGGCAGCGCGAAGCGCGTCTTTCTCGTCCCCGCCCAGAGCGGGTAGGGCCCCGAATCTTGCAGGCCCGTGGACTGGCACACGGTGCAAGCTCTCAGTGTCCGATGTTTGTGGCCTTGAGGATGCACTCGGTTGGATGGTCTTCTGGGCGATGGACATCAACTCCTTGTTGTGGTCCGCCCAGGCTTCGAAACCCCTGGTGTCGGTCGTTCGCGGAGCATCTCTCTTGCCATTCGCAATGCGTCGTGTGCGCTGAGGTCTCCCAAGTTGATGCGGCGCACTGCGGGTGCCTGGGCCGCCGCCCAGCCACCATGCGGCTGGGTGGCACGGGTGGCCGCCATGGTGGAGACGATGTTGACAACCTCGTACGAGCCGCCTGGTACCGCGACTCCGGCATGCAAGCTCCCATCCACGGTGATGTGGCAGTTGGAGACCAGCTCGACGAGGCTCGGTGAAGCTGGTTGGTCGCCAGCCATCGGTGCAGCAGCCTGGGAAGGAGGAAGCTAGGAGAAGACCTTAACATGCCCCCTACCTGTCGCGCCAAATGTCAGATTTTGGGCTGCGGAAAACCCTAAGGATTTGAACACACGGGCGTGTACGGCGATCTCTCCCAGCTTCACCTTACCTAGCCCTCTACTCGATGGAAATGGCGACAGACTGACTCGATGGTGAGGGGAACACATAACACGACAGTTTACCCAGGTCCGGGCCGCTGCGAAGCGTAAAACTCTACTTCTGCTTTTGGTGGATTGCCTCTCGAGGAGGTTGGTGGATGAACTAGTACAGTGCTCTCGAGTCTCTGGAGGCCAAGTGGCTGGGTGTATTGACCTACAGTTCGAATGAACTCTGCTCCATCGGTCCCTGGTCTGAATGAAATCCCCTCTCTCAAATATCCTGCCCTCTCTATTTATAGTGGAGGCCCGGGTCCTGTTCCCTTATCGTTGGCGGGAAGGGATCCCACAACGGCCAGTTTTGGTTGGGGACAAGGGAACATGATTTCCCTGTCGAAAGTGGTCTTCGACTGCAAAGTAGTTGCCAGCGCCCCAGAGGTGGGCGCAGGGATGATGCTCGTCCTGCTGGCGGGCGGCCGTGGTCTTGTTGCACAGGAAGGGAAACCTTTAGAAGATGCCTTTGGAACCCCTGTATGCTCCCACCTCCTTCGCACTAAAGTGGAAACTATCCCGTCATGCCATCTACTGCTCGCATGTCCTTCCCTGGTGTCAACCTTGCTCCTGAGGCCTGACCTTGCCTCGAAATATCTGTCGCTCTGGAGGGGTCCAAAGGAGGTCCCTTGCGGTTCTTGATGTCGCTCTTCCTCGCGAGGCTTGGCCCCTCGCGAGGGCCTTGTCCCAGTTGGTGCCGTTCTAGTCAATCTTGTGTGGATGAAGTGGGCCAGCCCCAGGCTGCAAGCATGCAGGTTTGGGTACCCCCATTCCCAGAACACCATCAAATGCCGTGTAGAATAACATGCTTCACCTCTTGCCATATTTAAACAAAAATTAATATTGTTGTGTACCTAAGTTAACTAAATAATTCGTATGTGGAGTTTCGTCAATATGCAACTCGTTGCACATTGAGCTTCACTTAATGTTTAGTGTTTGATTGTTCTGAATTGTCATGCCATGCATTGCATAATTGAAATGGACGTGCATCATGTTAGGTTGGGCATCATATCATGCATGTGCCGTGGTGAATATCGTGTGTTGAATCTTGTTTCCGGTTTGCTTTGTATTGATAGAGTTCCGCAAGCATGTCGGAATGTGAGGATCCATTCGACTACGTCGGTTCGTCTGCTTCACGGATTTGTTCTACTTCAAAGCGGGATCTCGGGCAAGATGTTTATTTTCGTAGACACCATTACTATCATTGTCATGCTAGTTGTCTCGTTTCTTTCACTATGTCTCGCTGCCTACCACCTGTTAAATATCAGCCTCCCAACATTGCCATGCAAACCTCTAATCTTTCCACTACCCAGCAAACCTTGTTTGGCTATGTTACCGCTTGCTTAACCATTGGATAGTGTTGCTAGTTGCGGGTGCAGTTGTTTCCATGTGCTAACATTGGCTCCTTGTTATATCACCATAATAATGTAAGTTAAATTAATGCACCTATATACTAGGTAAAAGGTGGAAGGCTGGGTCTTCTAGCCTGGTGTTTTGTTCCACCTTTGTCGCCTTAGTTTCGGCTACCGATGTTATGTTCGATAAATGAGCGGTCCTAACATGCTCGGGGTTGTTATGGGGACCCCCTATATTTCCGTTATGGGATAAAACTCGTCTAGCAAGGCCCAACATTGATACTATATTTACCCAACATAATAATTTTGTTAATACTTAAAAACATAGGGCGTCATGAACCTTAGGAGTAATTCAACATAACACAAGGGGGCCAGTGATGATGGTGTTTGTCCAAAACAGAGCACTGTGCGGGGCCAACCCGGGACAACTCGGGAGATTTCTATCGGGCCACTGTACGCGCGCTCATCCGCCGTGTCCTGAGAATGAGATATGTGACTGTTATCGTGATCATCGACATGTCGGGCGGCCTTGATGGACTTGTTTCACCTTTCTTGAGCGTCTCGTGCGTGGGATTCCGAGGATACTTTGGGCTATCTCGAGGTTGAGGTTTTCCAATAGGAACCCAAGGAAATCACGGGTTTTCCTTGATCGAGGTCATTCCGGTGCATAGTTTATGATGGACTAGTTGGTGCACCCCTGCAGGGTTAAATCTTTCGAAAAGTTGTGCCTGCGGTTATGTGGCAACTTGGAAACTTTGTTTAACATCCGGTTCTAGATAACTTGAAGTTAACTTAATTAAAATATGCCAACTCTGGGCGTAACCGTGATTGTCTGTTCCCGTGAGTTCTGGATCCGGAACAGGACACAGTTGGGTTATGTCTGGCATAAGTAGGTGTTCATGATCATTCATTTGATCACCATTAGATCACATCCTCTATGCGTAGATCATCTCCCTTTTTTATTCTTGTACTCGTAAGTTAGCCACTCAAACCTCACCCATTAAGCTTTGCTAGTATTGATAACTTTGGAAATGCGATAGCTGAGTCCCCTGTGGCTCACAGATTACTACAACACCAGTTGCATGTACATGTATAGAGTTACTTTGATGTGAGTGCGCTGATTGTTCTATTTGGAGTTTGGTCTTCTTCTTCATCATCGATCTAGGATGTAAGTCATTCTTTTATCGTTTGTTTTCATCCGTAGATGGACCATGCTGTCCTTCATGATGACTGGATATTGTTGTGTTGATGTGATCATGATGTAGCTTGTGGCGAGTGTAAGCCAACTCCTTATACTCATCTTTTCAAAACATGTACTTGTAGCGATATCCATTCTTGCGAAACAACGAGATGTGTTTCTATCCCTGTAGAGGCCCTCGTGCCAAAATAAGTTTAGGAGCGCATCTTGGACATTACAAGTTGGTATCAGAGCACTACCGACCTAGGAGCCCCCTTGATTGATCGAACTTGGTCAAGTCGACTCTAGTGAAAAAACTGCTTTGCGTCTAGTTATATATCGGAGAGTAGGATTCTTTTTTCTCCTCTTCTATAGTCTCGTGAGGAATCTTAACATAAGAATTTTAATTCTACTCTTCTTCTCACTCAAAAAAAATTTAGGATCACGCGGATATTTTTGGAATCTATATGATGTCAATGTGACAGAGTTCTGTCTTGGTGCCTCCTGTCTGACTTGATTTCTTTCGGGGAGTTGAGCTCCAGGGGATTCTTGGGCACATCGTTATCATTCATATTTCTTACTATCTTAGGACGAAGGATGTTCGAAATTGCTTCAATACTAGTACTAGTGACAGGAGTCTGGCTTCCCCAGTACTTGTGCAGATAGGTCTAGATGTATCACCATACTTAGTATCATTGTGATTACGAGGGTCTGAGAAAGATGAGGTTCCGTGATTCTGGTTATGTGTTGACGGATGTGATACACTAGACGGGTTAGATGCTAGGAGTTGAGTGATTAATTTCTCCTTGTATCCGTGGACCAGATTGCATGACCAGAAATTTCGGTAGCTCTTAGGTGTGCAAGTAGTTACTTATAGGACAATCTTCCAACAGATGCATGATGTGAGGTTGGGGTTCGAAATCTAGTGGATTCATTTGTTCACGGACATTTTTACATAGGTCAGTCTCGATATATGTCATCAGTATGCTTCGACAAGCCTTGTAGTTCGCTATGCCTAGGGAGCATATTCGAGCATCATTTCAATATGACAATCCAATGTACGGTCGGACCCATGCGATCCTATCCACGAAAATATCGAATGCAATCTCTGTCATGAATTTGTTCTGGCTTGTTTAGTAAGCCTCATCATTTGTTTTGTTGGAGTATGGTAATTTGAGTTGCTTCGATGTCAAGTGGTGAATTAAAATCTTTCCAAGAGCTGCTCTCATATTTGTATGCGAGTGCTAATTCTGTTGCTCATCAATTCTCTTCAAACCGGAGTCGTCATGTCAATTCTTTTCAACCAGTGTGCTTCTCTTGAAGTGAATACAATCCTCTCCAATATCTACAAGTTCAATCTCTCATTTCTTTTTAGAGTTCATCTCATCTGTCCCAAGTTGTCTTTGTTTTCCCCGCCCTCCCTCCATTTTTCGCCAATTATTTAATTATCATCCAAGTGCATTTCAATTTATTGATGCTTCCGTTATTTTCTCTTCCGTGTGCTATCGGGTGATTCATTGTGAAGATTCTTAGGAGTTCTGAGTTCATCATTTTTCATTCATGTTCTCTTTTTCGGTGAATTCAATTTAAGCTCTCTGTGTTCATCATACCCTTTTCATCCTTTAAATTATTTCCCATGTTGAAATTCTTATCAAGTCTTTCTTGTTGTCATCTCTCTCTATTCTATCTGGAGTGCTGAAGATATCTCAGATGTAAGTCCTTTCAACTATTTTGAGGTTCCCAATCTCATGAAGTTTTCAGTTATACCGGTGCAGTAACTCTTTTTCTAAGTAATCTTTTCAATGGTGTTTCTTTTGAGTGGGCTCATAACCCACATGTTCTTTCCCAAGATCTTATCTCGCTCTTGTAATCTTTCCCAGAGATTTGTAATTCTTTTCAAGTGTGACATAAGAATGATTTCCGTCAGTCATATCCGTTCTCCAATATCTATTCGAATTAATTCCTTCGTTGGCTCAACTTTTTTCCTTATTCATTATTCTGGAGTTTCTCGGTAATTCTTGATGGTGCTTCTTGGCATCACTCTCTGCATTGAAGACTGAGGAGAGTTTCTCTCAAAATTTTGCTCCATTCTTGTGAAGATTGTCACCGTAGCTTCGTGATATCCTCTCATCTGTTTCCAATCATGAGAAATTCCTTCCATATCTATAAAGTGCATTTCAGAGTTGTTTTCATTTCTCGATCCTTCGAAGCCCATCATTTCAGAAGATTTCTTCGTTCTCAGCTTTCAACTTTCATTCTCAAATTCTTCTCAATTGTTGCCTCTTCGTGCATATCTCAATTATTCCGGTGCCTTGTTGAAGTTTTCTGTAAGGCGTATCATTATCTCTTCATTCTCAAGGTGTTCTTCAAGATTCTGTGGGAGAACCTCAAGTATTCTTGGTCTTGCATTTCAAAGAGCAATTCTCCCTCCTTTATCCTTTGAGGTGGTATTATAGCATTCTTGTTAGTGGAGGAGTCTCGAAGCGAAGTTGTTTCAAGAATGAAATATGTAGACCCACCAAATCCTTTGCTCATGAAATATTTTAACCCACGGTTTCTTCATTGAGCTATAATTTCACCTAAAGCTTTTCCTAAGGATGGTTGCTTTTATGGTGATTTGTTGATCCAAGTTCTCAATGTATCTTCTTGGTGTAAGAAGTTGTGCATATCTTGTTGCTCCCAATCAATCCTTGTTTCTGTTAGTGGTTGGTTGTCACCTGATTATTTTGGAATGGTTTTCATAAGTCCACAAGAAGCTTGTTCTTCCCTTGTTGGTTTTCCAACAACTCCGTTCAATTATTCTTTCTAATGGTGCTCTTCTAATTCAACTGTGGTAGAATGTGTCATTTTCTTCTCCATTCTTTTCTTTCCAATACCCAAGTTTCTATTCTCTCGTTCGGAGATGTTGTGATGTTACTCTTTTTATATCAATCATCTCGGGTTGTCAAAATCATGTTCTTTCCTGTCTTATCAATTTAGTTGGTTTGTTGTGCATCTTGTCAAGATCTTTCCATGTTATCAAACTTTTGTCCTCAATTTCCTACCGAAGTGCTGCCAAAATTTTGTGTGAATTCTTGCTTGTTTCTTATATCATTCTTCATCTCTTTGCAACCTTCAAGGATCATTGGTTTCACTCGTTTGTCACGGAAGCAACTAAGTTTTACCTCTTCATTTTCTCTTCCTCTTCCACCATTTCATTCTTAGATCTCGGGGCGAGATCTCTTGTTAGTGTAGGAGAGTTGTAATAGCCCGAGACCGACACTCCCGAAGAATCCCCTTTTATTCCGTTCACGTCGTGTGATCATCTTGTTTGTCGCAATCATCGTCGCATAATTTGCATCATCAGCATTGCATCGACACTCCGTTGCCGCCACTTTTCAAAAACTTGCATCCGTTGTTTAGCTGTTGATTCTCTCTGTTTTGTCGTTTACCCTTTCGAGACCAACCACAGACGCACGGACCCGCGACATTGATAAAATGTTGTTTTCAAAAGTGTGTATCAAAGTTTCTCGGATTAGGTTGAAACTTGGCGTGCCGTCTTATTTTAATATTGATAGGTCGCCTGTCAAATTTCGACACAATCGGAGTTCGTCTCATACCCGAACGGTCGGCCATAGCTGCATCATCATCGGTTTATCGGCGGACGTTTTTCGGTGTTTAAAATCTCGTTGTCGGGCCGCAAATCTGACTCTCTTCCCCACCTAGCCTATCCTAGACAACCCATTAACCCACCTAGCAAACCCCCCTCCGATCGGAGCCGTCGGATCGCAATCCAACGGTCCAAATCGGGGCAAAAAACCCGTAACCTAGCCTCATTTTCTATAAATAGACACCTAATCAGCTAATCCCAGCCCCTCCTCGAATCCCTTTCCAAACCCTAACCCTAGCCGCCACTCTCCACAGCCTCCACCTCCCACCTTAGCCGCTGGGCCCGCAAAGCCCATCCGGGGCCCGCCCTGAGCACGAACTGGACCACTGCCACCCCGAGCGCTACTCCCGCTCGCCCCATGGCCGAAGCCGGCGCCAACGCCCATAGCCTTCTCGCCCCGCCACCTCTTCCCACTAGCGATCGTGGGAACGTCTCCGGGCCGAGAGCCGCCGCCGTTGCTACCGACTTGTGCTTCCTCCCCTTCTTCTCCAGCCTCTCTTCCCTGCATTCATCTCTCTCTTGTCTCTCCCGCGCAGGTCGCCGCCGCGATGGAGATCCACCGCCGCCCCAAGCTCCTTCCCCCGCCGGGAACCGGCGGGATTAGGCCGAGCTGCACAAATCTGGTCGTCCTAGGAGCCTCGCGCCTCAGCCTCGCCATGTCCATCGTCGGAACCCGCCATCATGGCCGCTGCCTCCATCGGGAGGAGGAGCGCCTCGCCTCCCACTCGCTCGCGTCGTTGACCCAGCTGGTGGGCCGGCCCAGCCCCGCGCCAACCGAGGCCTAGCACGCCTCCCTCGCCAGCGGGCCAGCTCCTGCCAGGCCCATCCAAGCTGAGGCCCAGCTCCAGCCTCCTTCACTAGGCCGGCCCAAGAGGCCCAAGGTGAGCTGCCCCTATTCATCGCCATGAGCGTCGTATAGATATCCTATGCCTACTGTCTGTTTCAGCCCATTACCAGATCCGGTCCGAATATGCTTTTTTAAGGTCCTGCGAATTTGCTAATTTCTAAAAATTAATTGTTTTTAAAACGCTCGTAACATTTAAACCGTGCGTCGGATCAAAATAAGTTAGATATGTAAAACATGTAGAATTTCATGTAGATTAATATGTTTCAGCTCTCATGCATATTTAGAATTGTTTAACGTGATGTTTGCATTGCTTTGCATGACAACGTGTTAAAACGGTTTAATTCGTAGCTAGTTAACCGTAGCTCCGTTGGAGATGAGCTATATAGGTAAACCGACTAGAATGCCATGTAGAATCACATGCTTCACCTCTTGCCATGTTTAAACAACATTTAATATTGTCGTGCACCTAAACATGAGTGAACTAAATAATTTGTATATGGAGTTTGGTCAATATGCAACTCGTTGCATATTGAGCTTCACTTAATGTGTAGTGTTTGATTGTCGTGAATTGCCATGTCATGCCTTGCATAATTTAAATGGACATGCATCATGTTAGGTTGGGCATGATATCATGCATGTGATGTGGTAAATATCGTGTGATGATTCTTGTTTCTGGTTTGCTTCGTCTCGATAGAGCTCCACAAGCGTGTCGGAATGTGAGGATCCGTTCGACTACATTTGTTCGTCTGCTTCACGAACTCGTTCTTCTTCCGTGCGGGGTCTCAAGCAAGATGATTATTTCCCTAGATACCATTACTATCATTGCCATGCTAGTTATCTCATTTATTTCGCTATGTCTTGCTGCCTACCACCTATTAAATATCAGCCTCCCAACATTGCCATGAAAACCTCTAATCTTTGCACTACCAAGTAAACATTGTGTTTTTTATATTACCGCTTTCTTAACCATTGGATAGCGTTGCTAGTTGCGGGTGCAGTTGTTTCCATGTGCTAACATGGGTTCCTTGTTATATCACCATACTAATGCTATTTAAATTAATGCACATGTATACTTGGTAAAAGGTGGAAGGCTTGGCCTTCTAGCCTGGTGTTTTGTTCCACCTTTGCAGCCTTAGTTTTGGCTACCGGTGTTATGTTCCATAAATGAGCGCTCCTAACATGCTTGGGGTTGTTATGGAGACCCCCTAGATTTTTATTTTGGGATAAAACTCGTCTCGCAAGGCCCAACATTGGTACTATATTTGCCCAACATAATAATTATGTTAATACTTAAAAACATAGGGAGTCATAAAACTGAGGAGTAATTCAACATAATACAGGGGGCAGTGCGGATGGTGATGGTCCAAAACAGAGCACTGTGCGGGGCCAACCCGGGGCAACTCGGGAGTTTCTATCGGGCTACTGTACGCGTCGCTCATCCGTCGTGTCCTGAGAACGAGATATGCGGCTCCTATCGGGATCATCGACATGTCGGGCGGCCGTTTTGGACTTGTTTTACCTTTATCGAGCATCATGTACATGGGATTCCGAGGATACTTTGGGCTATCTCGAGGTTGAGATTTTCCAATGGGAACCCGAGGATATCACGGGTTTTCCCTGATCGAGGTCATTCCGGCGCAGTGTGTGGTAGTTTGTGATGGACTAGTTGGAGCACCCCTGCAGGGTTAAATCTTTCGGAAAGCCGTGCCCGTGGTTATGTCGCAACTTGGAAACTTTGTTTAACATTCGGTTATAGATAACTTGAAGTTAACTTAATTAAAATATGTCAACCGTGTGCGTAATCGTGACTGTCTCTTCTCGTGAGTTCTGTATCCGGAAGAGGACACGTTGGGGTTATGTCTGCCGTAAGTAGCTGTTCGGGATCATTCATTTGATCATCAGTAGATCACGTCTGCTATGCATAGATCATCCTCTTTTTTTATTCTCGTACTTGTAAGTTGTCCACTCAATAAATGCTTAGCCGCTCCTGCAGCCTCCCCACTTAACCATACCTCACCCGTTAAGCTTTGCTAGTTTTGATACCTTTGGAAATGAGATTGCTGAGTCCCCTGTGGCTCATAGATTACTACAACACCAGTTGCAAGTACATGTAACGAGTTACTTTGACGTGAGCTCGCTGATTGTGCTATTTGGAGTTTCATCTTCTTCTTCTTCATCGATCTAGGATGGGTTCCAGGCCGGCAGCCTCGGATAGCAAGGATGGACGTCGTTCTTTTATCGTTTGTTTTCATCCGTAGACGGACCCTGCTCTTCTTCATGATGACTGGATATTGTTGTGTTGATGTGATCTTGATGTAGCTTGTGGTGAGTGTAAGCCAACTCCGTATACTCATCTTTTTAGTACATGTACTTGTAACGATATCCATTCTTGCGAAATGACGAGATGCTTTTCTATCCCAGTCGAGGCCCTCGCGCCAAAATAAGGATAGAAATGCATCTTGGACGTAACAGTTACCCCGCGCTGGCCAAGTTCATCATTGCAACCCACCACGGCTACAACATCCTCAAGATGTCGGGCTGCAGTGGCATCATCACCGTCGCATGGGATGAGAGGGAAGCCATCTGCTCTCTAGAGCGCGCTTACGGGGCCACTTCTGCGGATCCCTCAGATGATGCTAGAGGCGATGTGCCTCGCGAGTCTGCTCCTCCAAGGAAGAGGCAGTAGTTGTTCGCCTTCCGTTCTGCCAAGCCAAAGGGCCCGGTGTCCGAGAAAAAGGCCACAAGCCCGGCGCCAGCCACGGGTGCTTTCCATCTTATGGCATAAGAAGGAGCACCCAACACCTCCCTCATGTTAGGCTCATGGGCTTCCACTTAGAAGGCATCCGACCTGGCTTCTACACAGAGGGGTGTGCTCGGGCACCACCTCGAGGAGCGCCTCAACACGCGCCCTCCTAAGCAAGGGGAACAACATCGAGCACCAGGCGCTTAGGAGTTCATCACCCGGGACTCAACACGCTGCGGGAGGTGCACGCCATGTGTGGCGGGTGCCGCACAAAATGCAGCCTTAGTAGACTAATCACTCACAAGGGGAACGTGGAGGAGCGCATCTGCATTGACGTCGCGGGCCTCAACGGGGTCGTTTCCCGGAGTTCCTTCTGGCCTACGGGGAAGCGGTTGGGCCAAAGCAACCACATTGGTCGCACTCGCTTGCCTTTTTGCCTGGAGAACACCGATGCCTCCTTCCATAGGTTGTCGCGTCATGAGCAGGCGTCTCGCGTGGCGTCAGGGCCCTTCGAGCCTGCAGGAACCCAGGAGGCAGCGGACCCGTGAGAATATCGACTGTCACAACGCGCTTCATCCAGCAACCCAGAGCTCCCACGACAATGCGGTCTCCCGATGAAGTTACGTCTCCTCCTATATTGAGGGGGCCCATCAAGATGCACTACCCTCAGCCGTGAGGGCCCGCCCTTGCGAAGTTCTTGCTTTTTGGTTGTGTGGTAAACATTGTTTCCCTTCAAAACTTATGATGTTCGCTTGAAATGCATTGCTGCTGGTTTGGCGCTTCATCGCTTCGGGCACTATGCGACGGATGATTTTTGCTTGGTCATTCCATGAAGGAATCTGGCACGGCATTTGTGCTTGGGTCCGTCCCTACAGCGTCGCTTAATACGAGTGACTGAGTTCTGAATAAAGGGCTTGCGCCCATATACTTCACCTCCTGGGTTCCTCGGTGCCTAACATCATCGTGTAGTGGCCTCGGGATGGTCAACCGGTGCAGGTCGGCCCCCTCCATGTCACAGGTTCTATGAGGGCGCTGATTAATGAGGAGCAACCTGCCTAAAGGCTGAGGTTAGGAGCTCCCGAGCCTTGTGCCTGGGGTGTCCGACACCTCAGTAAATTGCCGCCCGTGACACTCTCACGTAATATCAAGTTTGGGGTTGTACACGCTCCGGAGCCTCCCGAAGTGGAAATCCACGACGGGCCACGGCATGGCCTTGGCTCCCGCCCACGCCCAAGTGGTAGTTTCCATGCTCCGTGCTGGCGTAATTACTATCGACCCGTGACTATGCCCACGCACAAGTGGAAGCCTCATGCATCGTGCTGGGGAGGATTGTCGGAGCTCCACTCTTGCCAACTTCCCCTTGCACCTCGCACAGGTGGGTGCTAGGACACGGTGCATGTGTTCAGGTCCGTCCCTGCAATGTTGAAAAATCCAAGCGATCGAGCACTTCCTCATGGGCTCACCCCCGTGTTCATCACCTCGCAAGGTTCTTGTTATCTAGTTCTCGCGTGACAGGCATGCGCAAGAAGGTGGCGCACGGAGATCTGACCAATTCACCCATATGAGAGCCGCTTGCGCGTCAAAGGGGTGCCTAAGCATCGCGAATTAGGACCTTCGTTGGCCCTGTAGCCTATCTCTCCTGGTAATCTAGCGGCGGTTGAGGTACGCGCAGGATTGGGCCCTGCCGACGCGGAACTTAAGGCCTTCATCATGGAGAGGGAGTTGCTTGGGCGTCAATGGGGGGTGCTTTAGCATCACGACTCAAGACCTTCACTAGCCCTGTAGTTTCTCACGTCTTGGTAATCTAGTGGCAGGTGAGATACGCACAGGATTGGGCCCTGCCAACACAATGCACAAAGGCTCCAAACGGTGAGTACTAGGATCCTCAAGAGAGCCTCTTGTGCCTCAAGGGGGGTGCCTGAGCATCGCCACTCATGGCCTTCACTAGCCTTGTAGCCTCTCACCTTCTTATAATCCAGTGGCGACTTAGATACACGCAGGGTCAGGCCCTGTCGACGTAGAGAGCAAAAGATTCCGGATGAGAACGTCAGGGCCCTAAAGGGAGTCACTAACATGTCAAAGGGTGGGGTTGTCTGAGCATAGCGAATCAGGAACATCAATGGCCCTGTAGCCTCTCAGCCCTTGGTAATCCAGTGGTGGCTGAGATAGGTGCAGGGTTGGGCCCTGCAGAAGTAGAGCGTCGAGGCTCCTGAGGGGAAACGCGGAGGTCCTCAAGGAAGTCCCTTGCTCGTGAAGGGGGCTGCCTGAGCATCGCGACTGAGGGCCTTCACTAGCCATGTAGTCTCTCACCTCCTGGCAATCCTGTGGCAGCTGAGATACGCGCACGGTTGGGCCTTGCTGATGCAGATCACAAAGACAAGCAAGAGAAAAACCTAGTATAGAGATAGACATTACGAGTCGCAAGCAGTCATTACAGAATTCTCAAACCATTCCATACAATACAAGGTGATGCGTGATGCTTCCTCGCCGGACTCCACGTCAACCCAATCTGTTTCACGACAAGGCAAGGGGCTCCTCGCCAGACTCCACGTCATCATCGCAGGAGAACTTCTCGAGCAGCGTATACACATGGCCCTCCATGGCGGTCTCCAAGTCACCTCTGGACTCCTTAGGTACACGGCCGATCACCCCTTCGAACTCGAAGTTGGGATCGCCAAGGAGGAGGTGGCTGAAGAAGGAGGTCGCAGCCACATAGGTAAGGTCGCGGCACTCCTCCTCCAGGATGATGTCCACCTTCTTGGCAGAGCCCTTGAGCTCCTTCACGAGCTCGAAAGAAAACACGGTGTAACATGTGTGCCGAGGAACGATGGGAGCCTCAACCCCGACATGCAGACGGAGCTTAGAGCCTGGCGGGCCCTGAGGTCTAGAGAAGAAAGTGCGACATGGTGTGATGTCGCCTTCGCATCGGCAGTAGCCCAGGTCTCCTCTTCCCGGGTGGCCAGCTCGGTGTTGGCCTTGGAGACTTGGTTCACGTAAGCATCCCGAGACTAGGCAACCTCGCGCCAAAGCGCCTCCAAGCGCCCGTGCTCCATGACCCACTTGGCTGCCGCACTCGCTAGCTTTGAGATGCGGTCGGCGAGCTTCGCCTTGAGGGCCTTGGTGGCCTCCTGAAGCACCTTCAAGCTGGCATCTTCCTCTTCGCAACAAAAGGTGAGCGCTTCCTTCTCAGCAAGGGTGCTTGCACAGGCAGTCTTTGCCTAGGTGGGCTCCCGCCAGCCCTCCGCATGGATGGCTTCGGCCTCGCCTCTGACTTCCTTGGCAAAGACATTGAGTGGGCACCACCCTTGGCCAACATCTAGTGTGTTGCGGATAGACACGCCTCGGCGTCTCGGAAGTCTTCCTCCAGCCAGGGGAGCAGACTCAAGGCGTCGGTCACGGCCTCGCGCCTGAGAAAGGCGTTAGGACCCATTGGGGCGAAGGTCTCCGGAGGTGTTCTCGGCCCAGCGCTACCAACTGCCGCGACAAGAGCGGCCCCGACGCCGTCCGCTTGGGGCACTGGGGGCTCCGGCTCCCTCCCTGATCCAGGAGTCTGTAGTGTGATCGCAAGGACCACCACCCTCGCATGCATGGTCCCGGTGGAGACTGCGGCCCGAGAAGTTGGCGCGAGGGGCTGGACCATCGCGGGTTTGGCCGGCCGGATCGGCAACGGGGATGCCACGACCCCGACGATCGTGTGGCCTCGCCACATGGTGGAGACGCCCAAAGATGTAGCGACTCTTGTGCGCCCGAGCACGGCACCAAACTTGCATGGGCTACAACCTGCCCACTGATACCCCTACCGAGGGACGAAGGCGCCCTTGATACATGCGTCACCTTTGCCCCAGCAGCAGTCTTCTTCTTTTTTTCTTCACCGCCGCTAGGAATCCTGCACCAGAGGAGAGGTAGCCTAAGAATACTAGTCGTGGATGAATAGCATGAGGACGGGCTAAGGTACTTACTCATCCCACGCGGCCCACTTCCACTTCTTCCCTACGGCTGGCGGTACATCTCGCCACCCTCGTGTGCCGCCGTGCCGCCACCGGAGGGGCACTTGACATGGTCCTCGTCGAGCTCGTCTCGGTCTCCCTCCTCCCCAGGAGCCCGAGATCCCCCCCCCCCCCCGAGGGAACCATGGCTGGCGCCGAGGGAGGCGTAGCACCGGCTTCGGGGGCTCCCACCCCAAACGCCTCAGCCGTCAAGGATCCCAGCCCCACTCCGTCCCCTGAGGGTGCTGGCTCGGGGGGCATCGCTTGGCTCCGCTCGTCCGTAGCGGTGTTGTCCCCAAGGCTATGTAAGGACAGATGGAGGATGGGTAGTGGAATCCAGCGGGTGTCCTCTTCCCCGTCCATCGCCTCCAACTCCTGGTCACTGTTGTCCTCTCCCGAGGAAGATACCGTGATGGGGGAACTCTTATGCCGCCCGACGAGCCCCCATTCGTCGAAGGCGGGCATCTCCACGACCATCCCCTCCATGTCGTCACAGGCATATAGCGGTTGCATGGCCCGGGGGAGGTCCTCAGGACAGGGACCCAGCAGAGCCCCCAAGGCTCCATCCAGCTCACCGTGCGTCAGGCCGCTGACGTGCAGGCACATCGGTCGCCACCGGTGGCATACTCCCACAAGGGGAACGAGTGTGCCTGAAATGGCGCGATGCGATGCGCCAAGAACTCCGTGATAATCATCGCCCCTGTCACGCAGGCCTCTGCGAGGGAGGCGATTCGCTCCAAGAAGGGTCTCGTCCTCGGGTCAGTGAGCTCCTTGTGGCTCCACTTCGTGGTTTTCTCACGTGGACCCAAGGGGGTTGCCAAGAGCGAGCTCTCCGACGCGCATCCATGAAGATCGAGTGGTTCCGGTATCCCTTTACCTTTTTCCAGTCCTTCAGGCGGGTGCCCGCGCCCGCGACGTCAATGAAGGAGACACATGCACAGCACTGGCCCTGGGTGGTGAACCAGAAGCTGAAGAAGTGGCGAAAGAGCACCACCGAGGGCCTCACGACCATGAAGGCCTCGCAGTAAAAGGTGAAGACGGCCTGGAGGAGGACAGAGTTGGAATGAAGGTGTAGAGCCCGGATGTGATAATGGGAAAGGATCGCATAGAAGAAGTCGGAGAACGGTCGGACCAACCTGGCGTAAATGATGTGGAGGAAGAAGGGGTAGGCAGACCTCACCTAGCTGTTGGGTGCCACTGAGCCTGGATAGACGACAGTTGCTCCCCACTCCTACGCGCCTCCAGCCACGAATGGGAGCACCAGATCAGGTCCTCCGCCTTCGAGATGTGTGAAGGCATGAGACCAGGCCCGGCAACAGCGGCGCTCACGGAAGTCGCCACGACTTTCCCTTCTTGGCGGCGGATGCCATGTGCCCTCGGGAGCCGCTAAGTGGGGCGAGAAGGCGGTCTTCTTGGAGATTGGATCTGGCGTGTCCTTGCGCAGAGGAAGAAGATGCAGGAAGGTGGGAATGACGTGGAGGTGATCAATAACAACTCCGTCCCACGTTCCATATTTATTTCAGACGGGGCAGATGCGAGGGCATTGCAAAAAGGCGGTCCACCCCGCATCCCGTCGCACACCATGCATCTGGCCTGGCCTGTAGGCAGGGAGAGCCCACACTGTCTCGCCCCAAACAAATGGGCCGTAAACGCCGTGGGCTCGGAGCATGCGTGCCTACGACCCAAGGCCAAGTGCATACTATGGACCTCGGGATGTCGTCCACTGAGGCCCAAGGGTTCGACCCTCATGAGGACCTTTCCTCGTGAGGGGCCAATCACGTGGTTTGCTTGAGGCCGTTTCTAGAGAGGCTAGTGGGAAGAAGGAGCCTCCTCACGTGCCTTCCCCTAAGAAGCGGACTTACCAAGTGCGACCTGCCGGGGTCGTGTGGTCCGGCCTGCTCACATGGAGGACGTGAGCCTTTTGTGCTTTACAAGGGTCGGTGCCAATAGGAACAGATAGAGAGGGTTTCCCCTTTGGTGTTAAGGGAGTCGAGACAACTGCAGGTTCCCAAAGCAACCCCTCAAAGGCGTCCCGATCGGTGCAAGAGGCCTAAGGCTGGGGGCTCGGGAGGACGAAGGTCACCCCCGAGCCCACCAGCGCGTCACAAAGAAGGGCTTTGCAGGCGAAGACCAACTTTTGTTAGGGCGGGCCGCAGTCCTGTCCCCTTTCAAAATGGCTGTTGTGGCTACCCTTCCCGCCAATTGTGTTTTCGGGGAAGAGGACCAAGGCTAGTATAAAAGAGAGGCCCGACCTCCGTAGAGGTGGATCCGAGGTTCTGTGTGTTGAACTAGGGAAAGAATCCACCTTTGTACGTGTCTTCCACCGCGGGCAATCTATCCAAGCAGGACTAGGGGTTGATGGGGAACGTTGCATGGGAAACAAATATTTTCCTACGCACACGAAGACCTATCATGGTGATGTTCATCTACGAGAGGGAGATTGGATGCACATATCCTTGTAGATCGCTGAGCGGAAGCGTTAATAAATGCAGTTGATGTAGTGGTATGTCTTCACGATCAGTCCCATGAACCGTCTCGCGATCCGTCCCATGATCCGTTCCGATCAAGTGCCGAACGGACGACACCTCCATGTTCCACACACGAACAGCTCGATGACGACCTCTGCCTTCTTGATCCAGCAAGAGCGGCGAGGAATTAGATGAGTTCTCCGGCATCGTGACGGTGTGCCGGCGATGGTGACGATCTATTCATGCAGGGCTCCGCCCAAGCTCCGCAGAAAACCAATCTAGAGGAGGAACTACGATCTAGAGGAGAGGGCATCACGTGGCAAAGTTGTGTCTCAAAATCCCTAAACCTCTAGTATATATAGGAGGAGGGGGGAGGCAGCCTTGGCGCGCCAAGGAAGGCCTCATTGGGTCGGCCGAAGTGGGGAAGGGAGGAGTCCTCCTCCAATCCCACTTGGATTAGGACTCCTTCCTTATTTTCCCACCTCTTTTGGATTTTCCACTTTTTCCTCATGGGATTTCCTTGGATGACTTTATCAGCCCATTATACCTTATTGCACATCCAATAAACCCATGTGGACCTCTTGGGGTGTGGTGGGACCACCCAGTGGGCCCCCGGAACCCATTCGTCACTCCCGGTACACTGCCGGCAATGCCAGAAAACCTTCCGGAATCCAAATACCAACTTACTATATATCAAACTTCATTTTCGAACCATTCCGGAACTTCTCGTGACGTCCGGGATCTCATGCGGGACTCCGAACAAAACTTCGGTCACCAACACATATAACTCAACTATACCGAAACGTCACCGAACCTCAACTAGGCAGACCCTGCGGGTTCGAGAACTATGCAGACATGACCTGAGACACTCTCTGCTATATAACCAACAGTGGTACATGGATGTCCATATTGGTTCCTACGTATTCTACGAAGATCTCTATCGGTTGAACGTCTATGTCAAGTATTCATATAATCCCGTATACAATTCCCTTTGTCCTTCGGTATGTTACTTGCCCGAGATTCGATCATTGGTATCTCTATACCTAGTTCAATATCGTTACCGGCAAGTCTCTTTACTCGTTCCGTAATACAAGATCCCATAACTAACCCCTTATTCACATTTCTTGCAAGGCTTGTTGTGATGTTGTATTACCAAGTGGGCCCCGAGATACCTCTCCGTCACATGGAGTGACAAATCCTAGTCTTGATCCATGCCAACCCAACAGACACCTTTGGAGATACCTGTAGAGCACCTTTATAGTCACCCAGTTACGTTGTGAAGTTTGATAACCCACAATGTATTCCTCCGGTGTCCGGGAGTTGCATGATCTCATGGTCATAGGAACAGATACATTGTCTTGCAGAAAACAGTAGCAATAAACTAAAATGATCATATACTGCGTTTATAGTTTGGGTCTTGTCCATCACATCATTCTCCCAATGATGTGATCCCGTTATCAAGTGACAACACTTGCCTATGGTCAGGAAACCTTGACCATCTTTGATCAACGAACTAGTCAACTAGAGGCTCACTAGGGACAGTGTGTTGTCTATGTATCCACACATGTATTTGACTTTCCAATCAATACAATTCTAGCATGGATAATAAACGATTATTATGAGCAAGGAAATATAATAATAACTATTTTATCATTGCCTCTAGGGCATATTTCCAACAGTCTCCCACTTGCACTAGAGTCAATAATCTAGTTCACATCACTATGTGATTTTAACGAATCCAACACCCATACAGTTGTGGGGTTTGATCACGTCTTTCTTGTGAGAGAGATTTTAGTCAACGAGTCTGAACCTTTCATATCTGTGTGTGCTTTACAAATCTCTGTGTTATCCTATAGATGCTGCTACTATGTGTTATTTGGAAATATTCCAAATGACTGCTCTACTATACGAAACCGTTTTACTACTCGGAGTTATTCGGATTAGTGCCAAAGCTTGCATCAACGTAACCCTTTACGACGAACTCTTTAATCACCTCCATAATAGAGAAAAATTCCTTAGTCCATTAGTTACTAAGGATAACTTTGTGCACTGTTCTGTGATTCAATCCTCGATCACTCTTTGTATCCCTTAACAAACTTATAGCAAGGCACACATCAGGTGCGGTACACATCATGGCATACTTTAGAGTCTATGGCTAAGGCATAGGGGACGACCTTCGTCCTTTCTATTTCTTCTGCCGTGGTCGGGCTTTTTGAGTATTACTCAAATTTACACCTTACAACACACCCAAGAACTCCTTCTTTGCTAATCAGTTTAGAACTCCTTCAAAAACCTATCAAGGCATCTATTTCATTGAAAGTTCTATTTAGCGTTTTGATCTATCTCTATAGATCTCGATGCTCAATGTTCAAGTAGCTCTATCCAGGTCTTCCTTTAAAAGAACTTCTTTCAAACAACCCTTTATACTTTACAGAAATTCTACATTACTTCTGATCAACAATATGTCAACCACATATACTTATCAGAAATTCTATAGTGCTCCCACTCACTTCTTTGGAAATACGAGTTTCTGATAAACCTTGTATAAACCTAAAAGCTTTGATCATCTCATCAAAGCGTATATTCCAACTCCGAGATGCTTGCACCAGTCCATAGAAGGATCGATGGAGCTTGCATACTTGATAGCATACTTAGGATCAACAAAATCTTCTGGGTGTATCACATGCAACCTTTCCTCAAGGAAACCATCGAGGAAACAATGTTTTCACATCCTATGCGCAATATTTCATAAATAATGCAGCAACTGCTAACATAATTCTGACAGACTTTTAGCATCGCTACGAGTGAGAAAGTCTCATCATAGTCAACTCTTTGAACTTGTCGGAAACATCTATGCCACAAGTCGAGCTTTTCTTAACAGTGACTTTCAGCATCATCGTCTGTCTTCCTTTAAAATATCCATATGTACTTAATAGTCTTACAACCATCAAGTAGTTCTTCCAAAGTATACACTTTGTTTTATACATGGATCCACTCTCGGATTTCATGGCCTCCAGCCATTGGTCAGAATCTGGGCCCACCATCTCTTCTCCATAGCTCGTAGGTTCATTGTTGTTCAACAACATGACCTCCAAGACAGGGTTACCGTACCATTCTGTGGTAGTACGCGACCTTGTCAACCTACGAGGTTGGTAGTAACTTGATCCGAAGCTTAATGATCACTATCATCAGTTTCCACTTCAATTGGTGTAGGCGCCATAGGAACAACTTCCTGCGCCCTACTACACACTAGTTGAACTGACGGTTCATTAACCTTATCAAGTTCCACCACCCTCCCACTCAATTCTTTCGAGAGAAACTTTTCCTCGAGAAAGGACCCGTTTCTAGAAACAAACACTTTGCTTCCGGATCTGAGATAGGAGATGTACCCAACTATTTTGGATATCCTATGAAGATGCATTTATCCGCTTTGGGTCCAACCTTATCAGAGTGAAACTTTTTCACATAAGCGTCGTAGCCCCAAACTTTCAAGGAACGACAGCTTAGATTTCTCCAAACCATAGTTCTTACGGTGTCATCTTAACGGAAATACGTGGTGCCCTATTTAAAGTGAATGCAATTATCTCTAATGCATAACCCATAAACGATAGTGGTAATTCGATAAGAGACATCATAGTATGCACCATATCAAATAGGGCGTGGCTATGACGTTCGGACACACCATCACACTATTGTGTTCTAGGTGGCATGAATTGCGAAACAATTTCCACATTGTCTTAATTGTGTACCAAAACTCGCAACTCAGATATTCATCTCTATGATCATATCGTACACAGTTTATCCTCTTGTCACGATGATCTTCACTTTTAAATAGCCTTGGACTTTTCTATAATTCAGACTTGTGGTTCATCAAGTAAATGTTGTTGTATCTACTCAAATCATCAGTGAAGTAAGAACATAACGATATCCACTGCGTGCCTCAGCACTCATTGGATTGCACACATCAAAAATGTATTACTTCCAACAAGTTACTTTATTGTTCCATGTGGTATGATTTGCATGTCTCAAGTGATTCAGAATCAAGTGAGTCCAAACGATCCATCTGCATGGAATTTCTTCATGCGTTTATACCAATAGGTATGGTTTGCATGTCTCAAACGTTTGAAAAATGAGTGAGTACAAAGATCCATCAGCATGGAGCTTCTTCATGCATTTTACACCGACATGACTCAAGCGGCAGTGCCACAAGAAAGTGGTACCATCATTACTACATTGTATATTTTGGCATCATTATTATGAACATGTGTAGCACTATGATCGAGATTCAATAAACCACTGAAGGTAATTATTCAAGCCAATAGAATAACCATTATTCTCTTTAAATGAATAATTGAATTGCTATAAACACGATCCAATCATGTTCATGCTCAACGCAAACACCAAATAACAATTAATTAGTTTTAACACCAATCTCGATGGTAGAGGGAGTGTGCGATGTTTGATCACATCAACATTAGAATTACTTCCAACACACATCGTCACCTCACCCTTGCTAGTATCCTTTTAATCTGTAGCTATAACTTCGAGTTACTAACACTTAGCAATTGAACCGGTATCTAATACCCTAGTGCTACTAAGAATACTAGTAAGGTACACATCAATATCAGGTATATACAATATACTTTAGTCGACTTTGCCAACCTTCTCATCTACCGAGTATCTATGGTAGTTCTGCCTCAGTGACCGTTCCCCTCATAACAGAAGCACTTAGTCTCGGGTTTGGGTTCAACCTTGGGTTTCTTCATTAGAGTAGCAACTGTTTGTCCTTTCATGAAGTATTCCTTCTAGCCCTTGCCCTTCTTGAAACTAGTGGTTTTACTGACCATCAAAAATTGATGCTCCTACTTAATTTCTACTTTCGCAGTGTCAAACATTGTGAATCGCTTAAGGATCATCATATCTATCCTTGATTTGTTATAGTTCATCATGAAGCTCTAGCAGCTTGGTGGAAATGACTTTGGAGAACCATCACTATCTCATCTGTAAGATTAACTCCCACTTGATTCAAGCGACTGTTGCACTTAGACAATCTGAGCACATGCTCAACGATTGAGCTTTTATCCTTTTACATTCTAGACAGAGAATCTTGTCGGACGTCTCATACCTCTCAACAAGGGAATGAGCATGAAATCCCAATTTCATCTCTTAGAACATCCCATATGTTCCGTGACGTTTAGAAACGTTTTCAACACCCAAATTCTAAGTCGTTAAGCATTACGTACTAAACTATCACGTACTCATCAAAAACGTGTATGTCAAATGTTCGCAGCATCCACAGACAACACTCGAGGTTCATCACACCGAGCGGTGCATTAAGGACATAAGCCTTCTGTGCAGCAATGAGGACAATCCTCAATTCACGTACTCAGTCCGCAAAATTGCTACTATCATCTTTCTACTAAATTTTCTCTAGGAACATATAAAAATTGTAGAGCTACAGCGCAAGCTACAACATAATTTGCAAAGACCTATTTACTATGTTCATGAAAATTAGTTCAATTAATCATATTACTTAAGAACTCCCACTCAAATAGACATCCCTCTAGTTATTCGAGTGGCGCATGATCCAAATCCAGTGACTCAAGTCCGATCATCACGTGATTTGAGTATAGTTTGAGTGGTGAACATCTGCATGTTGATCATATCAACTATATGATTCATGATCGACCTTTCAGTCTCTTGTGTTCCGAGGCCATGTTTGTAGATGCTAGGCTCTTCAAGTTTAACCCGAGTGTTCCGCTTGTGCAACAGTTTTGCACCCGTTTTATGTGAACGTTGAGTCTATCACACACGATCATCATGTGGTGTCTTCAAACGACGAACTGTCACGACGGTGCACAGTCGGGGAGAACACAATTTCATCTTGAGATTTAGTGAGGGATCACCTTATAATGTTACCGTCATTCTAAGCAAGATAAGGTGCATAAAAGGATTAACATCACATGCAATTCATAAGTGACATGATATGGCCATGATCTTGTGCTTCTTGATCTCCATCATCAAAGCACCGGCATGATCTTCATCGTCACTGGCGCCACACCATAATCTCCATCATCGTGCCGCCATCGAGGTTGTCGTGCTATCTATGCTATTACTACTAAAGCTACAACCTAGCAATATAGTAAACGCATCTCGAAACACAAACATTAGTTTAAAGACAACCCTATGGATCCTGCCGGTTGCCGTAGCATCGATGTGCAAGTCGATATTGAAGTATGACAACATGATCATCTCATACATCTAATATATCACATCATGTCTTTGGCCATATCACATCACATGCATACCCTGCAAAAACAAGTTAGACGTCCTCTAATTTATTGTTGCATGTTTTACGTGGCTGCTATGGGTATCTAGTATGATCGCACCTTACTTACACAAAACCACAACGGAGATGTGCAAATTGCTATTTTACCTCTCTCCAAGGACCGCCTCGGTCAAATCAAATTCAACTAAAGTTGAAGAAACAGGCACACGCCAGTCATCTTTATGCAACGAGTTGCATGTTAGTCGATGAAACCGGTCTCTCGTAAGCGTACGAGTAATGTTGGTACGGGCCGCTTCAATCCAACAATGTTGTCAAATCGAGAAAAGACTAAGGAGGGCAGCAAATCAAACATCAACGCCCACAAAAACTTTTGTGTTCTACTTGAGATTACATCTACGCATGAACCTAGCTCATGATGCCACTGATGGGGAATGTTGCATGGGAAACAAAAAAAATCCTACGCACACGAAGACCTATCATGGTGATGTTCATCTACGAGAGGGAGATTGGATCCACATGCCCTTGTAGATCGCTAAGCGGAAGCATTAATAAACACGGTTGATGTAGTGGTGCGTCTTCACGATCCGTCCCACGAACCGTCCCAAGACTCGTCCCATGGACCGTCTCGCGATCCGTCCCACGATCCGTCCCGATCAAGTGCCGAACGGACGGCACCTCCGCGTTCCACACATGTACAACTCGATGACGATCTCCACCATCTTGATCCAGCAAGAGGGGCGGGGAAGTAGATGAGTTCTCCGGCAGCGTGACGGCGCGCCGGTGATGGTGACGATCTATTCGTGCAGGGCTCCGCCCGAGCTCCGCAGAAAACCGATCTAGAGGAAGAACTATGATCTAGAGGAGAGGGCAACACGTGGCAAAGTTGTGTCTCAAAATCCCTAAACCTCTAGTATATATAGGAGGAGGGGGTGGCAGCCTTGGCGCATCAAGGAAGGCCTCATTGGGTCGGCCAAAGTGGGGAAGGGAGGAGTCCTCCTCCAATCCCACTTGGATTAGGACTCCTTCCTTATTTTCCCACCTCTTTTGGATTTTCCACTTTTTCCTCATGGGCTTTCCTTGGATGACTTTGTTAGCCCATTATACCGTATTGCACATCCAATAAACCCATGTGGACCTCTTGGGGCGTGGTGGTAACACCCAATGGGCCCCCGAAACCTATTCGTCACTCCCGGTACACTTTCGGCAATGCCCGAAAACCTTCCGGAATCCAAATACCAACTTCCTATATATCAATCTTCGTTTCCAGACCATTTCGGAAATACTCGTGATGTACGGAATCTCATCCAGGACTCCGAACAAAACTTTGGTTACCAACACATATAACTCAACTATACCAAAACGTCACCGAACCTTAAGTGTGCAGACCCTGCGGGTTCGAGAACTATGCAGACATGACCTGAGACACTCTCTGGTCAATAACCAACAATGGGGCCTGGATGTCCATATTGGTTCCTACATATTCTATGAAGATCTCTATCGATTGAACCTCTATGTCAAGGATTCATATAATCTCGTATACTATTCCCTTTGTCCTTCGGTATGTTACATGCCCAAGATTTGATCGTCGGTATCTCTATACCTAGTTCAATTTCCTTACCGGCAAGTCTCTTTACTCGTTCCGTCATACAATATCCCGTAACTAACCCCTTAGTCACATTGCTTGCAAGGCTTGTTGTGATGTTGCATTACCGAGTGGGTCCCGAGATACCTCTCCGTCACATGGAGTGACAAATCCCAGTCTTGATCCATGCCAACCCAACAGACACCTTTGGAAATACCTGTAGAGCACCTTTATAGTCACCCATTTACGTTGCGACGTTTGATAACCCACAAGGTATTCCTTCGGTGTCCGGGAGTTGCATGATCTCATGGTCATAGGAACAGATACATTGTCCTGTAGAAAACAGTAGCAATAAACTGACATGATCATATACAACGTTTATAGTTTGGGTCTTGTCCATCACATCATTCTCCCAATGATGTGATCCCGTTATCAAGTGACAACACTTGCATATGGTCAGGAAACCTTGACCATCTTTGATCAACGAAGTAGTCAACTAGAGGCTCACTAGGGACAGTGGGTTGTCTATGTATCCACACATGTCTTTGAGTTTCCAATCAATATAATTCTAGCTTGGATAATAAACGATTATTATGAAAAAGGAAATATAATAATAACTAATTTATTATTGCCTCTAGGGCATATTTCCAACAGTCTCCCACTTGGACTAGAGTCAATAATCTAGTTCACATCACTATGTGATTTTAACAAATCCAACACCCATAGAGTTCAGGGGTTTGATCACGTCTTGCTTGTGAGAGAGGTTTTAGTCAACGAGTCTGAACCTTGGTAAACTATTGTGTGTCTTAGTTCGTCTCCCTTAGCTCGTGTCGTGGGAGAGTCACTGTGAAGTCGAGAGGTAGAAGAGAGTTGGGGAGCAAGCACCCCCGAGAGTTCGAACCTTTTCTTGGCTCTACGGAGCCCCGATTCCGATGGAATAAGATTAGATAATGGCCTAGAAATCTTTTTGAACTCTTTAGTGAAACTGCTACAGAAACTAGCAGGATGAAGGATCCTTCTTATACCTTTTATATCTTTTGGACAAGGCATTTTCTCTATTGCATCAACTTTGGTTTATCCACCTCAATACCTTGTTCGGAAATTTTATGCCCAAGGACTATACCTTCATTCACCATAAAGTGGCACTTCCTCCAATTCAGACAAGATTAGTTTCTTTACATCTCTACAATAGTCGATCAAGGTTTCTCAAGGAATCATCAAAATAAGTCTCGTAAAATGAGAAGTCTTACATGAAAACCTCAACAATCTTTTCACAAAAGTCATAGAATATAGCAGTCATACATCTTTGAAAGGTAGCACGTGCACTGCATAGGCCAAAATGCATACGCATGTAAGCATAACTTCCAAAAGTGCAAGTAAAGGTATTTTATCTTGGTCCTCTTTTGACACATGTATTTGGGAAAATCCATAGTACCCATCAAGGAAACAAAAGTGCGTGTGCTTAGATAATCTTTATAACATTTGATTAATAAAAGGCAAAGGGTAGTGATCCTTCCTAGTAGCTTTATTCAATTTCCTAAAATCAATCACCATCCTATAACTAGTTACTATCTTTGTGGAATGAGTTCATTTTTATTGTTGGGAACAATCGTTATTGTAAGTGCATCTAGTGCCCCTTAGTGATTTTGGTGGTTTGAAGACTTATAGGTTAAGTATCTAATGTGTTTATGAGTGTACACAGGATCTATAAGTTACTGAGGAGTTTGACATATTTGATAAATATCGACCCCTAAAAATGTATATCTTTAGTTGAAGAATTTGGTCTGAAGCTGAAGAATTGAATCGTGTAGAATCTGCGATGAAATTGATATTCCTCATGAAGATATTGAAATTGAGGAATTCGGTGTATCCTGAAGAAAATCATCTTGAAGACTTTGAAGCATGAAGCTTTACTCTTTCTATTTTATTTTCTTCACACTTGAGTAACAGAAACACCATACTGTTAAAGGGGGTCTAAGTTACACTTTGGAATGAACTTCCTCATGATGCTCAACCCAAGCCTAATCCTACCAAAAGCCTCAAGTGAGGAATACGAGTGACATGAGGACTCTCACAGTTGAGGGTTCCGACCGTTTCGATTGCCACGCCACATCATTGATCTTATCCACACCAACGGTCATATTATTTAAGGGCATTAGTGTCAAATCATGTCGGGATGCTCCCAGGCTATAAATAGCCGCCCCCCCACAACCATTAGCTGGTTGGCTGCTCCGTTAGGAACTAACACTTGTCATAAGAGCAACCCAATTCCTCAGAGTCTTCGAGAGTAATTCATCAGTGAGGAAATACCCCATACACCGAAACCACAAACCTAGAACCAAGTGATTGAGCATCACTCAAGAAGTTGTTCCTGTGTGGGACTGAAGCCTTTTACCTTTGAGGACTGTGCATCCTCCAGACGGTTAGGTGTCATGGTCTAGAGCAATCCAGCAGTCAATTGTGGATCATCGGGTGACCAAGTTTGTGAGGGTTTAGAAGTCTGCCCTGAAGACTTACCACGAGTGTTGGGCGAGGACTGTGTGTTCTTAGCCCAAGGAGAACACGGTAGAGACTGTGTGTCCCGGGACTGTGTGTCCTTTGGTTTCAATACCAAGCCGCTCCAAACCAGATGTACGACTATCACAGCAGTTGGAACTGGGTCATCAACTACTGTCTTCGCCGTGAAACGGGTTCTAATTCCTCAACTCCTTACTTTCCTCAGATTATGTGTTGATGACTTTCACTGCTACTGTTTGAAGAATTTGCTGAAGACTTTCTCTGAAATTCCTCAACCCCAAATTCTTCACGCTAGTTAATCCTCATCTATTTTCTGCATGCCTGCTCACTATGCAATCTGTTTTCACATTCCTCACTCTGAAAAACTGCTGTTGTGAAACTTTGCACTTATGATCCTTTACTGTTTCCACTGTAAGTTAGTCATCAGTGAGGAATTTCCTCAAAAGGAATTTCCTCAGTGATGAAATTCTAAAAATCTCTTATTCACCCCCCCCCCTAGTCGATATAATGCACTTTCAATTGGTATCAGCAAGTTACTCCCTTGTTCTGTGTGATTTTGGTTTAACCACCTGGAGTTTCAGTTATGTCGACTGCAGGCATGTTTAAGGTGACTGCAGCATGTCCTACTTTCGAAGGAAAGAACTTTCCCTTCTGGAAGAACAAGATGCAAATGCATCTACAAGCTATTGATAATGATCTTTGGTATATTGTGGAACATGGCGTCCCCATCATCTCTGCTAGTGTCTCTGCTGCTGATGTGAAGAAATTCAAGCAACTTGATTCTCAAGCGAAGAATATCATCTGTGGCCGTCTGAGTCCTGGCCAGTTTGGAAGAGTGAGTGCTTTGGGCTATGCAACACTGATCTCGGAGAGACTGTGCAAAGTAAATGAAGGAGTATCAACCCAGCGTGACTCTCGTATTGATATTCTTCGCAATCTCTTCAATCGCTTCAAGAGGCATGACAATGAAGGCTGCCAAGACACCTTTGATCGCCTTACTGACATATCAAATGAACTGAAAGCACTGGGAGCTCGATACATTACTGATCACGAAGTTGTGAAGAAACTGCTGAGATCTTTGGATTCTTCATTTGATACTTTAGTTCTGATGATTCAAGAAAGACCAGACTACAAGATGCTTGATCCAGCTGATATACTCGAAAGGCTCAATACTCATGAATTCCAGTTAGAAGAAAAGAAAGATCTATATGGACCAAGCTATTCCAGACAACGTGCACTGAAGGCTAGAGCTATTTCCTCATCTGAAGAGGAAGACTCGGATGACAGCATTGGTGACCCTGAAGAGTTTGGACAGGAGCTTGCAATGCTCGTGAGGAAATTCCAGAGGTTTACACGATGTGGCCAGTTCGGTAAATCTTCAAGAAGAGACATGAGGAAATCAGAATCTTCATCTGACGACTACAAGAAAAGAACCTGCCACAAATGCAAGAAATCAAGTCATTACATTACTGATTGTCCCCGTTGGGGAAAGGAATCAAAGAAGAAGAAATACAAGGATGACAGTTCTGATGCCTCGAAGAATAAGAAGAAATCTTGAAAATCCTCATCTTCAAAGCCCTCATCGCACAAGAAGACTAGTTTCAGAAAGGCTCGGGCACTTATTGGCAAGGAAATGGACTCCGAGGCAGAATCAGAGGAATGTGATGAAGAAGAGGGTTCTGATGAAGACTCAGAATCCGGACAGGCTAGTCTTGCACTGGCAACCACTTTCATCAGCAAGTCAATCTTCAATCTTGAAGAAGATGATATCACCATCCACACTGATGACTATGTTGATGACTTCGCTCCAACCTATTGTTTCATGGCAAAAGGTTCAAAGGTACCAAATGATGCTTCCTCCTCTGATTCAAGTGACTGTGAACCTGATGATTATAAAAAACCGAGTTACAGTAAACTTGCTATCATTGCCACTAAACAACAAACTGCCCTGGAAAAGTTTCAGAAACTGCTAGATAGAAGTGATGATCTGTTGAATGATGAAATGAACCTTACCTAAATCCTCACTGAAGATGTGAAAAGTCTTCAGTCTAGATTTGATAATCTTCAAGATCGTTATGATACACTCCTCGTTGATCATGAGAAGCTTTCCTATGAATTTCTTCAAAGGAAGCTTGATCTAGAGAAGCTGAGGATGTCTCATGATGATCTTCGTATGGAAAATGATTCATTACTAGCTCAACAGATCAGTGCTGGTCAAGTTGAATTCATTCCTCCATGTCTTAAATGTGTTGAACGCGAAACTGCTAATTCTTCACCAGAATCATCAAATGCTTCTATTGCTACAAATTCTTCAACTGCACCTGTAGTGTCTATTTCCTCACTTGAGGAAAACACAAATGTTACTGATGAAAATGCAGGGTTCAAGGAATTTTATGTGACAGGCATATACAAAAGTCTCAAAGGACATCAAACCCTTTGTGATGTTCTCAAAAAGCAGATCTTGAATAGGAACCCGAGGAAAGAAGGAATTGCCTTTGAGAGGAAATTAAATGCTGATGGATCTTATTGGAAACCTGAGCAGTATCCCAAAACCTCATGGGTTGCTGCTACTGGGCCTCCTTTTGATCCATCCAATCTAACTGGCTTTTCATGTGAATTATCCTATTCCTCAAATGAGTCATTTGACTCCAACTATAAACTGTTCAAAAATCAGTCTGGTGAAGTATTTGCTCGATATGTTGGAACTAACTGCAGGAATGGTCCTCCCTTGAGGAAAATCTGGGTTCCCAAAAGCTGTCTTGAAAATCTTCAAGTGAATGTACTCATGACACCACTTATGAAGAATCTGAACCCCAGATCAAATTCCTCCGGAGGACCAAAGTCTTCAAGAGGATCAAAATCCTCAACTGGTCAAAATTATGCTCGTACCCGTGCTAATGTATCTAACATGCAGGGAAACTACAAGGAAAAGGAATATGAGAGTTACTCTTCAAATCATTATGTTCATAAATCCTCAAACCAGTTCTCTGCATATTCATATGAGTACTTTAACCCCCCCCCCCCTACTGTTAAGAGAAGTGCATTAGCTTCAATGCCACCTTTCTCATATGGTGCTCGTAGGATGATGAATGCTTTACCACCCCTTCAGATGTGGGTGGTGAAGAAATCAAACTAATCACTTCTGCAGGTCAGGTCTCTAGATGAAAAATCGTCATCTGAAGAATTTGCTGGAGACCTGAGGAAATGCTTGATAGGACGCAAGCTAATATTGATGAAATAGAAATATTTCACACGTCCTTATAATTTTGTTGTGATGAAATTCTTATCTGATGAAATTGATATCATATTCTTCAAATCTGAAGCATATGAGATGGTAAGCTGTACTAATTCATCTGCAGGATGATAAACCCAAGAATACTGAGTGGGTTCTTGATAGTGGTTGCACACATCACATGACTGGTGATAAAAGCTTGCTGATGAATATGCCACTAACTCCATCACCTATGAAGCAAATCACATATGCTGACAAAGGTAAAAAGCAAGGTATTGGGACATGGCAAAGTGGCTATTTCCAAGGATGGGCATATGGCAAAGTGATGCTTGTTGAATCCCTTGGTTTTAAACTCATGTCAGTCTCTATGCTTTGTGATCTTGATATGATTGTTATCTTTGGTAGATATAGATGTGTAGTCATCATGGAATCTGACAGATCCAAAGTCTTCAAAGGTGTAAGAAGAGGGGATTTGTACATTGTTGATTTCTCTACAGGTCCTCAACCAGCCGCTTGCTTAATAGCAAAAACCTCAGAAGGATGGTTGTGGTACCGAAGACTAGGTCATGCAGGCATGAGGAATTTGCACACGCTCGCGAAGAACAAGCATGGCATCGGCATCGAATCAGTCAAATTCCTCAAGGATCATCTCTGCGGTGCATGTGAATCTGGGAAAATGACCAAATCCAAGCATCCCTCGAAGACTATCATGACCACTACACGTCCATTTGAATTGGTTCATATGGATCTATTTGGACCTACTCACTATGCCACACTAACCAATGCAGCATCTTTATATGGCTTCGTCATAGTTGATGATTATTCCAGATATACATGGGTGCATATCATAGTATATAAAACTGAAGTGCAGGAAATCTTCAAACAATTTTCTTCAAGGGCCTCGACAAACTTTGGCATCAAGATCAAACATATCTGGAGTGATAATGGAACAGAGTTCAAAAACACTGGTCTTGATGATTATCTTGATGAACTTGGTATTACTCACGAATTATCTACTCCTTATACTCCTCAGCAGAATGGTGTCGTCAAAAGGAAGAACATGACTCTGGTTGAAATGGCAAGAACTATGCTTGAAGAATATCAGACTCCTCGTCGCTTTTGGCCTGAAGCAATCAACACTGCATGCCATATCATCAACAGGGTATATCTTCACAAATTCCTCAAGAAAACCTCATATGAACTCCTCACTGATAAGAAACCCAATGTAAGTTATTTCAAATTCTTCAGTGCAAAATTTTGGATTAGAGATCCTCACCATAGCTCAAAATTTGCACCTAAGGCACATGAGGGTTTTATGCTCGGTTATGGAAAGGACTCGCACACTTACAGAGTCTTCAACAACTATTACAACAAAGTTGTTGAGACGGTAGATGTGCGGTTCGATGAAACTAATGGCTCGCAAAGAGAGCAATTGCCTTATGATCTAGATAAGATGTCTCCTGAGGAAGCAATAAAGCTCAAACCTACTAAAGACAGTGTTCCCACTGAGGAAGTTGATGAAGAAACGATCCCCATCACTCATGAAAATCAAGAAGATGCTACTGAGAAAATTGCACCAGAACCACTTCCTCAGCCCAAACGAAATCCTCAACCAGCTCATCCGAGGATTGCAAATGAAGTAGAACTTGACAAAATCCTCAACGACATCAACGCGCCAGGTCCTCTCACTCGCTCAAAAGCTTCACACTTGGTTAACTTTTGTGGGCACTTTTCTTTTGTATCTATCACAGAACCCTCAAAAGTTGTTGAGGCTTTCCTAGAACCGAAGTGGATCCAAGCTATGCAAGACGAACTTATTCAATTCAAGCTGAATGACGTATGGGAGCTCGTCAAACGACCAGATCCTCGCAAGCACAACATCATCGGTACCAAGTGGATTTTCCGAAACAAGCAAAATGAGGACGGTCAAGTGGTGAGGAACAAGGCACGACTTGTAGCCCAAGGGTACACCCAGGTTGAAGGAATAGATTTCGATGAAACTTTTGCACCTGTTGCTAGACTTGAAGCTATTCGAATACTACTTGCTTATGCTAATCATCATAACATCATCTTATATCAAATGGATGTGAAAAGTGCATTCCTCAATGGTAAGCTTGAGGAAGAAGTATATGTTTCTCAGCCCCTAGGTTTTGAGGATCCAAAGAATCCACACAAAGTCTTCAGACTCAAAAAGGCTCTCTATGGTCTCAAGCAAGCCCCTTGGGCATGGTATGATACATTGAAGGAATTCCTTATGAAGAAAGGCTTCAAACCTAGTTCACTCGATCCAACTCTTTTCACTAAATCCTATGATAATGAGCTATTTGTGTGCCAAATATATGTCGATGATATCATATTTGGCTGTACTGACAAACGATACAGTGATGAATTTGCTTACATGATGAGTGAAGAATATCAGATGTCTATGATGGGGGAGCTGAAATTCTTCTTAGGTCTTCAAATTCATCAACAACACAATGGAATCTTCATATCACAGGAGAAATACCTCAAGGATGTTCTGAGGAAATTCGACATGCATGAATGCAAAGGTGCCAAGACTCCAATGCCTACCAACGGCCATCTCGGCACTGATGAAAATGGTAAATAATTTGATCGGCAGGTATATTGCTCTATGATTGGCTCTTTATTGTATCTATGTGCATCTAGGCCAGATATAATGCTTAGTGTTTGCATGTGTGCACGTTTTCAAGCAAAATCGAAGGAATCACACCATAAGTCTATGAAGCATATTCTTCGATACTTAGCTCACACACCAACACTAGGATTATGGTATCCCAAGGGCTCCAATCTTCATCTGGTAGGCTACTCTGATTCTGACTATGCTGGTGATCATGTGGATCGCAAGTCAACTTCTCGTACATGTCATTTCCTCGGAAGATCACTAGTTTGCTGGTCCTCAAAGAAGCAGAACTGCATATCACTCTCCACTGCCGAAGCTGAGTACATTGTTGCTGGTTCATGTTGTGCTCAATTACTATGGATGAAGCAAACCCTCAAGGACTACGACATCAACATGAAGAATGTGCCTCTCTACTGTGACAATGAGAGTGCAATCAAGATTGCATACAACCCAGTACAGCACTCGAAGACTAAGCACATCCAGATTCGTCATCATTTTCTTTGGGACCATGTCCTTAAGGGCAATATCCTCATAGACCATGTGAAGACTGATGATCAACTGGCAGATATCTTCACTAAGCCCTTAGATGTGAAAAGGTTTTGCAAGTTGCGGTGTGAGCTAAATATCTTAGAATCTTCAAATGTTTTGTAAAAACATGCACACATCCTAACACTCATGCAAAATTGATGACTTAGATGTGCAACACATGATGAATCGATTTTCTTCAACTGATGAAGAATGTCACTCTGAATGTGAAGAAATCAACGAAGAAATTGATTCTCAGGGCCCTACGACAATTGTACGCGGCGTCTGTAATCAACATTCTTATATGGTGGGTCACGCCACCGCCCAATGTGAAATTCCTCAAGTTGATTTTCTTCAATGTTCCATTTCCTCAAAATGTGTTTTTCTTCAAAACAGTTGTTCTTCATTGTGACGATTTATCACAAAATCCTCAAGTTACTCAATCTTCAAAAACACTTGATGACTTTCGTTTGACTAGATAGGTTGTGATTTCAAGTCCTCAACAGCATTAACTTATAGCTATTTCTTCAAGTTGATATTTCATCTAAGTGAATATGATCGGACCCTACTTTCCCTCTATGCTATTCTCATCCAGTCTATTCGATTCTTCATATGCGTTCTACTTGAAACTTTGTTCAAAATCCTCACTGCGTCCTTGTCAGCTGATGATTATATAACAAAATCCTCAACTCTTCAAAAATATTTCTTTAATGCACAGTAACTGAACCCCACTTCCCACGTTCGGATAACCACGATATCCACTATCTCCACCGCCTTGTTCGGGAGCTACACGTATCCTGCGGAGACATAGAGGCAGGGGCTGTTTGGTCCGAATTCTTCACGCCAACAGTAACTGTCTGGCTATAAATATGTCCTTATTCCCCTCGACAAACACTTCTTCGCCCCATCGCTCTCCTGCTACAGCAAAAGCACCGAACCTTAGCGCCACCGCTGGAAGTCTCGTCGCTGATGAAGAAGAGCTTCACTTCCTCGACTTCTCCGTCGCCGGAACCACGCCGGAGTCGGATCATCTTCGTCCGCCACCGCCATAGACGTCCTCTGCCGCCGGGTTAGGGCGCATTGGACACGCAACCGAAGAGCTTCTCTCCACAACTTTTCTGTGTTCTTCATGCGCGCCTTCAAGGGTAAATAAAAACCCCATTTTTACAGCAAGATAGATCTACTATTTTACATCTCCGATGTGAAATCTGTTTTTCCTCTAGAATCGATATGCACTTGATTCCTCAAACACTGCCTATCACCACACCATTGATGAACTTCACTAAGCATCTAAGATTTTCACGAGATTCCTCAATTGTGCGAATTTTCGGATATGTACAACTCTGGAACCCAAGAACAGTATGCTTAGGCAAATTCCTCAACCACTCGTTAAATTCCTCAACTGTCAAACTTTTCATTTTCTTCAAATATGAGAATGCATATGACCTCTCCAAATTCCTCGCAACTATACTCTGTTCACAGGTACACACATGTCAGCTGATGAATCTCTCGGTTCTAATCACATTAACTTATTTGCAGCGTTTCTTGAAGAAAATCTTCAAGTCTCATCAGAATCCTCAAGAGTTCAATCTCATCAGCAAAATCCTCAGCTGAAGAAAATGGAGGATGACAGAAAACAGAAGGGAGGGAAGAAACTTGAGCAGAACACAGCTTTGGATATCCCTGAGGATATTTACTTGGACTATTGCACACCTGATGAAAATGAAACAATGGCCAAGAGAAAGATTCGGCTGTAGAAGATAGAACGCCGATGGGCTAAGGAATGGAAGGAATACAGATTTGTAACTGCCAAGTATGCGAAGAAATTCGCCCTGAAGCCTCCTGGCAAACGGGCCCCACTTGAGGCTCATCAAGTAGCACATCCCTCAAGCCTCAAGACCATTGATGACTATCCGGATGAGAAGGACAAGCATCTGGCTAAGCTCAAGAAGCAGGCAGATGTTGAAGTGAGGAAATTCAATGAATCCTCAGTTGCTGCTTCAACTGCAGCTACTTCCTCTGCCGCTGAGACCTCTGGTTCAGCAATTCCTCAACCACCGTCTATGCCATCAAAACCAAGGGCTCCAAAGCCTCAAGAGAAATTTGCTCAGGCATCAGTTACAAAACCCTCAGCGCCAAAACCCTCAACTCCAAACTCCTCAGCACCACCACAAAAGCCTCAAGAGATACCAGTACAGAAGCCGGTCATGAAGCCACTAACCGCTACCTCCAGCTCCTCACTCCCGGCTGCAACCAGCTCGGAGACAAAGTCTTCACCACCTCCTGTGAAGACTCAGGTGTCTGCTGAAAGAGCAACACTACCAAGCCCCAGCAAAATCATCACAGTCCCATCTACATCAGAGGGCAGTGATGAATATGATGATCAAACCCTACAAGCTATAATCAGAAACAAGCAGGAAAGGGTAGCTCAAGCATCGGGTAGCTCCATTCCTCTGGCCATGGACCCCAAGGTCCTCCTAGACTACATAAACATCTGGTATGAGGACCCAAACACTCCGCTTGATGATTTGAAACTTCCCCCTGGCATCAGCCACATGGTGGCCACATTCATCAATGAAGCCAAGTGGAAAGAACAGCAAGCCAAGCAGGCCAAGGTTGCAAAGCTTAAAAAGGAGAAATTCCTCAAGCAGAATCTCCTCAACTTGACGCCTGATGCACTGGTGTCAACACAGGCTGAGTTGAAGACTTTGACAGAGAAGTAGTCAAAGCTATCTGATCGTCATAGTCTCAAAAGCAGTTTCATCAAATTTGCCACCAAAGTTGTTGATGACCACAACAAGACGGCTGCCCCTCCAGTATCAACTCCTCAACCTCTGATTGAAGAGCCAGCCGATGAATCTCCTCAAGCTGATGCAACTCCTCAAGCTGAGGAAATACCCCAAGAAAGCCGTGTGGATGTACCGGCTATTGAAGAAATCACCATGGAAAATCCAGCTGATGAACCTGCTGCAGCTGGTGAGACTACCCCTGACCCTGCTGCTTCATCAAAGCAAGCTGATGACTCTGCTCCAGCTGGTTCCTCAAAGCCAGTTGATGAATCTGTCGAGAGAACCCCTTCACCAAAAGCTTCAAAGGTGAAGAAGATGACTCCGTCTGCATCAGACGTGAAGAAAACCAGGGCTGCTGAGAAGGAAGCCAAAAAGAGAAAGGCCTCCTCAGCAGAAGAAGAAACAGAGGCCAAGCGCCTCAAAGCGCTTGAAGATAATGCTCCACTGGACCCTATGCCCCTCAACGTCGCTCCGTCTTATTAAATAGTCATCCCTGCAGACCAAGAGAAAGGGACAGATGAGGAAATGAAGGATGCCGCATCTGAGGAACACACTGACGAAGAAATTAGTATTGACGACAGTCCTCAGCCCTCCATTCCTCAGAAATACACTGCACAAGGATCAGCTGCACCAGCTGATGAAACTGCCTCTGTGACCAAGCGAGCTGAGGAAGAGCAAAGTGAAATTCCTCAAGCTGATTAATTTCAAAGTCCTGAGCAAAATCCTCAAGATGAGGAACAGGCTGACCCAACTCCTCCACCTGAGCAAGATGAACCTATTCCTCAGCCTCATGCCCAGCCAGACCCCATTCTTCAACATGATGCACAACATGAGCAAGCTCCTCAGCCCGAAGCCCCAGCTGATGAAATTCCTCACCCTGAGGACAATGCTGAAGAAAATGCACCTGATCAAGACAATGCCTTCATCGTGCTCAACCCCGAGACTGCAATTGTTGTCTCCCCTCCTGTTCCTTAGCTAAATCTTCAGCCAATGCAGCGCCAGCCATTCTCCAAGCGACCGAAGTTTCAAAAGGAGAACTTCTTTGAAGAACGCATGTAGTTCATTGGAGAGAATCCCTATGATAAGCCTCAAATGAGACATCTGAAGTTTTGGACGAGGACACAGCTGAATTACTATGCCTCTGTGCTGTGTGGAAGAAACAAGATATTCCAGCACAGGCATATTCCTCACATTGAACTTGAAGCAATACCGTGCCTAGCTCCATTCCTCAATGTCCTCCATGAAGCTGGCCTGCTACCAATGTGCTCAGACATCTCTGATTGGAACAGTGAGCTCATTCTTCAGTTTTATGCCACTCTTCACATAATTGGCGACCCTGAAGACATAAACACCTGGGTGTTTGACTAGATGACACAAAACACTCACTACAAGGCTCCTGCTACTGAGCTCCTCCGTGAACTGCCCGTATCAATTCCCTCAGAGGAGGCTGTGAAGCTTTACGGTGAGCGTGAGCTGCCCAACGGGATGATGGAAGTCCTCATGAAGCCTTTGGCTGAAGGGCAATCACCGAGAAAAACCTTCCTCGTCCACGAGCTCAAATATTCACCAAGGTCTGTCTACAGAATCCTTTGCAGTGTGCTCGCGCCGATCAAAGGCCATGATGATGAAGAAGATGTCGTAGGCATCATGAAGAATATCCTCTTCAACATCATCCATGGTATTCCTATCAACATACATGATTTCTTCTTGAGGACTTTGGCCGACAATGCTATGTGTCCATTTGATCACAAGATATATGCCCCATGGATCATGAGATTCATCAGGACAAGGACAGGCATCAACTTCCACGCTGATTTCCAAAACCATGTTGGTTATATGCCTCCTATCCGGGTCAACAAGAAGACTTTCGAGCCAGTTGAAGGAAAAGGCAAGTCAGTGATTGATGAAGGCCGTCGGCCCCTTGATGGCCAGTTCAGAGAGCCAGAAGCTTATTCTTCATGGGATGATACTGAGACTCCCCCGGCAAGCCCCGTTCCTCCTCGCGTGATGAATACAAGAGAGCTTCTCCTCAGTCTTCACCAGAAGGTGGATCGCAATCACAAGTGGGTCAAACGCCAGTTTGGCGCCATTGTGAAAACCCTCACTGAAACACAGAACTCTGTGAAACTCAACCATCACTATCTGCATGAGGTTTTTGATCGCACCTGGGCTACACTTGCTCATCTGAAGACCCAGACAGAGCTTGAAGAAATGGACTTTGAGCGAGACTTTGACTGGTCGTGGCCTCCCAAGAAGAAGTTCAGCCCATTCCAGTTCCATACCTTGAAGACAGTTCCTTTTCTTCATTCCGCACTGCTGAAACTGATGAAGAACAGCTCGACAGTGCCACTGGTCCAAGGAAGAAGACTACTCCCAAGAAGCATCTCGCCTCTTCATCAACCGCCAAGAAGTGAAGTCTTCACGGGCGTTAGTCCTCAGTTTGTCCCTTTTTGTCACTTGATGACAAAGGGGGAGAAACTTGAGAGTTAGTCTTCAAGCGGGATATTTTGGGGCTTATTAACTATATTTAAGTTACAAACTCTTGGCTCTTCTGAAGTTTTTCATGTAATGAGTTGTAACTTAAGCCCGATGGTACTCTGACGCTTTTGAACGTTTTTCTTCGCATGCTTATTCCTCAAGTTTTAATGCACGCATGCTGGAATTCGTCAGATACCATTTTTCATCATGCATCTTCGTTTTCTTCATACTATATGTTACATGTATGCATGATTTACAAGACTCAGGGGGAGATCTCCATGATATAAATCATCAATGTGCATTTGCTATGAAAAGCAAAATCCTAAAGATATGCACATCTTCATGGGGAGCATCTCTGAATCTTGATTTCAAATTCCTCAAATGAGTATTTACACTTCATATTTTTTTGATCCCTGTTGAAGACTTAACCTAATTGTCATCAACCACCAAAAAGGGGGAGATTGTAAGTGTATCTAGTGCCCCTTAGTGATTTTGGTGGTTTGAAGACTTATAGGTTAAGTATCTAATGTGTTTATGAGTGTACACAGGATCTATAAGTCAGTGAGGAGTTTGAGATATTTGATGAATATCGACCCCTAAAATGTATATCTTCAGTTGAAGAATTTGGTCTGAAGCTGAAGAATTGAATCGCGAAGAATTTGCGATGAAATTGATATTCTCATGAAGATAATGAAATTGAGGAATTCGGTGTGTCCTGAAGAAAATCATCTTGAAGACTTTGAAGCATGAAGATTTACTCTTTCTGTTTTATTTTCTTCACACTTGAGTAATAGGAACACCGTACTGTTAAAGGGGGTCTAAGTTACACTTTGGGATGAACTTCATCATGATGCTCAACCCAAGCCTAATCCTACCAAAAGCCTCAAGTGAGGAATACGAGTGACATGAGGACTCTCACAGTTGAGGGTTCCGACCATTTCGATTGCCACGCCACATCATTGGTCTTATCCACACCAACGGTCATATTATTTAAAGGCATTAGTGTCAAATCATGTCGGGATACTCCCAGACTATAAATAGCCTCCCCCCACAACCATTAGCTGGTTGGCTCCTCCATTAGGAACTAACACTTGTCATAAGAGCAACCCAATTCCTCAGAGTCTTCGAGAGTAATTCATCAGTGAGGAAATACCCCATACACCAAAACCACAAACCTAGAACCAAGTGATTGAGCATCACTAAAGAAGTTGTTCTTGTGTGGGACTGAAGCCTTTTACCTTTGAGGATTGTGCATCCTCCATACGGTTAGGCGTCATGGTTTAGAGAAATCCAGCAGTCAATTGTGGATCACCGGGTGACCAAGTTTGTGAGGGTTTGGAATTCTGCCCTAAAGACTTACCACGAGTGTTGGGCGAGGACTGTGTGTTCTTAGCCCAAGGAGAACACGGTAGGGACTGTGTGTCCCGGGACTATGTGTCCTTTGGTTTCAATACCAAGCCGCTCCAAACCAGATGTACGACTGTCACAGCAGTTGGAACTGGGTCATCAACTATTGTCTTCGCTGTGAAACGGGTTCTTATTCCTCAACTCCTTACTTTCCTCAGATTATGTGTTGATGACTTCCACTGCTACTGTTTGAAGAATTTGCTGAAGACTTTCTCTGAAATTCCTCAACCCCAAATTCTTCACGCTAGTTAATCCTCATCTGTTTTCTGCGTGCCTGCTCACTGTGCAATCTGTTTTCACATTCCTCACTCTGAAAAACTGTTGTTGTGAAACTTTGCACTTATGATCCTTTACTGTTTCCGCTGTAAGTTAGTCATCAGTGAGGAATTTCCTCAAAAGGAATTTCCTCAAAAGGAATTTCCTCAGTGATGAAATTCTAAAAATCTCCTATTCACCCCCTCTAGTCGATATAACACACTTTCAGTTATACCACCTGACGGCGTTCTGGGAATGGGGGTACCCAGACATGCCTGCATGCGGCCCAGGGTCAACCCACTTCATCAAGCAGACTGACGGGTCTGGCACCTCCCAAGACAAGGTTCTCCCGAGGGGCCAAGCCTCGCGAGGAGGAACAACATCAAGACCCGTAGGGGGCCTCCTCAGGACCCCTCCAGAGTGTATGATATTCCGAGGCGAGGCGAGGCGTCAGGAGTCAAGGATGATGTAGAGGAAGGGCAGGCGAGCAGCGGACAGCAGGGCAGCGCAGTTTCCCCTTTTGTGCAAATGGGGCATGGACGTACCGGGTTCAGAGGGCATCTCCCAAAGGATTCCATTCTGGTGCAACAAGGCCATCGCTGCCCGTCAGTAGGGCACACGTCACCCCTGGGCCCGTCCGTGCAGGGTCGGCAGCTAATTTGCTGGCGAAGACCACCTTTGGGCTGGGGAGCATGTACCCCTGTTCCCCTTCAAAATTGGCCATTGTGGGATCCCTTCCTGCCGAAACAATAAGGGAAGAGGACCCGTGCCGCCACTATGTATAGAGGATAGGATACTTCATAGAGGAGGACAGATTCATTCACCCACGAGCACCACACAAAGTCACCTAGCCTCCAGAGGCGCTTGAGCTCTGTACTAGTTCGTCCGCCAACCTCCACGAGAGGAAATCCACAAAAGCGGGAGTTGGATATTATGCTTCTCATCGGCCTGAACCTGGGTAAACTGCCGTGTTTTGTGTCTTCCTCACCATCCAGTGAGTTCCTTACCATTCTCAGCGGCAGCGAACTAGGTGAGGCGAGCCAGTGAGAGATCTTTGTACACGCACCTGACTTCGAATCTTAAGGGTTTTGCGAAGCCTGAAATTCGACACTTATCATTCTCAGCGAGCAGCGAACTAGGTGAGGCGATCCAGTGAGAGATCTTCGTACACGCCCCTGAGCTCGAATCCTAAGGGTTTTGCGGAGCCCAAAATCCGACACCACCTTTCTTAGGAACATAATGAATAGGACATACCCATCTACTATCAGTAATAGGATAAATTATACCTCCTTCCTGAAGTTTTGGTATTTCATCTCTTACCACCTCCTCCATTTTAGGATTGAGGCGGCATTGATGATCAATGACTAGTTTGGCAATCGATTCCAAGTTGAACTTGTGCTGACAGAGAGTAGGGCTTATGCCTTTTAGGTTATCAAGAGTATAGCTAATAGCAGCTATGTGCTTCTTTAAGGTTTTGAGTAATCTCTTTTCTTCATGCTCTAAAAGGTTAGCACTAATAATAATAGGATAAATCTTCTTCTCATCAAGGTAAGCATATTTCATAGTATAAGGTAAAGCCTTGAGCTAAAACACGGGGTCTCCTTTGGGTGGAGGAGGACCGCCTAAAATTTCAACTGGTAAGTTGTGCTTAATAAAAGGTTGCTAATCAAGAAGTATCATATCTAATTCATTCCTTTCATTTAAGTGCATAACATTCTCATGATCTAGCAGATAATGTTCTAATGGATCTGTAGGAGGTACAACAATAAAACCAAGACCAATTATTCCATCTCTATTAGGCAATTCCGTTTCACGCGATTGTTTACTAAACTTTAAAAAATTGAACTCATGAGACATATCACCAAAAGTAACTTTGACCTACTCGGTAGGATAATTAATTTCAGCATTAACAGTATTCAAGAAAGGTCTACCAAATATAATGGGGCAAAAGTAATCTTATTCTAAACTAACTACTAAGAATTAGTGTCATATTTGACTTATCCACACAATACTACAACATCTCTAACAATCCCAAGTGGCAACATAGCATCTCGGTTTGCGAGTTTAATAGTAACATCTATGTCTTCAATCGAAACGTGTGCCATATTATGCATAATTTTTTGATATAATGTAAAAGGTATAGCATTAATGCTAGCACCTAGATCACAGAGGACATTGTAACAATGTTCTCCAATCTTAACCGAGACAACAAGTGTGTCTACCACTAGTTTATTTTTATCAAGTTTGTCCTGTTTATTTCTAATAGGCTTCGCAATTCTAGAAGCTTCATCACATAGGTAAATAACTTTCCCATCAATGTTACCAGCTAAGAGATCTTTAACCATAGAAACCTTAGGCTCAACATTTATTTGCTCGAAGGTTTAGCTGTCCTAACATGACTTTTAACCAATGTTCCAGCCCTAGCATGCTCTCTAATCTTAATAGGAAAATGGGGTTAGTTAATGTAAGCAATAGAGAAAATTGGATCCACGTGGTTAATAATTATTTCTTACTTATTTATTTCAACAAGTTCATCATGTAATTTTCTAGTAGGAGGACGGAATTTAAACCACTTCTCCTTGGGGAGATCAACGTAAGTGGTAATAGTTTCATAGAGGGTAGCTAGTATTTCAACGCGCCCACAACCAACATAGCCGCGGCATAAGGCCCTTATGGCCTACGCTGGCTGGCTAGCGGTGGGATTACCCGGACGCCAATGCCTTCATGCCCTTCGGGCTGGGGAACGCGGCTGCCACCTACCAGAGGCTCCAGCAGGCCATGCTCGTACCCCGCCTGCTGGGGCGCCACAAGGAAGAGGAGGAGATGCTCGGGCCAAGCGAAGGTCCCGAGCCCCGGAAGGCAGCGGAAGTGTGAGGGTCGTGATCATGGAGACAAGAGATCAAGCAACGATGGTGCCTTCGGTACTTCAGCGGCATGGCCGCCAGGTGACTTTTTGTTGGCTGCTGCCAGGTAACTTTTTGGTTCACCCCGCGTGAGGGCACCCCCGGGGCCATGCGGCCTCCCTGAGATCAGGACACTCCTCCGAGTTCTAATTTTGTTTATGCATCATTTGATTGTTCAATTTCACCCGTTCAGAATCCTAACGTTCTGCCTTGCTTATATTGTCGGGCGATCCCCCCCCCCCCCCCGCTTGAGAGCTCCGGTCGAAGTTTGTCCATGCACATACGCAGCCTCACTCCCAAAGAAGAAGAAGTCAGCAGGGTTTGCCAATGACCCAAACAAAATCAACTCAGTCCACCAATGACTCGGGGGTAGGGACACTCGCGAGGCCATAGCGTCCTCGCGACCTCCCATGTACACCCCCGCTGTGACACTCTCACGTAATAACGAGTCGAGGCTGTATACGCGTAGGGCCCCCCGAGGACACGGAGGGGTCCATCCCACGCCTAGTGGAAGCCGTATGCTCCGTACTAGGGGAGAATCTCAGTCCACCAATGACTCGGGGGTAGGGACACTCGCGAGGCCAAAGCGTCCTCTCGACCTCTCATATACACCCCCACTGTAACACTCTCACGTAATAACGAGGCGAGGTTGTATACGCCCAGGGGTCCCCAAGGACGCGGAGCGGTCCACCCCAATCCTAGTGGAAGACCTATGCTTCGTGCTGGGTACAGATAGGGGCAATCAACATAGTCCGCCAATGACTATGCCCTCAGTTGGCACCAATGCAGTCCGCTAATGACTGCGCCCTCAACTAGCACCAATGCGGTCTGCTAATGATTGTGCCCACAGCTGGCACCAACACAGCTCGTCAGCAGCTACACCCTCGTCCGACAAGAAGATATGCACAGTCCACCCACGACTTCGCCCACGCCCAGTATGTGGGGCAAACAGCTAAAGGTACGGAGCCGCTCGCACGTCAAGGGGGACCCCTGAGCATCGCGACTCGGGGGCCTAACTGTGCGCGTAGCCCCTTCCCCCTTTGGGTCGCCCTTGGTCGGTTCACTCACGGGAAGGTACGTTCGGGGCGGTCCCCGCCGACGCAGAGCCCAGTGCGCCCGACAAATCACTTTGGATCCCTTAGGACGAACATTGGAGTCACTCGTACGTCAAGGGGGACTCCTCAGTATCTCGACTCAGGAGCCTGGACTGCGCCCGTAGCCCCTTTCCCTTTTTAGCCTCCCCTTTCCGGTCAGTTCAATCACGGGGAGGTATGCGTGGGGCAGGCCCTACCAACGCAGAGTGTCGAAGGAGTTCGAGAGTCTCAAATTATTTGCTTCTTACGAGGAACAATGGAGTCACTCATACGTCAAGGGGGGGCCCTGAGCATCGCGTCTCAGGGGCCTAACTGTGCTCGTAGCCCCTCCCCCCTTTGAGCCGTCCTTGGTTTCTGGTCGGTTCAATCGTGGGGAGGTACGCGCGGGGCACGCCCTGCCGACGCGGAGTACTGAAGATGTCCCTACTTTTGAGATCTCCATGAGGTCAGCTCGCGCGTCCATGGGGGCTCCTCGGCATCACGACTCAGCAGCCTAACTACGCTCAGAGCCCCTTCCCCCTTTGGACCGTCCTTGGTTTCCGGCCGGTTCAATCGCGGGAAGGTACGCGCGGCCGAGCCCTGCTGACGTAGAGGAACACAACAAACATGACAGGAACAACGCGAGGAAAACATTCAAGCATTCAGTTATTACAAACCATGACCAAGTTCATAAAAACACAAATAAGTTTAACCCCTCCACGAGGCACAATGTGCATTGCAGGAAAATAACAGGAACAAGAAATTAGGAGGAGCCGCCGCCGGTCGCTCCCTCTGCAGGCATCGTCTTCCCCATCATCGGCTCCAACGGGACCTGGAGACGAAGGAGTTGTGACGGTGGCGAACCTCCTCACCAACGCCTCCACACGGCCCTTCAGCGCCTCTGCAGCGCGGTCGCGGGCCTCGGCGAGGACCAGCATGATCACGGAGCTTAGATGGAATCCGGGGTCGCGAAGATGAAGGTGGCTGAAGACGCGAATCGCGGCTGTGAACAAGAGGTTGTGGCACTCACTGTCCAAGATCTTATCCATATGCACGACGGCAATCTCCAGCACCGCGACGAGCCCCTACGTGAGCACGGCGAAGCCGTCCTCTGGGGTGGCCAGAGGCTCATCGAACTCGTCCTGGCAAAGGGACCGGAGCGCCTTACGAAGCCTGAGCTCAACGTCGGGGATGCAAGCCAGCTCCATGCATTTCCACTCCTCGGCTGCGGCGAGAGCTTTCTCCTGGGCCTCAAGGAGAGCCTTCCTTGTGGTGACATCCTTCTACCACTCGTCCAAGAGCGCCTGCTTCGTGCCCAGGCGACTCGCCTCCTAGGACAGTTCTTCCTCCCGGGCGGCCAGCTTGGTCTCGCGGACCTTAAGTTCCCCCCCCCCCTGCACGCGACGCTCCTCGGCCAGCTTGGCTTGTTCTCCTTGGAGGACGTTCAGGCGGGCTACCACCTCTTCCCGACGTTTGACAGCTGCCTTGGCTTCCTTCAGCGCCTTCTCTCGCACGGCACGAGCGGCGTCGGACTCCCTCTCGACCATCCTCATCTCAACTGCGACATCACCCATGGCGGTGAAGGACGCATCCAAGACACCTTGGGTGAGCACCGAGGACTTCCGGACCTCCTCTTGAAGAGCCTTCAGCGAAGGCGCGGGTTGTGCCGTGATACGTCTCCGTCGTATCTACTTTTCCGAACTCTTTTGCCCCTGTTTTGGACTCTAATTTGCATGATTTGAATGGAACTAACCCGGACTGACGTTGTTTTCAGCAGAATTGCCATGGTGTTGTTTTTGTGTAGAAATAGAATTTCTCGGAACGTCCTGAAAATTTACATAGATTTTTCCTGGAATAAAAGAAAAATACCTGCACAAAGATCCACCGGAGGGGCGTGCCAGTGGGCCACAAGCCCACAGGCTGCGGCCACCACCTATGGTCGCGCCATGCAGGCTTGTGGGGCCCATGTTGCACCACCGCCCCCAATCTCAGCTCTATATCTTCCGTTTCGCCTGGAAAAAAATCAGAGAGAAGGTTTCATCGCGTTTTGCGATACGGAGGCGCCGCCACATCCTGTTCTTCATCTGGAGGGCAGATCTGGAGTCCGTTTCGGGCTCCGGAGAGGGGAAATCGTGGCCATCGTCATCATCAACCTTTCTCCATCGACAATTCCATGATGCTCTTCATTGTTCGTGAGTAATCTCATTGTAGGCTTGCTGGACGGTGATGAGTTGGATGAGATCTATCATGTAATCGAGTTAGTTCTTGACGGGGATTGATCCCTAGTATCCACTATGTTCTAGATTGATGTTGCTACTACTTGGCTATGCTTAATGCTTGTCACTAGGGCCCGAGTGCCATGATTTAAGATCTGAACCTATTATGTTGTCGCCAATATATGTGTGTTTTAGATCCTATCTTTCAAGTTGTAGTCACCTACTATGTGTTATGACCCGGCAACCCCGGAGTGACAATAGCTGGAACCACTCCCGAAGATGACCATAGTATGAGGAGTTCATGTATTCACCGCGTGTTAATGTGTTGGTCCGGTTCTTTATTAAAAGGAGAACCTTAATATCCCGTAGTTTCCATTAGGACCCCGCTGCCACGGGAGGGATGGACAATAGATGTCATGCAAGTTCTTTTCCCTAAGCATGTATGACTACATACGGAATACATTCCTACATTAGATTGATGAACGGGAGCTAGCTACATATCTCTCCGTGTTATAGTTGTTACATGATGAATCACAGCCGTCACACTCATCCATCACCGATCCACTGCCTACGAGTCTTTTACTACTGGTTCTCGCTACGTTACTTTTCCTAGGCTTGTACCTTGCTACAAAAGGGATTGGGCCACTTTGCTGCGGTTGTCACTACTGTTGTTACTTGTTACTTTGCTGCTGTTGTCACTACTGCTGTTACTTGTTACTTTGCTGCTGCTGTCACTACTCCGCTGTTACTTGTTGCAAGACTTTGTTGACGCTGTTGCCGGGGAGGCTAGCACTAACATCCCGTCAACAAGGCTTTTTCTGGCATCGTTGCTATCATACTACCTTGCTATTGATACTTTGCTTGCATACACTAATCTTTCAGATGTGGTTGAATTGACAACTAAGCTGCTAATACCTGAGAATATTCTTTCGCTTTCCCTTGAGTCGAATCAATAAATTTGGGTTGAATACTCTACCCTCGAAAACTGTTGCGATCCCATACGCTTGTGGGACATCAAGGCTTTTTCTGGCGCCGTTGCCGGGGAAGCACGGCTATATTCTCTGAGTCACTTGGGATTGACGTCTGCTGATCAGTATGAGAAATCCGAAAGATCCAAGAACTAAAATATTGCCTTCCACTACGAGGAGAGGTAAGGAACTGCCATCTAGCTCTGCACTTGATTCACCTTCAGTTTTGAGTAAGTTTGCGACTTCGCCTCGTGCTAGAAATCTTGATATGTCGCCTGTGCTTGATGATGCTACTTCTGCTGCCCATGATGCTTATGATGTTATGCTTGATACTATGCGTGATGATGCTATGCTTGATACTATGTCTGATGATGCTATGCTTGATACTATGCCTGATGATGCTATGCGTGATACTGCTTTGCCACTAGGTGCATTCCTTGATGCACATATTGCTAGAGTTGCTGCTAGATGTGATGATACCTCTAAAACTGCTGATACTATTGAAGTAGAACCTGCTACTATGCCTGAATTGCCTGTTATGACTGATATGTGTTATGTTATGGAGAGAGAGATAGCTGAGGATTTTCTTGTGAGTAAGGATAGCTATGATGTTGAGAAACTTCTGCGTAAGTGGAAAGAAAAATCTCTGAATGCTAGGATGAAATACAACCCGAAGTTTGCCACTTCGCCTATCTTTGTGACCGATAAGGATTATGAATTCTCTATCGACCCTGAGTTAATCACTCTTGTCGAATCTGATCCCTTTCACGGTTACGAGTCTGGAACGGTTGTAGCCCATCTTACCAAACTGCACGATATAGCCACCCTATTCACTAGTGAGGAAAAGATCCGCCACTACTATATGCTCAAGTTGTTTCCTTTCTCGCTAAAGGATGATGCTAAGACCTGGTTCACTTCTCTTTCTCCTGGTTGTCTGCGTAGCCCCCAGGATATGGTCTACTACTTCTCTGAAAAATATTTCCCTGTCCATAAGAAGCAAGCTGCCTTGCAGGAAGTATACAACTTTGCTCAAGCTGAAGAAGAGAGTCTCCCACAAGCTTGGGGGAGGCTTATCCAGCTACTGAATGTTTTGCCTGATCACCCTCTTGAGAAGAATGAAATACTTGATATCTTCTATAATGGACTTACTGATGCTTCCAAAGACCACCTAGATAGTTGTGCTGGTAGTGTTTTTAGGGAAAGAACCGTAGAACAAGCTGAGATTCTATTGAATAACATCATGTGCAATGAGAATGCTTGGACTATTCCCGAACCACCTCCTAAGCCAACTCCGAAGAAAAGAGGTATTCTATTCCTCAGTCCCGAAGATATGCAAGAAGCCAAGAAATCTACGCGAGAGAAAGGAATCTGAAGATGTCAAAAATCTACCACCTATCGAAGAGATCCATGGTCTCGATAACCCGATACACGTAGTAGAAGTAAATTCTCTGCGTAGGTTTGATGAGAGTGATATTCCTTTTGATAAACGTGCTAGCTTATGCATGGATGAATTTGATAACTTTGTTGCCAAACAACAAAGTTTCAATGATTATGTTAGCACACAATTGGAAAAGAATGCTCGTATGCTTAGTCATTTAAGTGCTTGTGTGGACACAAACGTCAATGATCTTAAGCTTCTGAGTAAACATGCCTCTATGGTTACTACTCAGGTAGAACAAGTACTTAAAGCTCAGAATGACTTGCTCAATGAGTTGAATGACAACTCCGTCAGAGTCGTCACTAGAGGCGGTAGAATGACCCAGGAACCTTTGTATTCTGAGGGCCATCCGAAGAGAATTGAACAAGATTCTCAAGGAGTTAGCACTGATGCACCTAGTCATCCGAGAAAGAAGAAGAAAGATGATAGGAACCTACACGCTAGCAACCCTGTTGCTGCTACCCCTGGGAGTCCAAACGATGCCTCTATCTCTGATGCTGAGACACAATCTGGTGATGAACATGAGCCTAATGATAATATCAATAGTGATGTTCATAATGATGCTCAACCTAGCAATGATAAGGATGTGGAGATTGAACCTGTTGATCTTGATAACCAACAGCCTAAGACGAGAAGATACGATAAGAATGACTTTGCTGCTAGGAAGCATGGTAAAGAAAGGGAACCATGGGTTCAGAAACCTATGCCGCTTCCTCCCAAACCATCCAAGAAAAAGGATGATGAAGATTTTGAGCGCTTCGTTGAAATGACCAGACCTGTCTTTCTGCAGATGCGTCTGACGAATATGCTCAAGATGTCTCCATATGCTAAGTACATGAAAGATATTGTGACTAATAAGAGGAGGATACCTGATCTTGAGATCTCCGCCATGCTTGCCAACTACACTTTCAAGGGTGGAACTCTGAAGAAACTAGGTGATCCCGGTGTGCCCATTATACCTTGCTCCATTAAAGGCAACTACGTTAGAACTGCGTTGTGCGATCCTGGAGCCGGTGTTAGTGTTATGCCTCTCTCTCTTTATCATAGACTTGAACTGGATAAGCTGACACCCACTAAAATCTCTCTGCAAATGGCCGACAAATCAATTGCTTTCCCTATCGGCATTTGCGAGGACGTGCATGTTGTGGTTGCTAACACCACTATCTTAACGGACTTTGTTATCTTGGATATTCCTGAGGACGATGCCATGGCTATCATCCTCGGACGACCCTTTTTAAACACTTCAGGGGGGATGTTATAGATTGCAACAAAGGCAATGTCACTTTCCATGTCAACGGTAATGAGCATACGGTGCACTTTCTGAAGAAACAATATCGAGTACATTGCATCAATGCTATCGAAAAAACTTCATCGATTCTTATCGGGAGCTTTGAATGCCCTATTCCTTGTGTCAAGATGAAGTATGATTTTCTTGTTGGGGAGATACACATCCCCATTGAGGTGACCTAGCAACTATTCGAAAATTCTCCGTTCTCTTTTGCGATTCGAGAAAGTTTTGTTGAGGGGATTTGATCAACCCCATTGACGGATTTCTTTCGATGACCATGAGATGGATGAATCGAGGAGTCGCAAACCTCTGTTCCAAGCTTTCACCTTCGGTTGCTTAGAAGAAAAATGATAGATTTAGTTTAGTTTTCTCTGTTTTCTCTTTTAGAGTCCGGTAGAAAAGTACCCCGAAAATAAAAGTTCTCTGAACGCTGTGAAATTCAAGTATGATTTTTTCAGGATTATTTGTAAAATACTGGGACAAAGAGTCTGTCTGGGGGCCACACCAGTGGGCCACAAGCCCTAGGGGCGCGGGCACCCCCCTGGCCGCGCCACCCAGGCTTGTGGGGCCCACAGGCACCCCCTCCACTCATTCTTGCTCTCATCCGCTTCTCCTACCTCCAGAAAAAATCGTTTCGCAGCTCAAACCCGTGTTCTTGCTCCTCTTGCTGGGATTTTCGATCTCCTTCCTCAAATCACCGTTCTCCGAACTGTTTTGGGGAAATTACTCCGTGAAAAAGGAAGATGATCAGGAGAAACTTTCATGGTGGTTCTTCAAGCAAGAGAGGTCCCCGTCTTGCGATTCGGGAGCCGGATCCTTACCAACCTAGGGACGCGCAGGTTCAACCATGTGAATGGCCTTCTGATGAATTTATGATTGAGGCAGGCTTCAAAGATGAGTTTGATGCATTTGTTCACAACATCGGACTCGAAGAATTCATCTCCGATAAATGTGAACAGTATGTTGCTCTCACTGCCTCTTTTGTTCGTAGATTCAAATTTTCAGCCGGCCGTGAGCCATCGGTACTATTTGATCTCTATGATAAATCGCATACCATGGATTTAGAGGATTTCAGTAGAATTTGCAAAATACCTATTTGGGGTAACCTCAATGATCCTCCTAAATCTTCGGTTAGAGATTTTTGCGCTGGTATTACGATTGGAGAAACTAGAGACCTTACGCAAGCTACCATGGGGAGGATTCATTTTCCTACCTTGCATTATTTTTCCCTCTTCATAGGCAGATGCATTAATGGCAAGATTGAGCATTGTCACCTCTGCGCACCCGACCTTAGTATCCTTAAGAGCGCAGTGACAGGTGACAAAAGCTTCAACATGGGAGCTATTATAGCAAAGAGGTTGAATAAGAATGCTATTGAAGGGGATTTCTTTGGTGGGATCTATGCCACTCGCATAGCAAATTTCCTTGGAGTACCCATCCATGAAGGAGAGCCCCCGCTCCATACAGCTTCCCTTGACCGCGTTGCTTTGACATGCTACCAGTTCCTTGAGAGGGATGACGAATCCCTCCTATGCCGATTGATATTTAACCGGCAGCATGTTTTCCATATTACTCTTCCTGCTCCTGCCTTCTTTGACTTTCAGGTAAAACGGAGATATTACATAACTAGAGGAGAGGCAGAGGAGTATGAGAGGGAGGCAAAGGTTGCTCGTCTCAATGAGGCAGTTATTCAGGCAGTGGCTGCAGCGCTCCCGTATAACCCCGATTATGATTTTGGGTTTCGCCAGGACCATCCTTGGTAGTAGACCAAGTTAGGCCAAAAGCCTAAGCTTGGGGGAGTACGTGTTCTCACCGACTTTACATTCTTGCTTATGCTTTCACTTTGTTAGCCGGTGTTCATACTTTGCCACTGTATCATCCATGCTAGTTTATTTTCTTTTTCTCGTTTTCGTTTAGTGTGTCTGTCTAGTTTGAGAAAACCCAAAAAAAAATATTTTTCTTCTTTTGCTTGTTGGGAGATTTCCCGTGTAGATAGTTTTCTTTTTCTTTGGGTCAAGGTAGAAGATATTGGTTACAATGTTTAGTGGCTCTTGCATGCATACATGTTTAGCTTTCAAAGAGCCATATTACTTTGTCTTCTCCTTTGTGTTTGCCTGCAGATTCCAGCATAGTCCAATGCATGAGCACTCTTATTATTGTTCACATCATTCGGTCATGCATGTGAAAGGCAATAATGATGATATATGATGAAGTGACTGAGCTTGGAAAAGCTGGTATGAACTCGATCTATTTTGTTTTTGTAAATATGACTAGCTCATCATGCCTGATTCAGCTTTGTTGTGAGAGAAACATGTTTGCAATGACAACTTAGAGATCATAGTTGCTTATGCCATGCTTATTTAGCTAGGAGCTTATAATGGTTTGAATGGTGAGATGACTATGATGTAGTATGATAGGATGGTATCCTCCTTTGAATGTTAAAAGTGGCTTGACTTGGCGCATGTTCACGCATGTAGTTGAAACAAAATCAACATAGCCTCTATGATGTTCATGTTCATGGTGATTTATGTCCTACTCATGCTTGCACTCAATGTTAGTTACTCTCAATGCATTTTGATGACTATTGTCGCTCTCTAGTTGGTCGCTTCCCAGTCTTTTGCTAGCCTTCACTTGTACTAAGCGGGAATACTGCTTGTGCATCCACTCCCAAAAACCCAAAGTTGTGCCATATGAGTCCACCATACCTACCTATGTGCGGTATCTACCTGCCGTTCCAAGTTAATTTGCATGTGCCACTCTCTAAATCTTCAAGAAATAATATGTTTTGCATGCCCGAATAGCTCATGTGGTGACAGGGGGCTATTGGTATCTTCCATGCTAGGCGTGTTATCCTCGATATGTGTCTATTCACTATCATTCACGAGAAAGGGGCTGGTAATTGGAATTCCCAGTTCCATGCTCAAATTGAAAAGATAATTGCAAACAAAACTCCCCCTGGATTGATGTTAGTATGGACGGTACTCGAGGATTCGGCTAGCCGTGGAGTGTGATTGATTGGTGGGGGGGGAGTCAAAACTTTACTTTTCTGTTTGGGAACCGCCTATAGCATGTGTAGCGTGGAAGATGTTGAGAACTCTTAGTCATTGCGTTGACAATGAAACCATGCCACCCAAAATTATTATCTGTGTTTTCAAAGCTTGAGCTCTGGCACCTGTGCAAATCAATGCTTCCCTCTGCGAAGGGCCTGTCTATTTATGTTCCTCTTGAGTCATCCTCCTCTTACAAAAGCACCAATTAGAGAGCAACTCTATCATTTTTATGCTTTGCTTTTAACTGTGTTGAGTATGACTATGACTGGATCTTCATTGCCATGAATTACAATGTTTAGTCAGCCCTTGGTCTTTTAAGGTGCTATGCATTTATGTTTTGCGGTCTCAGAAAGAGCTAGCGAGATACCATCTATTCGTACTGCTTCATGTTGTTTTGATGGAAGTGTTGACACCTGAGGCTTATTATTATTTCCTCGCTAGTTGATTATGCCATTGATATGAGTTTACCGTGAGACCTAGATGGCATTTGCTTATGTGGTTTGATTGTGATCTTGCTGAAATTCTGGTTGCGAGTTAGACATAGTTGCAACAACAAGATCAAACAGAGTTCGTCAAAGTTTTTCTTTTGTCACTCTTAGTTTGTCAACTGAGTTGCTTGAGGACAAGCAAGGCTTTAAGCTTGGCGGAGTTGATACGTCTCAGTCGTATCTACTTTTCCGAACTCTTTTGCCCTTGTTTTGGACTCTAATGTGCATGATTTGAATGGAACTAACCAGGACTAACGTTGTTTTCAGCAGAATTGCCATGGTGTTGTTTTTGTGGAGAAATAAAAGTTCTCGGAACATCCTGAAAATTTACGAAGATTTTTTCTGGAATAAAAGAAAAATACCTGCGCAAAGATCCACCGGAGGGGGTGTGCCAGTGGGCTACAAGCCCACAGGCCACAGCCACCCCCTATGGTCGCGCCATGCAGGCTTGTGGGGCCCACGTGGCACCACCGCCCCCAATCTCAGCTCTATATCTTCCGTTTCGCCTGGAAAAAAATCAGAGAGGAGGTTTCATTGCGTTTTGCGATACGAAGGCACCGCCACATCCTGTTCTTCATCTGGAGGGTAGATCTGGAGTCCGTTTCGGGCTCCGGAGAGGGGAAATCGTCGCCATCGTCATCATCAACCTTTCTCCATCGACAATTCCATGATGCTCTTCATCGTTCGTGAGTAATCTCATCGTAGGCTTGCTGGACGGTGATGAGTTGGATGAGATCTATCATGTAATCGAGTTAGTTCTTGATGGAGATTGATCCCTAGTATCCACTATGTTCTAGATTGATGTTGCTACTACTTGGCTATGCTTAATGCTTGTCACTAGGGCCCGAGTGCCATGATTTTAGATGTGAACCTATTATGTTGTCGCCAATATATGTGTGTTTTAGATGTTGTCTTACAAGTTGTAGTCACCTACTATGTGTTATGACCCGGCAACCCCGAAGTGATAATAGCGGGAACCACTCCCGGACATGACCATAGTATGAGGAGTTCATGTATTAACCGCGTGTTAATGCGTTGGTCCGGTTCTTTATTAAAAGGAGAACCTTAATATCCCATAGTTTCCATTAGGACCCCGCTGCCACGGGAGGGATGGACAATAGATGTCATGCAAGTTCTTATCCCTAAGCACGTATGACTACATACGAAATACATGCCTACATTAGATCGATGAACGGGAGCTAGTTACATATCTCTCCGTGTTATAGTTGTTGCATGATGAATCACATCCGTCACACTCATCCATCACCGATCCACTGCCTACGAGTCTTTTACTACTGGTTCTCGCTACGTTACTTTTCCTAGGCTTGTCCATTGCTACAAAAGGGATTGGGCCACTTTGCTGCTGCTGTCACTACTGCTGTTACTTGTTACTTTGTTGCTGTTGTCACTACTATTGTTACTTGTTACTTTGCTGCTGCTGTCACTACTTTGCTGTTACTTGTTGCAAGACTTTGTTGGTGCTGTTGCCGGGGAGGCTAGCACTAACATCACGTCAACTAGGCTTTTTCTGGCACCGTTGCTATCATACTACCTTGCTACTGATACTTTGCTTGCAGACACTAATCTTTCAGGTGTGGTTGAATTGACAACTCAGCTGCTAATACCTGAGAATATTCTTTCGCTTCCCCTTGAGTCGAATCAATAAATTTGGGTTGAATACTCTACCCTCGAAAACTGCTGCGATCCCATACGCTTGTGGGACATCATGCCGCCAGAGGGGAAGCGTCGTGAAGAACAGGGGCCCTGAATACTGCTCAACAATCTCGGTCATCAACACCTCAGGAGCCTGAGGGCCCTCGCAAGCCTACCCCCCAAGCAACGGCATCCCCAGGGTCACTTCAGGATGCTTCGGGGGCTCGGGGGGCTCAACGATCAAGGCCAGGGAGACCGCCCCACGAGCCTCCTCTTCCCCACCTGCGGATAGTGACGCACCGATGAGAGCAGGCGGTGCATCGAGAATCATCTTCGGCTTGACGACCGTCTTCTTCCTTTTCGCCCCCGGCGAGATAACATATGTGGACGTCAACGAAAAAGGGGGAAATCTGCCAAGCACGGACAATAGACGCACGAGGCATGCCGAAGCAAGTAAGTTACTCTTCGACGTCGCACCATCTCTTCCTCCTCTCCGCCTCGGCGACAGCAGAGGGGACAGGGGGCCCCATGAAGGGAGGCGAGCTCGGCGCCTTGCATCCCCCGCCGGCAGAGGCGAGGTGCACCGGGGATGACTCAGCCCTAAGCTTCCGGGAAGCAAGCATGCATGCAGACCGCGTGGCGCGGGAGGTCGACACAGGCCCCCTTGAGGACCTGGCCAGGCGCGAGGGGGGCCCGGCGAAGGTATCACCGATGGCATCATCATCCTTGAGCTCACGCATAAGGGCGGATTGCGACGGGAGAGGCATTCTCACCGCACGGTCGTTGAAGGTCTTCTCCGAGTCCCCTTCACCGGAGGTGTCACCGAATGACACCTCCACTGGACCGGAGCCATCACCCGGGAGGAGCCCCCGCTCGTTGAAGACACGCATCGCAGCGACCAGGTCGGCCGGTCATCACGTCAGTATAATAGACCCAGTGCCTCGGGAAGGTTGCCAGGGTCGCCGCCCAGCTAGATCGCCATGGCCTACTCAGGTCCTCTGCGGGGAGGTCCCGCGACCGGAGTCGAATCTCGTCGTCGCCAGCCCGGTACTCCCACAGGGGCCTGGAGTGTGCCTGGAGAGGCGTTAGGCGCTGTGCCAGGAACTCCTTCACAATCACTCCCTCGGTCAGCCTCTTGGCGCTGATGTCATGGGAAAAGCGCTCCAGCACGGGCACCGCCTGAGGGTCGGAGAGCTTCGCCAAGCTCCATGCGGAGGTCTTCTCCGGTAACTCCTTCGGCTCCTCCAGCCGAGGGTTGGTATCCTTGAGGCATATAAGCACCAAGCGGTGCCTGAAGATCTCCACCTTCTTCCCAGCCTTCAAGACCACGTTGTCGCTCTCGGCCGACAAATGGGCGCCGTCATACAGGCGCAAGCTGAAGAAGTGGCGGAGTAGGGCAACCGAAGGCTGCAAGCCAATGAAAGCCTCACAGTAGAAAGCAAAGACAGACATAAGCAAGATGGAGTTGGGCTGGAGATGAAGGGCTTGGGTCCCATAGTGGTCCAAAACAGCACTGATGAACCGGGAGAAAGGCGGCACCAGTCCAGCGTAAATACTGTGAAGGAAAAAGGGGTAGGCCACCCCGGATGCGGGCATCTCCTCTACGGTCGTGCTCGCTGGACTCGGCCCTGGTCCATGGGAGCACGGGGACGAGGTCCACATCCTTGGAGAGGGCGCAGTCCAGGAGCAGAGAAGCCAGGGCCACACCATGCCCCTCTGGCTTCTGCTTACTGACGGGCGCCATTGCTGAACTGGCAAGGAACTATGCAGCACTGGATCTGGGAGGCGCCTGTTGGAGTCGGAGACCAAAGAGGAAGGGCGAGTGCGGAAGGGGTAAAGCAATAAGGCATCAAAGCTACAAGCAGGGCACCTAATAAGGGGGCAGAGATAGAGGACAAGGAGGACCCGACACCACACACGTGACGCGCGCCGGCCTGGCCCACACGCATTTGAGGGTCCACGACGTCTCATCCTGCCTTCCGAGGCTCCACCCCGAAGCAAACCCGAGAACTCCGCGGGCCTGGGGGCTACTGTCCGCGCTCTGGGAATGGGGGTACCCAGACCTGCCTGCATGTGGCCCAGGGCGGGCCCACCTCACCGAAACAAACCAACGGGCCCGACACCGTTCAGGGTAAGGCCCTCGTGAGGGGCCAAGCCTCATGAGGAGGAGGAGCGTCAAGACCCGCAGGGGGCTCTGTAGCGACGTGTTTTTCAGAAAATAATTTCCAGAAAACATGTTTCTGTGTATACCAGCCCCAAGATTGTTGTTACCTGGTAGACACTCACTTGATACAAAATATCCAAGCAAAAATACAGAATCTGGGTTACAAGACCATGAAAGTCTACTCGGTTGAACAAAAGTCTGAGGTTGACGGCGGAAGCGACTCGAGGAATCTCCAGTACCCATGGGACTCCATTCCCACATGAACAGCTGACCTGGATAAATTCCTATCTCACAAAGCTTCTATCCTTGAGTCCTAGGTTCTTGAGTTGACGGCATCATGCTCCTCTCCAGACGCAATCTGGCCAAGACAATAGCCAGGGGACAAGCCAGTGAGTACTTTGAATGTACTCGCAAACATAAAGAAAACAAACACGTTAAGCATGTGAGATGCATTCATGAAGATATGCAATGTTTCGACCAATGATTAATGAACAAGCAAGGATGATAATGCTGAAAAGTAATAATATGCGTGCCACAGTCGGGCGTCTGACTAACACCACATAAAGGGCTTATATGAAACAATACACATGCCATAGTCGGGCATCTGAGCGACACCACATAAAGGGCTTATATGAAACAATAATAAATATTGAATATCCAGGAGGTAGAACCATCCCACGGATATCCAACAACATAATCATAGGGGTTAGTTCAGAGTAATAGTCATAATATGATCATCCACCACATCATCGTATGATTTACCACAACCATTGTTATTACTACCGTTTATACTCCAAAGACCGACTCGAGGACCGACACTTGACTCGTCAAACAACGTCCTTGACACGGGACACGGCTACTCGAATAGTTTTGACTCTCCAAAGCGTGTACTCTTTACCCATAGCTCAAAGTTTCTAATAGTCGATAAGACTAATCCTGCGTGCGGCATTTTAGAAGCGGACACTCAGAATCAGCACACACCGATTTTCCTCCGTGAAGCCCGGCTTCACCCGGACTACGCTACCAAGGCAAAACCATAAGACGGGGAGGCTCCGACCTCGACTAGCATGGGATCAAAAAATTATACCGCGCACTCGCTGGGAAGGGCCATTCCCTTTCGGTCCCAGACCGGAAACACCCATGCCCCCTGACCGGATGACTGGATTTAGTCCATGGCAATGGATACCTTCATACCAGCCCCTATACTTGGTGTGTGACTGATAATAGGTCCAACTGACTTTAGCGAATCCACTATCGAGGAAACTGTTGTAGCACATTATAGAAGTAGGACACGGACAAGACTCGATCTAGGTCGATACTGGAGTTAACCAAGTTTTACCGGCATCATCGTGCACACATCATGACCAGGACATAACCTATCACGTTCCGCGTGACTATGTCATTCCACGACCTCTTATAACTAGCACATGCCATCACCATATTTCACCATTGTTATAATGTGAGTAGCATGCATGAATAGGCAAAGCATTATTTCATGTGATGCTAATATTAACATAACCTAAATTCAAGTGATATAAGTACCAACACAATCATCACACAACTCATGCAATTATGGGTTCAAGATGCTTGCCTTAGGGGTTTGAGGAGGGTGATGTGTACCCCATTCTTGGAGTAGGTATCCTCTCTTCAAATCCTATTTTTTGCAAATATTTGAATTAATACACTTATCCAAAATAGTACACAAAAGTTGTTTGAATAATTTTAAAATAAATCTTAAAATAAACTAGATGAAATTCTAAACCAGTAGGAAAAAGAATCAATTGATTTGGAGTTTCCTATAAAAAGTTATATCCAGTCAAACTTGTTGGTCAATATGTTTTTTAAATCAATATAAAGAAAACGCTTCGGCAGGAAATGCGTAAGTGCGAGGGAGAGACATACATGGAGGAAGGCGTCTCCACTTACGCGGGCAGCGGCTCGGTCTTGTTTCTGACGCGCACGTCCCAGCGACAGGTTCGATGCTGGTTAAACCGGTCGTCTCCCTCCTCTAGTCCGGGGGAGGTGAGGTCTCCGGCGAGGCCTGCCGGTGACTCGGGCCACCACACGGGCTCCCGGGGGTACCAGCGTGCTCAGGGGCTCACGGTGGCTTGGGGAAAGGTACAACACGACATCCAAGGGCTCGAGAGCTCCAGTGACGATGAGTCCAGCGGACGGCGGTGCGGCCAGCAATGGAACCTCGCCCACGGTCTAATTAGTGCTCACCCGAGAGGGGCAAAACGACCACAATACTGACGCGGTTCCGTTCCAATGAAAAACAGCGGCGGAAGGGAACGGCTGGTCATTAATTTAGGTCGGCTTGGAGGCGGCCAAGGTTTGCCGGAACTGGAGAAGATGGTGGCCTCTGGTCAAATTGGGTGGGGGAAGGGTCTCCTATGGCTGTGCTGAAGAGGTTGCTGCACCAAAACATGCTCAAGGGGGGTTTAAATAGGTGTCCTGAGGCGGTTCTCGGCATCTTGGGGATAAGCTCGTCGGAGACAGCTTCCTGGCAGGGTAGTGTGGCGAGCTAGCAGCGTAGCAGGGCTGCACAGGGCTCCGCAGCAGGGGGAAGCGAGACAGGGGAGGGACCGCGACTAGCTGGCGATCGGAGAGGGCTTGGGCGGCGCCGTCCATTACAGAATCAGAGAAGAGGCCACAGCCATCGTGCTACCAATGTATGGCTCGAGCACAGAGACAACGACCGATGGTCGGGGAGGGGGTGGACTCGTCTCTACGGCAGACCAAAAGGCAAGGGGCACCGGGACGCGGTGACTCGGCGTCCGCGCGTGCAAAACGTGCATTCTGGGGGCATGCCATTTGCATGCTCTGGCGCTCCCAGAGCACGCTCGACAGGTGATCGACGTAATTCTTGGGTGACCTACCAGGAGCTTCTGTAACTATAATTAAACAGGGGTGGGCTAGAAGGCAAGGCAAAGCTATTGGGCAAGCTGGTTGGGCCAGATTATCAACTTCACAATGCAGGTTCAAAGTCATGCCAATTCTGGTCATGCTCCAAAAGTGCTTGATGAAATGCCACGGGCTCCAAATGACCTTTGATGCTTACCAAAATCTCCAGATCAGGGTCTCTCTAAGTGCTAGCAATGGTGGTAGGGTTAGTTTGGCAAAAATCAAAACTAGTCAATGCAATATTTTGAGAAACACAATACTGGACAGATACTTGGGGCTATCATCACATGTATCTATTTTCATCCAATGGGGCTCAAATCCTGGAGTTAAGGTTTTGGTAGGGTTGCAAACAAGCATGCAAAATTTCAAAGCAATCAGAGCAAGGAAATTAGGGTTGCAGTGTAAAGCACCAAACTGGACCAGAATATAAAAATGGTTGTAGTGCTAAACTTTTACATAGCACATAGTGAGGTTTTTGCATAAAAATGAATCTTATGCTATACTTGACATCCCCAAATTTTTATGGAATTTATGAAATAATATTTTTAGGGGTTGTAGTACAAACTCAATTTTGTACCAGATTAGAAAAGCACTTATTGTGCTTAAAATATTCAAATTACTTGAGTAGGTTTTTGCATAAATGTGACCTAGAAGCATCACTGGTCACCTACAAATTTTCATAGAATTTTTAGAATAATTTATCACAAGGTTGCAGTGCAAATCAGCCCTAAAAGGAACTATAAATCTGTTTATGCGTAAAAGAATTATTGGTTAAAATATTAAAAATAAAATATCCCAAGAATTTACTAGAAGAAGGAAATGCTTTTATGTAAGTATTCAGATTCCAACATAAAACATCAAAAGCATTCTCCAAAGGAAAATATCTTTATAAAGGAAAAGAAGTGTTTCAAACATTAATTAGAAATCAAGAAATTCAATAACCAAAAGGACATAGCCTCAAATAATAGTCCCATATAATTAAATAAATAATTCGAATGGTCTCAAGTAAGGGCTCAAGCATGAAAAGAATTTTGAAAATCCACTTGAAAAGAAAGATTTTGGAAAAAGGCTTTGAAAAGAGCCATGAAGCAAATTCATTTTCTCAAAAAAATTATTCTAGGCAAAAATTGATTTTCAAAAAATAATTATTAAAAATTTGGGGTGTGACAGCCTCCTAACGACCCCTCCGGAGCGGAGGATATTCCGAGGCAAGGCTGGGCCTCACGAGTCAAGGGTGACGCCAGGAAAGGACAGGCGGGCAGCAGATGACAGGACGGGGCAGTTTCCCTTTAGTGCAAAGGAGGCGGGAGCGTACACGGGTTCCAAAGGTTTCCCTTCTGGTGTAACAAAGCCACCGCCGACCGTCAGTAGGGCAAATGTCATCCTCGGGCCCGTCCCTATAGCGGGGACAGTTACTTTGCACGCGAAGACCACCATTGGGTAGGGGGAGCATGTTCCCGTGTTCCCCTTCAAAATTGGCTCTTGTGGGATCCCTTCCCGCCGAAGCTATGAGGGAAGAGGACCCGGTCCTCCGCTATAAATAGAGAGGGTAAGCACGTGGTATAGGGGAGGTCCTTCCAACGGTAGAGCAATACACCTAGCTTCTTGGCCTCCGGATGCTGGAGAGCACTGTACTAGTTCATCCACCACCTCCGCGAGAGGCAAGCCACCAAAAGCAGGAGTGGGGTTTTATGATTCGAAGTGGCCCGAACCTGGGTAAACTGTTGTGTTATGTGCTACCCTCGCCATCGAGTGAGTCATTCGCCATTTCCATCGAGTAGTGGGCTAGGCGAGGCTGAGCAGGGAGAGATCTTTGTACACGCCCCAGTGTTCGAATCCTTAGGGTTTTGCGGAGCCCGAAATCTGACACACACCACAATATAGATCTGTACAAGCCAAAGCTAAAGTACAAACTATTGAGAAGATGATACAGACCATCGCAGGCAATCCAAGCTTCATATACATTATTTATCTACATAGCCGGAACTCAACGCAGACCTCAGTTATACCCCACAAGTCACGTAGGACCAAAAAGATACAACTGCTACAATATTGCTATGACCATACACGAAATCAAGCGTGTGCATAGAACATCTCATATAGGTTACCCCCATGACCTGGGAACTGAACCCGAGGGTCCAGAAACACCCTAGCCTCAGGTCCATGAGGTCCATAAGGACATGGATGTGGCCTAGGTCCCCTAGCCGGCGGCATAAGAGGTGCATGACGAGGGATGATGCCTCCAACACTAGGCCAGTCTACGCGGGGTAGCAAATGAGTCTGCAATGGATTCAACATATCCATATCTCCATAACCAGTCTGGACAATGATTGCAAGCTACGTCAAAGTTGTCCAATGATGAGCGTGTGTAGCATAGAGCTCCATTAGAAGTGCGCTGGTGTCAGGATCCCTATTCTCCAACATATGTTTGGTGACCTGAAGTCTTGGAGCATCTTGAGAGGAATCATAATAAGCTCCACTAAGGTACCCCTTCTCTCCTGGCAGTGCCGCTGGAACATCGTAGAACTACGGGTTCTAAAGGAGTCCATGGTGGATCTCAAGATAGACAACATCGAATAGGAGACATCCTAAAATGCCATATCTATGGTAACAGCTACCCCGTACGACCAATGAAGCGGCTCTGCAGCTCCAGGGTACGACGGGTAGTCCTAATGGAGGAAAGATACTGACTTTGATTGAAGTCTTGATAATGCTCCTCCAATGTGCACTCACGGTACTAGCAGTAACCGTTCTCCATCATAACTCAAACAAACACAGCCGAGTGACCTGGTACATCAATGCACCTAGTGAGATGGACAACCTGACGAGAAGGATGAGAAGGCATATGAAATAGAGAATAACGCAAATGCATTAGAGCTCCAAGCAGAAATCGGGCAGCATAACGGCTATAAATGCTCAAAAACAATTTTGAGACATCCTGCAAAAGATTGGGTAGCACAACCAATCAACATCATAATTTTAAGGTTCTGTAACTAGGAGTTTTATCACAATGGAAATACTTGAAAACTGGATTTGAGACTCAAACGACCAATCCTACATGTCTATAGAGTAGTAACTCATGAGCCTAAGAAATAGGTGAGAAGCCTAGTTCTTAATCCCTGTAGAAAGAGGAGGGTGACTCATGATAGAATGACTCTAGAAGAGAAGTAAAAAAGAGCCTATGTTCGCTTCCACAATCAATTCCCTTACATAACTAAAGCATTTCTATAATCAACTTCAAGCAGTTTGGCTTGGTAATCCTACAATCAGTTAGGCTCCGATACCAACACTGTCGGGACCCCGATTCTAAGCCATATGAATCTAGTATTTAAATTATCACATCACTTTGCGGCCTCACGCACGGTAATGTCCACGGCTGCCAACTTACCTTGGTCGGGGTTGTTTTCGTCTTTTGGCTCTCGTGTATGATAATGTTGCTAGCAATCAAATGTTAGAAAACCCGAGTCGCCATGACTAGTTATATAAGCAAGTGGCACATCCACACAGGAACATGCATACATAACCCAGTAATGCATGTGCCGGTCATCAACTGCATCTAGACGGGTGATAGAAAGCTACAAGGACTCCATTACATCATGAAATATTTATATCATCAAGAGCGTGTAAACGAGTCATAGCAGGCTACATGGACTCCATTACACCATGTGATATTTCCCTGTAGGGACAGACACAACAACAAAGAAGGATACACGTCACTCAATCAATGTGTCCGAAGCAGCAGCAAGCTCCCATAGCTCGGTGGAAGCACAAATAGGCATTTACTTGTAAATAGGACTACTAATGGCACACAACTAGGTGTCAAATCCCACACATACCAATGCATGTCACACATATGCACAACATTCATAGATACAACATGGCATCACAATGAAACTTTAAAACACAACATTTATTTAAAAGGCTTATAGAGCCTTGCATAATAGGTTCCTACATGTAGGGTTCACATGACTCGACACTCAAGTCATACACACAAAGTCAAACAAGCCATGCAAAAACGTCAAGCTGTGTGAGTGCAAATAGATGAAAACATAAAAGGCACACGGCCTGGCTATCCACAATCACCTTCCGAAGGGGCTGGGTCATACGTGGGAAACCAGCTACTCATCGTCATCGAGTCTAGATAGAACCCACCAGATGGATCATGGGTTTCCTCTGCAATAGTTTATTAAGCAAACATTGGTACAATAGTACCAAGTCTTAAATCAGATCTAATTTCTCATGCATATGTATCAACAAGGGGAGTTGTGGGGTTTCGTGCAGCAAACTGGCTTTGACTCTTGGCTATCATGTACTAGGAGTACCAATAGTTTGAGTAACTAAGATAGCGCGCACGAATCCACTAATCACCATAACGATACACCACCATGGATCCTCTCTCGTCTTCCTACAAGGGTGACATCCACGGTACTCACACTTGTCTTGAAACACTTATGAGTATACATTTAGATTAGCTATAAACAACATACGTTTCCAAGCAGTCCATATCCGAGGACGCGTCTATTCGAACAGGTTTATAACTCTGCAGGGGAGTACTTCTTCACACACGCTCTCGCTACTTATAGCCATGTGCACGTCATGGACCTCGACAACGTTCAAGAGGAATCCTACCAAGGGAGTCATCCACGGCCGTTAAGCACACACGAACCTAGTCCGGGTTTATCGCCTATTTCACGCAAGACCCACACAAAAGTCCAACCGGAGTTTCCGCTACAGCCTCAAATAATGTGCCCAGGGTTCCCAAGCTGACCATTCGGATGCCACTTGGTACACTATGCCATGTGCCTACCGTGTCATATCCCACCCCTAAGGTCAGCGCTACACACGGCCGCCAGCATGTTCTACAAACACCAGAAACTACTTGCAAATCATTGACAGATTATGATGCAATTACTAATCCGATAGGGGCCGAGTTACCGGAACCCAATGTCTGGTAGTTCCTAGTCTTGGATAAAATTCACAAAACTCAGTTCCTAAGAGTGGTACCTATGAGACAACCCGCTATGTACTCCTACATGGCCTATCATCGCTACCTTTACCAAAATGCGTTCAACACTTAACTTTCATCATGAGAACACATTCATTTCACTCTGGTTCATTACCCCAGATGAATCATAACTCACACAAATCTACACATAGCAAGCATAGCAGGGTATAGGCACAACATGGCTCAAGCATCTACCAGGTATGCTAGGTTGCTTAGTTTAGCTATTTACAATGTTAATGACATGTCATGCAGAGGACTGGTTTCAACTACAGAAACAAGTAATAGTTGAAACATTATTGTCCTTATGCAGTAAATGAGAATAGGATCGAGGTCATGGTACTATATTTGAATGTCAAAAGGGGTTGATGGCCATGCATGTCGGTGGCAGGGTACTACTCTTCAGTTTGATACTCATGGGTATGCTCGTAAGCAGGACCTACTATGATACAAATGAAGAAACAATCAACACATTGAGCTAAGAAGTTGCTCTAATACTCCACTTATATCTTTTATAGCACGGTGGTGTATAAATTTTATAGAAATAATTCCACTCTCGTTTTTCACGTAAAATTGTTTGAGAGTTGATAAAAAAGTGAAATTAATTTGGATGGGTTGCAAGACTAGTCCAAAAATGATAGTTATTCAAGGAGTGCATAAGCAACACCACCTGTAGCACATAAATGACAAATTGTGGGTTAATGATTTCGATGTGGTATTATGAAAGGGTATGAGTGCATGATTGTTGTTTAGTAAAAATATTGATAGTTAAAGGGTGTTAACTTCCTGTTCATCTAAATATTGGTTATGGCATGGTGATAATGTGTTAGAATTCTTATTCCTCGTTGAAATCCCGTGCTTCTTAGGTCGGGGAGAACGATGGTTAACTCCTACCAACCTGCCCCCTAGGGCATGTGAGTAGTATTTTGCTTCGAGAGACCTAATAAAATCTTCTGATAAGTATGTGATTTATTTATGACTAATGTGGATCCATGAATGTACGCACTCTCACCACGTCACACTACTAGGGAAAACCCTAGTAGTAGCGCTGGATATATGCGTAGGAGTAGCGCTTGTCGAAGCGCTACTTCTATCGCGCTACACATAAAAACTACTAGTAGCGCCGGTACGGGAAGCGCTACTGGTAACATTAGTAGTAGCCCTTGCTCATATAAAGCACTGCTGCTAAGCCGCACTACTACTAATATTTTCCAGCGTTGCTGCTAACTTTTACTGCTTTCACATATTTGTATCATCCGAATGCATCATCATCATCGATAATATTAGCAGTATTCAGAATATTCAGAATGCATCATCATCGACAATATTAGCAGTATTCAGAATGCATCATCATCGACAATATTAGTAGTATTTAGAATATTCAGAATATTTTCAAGCTCTACGTATTTAGCATCATCATCATCATCGACAATATTTGCATCCTCATCATCTATATCAACAACATGGGGATCGGATTATCGGTAACTCATACTCATTAACTCATATAACTCATACTCATTTAACAACTCATATAACTCATATTCATATAACTCATACTCATACAACTCATACTCATATAACTCATACTCATATAGCTCATACTCATATAGCTCATACTCATATACCTCATACTCATATAACTCATATTCATATAACTCATACTCATATAATTCATACTCATATAACTCATACTCATATAGCTCATACTCATATATCTCAAAATCATATAGCTCATACTCATATAACTCATACTCATATAACAATATCACTAATAATAATCCAATTGACGTCTCACGGTGCAGGCGGTGGCAACCCAAAGATAAGGAACCATCACCGGATCATAGCTCAGGTGATGTCCCTGGAGAACCTGCCAGGTATTGGAGAACGTGGCATCCAACGCAGCCATGTAGCGACAGACGTGCTCGTCCTCCTCCCTGACACGACGACGTACCACCTCCGTGGGGGCTGGATTCCTCGTCACCGATAATGGCCCACGCGACCGCCACCAAAGAAGCTTCCGGTCAACGATGAGACCCGGATTCCGCACCAAGGTGTGCCCCCGGAAGGTAGCACCTCCCAGTGCCAGCCCGGCGGTGCCCAGTCCCGGACATGGCGCCTATCAAGCAGGCTCTCGACGACCACTCGACGACGAGGATGCGGGCCGGGCATTGTCGAAGCCGAGACAAATTCCTCTAAGATAATTTTTGCGTGTTAAAAATACAGAAGAATAACCACTAAAAAACTATATAGGCCGGCCCGGTGCTCGATGCTGCAGGCGCCCATTCGCAAAAATACACAATAACGGCCGCTTGCAGCTCCAAATGGGATTTGCCCATTTCACGTTCCAACGCCTCGGTTTTGGGAACCAGGTTCTCAGCCGGTTTTTTCTTTTTCCTTTTCTAGTTCTTTTTTTTTATTTTTCTTTCCTGTTTCAAAAAATGTTCTGGATCAATAAAAAATGCTTTTCAATTTTCAAAACTAATTTTGGATTTTCACCATAATAGTCAACAGAAATCCAAGGTCGACACGTTAAACATCAAGATAATGTTATAGTGTACTAGATGCTTTGAAGTCGTTGAAAGCAATAGTGTTTGGTTTTAGATATCAAATGTTTACGTCATAAGATGGTACCAACAAATTATGCATAATCCTGTGATCTTGACAAGACGCCAATTTCGTTGTTTCCCTCTTCTGAGAACTTATGTTTTGGACTTCTTTGTGCAGGCCCTGATGCACCAACTATCTTCAAATGTGTAAGGCCACGCTAGTATATTCTTAGTGATTTTACTTTCCTTCTAATTCTTCTGTATAATTATCAAAAAGAAATTGTTGTATATTTATATGCTACAAGTTCATATCAATAGCATATCTAATAGGATTAAGTTCCACCTCATATAAAATATATCATCTTTCAAGCCACCTATGTCATTTCAAGCTTTTCATTTTGTTTAATTGGTTATTATCCTAAATGCTCATAAGTTCTGAACCACAAACTAAAACATGAAATTTTATGCCAGGTCATTGAGATACCTAGGGCAAGCACAAAAGTGAATCATTTTGTGATCCTTTCATCATTAGAGAAAAAGAGACCAACATGTTTTCACAAAGACCAACAAATATACTCGTAAGATGTGACATTAGGATACTGATTTCCCACACAAAAAGTTGAAAGGAAAAAAGATACTGATTTCACATATACAAGAATGACATTGATGAACTCGAACGACGGGGGGTGGGAGGAGGGAGGAGAGAGGAGGAGGAGGGAGCAGGGAGGAGGAGAACCAGGAGCGGCGGCGGTGGGCGACAAGCGACGGGAACGGCGGCGGCGGCAGCGGACGACGGGCGACGGGAACGGCAGTGGCGGCGAACGACGGGCGACGGGAACGAGACGGCGGCGGACGACGGGGGGTGCAGGGGGAGAGTGAATTGGAGTGGAGAGGGGAGTAGGAGGGGCGGCCGGTTGGATAAGGTGGATAAGATATATGTATCACTAGCGCTCGTTTAAGGAAAGCGCTACTGCTATTCAACTTATCAGTTGCGCTTTACACAAGCGCGCGCTGCTACTAACGCTACCGTCTGTGCACCTCGTTGGGCCTCCTTCAACAGTAGAGCTGGATATATATCCAGCCCTACTGCTAAGGTTTTAGTAGTAGCGCTTAGCCGGATCAGCGCTACTGCTAATTAGCAGCAGCGTTTTATGTTTTCCAGCGCTACTACTGAGGTCCTACCTATAAGGTTTTTCCTAGTAGTGTCATATTTGTTAGCCTCTTTGGTACCATGCATCGCCCAATCTCACCTCGAGGATTGGTGCGAATTTCATTAGTGTATCCAAAGCCCGCGACATGATACACTCTATTACACACAAGCCACCTTATATATACCTCAAAATATCCACCATACCTATCTGTCATGGCATTTCTGTAGCCACTCTGAGATATATTGCTATGCAACTTCCATCATCACATCATACGACTAGTATGATCATTGTCATATTGCTTTGCATGATCATGTAGTTGACATGGTATTTATGGAAAAGCCACCGTTCATCATTATCAAACATGTTACGCTAGATCATTGCGCATCCTGGTACATTGTAGAGGCATTCATGCAGAGTCATATTGTTTATAGTTTTTTGTATTGAGCTATAATTAATAAAAGTGTGATGCTATTAATTATTTAGGGTAGTCTCTTAGTGAGGTAAGGATGTTGGAGACAATTATTCGCCCACAAGTCAAGATGAGACTCCAGATGAAAAACAAAAAAAGGAAATGAAGAGAATAAAAAAGATAGAAAGAAAAATGAAAAAGAAAATAAAGACGAAAAAAAATGAGAGAAAAGAGAGAAGGGACATTGCTGCTACGTGTTTTTCCACATTTGTGCCTCAAAGTGGCACCACGTTTTCCATATAGAGAATCTCTTGTTTTATCACTTCATATGCTAGTGGGAATTTTTCATTATAGAACTTGGCTTGTATATTCCGATGATGGGCTTCCTCAAATGCCCGAGATCTTCCTGAGCAAGCAAGTTGTATGCACACCCACTTAGCTTCAGCCGAGCTTTCATACATTTATAGCTATAGTGCATCCGTTGCATCGAAATCCCTACCCTTTGAAATTATATCTATTGATGGGCATCTCCATAGCCCGTTGATACTCCGAGTTGATGCGAGACTTTATTCTCCACTTTTACCCATTCGAAACATACCACCGTGTTCTATTCCACCTATATAGTATGTCCATGGTTCACACTCATGTATTGATTGAATAACAAAAAGTTGAAGCGCTTTAAAAAGTACAATCCAATTGCATGTCTTAACACCGTAGTGCTTGACATTTGTATATATGTGGTGAAGACAGATCCATGTTATTCTAATATGACAAATGGAATGAGGGTAAACTTCTTTTAGGGTCGTATATTTTGAACATTGAATGATGATTTTACGTATGTTTGTGGATATTACTATGTTCATGTTTGTTAATTCATCGTCTCTCAGTGATTATACATGCAATAGATTACATGTTGGGAAGTATGTCACATCAACAATTCTTTTTTCATCATTTACCTATGTACTCAAGGACGAGTAGGCATTAAGCTTGGGGATACTGATACGTGTTAAGTGTATCTATAATTTTTTTATTGTTCCATGCTATAATATTATCATTCTAGAATACTTTTGGGAATTTATTTGCTGACTCGTATTATTTTTAGTACTAACCTATTAACATGGTGCCAAGTGTTAGTTGATGTTTTCTGCATGTTTTTGTTTTTTAGGTTTGTAGTAACAAACGGAGTCCAAATACCATGAAGCTTTTTGATGATTTTTTCTGGACCAAAAGAATACATGGAAACTTCGGCAAAAGGTCGAGGGCCACTGTCGGTGAATACTCACAACATATGCCATAGGTAGGCTAAAGTCGGTGAGAACCGAAGGGACAAAGGTGGGCGCTGGGAACGAGGTTGGTACACGCATGGGACGCACGATGTACCCAGGTTCAGGACTCTCCGTAGAGATAATACCCCTAATCCTGCTTGTGTGTTGATGTATGGGAACAGAGTACAATATTGCCCCTGGAGCTGTGTTGGGAGGAGGAAGAGGGGAGCAGCCGGCTCGTCTCTACCTCACTCTCTATTGGTTGGTGAGTGTGTAGTGTTGAATGAGTGGCAAGTGATCGGTCGCTCTGCATGGGGGGCGGCCGAGGGGTTTTATAGACGAACCCGCCGGCCTACAATATGGATAAAGGGTACAAGTGTGGGACCCGGCTGGCTGCTTCGCCGGCTGGCCAGGGGCCCACAAGGGTCTTGTCTTGTCGAAGAGGGGCCTGCCGGCTGCATGGTCTCGTTTACCTGCGGGACCCGCCGGCTGGCCAATGGGGCTCCCGCGTAAGGTTGACGCTGAGCACGCGTTGTACATCAATCGTCACCCCACGAGATTCTTCATGGGCAGGCAGTACGACCGCCTCCACTGTTCCCCACACCGAGTGCAGTAATGGAGTGGGAGTGTGATGGTCTGACATCAGGCCAGGTGATGGATCAGAGCCGGGGTAGGTCAGCGGCGTGGCCATCGACGCTCGTACCTGCCGGGCGCCCCGATCCAGTACCTTTGCTGACGCGTAGCTACCTTTAATCGTGAGGTCCTTTCCTGACCTACGATCTGATGTGATTGGTGATCCTCGACTGGCTAGCCTGCTTGGCTAGCCGGCTCGCGGGTGGCCGCCTCCTCCCCAGTCCGGCTGGCGGGACCAGGCCGGCTCTGAAGGGGAGGTCGCCTGCATTCTAGCCGACAGGGGATGTCGGGCCGGCCAGAAAGGTGGCCGCCTCGTCTTTCAGCCGGCAGGGGATGCCTAGCCGGTCAGAAGACTTGGGCCTTGAGAATCTCCCTATCTTCATGTCCATTGGGCCGGAAATGAAGGAACAGGCTTGATGAGCCTACCCCGGGGTTATCCTCCCGATAGTAGTCCTCGAAGCCGGCGAGGTCTGCCGCCTGCGGGTGGGCGGCCTCACCGGCTTGTTGTCTTGTCTTGATATTTTGGCGTTGTTTGCGGTGAAGGACGCCGACTTCGGAGTTGGGCAGCTTCGAAGCGACGCTTCGGTCCAATCACAACTGGCCCGGGGAGCGCCACGTGACAGGCCCCGCCTGGCGTAATGATGGCGATTACTGCTTGACGGGACCGGGCCTGGGCCCTGGGTCCCGCCACGACTCCCCCTCGGCCTTCGCGCGGGAGATCTTCTGTGGATTTACTCCGCGATGGTTGGGCTTAGGGGAGCGTTACCACCCGTAATACGCGGAATTAATGGGGCCCGGCGCGCACCGGATCCCCTCCCCACGACGCTTCGTGGGGTTTAAATGGGACGCGAGGGTTTCGAGGAGGCCATTCGCCCCCTCTTCTCGCCCCGCTCCGTGCCTTCTTCCTCCTTGCGTCCTGAGAAGAAGAGCTCGTGCCCTTCGTCTGCTTCTTCGCTGCCGAGACCTCCTCCACCCGCTTCGAGCTCTCGCCACCCGTAGCCATGACCGGGGGATCTTCTTCGAAGAGGTCGTCGGCGCGGCACGCGTCCTCGCAGGGGGCCTGGCTAGGCAGTGATGTCGACGCGGGGCTCATCGACGCGCTCCGTCATCATCGGCTGCTGCCCCCAGCCTCCCAAGTGTCGATGCGCCTCCCTGGCTCCGAGGCCTCTCCCGCACCTGTCGCGAGAGAGGTGGTGGTCTTCGCCGAGCATTTCTAACGGGGTTTCGGGCTCCCGGCTAGCTCTTTCTTCGCCGAGTGGCTCTAGTTCTTCGGCCTGCAGCCGCATCATCTGGCGCCGAATGCCATACTACAGCTGGCCGCCTTCGTGGTCCTGTGTGAGGGCTTCGTGGGGATTGAGCCTCACGTCGATCTGTGGTGCAGCTTGTTCTGCTTCAAGCAGCAATCCATCGCCATGGAGAAATCCGAGGTGGAGAAGCTCAAGGGGCCGCGCCCCATGACGCCGTGCGGGGCCGCGTTGGTGCATCACCGCCCGAAGTCCGGCTTCCCCCAGATGCCTTTGCAAGACTCCATCAAGCATTGGCAGAAGGGGTTCTTCTATGTGAGGAGCACCGACCCGGCCCAGGACGCCCACAACATGCCCCCGTTCGCCATCGCCCCTCCGACGTGGCAGAACTGGGACGCGAAGACCCCCAAGCCGCATCCTGAGGTGGCGCCCGTTCGCGCCCACCTCGATATCTTGAGGGAGAGCGGCCTCCTTGGTCGCGACCTTCTCGCCGCCATGGTGGTCCGCCGGATTCTGCCTCTGCAGAGGCGGCCGCATCTGGTCTGCCAGATGAGCGGCCGGCTTGATCCGTGTCGGCTGTCCATCAAGAGGCTCACCTCGGGCGATGTGGCGTGGAGGGTGAACCTGATCTCCACCGCCCGTATGGATGAGGGCGGGGAATGGACGTGGGGGATGGCCCCGTTCAACCGGGCTCATCCGCCTCCCATGGTAGCCTTTCTCCCTTCTTTTCTGTTGTTTTGTTTTGAAGCCAGTGGCATTTCTTGAGCCAGGTTGAATTCCTTTTTTGTAGATGTTCTAGACCCTGCAGGGGTCCCTCCCTTAGCTTGCTCCCGACGTGGAGGCATCCGGCGCCTCCGAGATGGAGGATGAGGATGCGATGGAGCCCCGCTCGGACTCCTCCACCGGCACAGGAGATCCCCTGGAGTCGGAAGGGACCGAGCCGTCTGGTGAGTACCCGTGGCACACCCTAGCAGACTGGACGGACGACGACGAGGAAGCCTCATTCTGCTCTGATGCAGCCTTCGAAGGAGACTCCGACGAGGTGGAGGAGGTCACCGGCCCACTACCGTTGCACGGCCGGCGTCAAGGTGGCGGAGCGACCACTACTGACGAGGCAGCCGGGAGGAAGGGCAAGGGTGCCACAGCTTCTCGGCCGGCCTCTAAGCGACCGGCGCCGGGTCCTCCACCCGGGCAGCGGGCAGACGGCGCCAAAAGGCGTCGTGGCGGTGGCCGGAAGCAAGTTCCGGTAGTTGTCGGGTATGGTTTCCTCCTTTTCTCTCTTCCGTATTTTGAGATGAACTTTGTTCCTCAGCATCTTGGCTCGACACGGAGGCAGAGGATGCGGATGAAGACACCGCCTCCGCGGCCGAGCAGGCCGGCTCGGCTGCGGCTGATGCTGCCGTTAGGGAGCTGGAGATAGAGTCCAAGCGCCGGTGGGACACGGTTGTGGAGAAGGTCGCCGTGGATCAGCCTTGCCCCAGCCGGGTCGAGAGGCCGGCGGAGAAGCGTGCGAACGCTAGACAGGACCCCTCCGCACACGCCCGTGTGGAGGAGCTAGCGAGGCCGCCTCCAGGCCAACCCCGAGGACCAAAGGGACCCAGCCGTCTGAGCCGGCAGCCCCGGAGCGGGTGGACCTGGAGACGATCCCGGTTTCTCCCCGGGCCGAAGCAGCTCCTGACACGCCGGTGCTGGATCTGGCCGCGCCGGACGCGGCCCCTGACGCCCCAGGGGCGACCATGGATGTGCCGGACGTGGCTCATCCGCCGCCTGTGGAGGAAGTAGCGCCGGCTGGGGCGGCGCCCGAGCCGACCGTTGAACCGGCACCAGGAGCCGACGCCATCGTCGTCCCCCAGCAGGGCCCTGTCGCGCCAAGGGCACGGGGCCGGCCTGGGAGCCTGCCCATGAAGTCATGGCGGGCGGCGAACGCGGCCCGCCTGCGAATGCCCGCCGGCACCGTTCTTTCCGGCGTGCCGGAGCTGGTGACGTTGTTTGACAGCGGCCTGTCAAAGGTGGAGCAGGCGGCCCACGTGGTATGTGGCGACATGGAGCGCCTGGAAGCCTATACCCAGGTAGGCCTTGCCGGTTTTGGTTTTTCTTTGCTTTTTTCTCTTCTCTTGACGTCAGTGGGGGCGCGGCAGCCCACCCACTGCGTGTAGCCCCCGAGAATCGGGCGGGTTGATTGCCAACCGGTCCGAATCTCTTGGAGGCCTTTTTCTTCTGCATATTTTTCTTCAGTGGGGGTGCGCAAGCGCACCCACTGGGTGTAGCCCCCGAGAATCGGGCTGGTTATGCTTTTAACCAGGTCGAATCTTAATCATGTTCCCTTTCTCTCCCCTTTGGCAGGCGCTATACGATGCTCAGGTACAGGCGTGCAACAAGCTTCGGGACGAGCACCTGGGGGCTGATAGCCGGATCACCAAGCTTGAAGTCCGGCTGGGCGAGGCTGCCGCGGAGCGTGACGCCCTTCGCGAAGCCGGCGGCCGGCTCCAAGAGCGGCTGGACCTTATTTAGGCGGAGAAGAAGGAGCTCGAGGCGGTCGACCGGGTTGAGTTGGAGCGGTTGCGGGCCACGCTGCAGGAGAAGGAAGCCTCCTACTCTGCAGACATGACCGCCTCGCGTCGCATCATCTTGAGGAGGCGAACCTCAAGGACGCCGCCTTGAGGGCGAAGGACGAAGCCCTTACCCAAAAGCAAACGTAGCTGGGTAAGGCGTTAGAGTCTGCCACGCCCCTCAAAGAGGAAATCGCCCGCCTCACTCATGCGAGTGAGGTGCGGGAGCGCGAGGTCCTCGAGGTCTTTCATGAGACCGACGGTGCCTTCCAGCGTAGGTTTCCTTTCCTTGTTTTGCGTTTGGTTTTTTGGCCGTCTCCTCCTCTTGCTGTGTTCTTACGTCCTGGCTATCTTTACCCCAGATCTCTTCTCTGAGACCCAGGTCGCAGGTGACACCGCCGTTGAGGTGTGCCGCGAGGAGCGCCGCGCGGCCGGGTAGGAGGTAGATACTACCTCTGGCTGGAGCGTCAAGGAGATCGGCGTGGGCCTTCGGGCCCGCTTGCACGTCCTGAGCGAGTCTGTGACTCAGCTCCAGGTTGCAGGTTCGTCGATGGTGGCGGCCCTGTGGCCGGAGGGCGTGGAGCCGACGACCATGAGTCGGCTTGCCCGCTGGCTCGCAGCGGGTGGAGAGCGCCTGGACGCCTGGCGAGCCTCCGCCGCGCGGTCTGGGGCTTATATAGACCTGCGCTTGGCCAAGTCATGGTATCGCGACCTGAACTTGGGCAAGCTGGCTGCCCAGTGCGACGGCTCAGAGGCGGAGCTGCAAGGCATGGAGGAGGAGCTCCGGGTGAGAGCCAGCGCCGTTGCCGAGTACGCCGCCGGGGATGACTTCGTCTTGGAGCGGGGTGAGAACGGCGGCGTGATCGTTGAGGATCTGCACGGCCTTCAGCCCTACGACGTCGATGGCAGCGCCGAAGAAGCGGCCTGGGCTGTGGAATCTGTAGCCGCCTCCAGCGGTGGGGCGTATGCCGACTCCGGGATTAGCGGATCCGGGGGCCACAACAGGGGAGACTGCGCATCCACCTCGGGAGGAGCCGGAGGCGGCGATGCCACCACATCCTTTTGTCCCGAGACGACCCCTGAGGAGCGGCAGCCGAGACGACCCCTGAGGCCGCTGTCCCGTAACTGGCATCCTTTTGTGTTTTTTGTTCTACCCCCGGAGGGATGTATCGAACGTGGGCCGGGGGCCAATGCTTTTTATGAATGTATATATTCAGCATTATATTCGTCACCAAGCGTGTTGTCCTATGATCCCGTCTTTTGATTCCTGGTTGAATGCTCTTATCCGAAGCCATTAAGACGTAAAGAACAAGACATAAGCCAATCAGAGGCCGACTAGAATGAACCAACTCGAGTCGGTCGTCACTAGTATAGCCGGACTGTGCATGTATTCGACCTGACCCGGCGTCACACCGCGAACCGAGCGACCGAAGCCTGCCCGCAGGTTCAAGCGATGGATCGGGATTCAGCCGGTACACTATGTGCCCGACTACAAGGATTGACCATCCGAGCGGCTCACGAGCCCCCGAGCTTGTTTGAAGCTAGCAAGGGGCCGCGCGGCGTAGCCTCCGGGCTTAAGCAAGCCAGCAAGAGGTGGTACGCGGTGTAGCCCGTACACTGAGTGAAAACTCTTTTAGCAAGAGAAAGCATGGAGCTTGCTTTTTTCTGCGTAGCCTCCGAGCTTAAGCAAGCCAGCAAGAGGTGGTACCCGGTGTAGTCCGTACACTGAGTGAAAACTCTTTTAGCAAGAGAAAGCATGGAGCCTGCTTTTTTCACCATATTTGTTGTTCCCGGCAGTCAGAGGCCGTCTTGAGTCTTGAAGGAGATCGTATATACAATCGAGCCGGCCCGAGCCGGTCGTTCCAAGTATAGCCGGACTGTGCATGCATTCCACCTGACCCGGCGTCACATTGCGAACTGAGCGGCCGAAGCCAGCCTGCAGGTTCAAGCGATGGACCGGGATTCAGCCGGTACACTATGTGCCCGACTACAAGGATTTGACCGTCCGAGCGGGTGGCGAGCCCCCGATCTTGTTCAAAGCTAGCAAGGGGCTGCGCTGCGTAGCCTCCGGGCTTAAGCAAGCCAGCAAGAGGTGGTACGCTGTGTAGCCCATACACGTGAGTGAGAACTCTTGATAAAAAAGAAACATGGAGAATGTCCTTTTTATTGCCTTCTTTGTTCCCTGAGGAGGGAGGAAGAAACATGTGTATGCTCTTTCCTTTGCTTGTCTTCCGCCTCTTAGCAATAGAACGGGCGAAGCAATGCCGCGTTCCATGGGCGCTCCGTTTCTTGGCCGGAGTCGTCCCTCTTGCGCTTCCTTGGCTTCTGGGCATCAATCAGGTAGTACGCGATGTTGTGTAACGCCCTACTGATGATGAAGGGTCCCTCCCAAGGGGGTGAGAGCTTGTGCTGGCCAGTAGTGCACTGGATTCTTCTGAGGACCAAGTCTCCATCCCTGAAAGAGAGGGGCCTGATCCTTTTGATGTGGTAATATCTCAGCTTCTATCGGTAGATGGCCGTCTAGCTCAAAGCCAAGTCCCTTGCTTCCTCGAGGAGATCCACACCGTCTTCTCTGGCCTCCTTCGCCTCCGTTTCTGTGTATAGGGTGACCCGAGGCGAGTCAAATTTGGCATCCGTGGGGATGATAGCCTCAGACCCATATACCAGAAAGAATGGAGTGAAGCCGGTCGACTGGTTGGGCATGGTGCGGAGAACCCATACTACAGCCGGCAGCTCTTCGATCCAGCGGCCGGCTGACCTGACCAGTGGTGCCACCAGCCTTGGCTTGATGCCGGCTAGGATCAGGCCGTTGGCCCTCTCCGCTTGGCCGTTTGACTGGGGGTGTGCCACTGAGGCCAGGTCGAGCCGGATGCCTACCTTGGAACAGTAGAGCGCCAGGGCGCCCTTGGCGAAGTTGGTGTCGTTGTCGGTGATGATGATGTGGGGAACGCCATATCGGACAGAGATGTCTGTGATAAACCTAACGGCAGTGGGGCCGTCAAGCTTCTTGATAGGCCTGGCTTCGATCCACTTGGTGAACTTGTCGATGGCTACCAGAAGATGCATCATTCCTCCACGAGCCACCTTAAAGGGCCCAACCATGTCCAGTCCCCACACGACGAATGGCCATGACAAGGGAATGGTTTTCAGCGCTGAAGGCGACATATGGCTTTGTGCACTGAAGCGTTGGCAGCCTTCACATTTGTCCACCAGATCCACAGCCTCCTCAAGGGTCGTGGGCCAGTAGAATCCATGGCGGAATGCTTTGGTCACCAGGGTTCTGGAAGCGGCATGATGCCCGCACTCCCCCTGGTGGATGTCTTTGAGGATCTCCTGCCCTTTTTCTGATTCGACGCAGCGTTGGAACACGCCGGTCGTGCTGCGTCGCACCAGTTCGCGATTGATGATGGCGTAGGCGGCGGACCTGTGCTGGGTCTGTCTTGCCTCCCCCTCGTTCTAAGGAAGTTCGCCGCGAAGAAGGAAAGCCAGAATGGCCTGAGCCCATGATGGAGCCTACACAAGGGTCGCCTTCGCTTCGTCTTGACTGTTGGGGGCTTCTGCAGCCCCCGAGCTTGATGGCGTCTCCGGTGCTATTGCTGCAGCCGGCTCCTCGTCTATCTCCATGACGTCCACCCACTGGGAGGATTCGAGCCCGGGCAGAGCCGGGATTGTCGTTGTAGCTGGTGCCGTTGTTGGAGTCCGGTGGACCAATGGAGCCGGATTAGGATCCGGGGCCGGCGTAGTTGGTGGAGCCGACGGCGCTTGCACCGTAGATTCAGTCGGTGCCATATTTGGAGCCGGTGCCGCCAGTGCAGCCGGCGTGGGGTCCGTAGCCGACATAACTAGCGGAGCCGGCGGCGCTTGTGTCATAGAGTCGGCTGGTACGAAGATTGATGCTGACTCCGGAGACGGCTTGATAGACGGCTTGTGGAGTTGCTCGAGGGAGACGCCGGCTGGGATGGCCTGCCTTGTGGAGCCGATCTTTGCCAGCGTATCTGCCGCCTCATTCTCTGCCCTGGGAACGTGGTGGAACTCACAACCCTTGAAGGGGCCGCTGAGCTGCTGAATGAGGAAGCGGTAGCTTGCCATGTTGGCGTCCCTGGCGTCCCATTCGCCAGAGACCTGCTGCACCACCAGGTCCGAATCACCGAAGCATATGAGTCGCCGGATGCCAATCTCCTTGGCAAGCCGGAGGCCGTGTGCCAGTGCTTCGTATTCGGCGACGTTGTTGGAGGCGGTGAAGTGGATCTGGAGAGCGTACTTGAATTGGTCCCCTTTCGGAGACGTCAAGATGATGCCGGCTCCCAGCCCCGTCCGCATCTTCGAGCCGTCAAAGTGCATCCGCCAATGCGTGGAGTCTGGAGGCGGTGGCTCGAACTGGGTCTCGGCCAAGTCGACTAAGAAGTCGGCCACCACCTGTGATTTGATGGCGGTGCGAGGCTCGTACCGAATGTCATGGTCCGCCATGGCGATGGACCACTTGGCAATTATGCCCGTGGCATCACGGTTGCCCATGATCTCTGATAGCGGAGCAGTGCTCACCAGAATGATGGCATGCTCTTGGAAGTATTGTTTTAATTTCTTAGCAGCAAGGTAAACACCATAACACATTTTCTGATAATGAGGGTAATTCTGCTTAGAGGCGGACAAGACCTCACTAAGGTAGTAGACAGGGCGCTGCACTGGCAGGGCCTTGCCCTCCTCTTTGTGCTGAACTACCAACACTATGCTGACCACTCGGGTGGTCGCCGCGATGTATACGAGTATGGGTTCCCTTTCAGATGGGGCTGCTAAGATTGGCAGGCTCGAGATTACCCGCTTGAGGTTGCGAAAGGCTTCGTCCGCCTGGTCGTTCCACTCGAACTTCGTCTTCTTCTTCATGAGCTGGTAGAGTGGAAGAGCCTTCTCGCCAAGCCGGCTGACGAACCGGCTGAGGGACGCCAAGCAGCCGGCGAACTTCTGGACGTCGAGGATCCGAGTCGGCCGCACCATCCGCTCGACGGTGCTGATCTTCTCAGGGTTCGCTTCGATGCCGCTGGCAGATAGGAAGAACCCCAAGAGTTTGCCGCCTGGGACCCCAAAGACGCACTTCTCCGGATTGAACCGGATCTTGTATTCGCGCAGATTGGAGAATGTCTCTCGCAGGTCGTCGAGGAGGCTAAAGTGCTGCTTCGTCTTGACGACGATGTCATCCACATAGACGTGGATGTTTCTGCCAATCTGTGGCAGTAGGCACTGCTGCATGCAGCGTTGGAATGTCGCACCTGCGTTCTTGACACCGAACGTCATGGTGGTGTAGCAGTAGGCCCCGAAGGGCGTGATGAAGGAGGTCTTCAGGCGATCAGCTGGATCCAGCTTGATTTGATGGTAGCCTGAATAAGCATCCAGAAATGACAGCAGTTCGCAGCCTGCAGTGGAGTCGATCACTTGATCTATCCTAGGCAACGCGAAGGGGTGTTTCGAACAGGCCTTATTCAGGCTAGTGTAGTCGATGCACATTCGCCATGTGTTGTTCTTCTTCAGCACCAGGACTGGGTTCGCCAGCCAGTCCGGGTGGAAAACCTCCATGATGAAGCCGGCTGCAAGGAGCCGGGTGATCTCTTCTCCGATTGTGCGCTGCTTCCCCTCGGCGAAGCAGCGCAAAGGTTGTTTCACCGGCTTTGCATCCGGTCACACGTGAAGTTTGTGCTCAGCGTACTTCCTCGGGACACCCGACATGTCCTTGGGGGACCATGCAAAGATGTCCCGATTCTCACGGAGGAAGTCGACGAGCTCGCCTTCCTATTTGGGGCTGAGGCCAGCCCCGATGGTGATGCACTGCTTCGGGTTGGCAGGGTCGAGTGGGACCTGCTTGGTCTCTTTAGCCAGCTTGAAAGAGCCCTCGCCAACTGATTGGGACGGAGGAGAAGGAATCGCCGGCTACTCGGTAGCCTGGGTAACAAGCCGGTCGATCTGCCGCTTCTCCTCGGCAATCACCAAGGCATCGGCGAGGCGGCTGCTATCTTGGGCGCACTCGAACGACTTCTTGTAGTCGCCAACAACAGTGATGATGCCCTTGGGACCCGGCATTTTCATCTTCAGGTAGGCGTAATGCGGAATAGCCATGAACTTGGCCAGAGTCGGTCTCCCCAGCAGCGCGTGATACGGGCTACTGAGGTCCACCACCTCGAACCATATGGACTCACGGCGGAAGTGGGCCTTGTCGCCGAAGAGGACGTCCAGCTGGATCTTGCCGATGGGCGAGCACGACTGCCCAGGCACGATGCCGTGGAAGACAGTGTTGGTTGGCAGGACGTCCGTCTCCTTGAGCCCGAGCTTGCGGAGAGTGTCGAGGTAGAGGATGTTGATGCTGCTGCCGCCATCGACCAGCACCCAGGAGAATCGGCAGGTGAGCCTCTTGGAGACGAAGGTGGGGTCGAGGACGAGTGCGTATGACCCCGGGTTGGGCATCACCGCAGGGTGGTCCACCCGGCTCCATGTAATTGGTTTGTCGGACCAATGCATGTACTGGGGAACCGGGGGGACAGTGGCGTTTACCTCGCATCGCCTTTGGCGCAGGCTATGCTTGTCGTCGCCTTCACTGGTGAAGACGACGAACGCTCTGTCTTGATGCGGGTAGTCGTCGGGGTGTGGGCCGTCGTCGCGAGGCGGCGGCGGCGGAAGCGGAGCATGACGGGGAGCCGGTGCACGGGGCGCCGCCTGCGCACCCGGGGGAGCCGGCATTCCCTCCCCTTGCGATAGCCGGCGTGCGATGCTGCACTGTCGAAGGGTATGGGTAGACGGCGCCGCCCCCGAATGTATCTTGCAGGGGGTGTCGAGCAGTTGCTCGAGAGTCTGCTTGGGCAGCCAGTTGGGGTTGCCCTGATTGCGACGCTTTCGTGGAGGGCCGGCTTGGGAAGCCGACGCCTCGCCCTCCACGTTGGACACTAGCTTGTTGTTGGCCATCTGATCCACCGTGCGCTTGTAGTTGTTCTAGCCGCCTCGGTTGTCCCCAGCCGTCTTGGGAGTAGCCGGCGCAGGCACAACCTTGTCCGAGGCGGTCACCTTGATGCGCATCGCGGAGTCGGCCGTGGCGTACTTTTCCGCCTTGTCCATGAGCACCGCTAAGGAGGTGGGTTCGGTGCACATGAGCTTGTGCTTGAGGAGGGTGCCGTCTCGGCATCCGTCGATGAAGTATTGTATGGCTTGTACCTCATGCACCCCCTCACAGGAGTTGCGGAGCTCAGTCCACCGGGTGATGTAGTCGCGGAGGGGTTCGTCGGCCTTCTGGACGCACATGGCCAGCTCGCGAGGCCGACCAGGGCGCTTGTAAGTGCCGGTGAAATTGCGGACGAACGCCTCCTCGAAGTCCACCCAGGAGTTGACGCTGTCGGCCGGGAGGCTGTTAAGCCACGTCCGGGCCGAGCCGGCCAGCATGAGTGGCACGTGGCGAACCGCTACGCGCTTGTTGCCCTGGCGATGCCTACGGCCGTGGTGTAGTCGATCAGCCAGTCTTCTGGCTTGGCCGTGCCGTTATATTTCGGCGTATCCCGAGGCAAGGTGAAGCCTCGGGGGAACGGCTCCCCTCGGATCCGGGGGCCGAAGCAAGCCGGACTGACGGGTCCGTCTTCCTCTAGGAGGGCCGAATGGGCCAGGGCAATGATACGCTGGCGGGCATCCCGCTCGTCCTGGGAGGCGGGAGCGCCAGTCCCGGTGGCGAGAGGGGAGGCTCCTCGGGAGCCGGATGCATGAGTTCTTCGCGGGGGAAGATCCCCGTACTCTGAGTCGCCCTCGTCGCCTCCGCGACGTAGGCCCGAAGTGTGCTCGCTCTGGTGCTGCGAGCGCCGGCCTTGGCTTCCCTCGCCCCTCCAGCCGGAAGGGCGATGCGAGGAAGATCCTTCAGTGTGGTGCTGGCCGCTAGGGTTGCAGCGAGCCCCCGAGTTCGGCCCTGGGGACTCTGAATGAGCCTGGCCGGGGTCGAACCGAGCGTGCTGCTAGTTAGCGGCGTCAAGGAGATCCTTGATGCGCTTCTCCTGGAAGGTGCGCTCCTCGCCTTCCAGGCTGGCCATCTCCTCCATGGCCGCCTGCGCCGCCCGCATGTTGGCCTCAGGAGTCTCGTAGGTGGGCAGGTCCCCGCCTAGGACCTCGGCGACGAACCGTCCGCGGCTGCGGACCGATCCAAGCTGGCTGGAGGCCTCGGAAATCGGAGTAAGACCGTATGCAGAGTTATACTCACGATGTGTAGCCTCCAACCGACGTTTTGCCGAGGCCACGGCGATGCCCTCCTCCAAGATACGCTTGCGAGCCTCCTCCAGCGAGGCCCGAGCGTCTGCAGGGTCGGCGGAAGCGGCGACCGGTGTCTTCAGGCCGGCGATGGCGTCCCGAAGAGTGTCAGCGGCGGCCGCAGCGGGCTCGCCAGCGCCCGCGAAGGCCTTGCCGGGAGCCGTGCTAGTGCTGGCGCCGATAACCATCACTTCCACGGCGTTGGAGACAGCAGTGACGTGGTACGGGGTGAAGAACCCCATCGACGGTGGAGGGCCGTCAAAGATATGGACGTTACCGGGGTAAACGTCGTGAGCAGGCGCCTCAGCGATAGAGAGCCTACTAAAGCTGGCGCAGAGCGCCTCAACGTCGTAGTCCTCGCCGAAGTAGCGCGGGCCATCGTTGAGGCGAAGATCGCTGAAGAGAACGCTGAGGTTCTCCATAGCAGGAACGATGACGCTAGGGAGTGCCTCGTCATCGGAATCTTCGTCCGAACCCGCATGGCGGACGGGGACGTCAATCATCATGGGCATCGCCTCGTCAAAAGCGAGCTCCACGGGCATGTGAACTGATCTGGACGCGATGCATCCTGTGGTGTAGGTGCGGGGCCCCGCCCAGCGCGTGAAGCCAGCGGATGCCGCGATCGGCCCCACGGTGGGCGCCAAATGTCGGTGAATACTCACAACATATTCCATAGGTAGGCTAAAGTCGGTGAGAACCGAAGGGACAAAGGTGGGCGCTCGGAACGAGGTTGGTACACGCATGGGACGCACGATGTACCCAGGTTCAGGACTCTCCGTAGAGATAATACCCATAATCCTGCTTGTGTGTTGATGTATGGGAACAGAGTACAATGTTGCTCCTGGAGCTGTGTTGGGAGGAGGAAGAGGGGAGCAGCCGGCTCGTCTCTACCTCGCTCTGTGTTGGTTGGTGAGTGTGTAGTGTTGAATGACTGGCAAGTGATCGGCCCCTCTGCATGGGGGGCGGTCGGGGGGTTTTATAGACGAACCCGCCGGCCTACAATATGGATAAAGGGTACAAGTGTGGGACCCGGCTGGCTGCTTCGCCGGCTGGCCAGGGGCCCACAAGGGTCTTGTCTTGTCGATGAGGGGCCCGTCGGCTGCATGGTCTCCTTTACCTGTGGGACCCGCCGGCTGGCCAATGGGGCTCCCGCGTAAGGTTGACGCTGAGCATGCGTTGTACGTCAAGCGTCGCACCACGAGATTCTTCATGGGCAGGCAGTACGACCGCCTCCACTGTTCCCCACGCCGAGTGCAGTAATGGAGTGGGAGTGTGACGGTCCGACATCAGGCTAGGTGATGGATCAGAGCCGGGGTAGGTCAGCGGCGTGGCCGCCGACGCTCGTACCTGCCGGGCGCCCCGATCGAGTACCTTTGCTGACGCGTAGCTACCTTTAATCGTGAGGTCCTTTCCTGACCTACGATCTGATGTGTCTGGTGATCCTCGGGCGGCTAGCCTGCTTGGCTAGCCGGCTCGCAGGTGGCCGCCTCCTCCCCAGGCCGGCTGGTGGGACCAGGCCGGCTCTGAAGTGGAGGTCGCGTGCGTTCTAGCCGACAGGGGATGCCGGGCCGGTCAGAAAGGTGGCCGCCTCGTCTTCCAGCCGGCAGGGGATGCCTAGCCGGTCAGAAGACTTGGGCCTTGGGAATCTCCCTATCTTCATGTCCATTGGCCCGGAAAATGAAGGAGCAGGCTTGATGAGCCTACCCCGGGGTTATCCCTCCAACAGCCACACAAGGGCCCCACAAGCCAATAGAGTGCGCGTAAGGGGCGTGGTCGTGCCCTATTAGTTTGTGGGCCACCCCCTAATCTCCAGACCTCATTCTGTGGCTTATAAATTTTCATATATTTTAAAAACTCAAGGGAAGCTCTCGATACACTTTTTCTGCCACCGCAAGTCTTTGTTCCCCCACGAGCCTATCTTGAGCCATGTTCGGGTGCCATGCGGGAGGGAGGATCGATCATGGAGGGCCTCTATATCAACCTTGCTGCTCACATGGTGATGTGTGAGTAATCTACCATAGACCTATGGGGCCATAGCTAGTATCTAGATGGCTTTCTCTCTACATATATTCTTCAATACAAAGTTCATCGCATCTATGCGATGATCCATTCGATGTAATCACTTTGTGCGGTGCGTTTTTGGGATCCTATGAATTGTGGGTTTATGTTCAAATTATTCATGATAAAAGATTTGAGTCTTCTCTGACTTACTATTTGATTATTATTTTCATGATTATTATAGCTTTGTAAATGTCTTTGTTCTCTCGATTTGGTTTGGTTAACTAGATTGATCTATCTTCACTGAGAGGTGTGCGTTGTACTAGGTTCAATCTCGCGATGCTCTATATCCGAGGGGACAACAAGGGACAAGACACGTCTTTGTATTGTTGCCACTAAGGATGAAACGATGGGATTGATTCATATTAATTGTGTTTTCTTTGCCTACATCATGTCATTTTTCTCCAAGGATTACTCTATTTTACCTAATACTATAGATGGATGTTAGATAGCGGTTAATGGGTGGAGTAATAGTAGTAGATGCAGGCAGGAGTCAGTTGACTTGCTTATGGATGTGATGCCTATATACACATGATCGTTGCCGTGAATAAATATTACATAACTATGCACTTTTCTATAAATTTCCCAATAGTAATTTATTTACCCACCGTATGCCTTCTTCGAGAGAGATGCCACTTGAGAGCACTATTGCACCAGGGTCTATTCACTTATAAATTTACAAACGCTATTATTGCCTTGGTGCCTTTTATTATTTGTACATAATTTATATATTTAATATATCTATCTATACTAATTATCTTCTTGCGAGTAACGAGTTCAAGGGGCTTGACAACCCTCTTGCCCTCGTTGAGTGCAAATATTTGCTCTTTTATACGTAGGCACACGGTCCTCCTATTGTTTCGATAACCTTGGTTCTCACTGAGGGAAATATTTATCCATACAGTTTTGCATCATCCATTCCTCTTTACTGGAAAACCAAATGCACATCAAAAGTATCAAGAAGGAAAGTTACAAGCCAGTGTGGAGCTGGTGCAGGAGAGGATCATGGTGGCGGCGATGATGATGGAGGCGGCACCGGCCGTGGTGATGGAGATGATGGCGGCGCCGGTCATGAAGACCGCACCAGCCTGAAGGCCAATGCTTGTAGTGAGGGTGTCCCCTCTTTCTCCTCTTGGCTTGGCCCTTCTCTTCTGTATGGAGGTGGCCTTGGAGAAGAAATAGAGATGTATTAAGGCTGCATGGATTAATGAATCTGGATGAGGCGGGGGCTAGGGTTGATGGTGCTCATATGAAGGCCTCCCCGTATCTCCTCAGTTTATGTGATCGTCTAAGGGTTGAAGATGAGTTTTATCTTATTCCAATCCCTTCTTTACGAGCCAGTGATTTTCGGGAAGAATTGGGGATGAAATGGTGAAGAATACCATCTGGAGAGGCAACTTCTGGAGTTGTTTGCATGTTAAATGACTGCTCAAACGACAGCTCGCGGTCGTTTGGAATGTCGTGTTTTGATATGACGTCCTCCGGTAAAATGGACGCCATTTCTTTATACGAACTCAGAATTTGACATTCTTGGGCTCGTTGGATTCGTATGAATGACCTAGATTCATTTCAAGCCTTATATCTTGATTTTCAGCACTTCAGAAAAATGAAACGACTAAGTCTAACCCCTGTCTGACTCCTATTGAACCCACCCTTGGCCCTTTCATGGTGCTTGGTCCTAGGTTGGACCAATACACCTAAAGAAACAAAATAAATACACAAATGTGCAACGCTCACAATAATAAGTGCAAAAATCGGTAATCATGCATAATGGACATATATTTGGTTTAATGGAACATAGTATATAAAAAGAACATGCAACGAATGAGCCCCAAAATGCGTAAAATATAGACCATTAGTTGAACAGCTATGTCAACGTACTTGAGGTAAATGACAACGTTTTTGTAGGAATGTAGGCCTCTGCAATGGAACCCTCAGATCTAGCTATGTTCCTAACATAGCCCGGGAAACTACCTAAACGCCTTTCAATAGGAAAGATCCATCCATACTGTATTGGGCCTCTAATAAGTGCCTCATCAAGTAGACGAGCATATAAATGCACGATCACATCGAAAAAGGTTGGTGGATATATCTTCTCAAGATCGCGTAGGATAGTTGGTATCTTGTTTTTAGGATGCTCCACAACATCTATCCTTGTAGGAATGTAGGCCTCTCAACTGTGCAACTTCTCTGTATAAGTCTGGGCGGACCAATCCAACAAGGAGTAAAGGTAAAACCCTGTGAAGTAGGAAGTGGTAGTCAATAGTTTTCAAACCTTGTACCTTGTTTCCATCTCCACTGATTCTCTTTTTCAGGATTCGAAGAAAATCCATGTGGGAATCTCACATGTCACAGGACTTTGCAGTATTCATTTTTCTTGTCCAAGACGCACACAACTGTCGGGGCTCTACGACCGGGGGTACCCAGGCCCGCCTGTTTGCAGCCCAGTGCCCTGGGCATGCTATGGGCCAGGGGCACTCCCCGTTGAAGCTCGGGGCCCCGACGCTCGTGAGGACCCCTCATCGCGAGGTGCTGTCCATCGAGTTCCTCCCCAAGGCCGTTCTCTGCAAGACTCGGGTCAAGGAGGCGCCTCGTGACGCTCCTCCCCTAAGGGGCGAACTTGTCAAAGGCGGTCTGCCGAAGTGGCACGGTCCGAACTCTTCACGTGGGTGAAGATAGCCATGCTGCATGGCCCAGGATCGGTGCCATTAGGCATGGACAGAGAGGCTTTCCCCTTTTGTTTTAAGGCAGCCGAGCCAGCCGCGGGTTCCCAAAGCAACCCCCAAAGATTTCCCAATCGGTGCAAGAGGACTAAGGCTGGTGTGTCAGCAGGACGGAGGTCACCCTCGAGCCAACCAACGCGTCTCGAAGGAGGGAATTTTTTTGGTGAAGACCACCTTTGTCAGGGCGGGCTGCAGTCGTGTCCTCTTTCTGGTTGTTATGGCAACCCTTCTCGCCAATTGTGTTTTCAGGGAAGAGGACCAAGGCCGGTATAAACGAGAGGCCCGACCTCCATAGCACGGACGGATCCTAATTATCCTCCACTAGGGCAAGAACCCGTCTTTGTACTCGTCTCCTACCTCAAGCAATCCATACAAGCAAGAGTAGGGTTTTACACCACAAGGTGGCCCGAACCTGGGTAAACTGCTCGTGTGTTCTTGCTCACCTTCCTTAGCTTGAGCAGCCACAGGGTTGCCATGAAGTTGAGAGATAGGACAGGGTTTGAGAGCGAGCGCCCCCTAGAGTTCGAACCATTTTCTCGGTCTGCAGAGCCCCAATTTTGACATTTCACGTGTGAGGTAGGGGTGCACAGGCGCTCTACAGCTCCGGTTTTGCTCCTAGCTTTGTCGACCCCATGGCCGACGCTCGCCGTGTGCGTGCTGAGCGCAAAGTTGCACGGGTCGTGGTGACTGCACTCGCAGTACCTGGCTCCCGCCGTCACTGTGTTGGGGTCGAGGCCGCGGCCACCGACCCTGTAGCCCGCGAGTTGCAGGCATCGTTCGTGCATCCTTCCATGCAGCGAGAAGGCCTCACCGCCACGACTTATTCCTCCTGCATCCGTCTTGAGCGGGTGAACACACAAGCTGCACTGCTCATGGTGCGCGAGCTGCTTCACTACCGCCCGGCGGACGTCGGCTACGACACATGACTGGCCCGCATCACCGAGGTCGTCACCACCGTCGGAGAGGCCCAGGCGCCCTCTCACTCACTTCGCCCCCTCTGTCCTGTGATGAAGAGGAAGCTGAGGGAGCGCTGCCACCTCCGCTCCTGCACGGCGACTAGGACGAACCCAGGTGCGGCGCGTTCCTGCGGAACTCTCCTCGTGAACCACTACCGCGTGCCAAAGAAGAAGGAGACAATTGCCAGATTGTCCACTGCGGGGCCCCGCTTGATGCGCGCGGTCCTCGAGCAGCAGCGTCAGTGTGTGGGTTGGGTCCTATAGGATGTCACGGCGGCCGGGAACCAAATCGGGCCGGCCTCGCATATGGCGGCCACTCAAGCATCGTGGGTTGCCGTTGCCGAGCCTTCACCCATGAAGTCCATAGGGTGGATTGTCCGGCTAAGTTCAAGACCGACCTACCCTGCGCTACAACGCTCCCTCGCCCATGCAGAGTTACTCCAACTCTATGCCATGAGCATCGAATCGGCGGGTGGTGACGACAAGGACATGGCGAACTGGCTTCTGATGGCGATCAAAGATGGCGCATGGTCCTCGCTCCTAAACCTCCCCGGGGGCTCGGTCTCTTCATGGAGCAACCTCTGTGAGCTGTTCGTCGCCAACTTCAAGGGCACGCACGACCGTCCCCTTACCATGAACAACCTGTGCCGCATGAAGCAGCACACTGGCGAGGCCCTCCGCAAGTACATCCAGAGGTTCAGGCAGGTCCACAACAAGATCCCCCGCGCCAGGACAAGGCCGTCATCATTGCGTTCACCAATGGCATCAAGGACCTCAAGATGTGAGAAAGCTCGCTGTCAACGACACCCTGAGCATGGTCATGGAGTTGTTCAACCTTGCCGATAAGTGCGCCAAGGCTGAAGAAGGCCACCTGTTCGCCTGACGCAACCCTGACGACGTGCCCGAAGATGCCAAGGCCAAGGCCAAGGAGGTCAAGCGCAAAAGACCCGACGTGCTTGTGGCTGAACCCAAGAAGAAGCGCGTCCACAAGCGAAGCGTGCCCGAGAAGGAACGCTCCCCGTTCTGCATCTACCAAGACAAGCACACCCACAACACCGAAGATTGCCAGGAGCTCAGGGTCCTCCAGGACGAGCGTGTTGGCCGACGCCTAGAGCACAACGACCGTGGGGCTGGTCGCGGCGGTGCCCGGGTCGGCGGTAGATGGTACAGCCACAACGACAACCTTCGTCGGGGCTGGTACGAACATCCTCGTGATAACGGTTGGCATGACAGCCTCGCGAGATGCGCCCTCGGGACAACGTGTTGTTTGGTACACTACTTCCGCTGCCACCGAGGAGGAACAAGGACAACCAACGCGGTTAGGAGGTCGGGGCCTATCAGGAGCCATGCGCGGTGGCCAGCATTCTCGGCGGTGCACATACCCCTCGTCCAACCGCCAGTTCGAGCAAGTCTCTCACAAGGTGAATGTCGTCCTCCCGGGGCTGCGAAGCTCCTCAAGTGGTCCTAATACGCCATCACCTTCGACTCTAAGGACAACCTAAAGTCTGTGGCTATCGCGGGCACGCTCCCCATGATGTGCACCCCCACCATCAACAACGTGGCAGTTATTAAGACCCTCATCGATGGAGGTGCGGGCCTCTACGTGCTCTTTATCGAAACCTTCGACATGCTGTAGTTGCCATACGACCCGCTGATGCCGAGCAGACCGTTCTCAGGGGTGACCAACGGCTCCACCACTCTGCTGGGGTAGGTCTGCTTTCCGGTCACTCTCGGCAAGCACGGCAACTATCACACCAAACACATCGACTTTGACATAGCGCACATCAGCCTGCCATACAATGCCATCTTGGGTTACCCGAAGATAGCCAAGTTCATTGAGGCGACCCACCATGGATACAACGTCCTCATGATGCCGGGTTGTAGTGGCATCATCACAATCGCCTGCAACGAGAGGGAAGTGATCTGCTCCCTCGAGCACGCTTACAGGGCCGTTGCCGTAGAGCGCTCATACGATGTTGGAGGTGATATGACTCGCGAGGCTGCACCTCTGAGGAAGAATGAGTTGCTGCCCGCCTCTGGCTCCACAAAAGTGAAGGGCCCAGTGGTCGAGGCCAAGGTTGCGAGCCTCAGGCGTGTTGCGGGTGCCTCCCCCTTCGTGTATAGGAAGGCGCGCCCGACGCTTCCCTCAGGTCGGGGTCATGGGCTTCCACCTAGAAGGCATTTGACCTAGGCACTACACTGAGAGAGGTGCTCAGGCACCACCTGGAGGGGTTACTCAACACGAGCTCTCACGAGCAAGGAGTACAACATCGGGCACCGGGGGCTCAAGAGTTCATCGCATAAGGGATCGACATCCTACGGGAGGCATGCGCCATGCACGACTGGTGCCGCATGGAGGGCTTCATCAGGAGGCTCATCACTTCCGAGGGGACGGTGGCGTTCCGCATATGCATCGACATCGCATGCCTCAATGGGCTAGCTTTTGAGAGCACCTTCTGGCCTGTGCGCACAGGACTAGGCCAAGGCACCCACATTGGCCGTGTTAGCGTGCCTTTTGGCCTCGAGAACACCGCGGCCACCTTCCAAAGGTTAGCGTGGCTCGCACTAGCGGCTCGCATGGTAACAGGGCCTCGCGAGCCCCCGAGGCTCCGGAAGGAAGCCTGCCCCTAAGAAGATCGACCTTCACGATGCGCTTCATCCAACAATCTGGAGCTCCCAAGACAATGCAGTTGCCAGGTGAAGCCTCGTCTCGCTCGAGATCTAGGGCACCCTTCAAGCTACACTATCCTTGTGCGTGAGGGCCCGCCCTCGCGAAGTTCTTGCTTTTTGGTTGTGTGGTAAACCCTGTTATTTCCCTTTAAAACTTACGTTGTTCACTTGAAATGCATCACTGTTGGTTTGGCGCTTCGTCGCCTTGGGTGCTATGCGGAGGATGAGTTTCACTTGATCATTCCATGAAGGAACCTAGTACGACGCTAAATACGAGAGTTTGAGCTCTGAATGAAGGGCTTACACCCGTATACGTCACCTCCTCGTGTCCTTAGTGCCAAACATTTTTGTGTAATGGTCCCGCGACGATCACCTCGCGCGTGTCTTCCCCTGCCTGAAGGCTCGGGATAGGAGCTCTTGAGAATTGTATGTGGGGTATCCGACACCTCAGTAATCACCGCTCGTGACACTCTCACGTAATATGAGTTCGGGGTTATACACGCCCCAGAGCCTCCCAAATTAGAATCCCACGAGGGGCTGCGTCGTGGCCTCGGGATGGGGCTCCCGCCCATGCCCAAGTGGAAGTCCTCATGCTCCGTGCTGACGGAATTACTGTCGAACTGTGACTATGCCCACGGCCAAGTGAAAGCCCCATGTATCGCGCTGGGGAGGATCGTCGGAGCTCCACGCTCGTGAGCTTCCCCTGGTACCACTACAGGAATCAGAGAATTTGTCATCTGTCAAATCTTTGCCGTCTCCTGAAAGATGGCAAAGAAGCTCTTTGCCATTAGCTATAAAAACAAACGACAAAGAGCTGGCTGATGGCAAAGATAATCTTTGTCATCGGCTGACGGACGATAAATATAGACTGGACAGACGACAAAGCATAGGCTTATTGCAAAGATGGTCCAAACAAACGACAAAAAGTCACCGCAACTCGATCCGTCCCCTTTGCCATCATGGGCTTTTTTGTGGTGTGCACAAACCCCCTTTGCCGTCTGGCTCGGCATCTTTGCCGTTAGCTTTAAACACCCCACCGCCCCCCCCCCCCCCCCCCCCCCCCCCGATTTATCCCCACTCTCTTCTCCCCAGTCCGCCTATCCTCCCCGCGCCTCCACACAACCACCACCGCGTCGCCCCCCTCCCGGCGGCTCCCCCCTCCATCGGAGTCAAAAACGCCCCCGCGACAAGGTCCCCCGGCCCACCCACGCGTCCAGCGTCCTCCAATCCCCCCTCCCATCCCTCACCTGACCCAATCGAGAGAGCCCGATCCCGCCATGTCGTCGGTGTTCGAGGTCCTCGAGGACACTACTGCTGCGGCCGGGGCCGGCGGGGCGGCCGCCGCGGCGGAGGCGGAGGTGGCGGGGGAGTCGCTCAAGAATGGCGTCTACACGGGCGCCGCGTACAGGGACCACGAGAAGCTGTGCCGCCTCGTCGAGCTGGAGGGCCGGTCGGTGACGGAGCCCTCAACAATCGCGTCGTTGCCGCCCAGTACATCCTCCCGCAAAGAGATCTCCGTGTGCGCCATCTGTCACGGTCGACGGTCCCGGTTTCTCTCTCAGCTTTCTTGGACTGCAATTTCATTGGTGGTCGGAATCGATTTGGTGGTCTCTACCTTCGTCGAATCGGTTGTTGTGCTGCTGCTTTACCTTTGTTCCTCCCCTCTCTTGTGCCCTGATTGAAATCTAAACCGCATCGGTGAGCCATTCCTTTTTGTTTTCTCCATTTATTCTATGATGTTTGTCTCCAACATGAGCTGAATTTTTGATTCGTAAGTTGCAGTCAACATACTAGTAGGTCTCCAACTGGTAAGCGCAATGAAGATGGATCAGACGAATCCGGAGCCCTCTCTATCGACCAGTGCCTATTCCAGTTCTCTCATGAGGTAAATTCAGATTACCCCTAATTTCAATGCTGCACTAATGCTTTGCTGCTTTGCTGCCATAATAGACTGAAGTTGAGTTGTTAATATTTATGTCATTTCTCATCAGTTTGTTCACAAATGACAGAATACCTCCTCTTTTATGGAACCATGCAGAAAACATTGTTGCATTCCCTTCGCATCTTACTCAGAATATCTATTGGCTCAAGCGAATGCGCTCCCAAATCAGAACATTATTTGGACTAAGCTAACACATGCACCTGAATGTGAATCCTATCTAGATTGAGTAAAAACAAGCATTTTATAAGATACCTGCACAACTAATTTGGACTTGAGGTGGCTACTTTTATTCCTACAGATCTATTATTAGACTTGAGGTGGCCTTTTATTCCTGCATGTCGCTGTTTGTTAATGGCACATTCTGCAGCATTTCACCAAAGTGTACAGAGGGAAGTCAACTGGTTAAGTAGCCTACCGAGTTTCCTAGAAGTCTTTCCTCTGGTTAAGTAGCCTACCGAGTTGAAGGAGGCCAGAGGGTTGTATCTTCCAAGTTGAACTTTGTCTTCTTCAGGTTGGTTCACTGACCCATTTGTTCGTTGCTTCATGCACTTCTCTTTGTCAGTTAACCCAGTATTTCTTCTAGTGTTGTTTTGTAGTCAGTTAACTCCTTGAGTTTGTGTTCTTGTCCTCGGTGCACACAACCTTCTATTGCAGGTCTGTATAATTTTGGTCCATCTGCCCGACTACTATGTGGATCACACGTGATCTTAGAAAAATGTACATGTATTTGACTAAATAGTTTTGTGTTTATATTGGTTTACCATTATTCTAATCATGAACTTTGGTAGGTGGTGGTTGTTTTATATATATTAGTTGGGTATATGGATAATAAACTTTATCATAAATTTTGTATAAATGCAATGCCTATTTTTATTTCTAAAGTGAATTAATAACCTTAGAATACTATGATGGAGTTAATCTGAACATGGCAATCCATGATAGGTTCTCATGCCCAGTTTTACTCATATTAGAAAGAGAGAGAATACTTTGATGTAGCATATCTGCAGTGTTCATGTATAGCTAAAAGTGATTAAACTTTCTTTTCACTCGCCAACTTAATTCGTTAACAGTTTATCTGAGCCAATTCAGAGATTAACCCATGTTTTCTTCCGCAATCTCTACATCAGATCATGTAAAAAACTAAAACTTTCTTATCCAAATATTATTCTTCGTTATTTAGAATTTTATTATGTAAGTGTCTGGATGTGCTGCGGCAGTGGGGCATCAGACTATATCTTCCGCGGTTGCCACATCCTAACATAAGTTATGGATTTTTTCTATAGAATAGTTGATATGTTGTTTCATACTAATATCATGATTGTTTCATACTAATGACATTAAAAGTACAACTATATGTTATTCCTGAGAGAGCAATCTTATAGGCGAATATAATGTTCTGTTTGTGCATCCTCATTTGGCAAGAATTCATAGTACTATTTTTCTCCATATGATAGCACTCTCATTAGTTGATGCGGAATATATCTATACTTTTACTAAGGAGTTCAAATGATGTTTTTTTTACAGCTACACATTTAGCGTATATGTGATTTCTTAAATCCAATGATTTTCCGCATATGTTTCCAAGACAAACTGTCACTATTTTTCTGCTATACCAATGAATTTTAATTTCTGTTATGCAATATTCATCTCCATGCAGTCTAAATGATATACATACATTAGTAGTCTACTAGTTAAGTGAAGTCACTTAAGTGAAGTCACTTACATGAGAACAATCGGAAGTAGCAGAGACACAGTTTCTGCTGTACACCAGCAATCTGAAGTGTAGTAATAATATAATTAAATCATTACCTACATATATCAAATATATCATATTATTTATTTGAATTGTTGTCTTATTTAATATGTGGATGTTACTTCAAAAATTCACAACAAATTCCCGCAACAACGTGTACATTATAGATGCTTTCACTTGGTCCTTCCCGTGTCCTTCATGAAGTATACTTAATTTTATGTGAATTTTGAGTTTGCCAATCACTTGTACCATGTGGTTCATGAGGAATACTTAATGTAAACTGAATCATTTTCATGCCTTACCTGATATTTTTAATTTGAACCATTGTAATGATTTAGCAAAAAAGGTGTTTAGTTTGCTGCACTCTCTTTCGTATGTATATGTACACGTCTATTTTCTTCTTCTAACTTTCTTAATTACTCCCATTTTTGCAGATTTGATTCATTTCATGGAAGCTGGTATTGATGGATTGCTAGTGTTTAGTTTTTTTATTGGTATTGACGAACAATGTAAAATTTATGTATGTATATATGGATGAACTATGTGAAACTATGTATTGTTCTAGCCTATGTGTTCTCTAGCTTGTTAAATATTTCATGATGATGTTGGAAATATATATGCTGGGAAATATATGAGTTGAAGATGTTTGAAACTATATATATATATATATATATATATATATATATATATATATATATATATATATGTTTGTGTGTGTGCGCTATGAAAATGCAGGGAAAAAAAAGAAAATAGATAAAAAAGGAGCAATACAGGCTCTTTGCCATCTGTTAGCAGATGGTAAAGCCCTTTGCCTTCAATTGGCAGACGGCAAAGGGTTGCCCTATGGTAGACGGCAAAGGGTCGCCCCACGGCATACAACAAAGGGTTGCCGCCCTTTGCCATCAGCCAACACATGGCAGACGGCAAAGGCTTCGTTAGCTACCTAACGTCGCCTTTATCGGATGCCGTCTAACCTCTTTGCCGTCTGTCGGCTGATGACAAAGACCTTTGCCATCCGTTGTCTGGAGGCAGACGACAAAGAAGGTCCTTTACCGACAATAGTAGTCGTAGAAGTTCTGCCGATAGGAGGCTGACAGCAAATGCCTTTGTCGACCGTGGAACACCCCTTTGTTGTCGGCTTTGGCTTACGACAAAGAAGTTGATTCATGTAGTGTACCTCGCACGGGCAGGGGCTAGGATACGGTGCCTGTCCTCGGGTTCGTCCCTGCAACGTTGCAAAATCGTCGAGGGTATGATAATTTGTTTCATGGCAAGGTAGGGGCTTCTCGTTGAGCTCCTCGTCATCGTCATAGGAGAACTTCTCGAGTAGCATACGCATGTGAACCTCTACGGTAGTCGCCAAGTCGCTGCAGGACTCTTCAGGCATGGGGACCATCACCTCTCCAAACTCGAAGTGGGGTTCATGAAGGAGAAGATGGCTGAAGACACGGGTCGTGGCCACGAAGAAAAGGTCGCAACATTCCTCCTCGAGGATGTTGTCCACCTTCTTGGCCGGACCCACAAGCTCCTTCACGAGCTCGGAAGAAAACTTGGCGTAGACAACATCCTCGGGAACGAGGGGAGTCTCGAGCCCCAGCCTAGGATGGAGCTCGGAGCCTGGCGACCCTAAGTTCCCAAGAGGAGAGCGCGACATGGTCTCCTGCCGCCTTCGCATCAGCAACAGCGGGGGCCTCCTACTCCTGGGCGGTCAGCTTGGCATTGGCTTCGGAGACTTGCTTCGCGTGGGCGTCCTGAGCCTCGGCCACCTTGTGCTGAGTCACCTCGAAACGCCAGTGCTCCGCGAGCTGCTCAGCTGATGCCCTCGCTAGCTCGGAGTCACAGTCGACAAGCTTCACTTCGCGGGCCTTTGCAGGCTCCTATAGCGCCTTGAAGCCGGCCTCTGCTTCTTCGCAGCGTTTGGTGAGCGCCTCCTTCTCGGCAAAGGCCATCACATAGGCGGCCTTTGCCTCTACGGCCTCCCGTCGGCCCTCCGCGTGAACGACCTTAGCCTCACCTCTAGCCTCCTTGGCGGATGCCTCAAGCTCACGCCACCCCATGGCCAACCTCATGCGCTCCACGATCAGGCGCGCATTGGCGTCATGGAGACACACCTCGAGTCGAGCGAGCGTGTTTAGGGCGTCGACCAGAGCCCCATGCCTGAGCGACGAGTCTTGGCCCGTCGGAGTGTCCGTCTCTGGAGGCATCGCCGCCTCGGTGTTGCCCGCTACTGCAACCAGAATGGTCCCAACGCCCTCCACTTGAGGGATCAAGGGCTCCGGGTCTTCCCCCATATCCGGCATCCGCGACGCGCTTACGGAGGCCGTCGCCTACACCTATGGGCCCTAGTGGAGAATGCGGCTTCTACAGTCAGCACCGGTGGCGTTGGCGGCAGGGCCGCCGCGGCTTGGAGTAGATGCCTAGAGAAGTAGTGGCGCCTATGCGCCCGAGCATGGCGTCAGGATTGTGCGGGCTACCTTCGCGCCGCTGAGACCCCGAGCCAAAGAAGAAGGCTCCCTTGAGACTGGCGTCACCTTCGCCCCAGGGGCGGTCTTCTTATTCTTCTCCTCGCCACCGCCAAGGAGCCTCTCCTGGAGGAGAGGTGGCCTAAGTAAACTAATCACGGATGAATAGTGTAGAGATGGGCTAAGGTACTTACTCGTCCCTGGCGGACAATTTCCTCTTCTTCTCAACGGCGGGCGGCACGTCCTGGTCACTCTCATGCGCCGCCCCACAACTGCCGGAGGGGCGCTCAATGCGGTCTCCGGCAACCTCGCCCTGGGCTCCCTCTCGCTGGGAACCTAAGGGGCCCCATGGGAAGTACGACCGTCGTTGAGGGAGGCGTAACACCATCGTCGGAGGCTCCCACCGCCGATGCCTTGGCCCTCGCGGGGCCTAGCCCTGCTCCGTCTGTTGAGGCCACGGGACGAGGGGGATCACCTAGCGCCTCCCATCAGCAGCAGTGTCGTCCCCAAGGTTGCGTAGGAACATATGGAGGTTGGGCGGCAGAATCCGGCGAGCGTCTTCCTCCCATTCCGTCGTCTCCGAGTCCTGGTCCCTTCCGTCTTCGCCCGAGGATGACACTGTGATGGTGGAGCCCTTGTGCGGCCCTATGAGCCCCCATTCCTCAATGGCGGGCATCTCTGTAACCATTCCCTCCATGTCGTCGCAGGCGTACAACGACGGTGGGGCCCACGGGAGGTCCTCGGGGCAGGGACCTAGAAGATCCCCCAAGGCTTTGTCCAACTCTAGAACATCGGGACGGTGTCGTGCAAGCGCATCGGATCTCCACCAACGGCGAACTCCCACAAAGGGTGCGAGTGCGCCTAGAGTGGCGTCATGAGATGCCCCAAGAACTCATTGATAATCATCGCCCCCGTCAGGCGGGCCTCTATGAACGAGGCGATTCGCTCTAGGATGGACTCCGCCCTCGGGTTGGTAAGCTTCTTATGGATCTGCTTGGGGTTTTCTTGGGCGGACACAAGGGAGTTGCTAGGAGCGAGCTCTCCCGGCACGCGCCCATCAAGACCCAGTGGTTCCGGTAGCCCTCGACCTTCTACCCAGCCTTCAGGTGGGTGCTCGTGCCCGCGACATCAACAAAGTAGACGCACGCAGAGCGCTGGACTTGGGCGATGAACCGCAAACTAAAGAAGTGGCGGAAGAGCGCCACCGAGGGCCTCACAAACACAAAGGCTTCAGAGTAAAAGGAAAAGATGGACATGAGGAGGACGGAGTTGGGCTGAAGGTGCGGGGCTCGTATGTGGTAATGGGAAAGGATGGCGTAGAAGAAATTTGTGAACGGCGGGACCAACCCAACATAAATGCTATGGAGGAAGTAGGGGTAGGCAGCCTTCACCAGGCTTCTAGGCGCTGCTGAGCCTGGCCAGATGGCAGTTGCCCCCCCTCGTTCGTGTCGCCAAAAACCAGCGAGAGCTCCGGACCTAGGTCCTCCGCCTTGGAGACACGAGAGGGCATGAGAGCAGGCCCGGTGAGTGTGTCACTCGCAGTGGACGCCGCGGCCTTCCATTTCTTACCGGTGGGCACTATCCGTCGACCGGAGCCGCAAAGGGGGCGAGAAGGTGACTCGCTCAGAGATTGGATCTAGCGCATCCTTGCGAGGAGGAAGAAGATGCAGAAAGGTGGGAACGGCGTGGAGGTGAGTAATGTTGGTTCCACCCTGTGTGCCCGCTTTATGTCAATCGGGGCAGATTCCAAGACACTATGAAAAGGCGGGGTGCCCTCTTCCCCGTCGCATGCCATGCGTTTGACCTGGCCCAAACACGGTGAGAGCTCGCATCGTCTCGCCCGAGGCTACTAGGGCGTAAATGCCGCGGGCTCGGGGGCTACTCTCGGGGCTCTGGGCTAGGGGTTGTTGGGGAACGTCGCATGGGAAACAAAATTTTTCCTATGCGCACGAAGACCTATCATGGTGATGTCCATCTACGAGAGGGGATTTCCGATATACGTACCCTTGTAGATCGCACATCAGAAGCGTTAGTGCACGCGGTTGATGTAGTGGAACATCCTCACGTCCCTCGATCCGCCCCGCGAACCGTCCCACGAACCGTCCCGCGATCTAGTGCCGAACGGACGGCACCTCCGCGTTCAGCACACGTACAACTCGACGATGATCTCAGCCTTCTTGATCCATCAAGAGAGATGGAGAGGTAGATGAGTTCTCCGGCAGCGTGACGACGCTCCGAAGATTGGTGGTGATCTAATCTCAGTAGGGCTCCGCCCGAGCTCCACAGAAACGCGATCTAGAGGTAAAACCGTGGAGGTATGTGGTCGGGCTGCCTTGAAAAGTTGTCCCAAATCAGCCCTAATAGCTCCATATATATAGGAGGAGGGGAGGGGAGGCTTGCCTTGAGGCTCAAGGAGCCCCAAGGGCTGCGCCACCAAGGAGGAGTTGGAGTCCTCTTCCAATCCTAGTCCAACTAGGATTGGAAGGAGGAGTCCTTCTCTTCCTTCCCACCTTTCCCTTTTTTTTCTTTCTCTTCTTTTGTTTTTTCTTTATCTCTTGCGCAAGACAGCCTTGGCTTGACCCCACCTACTTGGTGCGCCACCCCCAAGGTCCTTGGGCCCTCCGGGTGGGTGGCCCCCCTCCCGGTGAAGATCCGGAACCCATTCATCATTCCCGGTACATTACCGGTAATGCCCGAAAACCTTCCGGTAACCAAATGAAGTCATCCTATATATCAATCTTCGTTTCTGGACCATTCCGGAAACCCTCGTGACGTCCGTGATCTCATCCGAGACTTCGAACAACATTCGGTAACCAACCATATAACTCAAATACGCATAAAACAACATCGAACCTTAAGTGTGCAGACCCTGCGGGTTCGAGAACTATGTAGACATGACCTGAGTGACTCCTCGGTCAATATCCAATAGTGGGACCTGGATGCCCATATTGGATCCTACATATTGTACGAAGATCTTATCGTTTGAACCTCAGTGCCAAGGATTCATATAATCCCGTATGTCATTCCCTTCGTCCTTCGGTATGTTACTTGCCCGAGATTCGATCGTCAGTATCCGCATACCTATTTCAATCTCGTTTACCGGCAAGTCTCTTTACTCCTTTCGTAATACAAGATCCCACAACTTACACTAAGTCACATTGATTGCAAGGCTTGTGTGTGATGTTGTATTACCGAGTGGGCCCCGAGATACCTCTCCGTCATACGGAGTGACAAATCCCAGTCTCGATCCATACTAACTCAACGAACACCTTCGGAGATACCTGTAGAGCATCTTTATGGTCACCCAGTTACGTTGCGACGTTTGATACCCACAAAGCATTCCTCCGGTGTCAGTGAGTTATATGATCTCATGGTCATAGGAACAAATACTTGACACGCAGAAAACAGTAGCAACAAAATGACACGATCAACATGCTACGTCTATTAGTTTGGGTCTAGTCCATCACATGATTCTCCTAACGATGTGATCCCGTTATCAAGTGACAACACTTGCCTATGGTCAGGAAACCTTGACCATCTTTGATCAATGAGCTAGTCAACTAGAGGCTTACTAGGGACAGTGTTTTGTCTATGTATCCACACATGCACTGTGTTTCCAATCAATACAATTATAGCATGGATAATAAACGATTATCATGAACAAAGAAATATAATAATAACTAATTTATTATTGCCTCTAGGGCATATTTCCAACAGGGGTACCCAGCCCCCCTGCCTACGTCCCAGGGCCAGAGGCTCGCTGTGGATTTGGGGGCGCTCCCTGTTAAAGCCCAGGGGCCCGGCGCTCGCGAGGGCCCCTCCTCGCGAGGTGCTTGTTGGAAATATGCCCTAGAGGCAATGATAAAATAGTTTTTATTATATTTCCTGTTTCAAGATAATCGTTTATTATCCATGATATAATTGTATTGAATGAAAGCATAGATACATGTGTGGATATATAGACAAAACAATGTCCCTAGCAAGCCTCTAGTTGACTAGCCAGTTGATCAAGGATGGTTAAGGTTTTTTGACCATATGCAAGTGTTGTCACTTCATGAGTGGATCACATCATTAGGAGAATGTTGTGATGGACAAGACCCAAACTATGACCGTAGCATGTGATCGTGTCATTTTGTTGCTATTGTTTTCTGCGTGTCAAGTATTCATTCCTATGACCATGAGATCATGTAACTCACTGACACCGGAGGAATACCTTGTGTGTATTAAATGTCACAACGTTACTGGGTGACTATAAAGGTGCTCTAGAGGTATCTCCGAAGGTGTCCGTTGAGTTAGCATGGATCAAGACTGGGATTTGTCACTCCTTGTGACGGAGAGGTATCTCGGGTCCCAGTCGGTAATACCACATCACAAATAAGCCTTGCAAGCAATGTGACTGAAGTGTTAGTCATGGGATCTTGTATTACGGAACGAGTAAAGAGACTTTCTGGTATCGAGATTGAAATAGGTATAGGGATACCGACGATCAAATCTCGGGCAAGTAACATACCGAAGGACAAAGGGAATGGTATACGGGATTATATGGATCCTTGACACACAGGTTCAACCGATAAGATCTTCATAGAAAATGTAGGATCCAATATGGACATCCAGGTCCCGCTATTGGATATTGGCCGGGGAGTGTCTCAGGTCATGTCTGCATAGTTCTCGATCCCGCAGGGTCTGCACACTTAAGGTTCGATGACGTTTCAGTATAGTTGAGTTATAGGTTTTGGTGAATGAAGGTTATTCGGAGTCCCAGATGAGATCACGGACGTCACGAGGGTTTCCAGAATGGTCCGGAAACAAAGATTGATATATAGGATGGTTTCATTTGGTTCCCGAAAAGATTTCGGGCATTACCAGTAGTGTACCGGGAGTGACGAATGGGTTCGGGGTTTCCACCGGGAGGGGCCCACCCACCCGGGAGAGAGCCTAATAGCCCAAGGGTGGCGCACCAGCCCTTATTGGGATGGTGATGCCCGCCCAAGTGGGCTATGTCGGCTAAGGAGAAAAAACCAAAGAGAGAGAAAAAAGAGGGAGGTGGGAAGGAAGGAGGGGACTCCTCCCTCCCCAAACCGAATTAGGGTTGGAGTCCACCTCCTCCTCGCTCAACCGGCGCCCTTGAGGCTCCCTTGATCCTCAAGGCTAGCCCCTCCTCTCCTCCTATATATACTAGAGGTTTTAGGGTTTTTGAGACACAACTTTGCCACATGCAACTCAAACCTCTACTTCGTAGTTCTTCCTCTAGATCGGTTTTCTACGGAGCTCGGGCGGAGCCCTGCAGGAATAGATCATCACCATCACTGACGCACCGTCACGCTGCCAGAGAACTCATCTACTTCCCCGTCTCTCTTGCTGGATCAAGAAGGCGGAGATCGTCATCGAGCTGTACGTGTGCTGAACGCGGAGGTGCCGTCCGTTCGGTGCTAGATCGGAACAGATCGTGGGACGACAGTGATTTGAGTCACGAAGTTGTGCCACTACATCAACCGTGTTTCTTAACGCTTCTCGCTTAGCGAACTACAAGGGTATGTGGATCCGATCTCCCTCTCGTAGATGAACATCACCATGATAGGTCTTCGTGTGCGTAGGTAAATTTTTGTTTCTCATGCAACGTTCCCCAACAGTGGCATCATGCGCTAGGTTCATGCATAGATGTAATCTCGAGTAGAACACAAAAGGTTTTGTGGGCATTGATGTTCGATTTGCTACCCTTCTTAGTCTTTTCTTGATTCGGAGGTATTGTTGGATTGAAGAGGCCCAGGCCAACATTACTCGCACGCTTACGAGAGACCGGTTTCATCGGCTAACATGCAACTCGTTGTATAAAGATGACTGGCGGGTGTCAGTTTCTTCAACTTTAGTTGAATTGGAATTGACCGAGACGGTCCTTGGAGAAAGGTTAAATAGGAATTTGCACATCTTCGTTGTGGTTTTTGCGTAAGTAAGATGCGATCATACTAGATACCCATAACAGCCATGTAAAACATGCAACAACAAATTAGTGGACGTCTAACTTGTTTTTGCAGGGTATGCTTGTGATGTGATATGGCTAGAGACATGATGTGATATATTGGATGTATGAGATGATCATGTTGTAATAGTTAATATCTACTTGCACGTCGATGCTACGGCAACCGGCATGAGCCATAGGGTTGTCTTTAAACTAACATTTGTGTTTGCAGATGCGTTTACTATTTTGCTAGGTTGTAGCTTTAGTAGTAATAACATAGATAGCACGACAACCTCGATGGCGGCACGATGATGGAGATCATGGTGTGGCGCCAGTGACGATGAAGATCATGCCGGTGCTTTGGTGATGGAGATCAAGAAGCACAAGATCATGGCCATATCATGTCACTTATGAATTGCATGTGATGTTAATCCTTTTTTGCACCTTATCTTGTTTAGAACGACGGTAGAATTATAAGGTGATCCCTCACTAAAATTTCAAGATAAAATTGTGTTCTCCCCAACTGTGCACCGTTGCGACAATTCGTCGTTTCGAGACACCACATGATGATCGGGTGTGATAGACTCAACGTTCACATACAATGGGTGCAAAACAGTTGCACACGCGGAACACCCGGGTTAAACTTGATGAGCCTAGCATGTGCAGACATGGCCTCGGAACACAAGAGACCCAAAGGCCGAGCATGAATCGTATAGTTGATGTGATTAACATAGAGATGTTTACCACTGAAACTACACTCAACTCACGTGATGATCAGATTTGAGTTAGTGAATTTGGATCATGACACACTCAAGTAACTAGAGGGATGTCTATTTGAGTACGAGTTTACTAGTAATTTGATTAGTTGAACTCTAATTGTCTTGAACATAGTCTAAGTCCACTTTGCAATATTTTATGTTGTAGATCAATGGCTCACAGAGTAGCAACCCTGAATTTCAATACGTTCCTAGAGAAAGCTAAGTTGAAAGATGATGGTAGCAACTTTGTAGACTGGGCTCATAATCTTAGGCTCATCCTACAAGCTGGGAAAAAGAAATATGTCCTTGATGCTGCGCTAGGAGATGAACCACCCGCTACGTCCGACCAAGATGTTTTGAACGCTTGGCAATCACGTAAGGAGGACTACTCAGTAGTTCAATGTGTAGTTTTGTATGGCTTGGAACTGGGACTTCAACGACACTTTGAACGTCATGGAGTGAGATGTTCCAGGAGTTGAAGTTTATCTTTCAGAAGAACGCCCGCATCGAGAGGTATGAGACCTCCCATAAATTCTATGCTTGCAAAATGGAGGAGAATTCGTGTGTCAGTGAACATGTGCTAAAAATGTTTGGGTACTCAAAGCATCTAGCTGAGCTGGGGATTGAACTCTCGCAAGAGGCTATCACGGACATAATTCTTCAATCACTGCCACCTAGCTACAAGAGCTTTGTGTTGAACTATAACATGCAAGGGATGAACAAGTCACCCGGCGAGTTATTCACGATGCTGAAAGTAGCAGAGTAAGAACTCCGGAAAGAACTTCAAGTGTTGATGGTCAATAAGACCACTGGTTTCAAGAGAACTGACGAAGGCAAGAAGGGTAACTCCAAGAAGAGCGGCAAAACTGTTGCTAATCCGATGAAGAAACCCAAGGCTGGACCTAAGCCGGAAAGAAAGTGCTATTATTGCAAGGGGATGGGTTAGTGGAAGCGCAACTGCCCCAAGTATTTAGCTGATAAGAAGGCGGCCAACGCCAAACCAGGTATATGTGATATACATGTTGTTGATGTGTACCTAACCAACTCTCGTAGTAGTGCCTGGGTATTTGATACCGGTTCTGTTGCTCATATTTGCAACTCGAAACAGGGACTGCGGAATAAACGAAGGCTAGCGAAGGATGAAGTGACGATGCGCGTGGGAAATGGTTCCAAGGTTGACGCAATCGCTGTCGGCATAGTCTCACTTCCGTTACCATCAGGATTAGTTATGAACTTAAATAATTGTTATTTAGTGCCTGCGTTAAGCATGAACATTATATGTGGATCTTGTTTATTGCTAGACAATTACTCATTTAAGTCAGAGAATAATGGTTGTTCTATTTTTATGAGTAATATCTTTTATGGTCATGCACCCAATGTGAGAGGTTTGTTCATATTGAATCTTGATAGTAATGACACACATATACATAACATTGAGACCAAAAGATGTAGAGTTAACAATGATAGTCCCACCTTTTTGTGGCACTGCCGTTTAGGTCTTATTGATGTAAAGCGCATGAAGACACTCCATGCTGATGGGCTTTTGTAGTCACTTGATTTCGAATCACTTGATACGTGCGAACCATGCCTCATGGGCAAGATGACTAAGACTCCGTTCTCCGGAACAATGGAGCATGCAAGTGACTTATTGGAAATCATACATACTGATGTATGTGGTCCAATAAGTGTGGAGGCACGCGACGGATATCGTTATTTTCTCACCTTCACTGATGATTTGAGTAGGTATGGATATATCTACTTGATGAAGCACAAGTCTGAAACATTTGAAATGTTCAAGCAATTTTAGAGTGAAGTTGAAAATCATCATAACAAGAAGATCAAGTTCCTATGATCTCATCGAGGGGGTCAATATGTGAGTTTCGAGTTTGGTGCTCACTTAGGACAATGTGGAATCGTTTCACAATTGACGCTGCCTGGAACACCACAGCGTAATGGTGTGTCTGAACGTCGTAATCATACTTTGTTAGATATTTTGCGATCTATGATGTCTCTTACCGATTTTTCGTTATCGTTTTGGGGTTGTGCTTTAGAGACAGTTGCATTCACTTTAAATAGGGCACCGTCAAAATCCGTAGAGACGACACCATATGAGCTATGGCATGGCAAGAGGCCAAAGTTGTCGTTTCTTAAAGTTTGGGGATGCGATGCTTATGTCAAAAAGCTTCAACCAGAAAAGCTAGAACCCAAAGCGGAAAAGTGTGTCTTCGTAGGTTACCCAAAAGAGACAATTGGGCACACCTTCTATCTTAGATCCGAGGGAAAAGTGTTAGTTGCTAAGAACAGAGCTTTTCTTGAGAAGGAGTTTCTCTCGAAAGAATTGAGTGGGAGGAAGATAGAACTTGATGAGGTTGTGGAACCTCTGCTCCCTCTAGATGGTGGCGCAGGGCAGAGAGGAATCTGTGTCAAGGCAACACCGGTTGAGGAGGAAGCTAATGATGATGATCATGAAGCTCTAGATCAAGTTACTGTCGGACCTCGCACGTCGACAAGATCACGTACTGCTCTTGAGTGGTACGGGAATCATGTCTTATCTATCATGTTGTTAGACAACAATGAACCTGTGAATTATGAAGAATCAATGGTGGGTCCGGATTCCAATAAATGGTTAGAGGCCATGAAGTCCGAGATAGGATCTATGTATGAAAACAAAGTGTGTACTTTGGAAGTATTACCTGAAGGTCGCAAGGCTATTCAGAATAAATGGATCTTTAGATAGAAGATGGACGCGGACAGTAATGTGACCGTTTATAAAGCTCGACTTGTGGCAAAGGGTTTTCACAAGTTCAAGGAGTTGACTACGATGAGACTTTATCACTGGTAGTGATGCTTAAGTCGGTCCGAATCATGTTAGCAATAGCTGCATTTTTCGATTATGAAATCTGGCAGATGGATGTCAAAACGGCGTTCCTTAATGGTTTTCTTAAGGAAGAGTTGTATATGATGCAACCCAAAGGTTTTCTAGATCCAAAGAATGCTAACAAAGTATGCAAGCTCTAGCGATCCATTTATGGACTGGTGCAAGCATCTCGGAGTTGGAATAAGCACTTTGATGAGGTGATCAAAGCATTTGGGTTTATACAAGTTGTTAGAGAATCTTGTATTTACAAGAAAGTGTTGGGATCTCTGTAGCATTTCTAATATTATATGTGGACGACATATTGCTGATGGGAAACAATGTGGAGCTTTTAGAGAACGTAAAATATTATTTGAACAAATATTTTTCAATGAAAGACCTAGGAGAAGATGCTTACATATTAGGCATTAAGATCTATAGGGATAGATCGAGGCGCCTAATAGGACTTCCACAAAGCACATACCTTGATAAAGTTTTGAAGAAGTTCAAAATGAAGCAGTCCAAGAAGGGGTTCTTGCCAGTGTTACAAGGTATAAAGTTGAGTAAGGCTCAATGTCCAGTAACTGCGGAAGATAGAGAAAAGATGAGTACCATCCCCTATGCTTCAGCCATAGGGTCTATCATGTATGCAATGTTGTGCACAAGACCGGACGTCACCCTGGCCATAATTATGGCAGGCAGGTTTCAAAGTAATCTAGGAGTGGATCACTTGGCGGCGGTCAAGAATATTCTAAAGTACCAGAAAAGGCTAAGGAAATGTTTCTCGTTTATGGAGGTGACGAAGAGCTCGTCGTAAAGGGTTACGTCAATGCAAGCTTTGACATTGATCCGGATGACTCTAAGTCTCAAACCGAATACGTATTTATTCTTCATGGGGGTGCGATAAGCTAGTGCAGTTCCAAGCAAAGCGTCATAGCAGATTCTACATGTGAAGCGGAGTACATGGCTGCCTCGGAGGCAGCTAAGGAGGGTGTCTGGATGAGGCAGTTAATGACGGATCTTGGAGTTGTGCCGAGCGCACTAAATCCAATAACTCTGTTCTGTGACAACACTGGTGCCATTGCTTTATCAAAGGAACCAAGGTTTCACAAGAAGACCAGACAAATCAAACGACGCCTCAACCTCATCCGCGATTACGTCGAAGGAGAGGACGTAAATATTTGCAAAGTGCACACGGATCTGAATGTTGCAGATCCGCTGACTAAGCCTCTTCCAGGAGCGAAGCATGATCAACACCAGAACTGTATGGGTGTTAGATTCATTACAATGTAAATCGCATAGCGATGTGAGACTAGATTATTGACTCTAATGCAAGTGGGAGACTGTTGGAAATATGCCCTAGAGGCAATGATAAAATAGTTATAATTATATTTCCTGTTTCAAGATAATCTTTTATTATCCATGCTATAATTGTATGGAATGAAAGCATAGATACATGTGTGCATATATAGACAAAACAATGTCCCTAGTAAGCCTCTAGTTGACTAGCCAGTTTATCAAGGATGGTTAAGGTTTCCTGACCATATGCAAGTGTTGTCACTTGATGACTAGATCACATCATTAGGAGAATGATGTGATGGACAAGACACAAACTATGAACGTGGCATGTGATCGTGTAATTTTGTTGATATTGTTTTCTGCGTGTCAAGTATTCATTCCTATGACCATGAGATCATGTAACTCACTGACACCGGAGGAATACCTTGTGTGTATCAAACGTCACAACGTTACTGGGTGACTATAAAGGTGCTCTACAGGTATCTCCGAAGGTGTCCGTTGAGTTAGCATGGATCAAGACTGGGATTTGTCACTCCGTGTGACGGAGAGTTATCTCGGGGCCCACTCGGTAATACAACATCACAAATAAACCTTGCAAGCAGTGTGACTCAAGTGTTAGTCACGGGATCTTGTATTACAGCACGAGTAAAGAGACTTGCCGGTAATGAGATTGAAATAGGTATAGGGATACCGACGATCAAATCTCGGGCAAGTAACATACCGAAGGACAAATGGAATGGTATACGGGATTATATGAATCCTTGGCACAGAGGTTCAACTAATAAGATCTTCTTAGAATATGTAGGATCCAATATGGACATCCAGGTCCCGCTGTTGGATATTGACCAGGGAGTGTCTCATGTCATGTGTGCATAGTTCTCGAACCCGCAGGGTCTGCACACTTAAGGTTCGGTGACGTTTCGGTATAATTGAGTTATAGGTGTTGGTGACCGAAGGTTGTTCGGAGTCCCGGATGAGATCACGGACGTCACGAGGGTTTTCGTAATGGTCCGGAAATGAAGATTGATATATAGGATGGGTTCATTTGGTCTCGGGAAAGATTTCGGGCATTACCGGCAGTGTACCGGGAGTAACGAATGGGTTATGGGTTTCCATCGTGAGGGGCCCACCCACCCGGGAGAGAGCCTAATAGTTTGAGGGTGGCGCACCAGCCCTTAGTGGGCTAGTGAGGCCAGCCCAAGTGGGCTATGTCGGCTAAGGAGAAAAAACCAAAGAGAGAGAAAAAAAGAGGGATGTGGGAAGGAAGGAGGGGACTCCTCCTTCCACAAACCGAATTGGGGTTGGAGTCCACCTCCTCGTCTCTCGGCCGGCGCCCTTGAGGCTCCCTTGAGCCTCAAGGCTAGCCCCTCCCCTCCTCCTATATATACTAGAGGTTTTAGGGTTTTTGAGACACAACTTTGCCACGTGCAACTCAAACCTCTACTTCGTAGTTCTTCCTCTAGATCGGTTTTCTGCGGAGCTCGGGCGGATCCCTATAGGAATAGATCATCACCATCACTAGCGCGCCATCACGTTGCCGGAGAACTCATCTAATTCCCCGTCTCTCTTTCTGGATCAAGAAGGCGGAGATTTTCATCAAGCTGTACGTGTGCTGAACGCGGAGGTGCCGTCCGTTCGGCGCTAGATCGGAACGGATTGTGGGACGACGGTGATTTGAATCACGAACCTGTACCACTACATCAACCGCGTTCCATAACGCTTCCTGCTTAGCGATCTACAAGGGTATGTGGATCCGATATCCCTCTCGTAGATGAACATCACCATGATAGGTCTTCGTGTGCGTAGGAATTTTTTTGTTTCCCATGCAATGTTCCCGAACAGTGCTGTCCATCTAGTTCCTCCCCGGGACTGTTCCCCACGAGTCTCGGATCAAGGAGGCGCGTCCTAATGCTTCTTACCAAGGGGCGGACTTGTCAAAGGTGGCATGTTGAAGTTGCACGGTCCAACTTCCTCACGTGGGTGACGTGAGCCACGCTGCACGACGCCAGGGGCAGTGCGAGCAGGCACAGATAGAGAGGTTTTCCCCTTTTGTGTTAAGGGAGCGAAGCTAGCCGCGGGTTCCGAAAGCAACCCCCCAAGATTTCCTGGTAAAATAGGACTAAGGATGGGGGCTTACAGGATGGAGGTCACCCCTGAGCCCACCTGCGCGTCACGAAGAAGGGACTTTTGCACGCGAAGACCACCTTTGTCAGGGCGGGCCGCTGTCATGTCCCCTTTCAAAATGGTCTTTGTGGAAACCCTTCCAGACATTTGCGTTTTCGAGGAAGAGGACCAAGGCCAGTATAAAAGAGATACATGGCCTCCGTAGCATGGAAAAATCCTGATTATCCACCACTAGGGCAAGAACCCGCCTTTGTACTCACTCCCACCTCAAGCCATCTATACAAGCAGTAGTAGTGTTTTACAACACAAGGTGTCCAGAACCTGGGTAAACTGCTCGTGTTTTCTTGCTCACCTTCGTTAGCTTGAGTTTTCGGAGAGTCACCATGAAGTTGAGATATATAACAGGGTTGGAGAGAAGGCACAACCCAGAGTACAAACCTTCTTCTAGGTCTGCGGAGCCCCGATTCTGACAATAGCTGGTGTCATATCCGGGGATCAAGCATCATCTTTCACATGCAAATCAGAGCTGGTACCCAATATTTGGTTATCTTTTATCTTTCCTTCAAATTAAGAAGTGAGTTGATAATGTTGTCACATATATTTTTGTTGATGTGTGATAACCCACAAGTATAGGGGATCAATCATAGTACCTTTGATAAATAGGAGTGTCGAACCCAACAAGGAGCAGAACAAAATGATGAGTAGTTTTCAACAAGGTTTTCCCTGCAAGTGTTGTGAGTAACATTGATAGATAGATGTTTATCAATATAATTCAAAACAAGTGACAAGTAACAATAGTAGAAAGTGTGCAGCAAGATAGCCCAATCCTTTTTGTAGCAAAGGACAGGCATGGAAGTACTCTTATATTAAGCAAGCACTCTAGAAGACACATGGCAATTTGCGTCTAGTCATGTTCATCATGTTTAGTTTATTCACATTCGTTACTTCGATAATTCAATATGTGGGTGTACCAGTGCTAATATTCGATTCTTACTTTAACAAGCAACCCACTTATGCTTACCTCCTCTCGCAAGCATCTCCAACTAAGAAAGAATAACAAAGATAAGTCTAAACATAGCATGAAATGTTTGGATCCAAATCAGCCCCTTATGGAAGTACTCTTATATGAAACTTCATGTAGTCGATGTTCACATGACACCACTAAAGGAAGCAACAACATACAAGCCATCAAAATATCCAACGAATACCAACTTCACATGGTTACTTATAACAAGACTTTTCCCATGTCCTCATGAACATGTTCAAGATTAGAGGTGCAATAATGATGATTAAGGATCCAAACCTAATATCTTCCACCAACTAAACAAACAGACATAAAATGCGACATGCAATCAACACTACTAGTAACCCACAAGTACCAATATGTGGTTTTGAGACAAAGATTGAATACAAGGGATGCACTAGAGTTTGAGATGAAACGGTGCTGGTGAAGATGTTAATGAGGATTGGTCCTCCCACGAAGGATGGAGCATTGGTGACAACGACGGATTTCATTTCCCCCTCCTATAGAGAAGTTTTGCAGGCCTCTGCCCAGGTTACTTCCTCAAGACGGCGGTGCTTTGTCCCAAAGTATATTCTTATTTTTTTCTAGGATAAAACACACCTTATAGAATAAGAGGGAAGTCGGGGCACCTACGAGGGTCCCACAAAATAACAGGGCATGCCCAGGAGGGTGGGCGCGCCCTGTTTGCTTGTGGCTAGTAGGTGGCCCCCTCTCGTATATTTTTGGCCCAAAAATTCTCATATATTCCAAAAAAATCTCTATGAGGTTTCACGTCATTTGGAGTCAAGTGAATTTTCACCATTTTACTTGGTGTCTAGGTCCATAATTCTAGTTTCCGACAATTTCCCTCTTTGTAATGTACCTTGTGAATTTATAGAGAAAATGCATAAGAATTGTATCATAAATTGGAATAATGGACAAGAATACTATAAATGTTGATAGGAAATAATGATCGAAAATGGACTTATCAACTCCCCCAAGCTTAGACATCGCTTGTACTCAAGCGAAAGCGCTACTCAAAAATAATGACCACATAATATGAGAGACAGGTATCGGTAATAACAAAATACTGACATTAGAGCATCATGAATATTGACATAGTATCAAGTTTTTCATCATATAACTTCTCACAATGAAGTAAAAATCTATCCACAATTATTATTAAAGTATAGAGCATAAAGTTTATTGACAATCAACAAACTATGTTCTTAGTCATTCCGACAATCAACTCATCAAATTTCATAGAAGTGTCTACGTAAGAGCCTTACAATTTAGCAAGTTCACATACTCAACTAGCATTTAGTCTTCAATTATTGCTGACAATCATTGCATATTTTTGAAGCTAATGCTTCCATCGGACACATAGGAAGACACTGACTTTATTGATTTTTCCACCCAACGTATTTACCTCATGGATAATGTCAACAATATGGACTCACGATCACATGCATCCAATTGGATATATATATATACATATATATATATATAAAGTCTATTCATCACCCAGGATGCAAAATAAGTTATTCTTCACCTGAGGTAATCTTATGATCGTTTCATAATTAAATTACATTTAAAATGCTAATAGTTACATTTATACTAATTCACTACGTAAAGTTTGACATAAGAAAACAAAAATATAGGTCATAAGACCAAAAAACGCATTTTATGTATATTTTACACTATGTTTTTGTATTTATAATTTTACATGACATAAAAGATTTTTATGGTGTCAATATATTTCTGACGGTCTCTTTTTACATATGAAATAAGACAAAATTTACGGAACGTAAAATTACGGTGCATTGATATGAAAATAGAGGGGGGTGAAGGATAACTATTCCTCACCTAGGGTGACGAATAGTCAATCCCTATATATATATATATATATTTCCCCAACACAAGATTCCTGTAAACTAGAGAATTAATAGATTAGAATATGGATAAACTTTATTTACTCGTACATAAAAGTAAATACATGAATGTAAAAGATAAGCCCTTCGCAGAGGGAAGGAAAGGCTGTCATGCACTTTTTAGTTTAGGATGTGCAAGCTCTTAATGTAAAGGAACATCAATGTATATTGCCCCTTATGGTAGCAACCTTTATTATGAAGTTTATATCTTTTATTTCTTTATCAGCAAAAGATCGTACAAAACTTATTTTCCCTTACAATAAAAGAACATACATACATAGGAGCAATTTGTATTGCTTGATGCACCGATGAAAACTTACTTGAAGGAACTTATTCAATCCATAGGTAAGTGTGGTGGACTCTCATGGCAAGGGACTTGGTTTGAGGGTTATGGATGCACAACTAGTATCTCTACTTAGTGCGAATATTTGGGCTAGCAAAAGATCTAAAGCAGGTATCACATGTTAGAAGATCCATGACAATATAACTTATGTGTGTATGGGGACAAACATAACTCATAACGCGGTCTTGCTTGTCCAACATCAACACTTCAATCATTATATAATATTTGGTGGGGGCTCGCAATCATTAAAGATGTACAAAATAGTGTATTTGTATGTCAATCTCCACTCCTCTTATCATAACTTGCATGGACTATATCAGTGACTAACACTATGTTAACTCCCAACAACTTTTATCACTTATACTTTTTCTATGTGAAGTAAGTACTCCCCATGGGATTAGAATATGATTTTTTATTTGTTTTATTTCATTTCTATGATGATTGATGCATGAGATTAAAGAAAGCAAACTGAACTAATCTTTATTATACAACTCTCACAATCGATTACGAGGATATATATATCAAAAAGAGAAAACTAAAAGCAAGACAATACTAGATTTTATTCTTATAAATCCGGAAATACTAAGGATTGAATTGAGATAGATGATAATGGTAAAAAGCGATGGTGATACAATACCGGGAACCTCCCCCAAGCTTGGAACAAGCTAAGTGTTGTGCCCATGCCCTTGTACTCAAGCGTCCTTCTTGGGTGATTGTGGTGCTGGTGTAGTAGGGTTGTCCTCCGTCTTCCATGGTATAGGTTCCTCATTGAGGAAAGAAGAGCTTGTCTCTAGAGTACTGAAAGTTGCAGCTATACTCATCCTCTTGAAACAAGATTCATACTCACAATTTTGGTTTTGGAGATCAAATATTTGAGCTTGTTGATCTTGAAGTATGTCATGTATCTTGAATATCATCTCTAGAATTTCCTTGTTGTCGTTATTATTCTCACGAATAAAATTCGTGATCATGGAGTGATTGGTGCTGAGTCCATGCTCCACCATGCCCTGGCACTTGAAAATCTCCTATTCCACTACGGCAAGCATGGCCTTCTCGCTTCCCTCCTTCTTTGGTCCTTGTAAGTCCTGGATATGAAGCACCCCCTCAAGCATATCAATGGTTTGAGTGTGTTTCATCACCTCCCAAAGGTAAGACTGATGACCTTCTCATAGAACTTGTCCTTGGAGGAGCTTTACAACATCATAACGATCTAGATCAGTCAAAAAATACAGCTTGAAACAAGAATAGAGCTGAAACTTGCAATGAGGTGGTAAAAATATATGGAAGTATATATATAATGACTTTTCAAGATCACAATAGATGTCATGGAAAAAAACAAGCCCGGGAGGCACATGAGGTGCTCACAAGCTATCAGGGGGCGCCCTGTTGGCTTGTCGCTCCCTCATGGGTCCCCCTAACTTGTTTTTCTTTTTGTAATTTTTCTAAAATACCAAAACCAACATAACATATATTTTTGGAATTTTTGGAGTTGGTTTACTTACCGTATCATATACCTACCCCTTTTTAGTTTTGTGGAGTGTTGCGGAGGTCTCTCTTATGTGTTCTTCCTGTGTCATCACTTAAATGATATTAGATTCAACATTAATGGGCGTACCTGAAATATAATTTTTAATTCTTTGCCCATAAACCACTCTTGGATGTGTGCCTTTGACATTGTTGATGTTGATAGCACTAGAGCAATAAACTTCTTGGACGATATAGGGTCCTTCCCATTTGGAGAGAAGTTTTCCAACCAAAAATTTGAAACGAGAATTGTACAAAAGAACTATGTCTCCTACATTGAATTCCCATTTTTTTTTATTTTATTGAAATGCCATTTTTAACCTTTTCTTTAAACAACTTGACATTTTCATACATTTGTGCCATCCATTCATCTAAAGAGCTAATATCAAGTAACCTCTTTTCACCAGCAAGTTTGAAATCATAGTTAAGTTCTTTAATTGCCCAATAAGCTTCATGTTCTAACTCAAGAGGTAAGTGACATGCTTTCCCATAAACCATTTTATATGGGGACATTGCCATAGGTTTTTATAAGGAGTTCTATAAGCCCATAAATCATCATCAAGTTTCATATACTAATTATTTCTAGATCTATTAACGATCTTTTGCAAGATTAATTGTACTTCTCGGTTACTCAATTCAACTTGACCAATAGACCGAGGATGATAGGGTGATGCAATTCTATGGTTGAAATCATATTTAGCTATAACTTTATGAAAAGAACCATGAATAAAATGTGAACCACCATCAGTAATTAATATCTAGGGACTCCAAACCTCGGGAAAATAACATCTTTACGAATTCGAATGGAAGTGATCAACAATACTAGTTGAACTAGCTTCTACCCACTTAGTAACGTAATCAACAACATCTAAAATATGTGTATACCCATTAGAGGAAGGAAAAAGTCCCATATAATCAAAACCCCAAACATAAAATGGTTTAATAGCAAGTGAATAACTCATAGGCGTTGTGTCGTCTACCAATGTTACTAATTCTTTGACATTCACCACAATAAAGGACATACTTACGAGAATATTTGAAAAGAGCAAGCAAGTTAAAAACCGAATTGTAATACCTTGTGTGCAGTTTTGTCACCTACGTGGTGTACTTCGTAGCCATCGGAGTGGCACTTCCATAGGATATGTCCCTGTTCATGCTCTTGTACACAACGTCTAATAACACCATCTACTCCTTCTTTATAAAGATGTGGGTCATCCCAAAAGTAATGCCTTAAATCATAGAATAACTTTTCTTTCATTGCTAGGTGAAACTAGGTTGTATATATTTAGCAACAATGCATTGGCATAATCTGCATACCAAGGGGTACTACGGGAAGCATTTATAACAGCTAGTTGCTCATGAGGAAAATTATCATCAATAGGCAGTGGTTCATGATTTTTTTTTTCCATTCTAGACAAATTATCTGCAACATTGTGAGCTCCCTTTCAATCAACAATATGCAAATCAAACTCTTGAGGTAAAAGCACCCACCGAATCGGTCTAGGTTTATCATCTTTATTTTCCCTAAGTTCTTAATAGCAACATTATTAGTGTGAATAGTAACTTTGTAATCAACAATCTAAGGTTGTCGGGGTGATTTCCCCACTACGATCTATGGGACCGGTAAGGCCCATTTTCTATGGTTCAGCAAGGACTATCGGTGCAGAAAGAGAATCACTAACGGCTGCATGCATGCTGGTTTAGACAAGTTTGGTCTGTTCAGAACTGTAAAACCCTATGTCATGTGCTTTGGTGGATTATGTGGATGTTCACACAACACATGCACTCACCCAGCAGTGATGCTCTAGGGCAACAACTACTTGTGTAGAATAAACATAGTGCCAACCTCCATAAAGTTAGCCCTAGACCTCCTTTTGTAGTCCTAGGTTTACCAAAGTGGCTAAAATAGTCTATTTGTGGGAGAATTATCCACATGATAGCTGCCAGAACTACTGATAGAACCTATAGTGGGGAATATATAACTCTGATGGAAAGTGATAAACGCATTAAATGCACCATAAGACGGCGCGCTGGTGATGTTCCCCGGCAAGGAGTGCCTCCCCTTCTGTATTGTTCGCCCAACAACCTTTTATTTACATGACGCGCCAGGGGACGGGTGTCATTAAAGTATTTGCATGTTCTGACCGCTGCCAGCGGCCTCTGACCAGGTCCACCTAACTTCCCATCCACTCCACACCTCACCAATGATGACAATCAGGCTCGTGACGTGGAGCGGGCAGAGATGCAGAGGGGTCCTGCCCGGCATGATAGCTATTAGGCCTTCTTCCTCCCAGCATGGTGGCTTGTCGGGGCCTTGTTTATAGTCCTCGCTCGATGTTGCTTGAAGGTTGATGTTATCCGATAGGGTCTTGCCGGCCTAGCGGTCACGGCTGCCTGTGTACAAGACTTGGTGCTCAAGCCCCCATATTTTAGTACACCGACAATAGCTCCCAAGCCTGGGCCACACTTGCATCGTGACGTTGTTGGGATCGGCCCAAAAACACTGCACATGCGTTGACTCCGGGTCGTGGGAGTGGCAGAGCGAGGCAGCGCTTGCACAATATTTATTGGGAAAACTCGAGCTCGTCAAACAAGGATGGGTGGCCTCTATATCTCCCGCAGGTCGGGCCCCTCCCAGCAAGCCATCTCGTCCGTTACTATTCCCTTTATGACGTCTGTCATGCGCATGCAACGGTATAAGGAAAGTTGGGCAGTCGCCGTAGCGGCACGTGAATATACCTTGGAATGGTGAAGATCTAGCTCCCCTTGTTTTCCCATATGATAAGGGGCTTGAGGGAAGCGCTTCTCATTCATCTCCTTTATCAGAATAGGGGCTCCACAGACCCAAAAAGGTTCGAACACTTGGGTGCACTCGGTCTCCTACCATGTTCTGCCTCTCAACCTCATGGAGATTCTCTGGTGGCTCGAGCTCATGAAGATGAATAAGAATACTCATACAGTCTACCAACGTTCATGCCACCTTGCAGTGTAAAACCCTACTCCTTCTTGTCTGGATTACTTGAGGTGGAATACGAGTACAAAGGGAAGAGTGTTCTTGTACTAATGGAGTTGGTGGATCCCCTTTGCTACGGAGGAAGGACCTCCCTCTTATACCGGCCCCAGTCCTCTTCCCCAAAGACACTTGGCAGGATGTTTTTCCACAATGGCCATTTTGAAAGGGGACAGGATTGCAAGCCACCCTGACAAAGGTGGTCTATGCCTACCAAAGCTCTTCACCATGGCACGCTGGTGGGCTCGGGGGTGACCTCCGTCCCGCCGAGCGCCCATCCTTGGTCCTCTTGCACCAAGTAGGAAAACTTTAGGGGTTGCTTGGGGAACCCGCGGGCTGGCTCTGCTGCCTTAACACAAAAGGGGAAAGCTTCTCTATGCATGCTTGGTGGTACCGACCCTGTCACCCTCCTACGTGGCTCACGTCACCCATGTGAGAAGGTAGGACCGTGCGACCCCAACGAACCATCCTTTGGATAGTTCGCTCCGTGCAGGCTCCAGAGGGCGGTGTTAGGAGGTGGCTTCGTGATGCGAACCTCAGGGGGAATGGGCTCGAGGGGAACTTTGTTGGTCCTTGGCGGGAAGCACTCCTGGACCCACAGCGCACGCCTTCACCTGGGCCTATGTACCCCTAGTCCTAGGACCCCGAGAGTATCCCATGAGCCCGCAGCATGCGTGACCTCGCCAATCGCAGGGCAAAACAGTGCGGTCTCTCATCGCTTACGGGATAGGACAAACGCGTGATGCGTGATGGGGCATGGGGAGGCCTGCCTTCCCACTGTGCTTTGGCATCTGCCCCGGCTGACATAAAGTGGGCATGCATGGTGGATCCATCATTACTCACCTTCACGCAAAACCCACTTGTCTGCATCTTCTTCCTCTAGGCAAGACTGTGCCGGATCCAATATTTGCGCAAGTCACCTCCTTGCTCCTCTCGTGGCTCCGGCCCATGGATGGTGGCCGCCAGCAAGAAGGGAAAGGTTACGGCCTCTGCCACGACCTCTGCTATCGTCGGGCCTGCTCTCATTCCTTCCCGTATCTCTAAGGAGGAGGACTTGGGCCCGGTGCTCCCGCTGGTGGCCGGCAACATGAACGAGGGGCGAGCGACCAACATCTAGCCGGGTTCGACATCACCGAGCAGCCTGGTGAAGACTCCATACCCCTTCTTCCTCCACAACATCTAAGCCGGGATGGTTCCGCCTTTCTCCTATTTTTTCTATGCCATCCTTTCCCATCATAAGATCCAGGAGCTGCACCTTCAGCCCAATCTGTCCTCCTCCTACCTATCTTCGCCTTTTCCTGCGAGGCTTTCATGAGCGTGAGTCCCTCGGTGGTGCTCTTCAATAATTTCTTCAGCTTCCAGTTCACTTCCCTGTGACAGCACTCCGCATGCATCTCCTTCGTTGATGTCGCGGGCATGGGCTCTCATCTGAAGGCCTCGAAGAAGGTGGAAGCCTACCGGCACCACTGTGTCTTTTTGGACGTGCGTGTGGACAGTCCGCTCTTGGTGACCCCCATGGGTCCGCCTGAGCAAACCTCTAGGTGGACCCACAAGAAGCTCACCGAACTGAGGGAGGGGCCTGTCTTGAAGGGAATCATTGCTCTTGGAGACGCCCGCCTAATGGGGACGATGGTCATCAAGGAGTTCCTGCAACATCGTATCGTCCTGCTTCAGGTGCACTTGTACTCCGTGTGGGAGTTCACCAGCGGGAGGGAACCGATGCGCCTACACGTCAGCGGCCTGACGCACGACGAGCTCGATGGAGCCTTGGGGGATCTGCTTGGCTCCGATCCCGAGGAGCTTCCACATGCCATGCCGCTGCTGTATGCCTACGATGACGTGAAGGAATTGGTCATAGAGATTCCCGTCTTTGACGAGTAGGGGCTCGTCGGGTTGCACAGGGGTTCCTCCATCGCGGTGTCGTCCTCGGGAAAGGACGACAACGACTAGGACTCGAAGGTGACGACATGGAAGGAGGACGTCGACCGGATGGCACCGCCCAATCTCCATCCATCCTTGCGCAACCTTGGGGATGACGTTGTTGCAAATGAGCGATTCCAGACGATTCCCCTCGGCCCGTGGCCTGAGGAGAGAGAGCGGGGTCAGGCCCCATGGCAGTCGATGTGCCAACGGCAGGAGCCCATGACGATGGTGCGTCGCCTGCCCTTGCGACAAATGTATCTCTCTCGGGGACCCCTTAGTACCTAGAGAGGAGGGAGACCATGGCGAACTCGTCGGGGACCGTGTCTAGCGCCCTTGTGGTGGTGACCGGGCGGCGTGTGAAGGCGACAAAGGTGCACCACCCGCCGTCAAGAAGAAGAAGAAGTGGGCCACTAGGGACAAGTAAGTACCTTTGCCATCCTCATGATGTTTGCCCGTGATTGGGTTACTCATGCCAACCCATCATCGGCGCAGGTGTCATGCTGGAGGCAAGGAGAAGAAGAAGAGGGCCACCATTAGGGCGCAGGAGACAACTGTATCGAGGGCGCCCTCATCCCTTGGACGGAACCATGACGGTCGCGGAGGCGGCTTGCACTGGCCCGGACCCGTGCTCGGGCGTATGGACACCACCACAGCTCCAAGTGTCTCCTCTGCGCAGTGAGAGAGCCCGAGCGCCAAGGTCACGACGGCCGAACCCCCGCTGCCACCAGCCAAGGCCATGGTGGTCCAGCCCTCGATGCCATTTGTCGAGGCCACAGTGTCCTAGCTCACGTGGGAGGAAGGGGCATATCAGCCTTTGTCGGTCGTCCTAACCACCGTAGCCAGCCCCAATGCAGGACGTGATGTGGGCCATCATCAGGCCACGATTATCATCAGGGCCCAGAGGTTGGTGCGATAGCCTCGACAAGTGTGCCATGGATGCCAGATATGGGGGAGAACCCAGAGCCCACTGTGCCTCAAGTGAAGGGCGTTGGGACGCTTTGGTTATGGCAGCAGACAGTACCGGGACGACAGACCCTCGGGAGGTCCTTGCTCTAGTGGGCCAGGGCGCGTTGCTCAGACGTGGGGCCGTGACCGACGTCTGGGGCATGCTCACCCAGCTCGGGCAGGTTTTCGGGATGCGCTCGACCTACTCGAGGTGGATTTCCAGGACGTCGACGAGCGTTGGTCGCGGAACACGCCAGGTTAGCCGTGGGGTGGCGGCAACTTGATGCCTCCACCAAGGATGCCCAAGGGAAGGCGGAGGCCATCCGTGTGGAGGGATAGAGGGAGGCCACCGAGACGAATGCCGCTGATAACCCACAAGTATAGGGGATCAATTGTAGCCTTTCTCGATAAGTAAGAGCGTCGAACCCAACGAGGAGCTAAACGTAGAACAAATATTCCCTCAAGTTCTGTCGACCACCGATACGACTCTACGCACGCTTAACGTCCGCTTTACGTAGAACAAGTATGAACCTAGAAGTACTTTGTAGGAGCGATAGGATAGGTTTGCAAGAAAATAAAGAACATGTAAATAAAAACTATGGGTTGCTAAGATAAATAAAAAACTAAGCTGATCTTAGTAGAGATATTTTTGTCACAAGAAGGTTTATTTGTCCCTAGGCAATCGATAACTAGACCGGTAATCATTATTGCAATTTTATATGAGGGAGATGCATAAGGTAACATACTTCCTCTACTTGGACCATATGCACTTATGATTGGAACTCTAGCAAGCATCCACACCTACGAAAGATCATTAAGGTAAAACCCAACCATAACATTATAAGGTATCAAGTCCTCTTTACTCCCATATGCAACAACCCACCTACTGGGGTTGATGGTTCTGCCACTCAAGCAACCCACCATAGGCAAATCATGAACACATTGCAACATCCTACAACGGGGATCCCTCACGCTTGCTCAACATGGAGAGCACCATAGGACAACACCAATAATAAAACATGCAACTCAAACCAATCATGATCATCAATCAACCCATAAGACAAAACGGATCTACTCAAACATCATAAGATAGCCATACATCATTGGGAAATAATATACAGCGTTGAGCACCATGTTTAAGTAGAGATTACAGCAAGGAGAAGGGGTGTTACACCTCTTCATAGAGGGGGAGAGAGTTGGTGATGACGGCGGCGAAGTTGTTGGTGTAGATCGCCGTCAGGATGATGGCCCCAGCGGCGTTCCGGTGCCACCGGGAGAGAGGGGGAGAGAGCCCCCCTCCTTCTTATTCTTACTTGTCCTCCCCCTAGATGGGAGGAAGGTTTCCCCTCTGGTCCACGGCCACCATGGCGGTGGAGGGGCGAGAGCCCCTCCGAGATTGGATCTCTCTCTCTGTTTCTTTCTGTTTCTAGCTTCTTCTGCGTTCCCTGATTATGGCCTTTAACCGTTTCTTAAATTCCCGAAGATTCGTAACCCCAATTGGGCTGAAATTTTAACACCATTTTTATCCGGATAATAGCTTTCTTGCAGTGTAAGAAGGGCACCAACCGCCTTACGGTGTGGCCACAAGGCAGCCTGGCGCGCCCTACCCCCAGGCCGCGCCCCTTTGGCTTGAAGGCCCCTCGGGCACCGCCTTGTATTGATTCCACCTACCAAAATTCACATATATTCCAAAAATCCTCTCCGTAAGTTTTTCTCACGTTTGGACTCCGTTTGATACGGATTTTCTGCAAAATAAAAAACATGCAACAAATAGGAACTGACACTGGGCACTGGATCAATATGTTAGTCCCAAAAATAGTACAAAAAGTTGCCAAAAGATTTTGAAAGTTGTAGAATATTGGCATGAAACAATCAAAAATTATAGATACGACAGAGATGTATCAGCCGCTCGTGCAAGTTCTCTTCCCGAGAAGGAGGCATTCGCCAAGTGCTGCGAAGAAGTGGAGGCCCACTTGAAGGCACTTCACGAGAAGATTGTGGAGACACAACAACTCCAACTATGGGGGGAGGACATCAGGGCTAGCGAGGCGAAGCTTGTAGACCACGACTCCGAGCTCACAAAAGTGGCGGCCGAACAGGATATGAAGCACAGGCGCCTGAAGGTGCTACATCACGAGGTGCCTGTGGCCCAGGATGCCCATGCTAAGCGAGTGTCCCATGCCGATGCGAAGCTGGCTACCCGTGAGGAGGAGATTCGGGCTGCTGCTTATGCGTAGGCGGCAACGGACCATGTCGCGCTCTCCTTTGTGGAACTAGGGGCTCGACTAGCCTAGAGCTCTATATGTAGGCTGGAGCTTGAGTCTCTCCTCATCCCTCAGGGAGCCAGATACACTGAGCTTTCCTCCGAGATCATGAAGGAGCTGGAGGGCGCTGATAATAAGGTTGTTCGCGACCTCTTCTTCGTGGCCGCGACCCGCTTCTTCATCTGTCCCCTCCTCTGAAATCCCCGCTTGAAGTTCGAGGAGGTGATGGGCCCCGTGCCTGAGGAATCTCGCGGCGACTTGGAAGCAGTTGTGGAGAGCTACGTGAACACGATGTTGGGAAAGTCCTTCTGCAACGATGGCAAGGAGCCCAGAAAGGCCCCCCTGCTATCATCCTGAAATATATTGCTTTTTCCTCGAGGAGGCATCAGATGACAATTTTATCGCATGGAACCGTTTGAACTTTGTAATAATCGTTTGTGATCCGTAATTTTATTTCCCATGCTCGGTTTCTCGCTTGCTTTCCTTTATGCTCTGCATCAGCACGGACCAGCCCCGCGTATACCTCAGCCGTTGCTGGGATGCGAGCTCGCGAATCCTGAGCGGAACAAGGAGGTGAGGGGCTACGGGACTAGTGAAGGCTCATGAGGCGCGGTGCTCAAGAACCCCCTTTTAACGTGCAATCGGCTTGCTTGAGGGCCTTTGCTTTCACTGTTGGGAGACTTTGCGCTCTGTGTCAAGAGGGCCCAGCCCTGCGCGTACCTCAGGCACCACTGGAACGCCAGGGGGTGAGGAGCTACAGGACTAGTGAAGGTTCCTGAGACGCGATGATCAAGAACCCCCCTTGACGCAAGCAGCTTAGTGGAAGGCCCTCACACTCTATGTTGAGAGCCTTTGTACTCTGCATCGACATGGCCCAGCCCTGCACGTACCTTAGCTGCTGCTAGAACGCCAAGGGGTGAGTGGCTACATGACTAATGAAGGTTCCTGAGACGTGATGCTCAAGAACCCCCCCTGAAGAACAAGCAGCTCGCTCGAGGGCCCTCACATTCCGTGTTGACAACCTTTGTACTCTGTGTCGGTAGGGCCAGCCCTGCACGCACCTCCGCCGCCACTAGAATGCCAGGGGGTGAGGGGTGACATGACTAGTGAAGGTTCTTGAGACGCGATGCTAAAGAACCCACCCCCTTGACACACAAGTAGCTCTCACACCGACGAATTGGTCGGAGCGCCGTGCGCCTGCCTGCTTACATTTGGGTGTCGCGCGAGGAGACTCGAAACCAAGGACCCTAGGAGGTGACGTGCACGGGGCTAAACCCACGAGATAAAGCTCGATTTCCTAGATTTTTTCAGCGCTGCATGGACTAACCCAAGCACACGCACTGTGTCCAACCACCAATTGTGCGTGGTACAAGGGGAAGAGCTCTGATGATCCTCCACAACACGATGCATGGGGCTTCCACATGGGCGTGGGCATAGTCGCGGTTCGACAGTAATTCCACAAGTGCGGAGCATGGGGACCTCCACTTAGGTGTGGTTCTGAGGCCACGATGTGACCCATTATGGGTTCCTCTTGGGAGGCTCCGGGGCGTGTACACCCCTAAACTCATTATTACGTGATAGTGTCACGGGCGGCGATTGCGGAAGTGTGGGACACCCCATGCACAAGGCTTAGCAGCTCCTAGTCTCAGTTTTCAGGCGGGTTGCGCCTTATCTTTTGCACATCAGTGCGCTTACGGATCCTGTCACATGGGGGCCCCACTCACCGGGTGATCTTCGTGAGGCCACTTCACGAAGGGGTTTGGCACCGAGGACTCTAGGAGGTGATGTGTACGGGGGTAAGCCCTTCAGACAACGCCGAGTAACTCGGGATTAGCGATGCTGCCAGGACGAACCCGAGGACAAGTGTCGTGCTAGGTTTCTTCATGGAATGATTAGGGGAAAACCACCCGCTCCATGGCGTCCAAGGCGACGAAGTGCTAAAGCAGAAGTGATTCATATTAAACCGCACCCCCACTTGTCTATTCGCGCTAACCCCATGAGGGGCCAGAAATCAAGGACCTCAGGAGGTGACGTGCGTGGGACACAAGCCTGCGAGAAAGAGCTCGATCACTTGGATTTAACAATGCTACAGGGAGAAACCCGAGGACACACGCCGTTTCTAGCACCTACATGGGCTATCCGAGGGGCGGGTTGCGGGAGTCCGGCGACTTCGAACGGTTGCGACGCACCTACGAAGGGTCTAAGCAAACAACATAAGCTTTGAAGGGAATAAAAGGGTTTACTACCCAACCAAAAAGTAAGAATTCCGCGAGGGCGAGCCCTCGCGCCCGAGGTTAACGCAGACCGAAGGGTGCCCTCGATCTCAAACAAAATAGAAATTGCCCTCGCGATTGTGTTTTCATGGGAGCTCTAGGTTGCTTAACGAAGGACATCATGATGGTCAGCTCCTCAGGGGCTGGCTGCTTCACGGAGCTTTGGGGTCCCACGAGGTCCCGGCGCCACGTGAAGCACCATTGCAAGACGTTCCAACCTTTGGAAGGTAGCATCGGTATTCTCTAGGCCGAAGGCATGTGCACATGGTCAGCGGTGGTGCCTTTGCCTAGTCCCACGCGCGAAGGCCAGAAGGAGCTTCGAGAGCCAACCCCATTGAGGCCCGCGACATCAGCCCACATGCACACCTCACTCGTCCTTCGGTGAGCGATGATCCACGTGACGAGGCGCTCCAGGAGACGCTCGCCACGCATGGCGGGCGCCTCCTCCAGCTTTCCGATTTCCTGGGTGATGAACTCCTGTGCCCCCGGTGTTCGATGGTGCACCCCTTGCTCGCGAGGGCATGCATTGAGGCGCGCCTCCAGGTGGTGATTGCGTACATCTCTCAATATACTGGTAGGTCAGATGCTTTCCAGGTGGAACCCCCTGAGCCTGACCCGAGGGAGGCATTGGGCGCGCCTTCCTATGCCGGAAGGGGGCTCGCAGTCGAATCGCGCACGGGGCTCGAGCCTGGCGTCAATCGCCGTACCCTTCGCATTGGCGGAGCCAAAGGCGGGCAACGACTGCTTCTTCCTCGCGGGTGCGATCTCATGAGGCACATCGTCCCTGGCATCGTTGGAGTTCTCCACCGCGGCGACCTTGTAGGCGCACTCGAGGGAGCAGACGACGTCCTTTTTGTCGCAGGTGATGGTGATGACGCTGCTGCAACCCGACATCTTGAGGACGTTATAACTGTGATGGGTCGCTGCAATGAACTTGGCCAATGCTGGGTAGGTCAAGCTGGAATTGTATGGGATGCCAATGTACGTCAGTCAAAGTCAATGAGCTTGGTATGATAGTTGTCATGTGTGCCGAAATACACCGGAAGGCGGATCTACCCAGCAAAGTGGTGGAGTCGTCAGTCACACTAGATAACGGCCTGGTCGGCATCAGCTCGTCATAAGGCACCTGGACCGTGTCGTAGGTTTTCACAAAGAGCTCGTTGAGGCCAGTGCCTCCATTGATGAGAGACTTTGTGACTGCGAACTTGCTCATGGTGGGAGTACACATGATGGGAAGTGTGCCCGTGGCGGCCGCAGACATGAGGCTGTTCCTCGTGTGAAAAGTGATGACATACTAGGACTACTTGAAGGGCTTCGCGGCCCCAGCCTCAGGACGGCGACGCCCATCTCGTGAGAGAGCTGTTTGAACCAACGGTTTGACGAGGGGGCATGAGATCCGCCAAGAAAGAAAGCCACCGCGCGAGGCTCTTGATAGGCTTCGGCCTTCTCATCGTGTTGGTTTTCATCGTTTCTCCTCCGGGGCACCTGCAGCGCAGGGAGCACCACGTTGTCCCAAGGGTGCGCTTCACGAGGCTGATCATGCCACCTGTTCTCGCATGGATGCTTGTACCAGCCCTGGCAAGGATTGCCGCTTCGTCCGCCGCCACAACCAGCACCATAGTGATTGTTCTCCAGATGCATGCCAACCCGCTCGTCTCGGAGGACCTAGAGTTCTTGGCAGTCTTCAGTATTGTGGGTGTATACATCATGGTAGATGCATAACGGGCGGCGATACTTTTTGGGCATGCCTCGCTCGTCGCCACGCTTCTCCTCGGGTTCAACCGCAAGCATAGCTGGTCATTTGCACTTGACCTCCTTGGCCTTGGCCTTAGCATCGACGGGCGCATTGTCAGGGTTATCGTGGGTGAATAGGCGGCCCTCCTCGGCGAGGTTGAACAACTCCACGGCCATGCTCAGGTTTTCGTTGATGGCGCGCTTTTCAACATCTTGAGGTCCTTAACGCCTTTGGTGAATGCCATGATGATAGGTTCGTCCATGGCACGCGGGATCTTGTTGTGCACATAGCTGAACCGCTGGATGTACATGCAGAGGATCTCCCCACATTGTTGCTTCATGCGGCGTAAGTCGTTGAGGGAGAGGGGACGGTCGTGCGTGTCCTTGAAGTTGGCGATGAATAACTCACAGAGTTCACTCCACAAAGAGACCGACTTCTTGGGTAGGTTCAGGAGCCAGGACCGTGCGTCATCCTTAAGGGACATTAAAAGCCAGTTCACCATGACCTTGTTATCGTCACCCACAACGTCGATGCTTAGTGTGTTGAGTTGGTGGAAATCTGCAGGGTCGAGCAACCATCATAGCGCGGGGGGCAGATCGGGCTTGAACTTGGCCAGCCAAACCACCCTGCATAGCTCGTGAGTGAAGGCCCGACAACCCATAGTGCTTGACGGGATTCCACGCGCGAGGACAGCTCGGTTCTGGCGCCCGACTACTACGACATCCCGGACGACCCGATCTTGGCGCCAACATTGCTGCTCAAGGACCGCACATGCACTGAGCGGAGCCTCGCGGTGGATGATCTAGCAGCTATCTTCTTCTACTTGGGCATGTGGGGGTGGTTCGTGAGGTGAGTTGCCTAGGCGCGCGTCGCGTTGGGACTCAGCCTAGTCGCCGTGTACAGGAGGAGACGACCACACTCCCTGAGCCACTTCTCCATCACGGGAACTGAGAGGGGTGAATCGAACGTGAGAGCGTTGAGGCCTCTCCGGCGGTGGTAACGAGCTCGATGATGCGGCACAGCCATGCATCGTAGCCGGCATCCGCCGGGCGGTAGGGAAGCAGCTCCCATGCCATGAGCAGCACTGCTTGCACTTTCACCCATTCAAGACGAGCATGTGAGGAGGAAGATGCGGCGATGCAACCCTCCCGCTGCACGGAGGGGTGCATAGCGGAAGCCTGTTGCTCGCAGGTGGCGGAGTCAGTGGCTGTGGCCTCGACCTAGGCAGAGTGACGACAGGCACCAGGGCCCACATGCATGGTCACGATGACCCAAGCTGCTCTGCGCTCATCATGCACATGGCGAGCGTTGGCCATGGGGTCAGTGAAGCTGGACCCAAAACTGGAGCTGATTAACGGTTGTTCACCTCTATCTAGCATGCCAAATGTCGGAATCGGGGCTCCGCAGACCCATAAAGGTTCGAACACTAGGGCACGCTCTCTCTCGTACCATGTTCTTCCTCGCAACCTCATGATGATTCTCCGTTGGCTAGAGCTTAGGAAGATCAACAAGAACACCCGCACAGTTTACCCAGGTTCAGGCTACCTTGCGGTGTAAAATCATACTCTTGCTTGTCTGGATTGCTTGAGGTGGAAGACGAGTACAAAGGGAATGTGGGTTCTTGCCCTAATGGAGTTGGTGGATCCCCTTTGCTACTAAAGAAGGACCTCCCTCTTATACCGGCCCCGGATCTCCTACCCCCAAAAACAATCGACAAGAAGGGTTGCCACAACGGCCATTTTGAAAGGGGACAGGACTAGAGCCCACCCTAACAAAGGTGGTCTATGCCTGCCAAAGCTCTTCACCATGATGCACTGGTGAGTTTGGGGGTGACCACCGTCCTGCCGAGCCCCTAGCCTTGGTCCTCTCGCACCAAGTAGGAAACCTTTAGGGGTTGCTTTGGGAACCCGCCAGTTGGCTCTGCTCCCTTAACACCAAAGGGCAGAGCCTCACGTGAGTAGGTAGGACCGTGCAACGTCATCCTTCGTGGCTCACTTTACCCACGGGAGGAGGTAGGAACGTGCAACGCGTGTGGTCCGTCCATGGTTACTCCACTCCATGTGGTCCCCAGGGGGAGACATCAGGAGGTGTCTTCACGAAGCGGACCTCGGGGGGACTGGCCTCGAGGGTAGCTCTCCTAGTCCCTAGCAACCTTCAATGATCTGTGCCTCGCGAGGAGGGGGCCTGGCGAGGGTCGTATTACACGGCCTTGGCGGGAAGCACCCCGGGTGCACAACACGCACCGTGTCCTGGGCTGCAGGCAGGCGGGCCTGGGTACCCCCAGTCCAAGGACCCCAACATCCTTTCTAGCCAAACTACCAGTTATCACCATTCTTATTTTCCATCATCTTTTCTGACTTCCCAGAGCTACCATCACAGTGGCGAGAGGTAGATGCCGCGGTCGAGCCCGGATCATTGGTCTCCACGCAGACAGCGTCTGGCCTAGTATCTCCGCCAATAGTTGTCGTCCCACCTCCAAGCAGATGCACCTCAATTTCACTCTGTTTTGTCTCCGTCTGTACAGAACGATGTCCACAAACTTGTCCATACTTGACAATCGGAATACTCTTTCAGCTTGCTATTGATATTCGGGAAGGTCTCCGGTTTGGAGGAATCGGATTATCTATTGCGCCCATGCCGGAGCTAGTGTCTCGACAACAAGGACTATAGGCGTTTCTTCTGCCGCGGGAGCACCTTCTTCAACAATAAAAGACATTGGGCCCGATGGAGCCTGCTGCTCACCGGCAGGTGTTGTGTCGTCTCCGTCAACCTTCTTGGTGGCCACTGATGGCTCTGCCGGGAATAGTCACCGGAGTTGACCATCCTTTTTCTTGGATCGTCAATCTAATGTTGCAACTGATGGATGAGTGAGTCGGAATACAAAAGTTCATGGCTCCACATGTGACTTCTATTCTATGCCATTCATAATTTCTTGATATAAGGTAAAAGGTATAACACTAACACCAGCACCAGTGTCACACAAGCCATCATAACAATGACCTCTAGTATTAACAGAAACAACAGGCATGCCAGCAACTCGTTTATTTATACCTAATTCATCCCGCTTGTTTCTAACATGTTTTCATACTAGCTTCAACACAACAGTAAATAATATGTCCATCAATATTATCAACTAGGATATCTTTAACCATAGAAATATTAGGTTCTACATTTATTTGTTCATAGAGTTTATGTGTTATAATATTGCATTTATTAACCATAGTTGTAGCTTTAGCATGTTACTTAATTCTAACAGGAAAAGGTGGTTTCTCAATGTGAGCAGCACGAACAACGCGATCAACATGGCTAACAATTATTTCCTCCTTAACCTTAATGGGTTCCTCTGATACTTCTTAAATAGGTGGATGAAATTGAAACCAATTCTCCTTAGGGAGATCAACATGGGTAGCGAATGATTCATAGAAAGAAGCAACTATCTCATAGTCAAGCACATATCTATTGCTAAACTTATAAAAAGTATTAGTTTCTATAAAATATTTAGCATAGTCAAATTCAAGATTTATACCTGACTCTTTACCTTTATCTATTTTCCAATCTTTACAGTTGCATTAATTCTTTCTAGAAGATCCCATATGAATTCAATAGTTCTCTTCACGTAGGAACCAGTGGAAGAAGAATCGAGTATCAATTGGTCATCATGAGAAAGTCAAGCATTAAAGTTTTGTATAATCATCTCTTGATAGCTCATGGTCAGGGAAAGTCTGCATCATAGATTTAAGCCCCTCCCAAGCTTGAGCGATGCTTTCTCCTTCACGACCGAAAAATATGTAATTCCGATCACGATGAACTAGATGCTTAGGATAAAACATCTGATGAAATTCTAGCTTCAAGCGATTCCAGTCCCATGATCCAATATCATATATCAAATCAATAGTTTTACGTCCAAAGATAAATGGAAAACCTTCTTTCTGACTTTGTTCTCAGATAATCCCACAAGCTTAAATAATCCACAAATCTCATCTACATATATCTAGTGGGAATCATGATGAATTATATGTTCTCCTGCATAAGGATTAGCTAGCAGTATCTCTAACATACTCGAAGGAATCTCATAATAAATATTTTTAGAAATTTTAGTAGGTTGGGGAGCGCCTTTTGCCACAACCACTCGAGGAGAATATAACCCGAATAAACCACTTAAAGGATGATTATCCTTCCTAGCAAGCTATAGTAAATTTGATTACGTACCAAAAATGTTTCTTTCCAAATTCCACTTACCAAAGGCACTTCACTCCTCGATAACAGTGCCGGAATAGAGTCTTGATGAACCACAAGTATACAGTGTTAATCATAGTCCTTGTGATAGGTAAGAGTGTCAAACCCAACGAGCAGAAGGAAATGATGAGCAGTTTTCAACAAGATATTGTCTGCAAGTGCTCTGAGTAACAATGATAGATAGTGTTTAGAAAGATAATCCATAACAAGTAACAAGTAACAATAGTAGAAAGTGTGCAGAAAGATATCCCAATCCTTTTTGTAGCAAAGGACAGGCCAAAAAATACTATCATATATAAAGCAAGCGCTCTCAAGGACACACGGAAATTTTCGTCTACTCATGTTCATCATGTTTAGGTGATCCACGTTCGTTACTTTGATAATTTGGTATATGGTTGGATCGGTGATTATTTCTTATTCTTACTTGAATAATCGACCCACTTATGATTACCCTCTCTCATACGAGTTACTAAAAAATAAGAAGTTGGATAAATCTAAACATAGCATGAGACGTTTGGACCCAAATGGGCCCCTTATGAAATAATGCATAAACTAGGGTTTATGCTTCTGTCACTCTATCAACCCATCATCTACTAATTAATCCATAATGCCTTCCCTTAGGCCCATTAGAGGGTGAAGTGTCATGTAGTCGACGCTCACACGACACCACTAAATGATACAACAAGATACATACCATCAAAATATCGAACAAATACCAACGTCACATGATTACTTATCACAAGACTTCTCTCATGTCCTTAGGAACAAAAGTAACTAGTCACACATAATCAACATGTGCAAGGTCAAAGGTTTAATAATGATAATTAAGGATCTGAACATAATATCTTCCACCAATTATACCAACAAGCGTCAACTACGAGACGTAACCAACACTATTACTAACCCACAAGTACCAATCTGAGGTTTTGAGACAAAGATTGAATACAAGAGATGAACTATGGTTTGATATGAGATGGTACTAGTGATGATGTTGATGAATATTGCTCCTCCCATGAAGGAGAGAGCGTTACAAACGATGATGACTTCGATTTCCCCCTCCGGGAGAGAAGTTTCCCCAACAAAATCACTCTGCCAGAGAGCAAGAGCCTCTGCCAAGGTTTCCACCTCGAGACGGTGGCACTTCATCCTGAAAGTATCTTCTTATTTTTTTCTAGGTCAAAACATACCTTATAGCATAAGACGGAGACAGGGCACCTGTGAGGGGGCCACAAGGTAACATGTTGCACCCATGGGGTTGTGCGCGCCCTGTTGGCTTGTGTCCAGTAGGTGGCCCCTCTCTAGTATATTTTTGGCCCATAAATTCTCATATGATCCACAAACATTCTCCACGAAGTTTCATGTCATTTGGAGTCTAGTGTATTTTCATCCTTTTACTTGGTTTTCAGGTCCAGAAATCCAGTTCGTGACAATTTCTCTCTCTGTGATGTACCTTGTAAATTCAGAGAGAAAAGGCATAAGAATTGTATCGTAAAGTGGAATAATGGACAAGAACTAGAAATATTGATTGGAAATCATGATACAAAATGGACATATCAATGTGCATCCCTCCTAGATTATGCCGTAGATCCGAATCTTACCAAGACACCAAGTCCCACAAAGTGACCCTCTGCAGTGGTATATCTTGTGCCGTGGAACGGTTCCTTTTCCCACTACCATTATTGGCATGGTTTCCTGGTGGAATATGATTGACCTTCTCCAATCCCACTACCAACTCCTTACTAGTGAGCATTTTTGGTGCATCACGATTTTCATGAGCTGCATTGAACACATGTTTTCGGTATTTTCTAGTGCATAAATGGTCCTTGTCAAGGAAATGGTAGTGTCCAAAGTAATAGACCTTGCTATGTATTGGGTATGACAACGGGTTCTTTTCATATCAAACACATGCATTATAACCATATGTCGCTTGCCCTGACATAGTGCCCAAAGGCGGATAATCATGGATGCACCAAATTATAACAGCAGCATATTGAAATCAACTGGTGGGTGTTAAGTTGGTCTCAATTGAGAACACCCCTAACAGCTTTTGTAGTTTCTCCAAAGAGGCTCCATGAGCAAGCAAAGAAGATGTCGAAGGGGTCTTCTATGAGCACCTGTGCTTCAACAGGCCAACTCCAGGCAGATTGGACCCCGTTAGGGGTCACACAGTGTTTGCTGCTAGAGGTGGAGGCCGAGGGGATGATTGCAGCAGGCAGCTGGAGTCTGTCGGAGGTGGACTAAATAGATCCAACACCCAAGGGGACGAGCGCGTCCTACTCGTCACCCACGTCAAGCAAGGTTTTTCCATGCCACCCACCCATTCATCTACAATTTGTTGAATTACTCCAGGGCGCAACTGCATCATCTTCCTCCCAATGCGGTTATGTACTTGTCTGCTTTCGTCTCCCTTTGTGAAAACTCCCTTGGCTGCCATCTGCACTAGGTTCATTTAGGCACTTATTCACCTGCCGATAATTGATCGTGAAGAAGGCATCGCCATACTGGTCCAAGACAAACGTGAACCCACAGTGTGGAGGGATAGTTATTCAGCTTAGGGTGTGTAGCTTCCCCATGATGAACTTTCTAGACTCCGTGAAGGTGTAGGAAGAGAGTTGGTTTTACTACAAGGACGTCACAAGTGTTGGCTTCCAGTCGAGTCTCCCACCTTAATCGGTAGGATGTCCGTAGTCCCTGCTAGTGTCCAAGGACGAGATGGTAGATCTAGGGATCCTGCTGGTTGCTTTAGTGAGCATTGTAAGAGCGGGGATCAACGGGGTGGTCGATTTAGAGCTCCACATAAATAGAATGATCCAATCGCTATAGTCGAGGGTACACCTCATCTGGTTGTATGACGACCGGAGTGATCCTACCCGAGTGCACCCAGGGGAGCTGACATAGAAGGACGTGAAGCATAGGACCGTGGCTATCACCTATGCTTATTAGAACCCTCAAGGGACGATGAAACCGCCTCCCTATGATAAGAACCACCCACCAGTTAAGGTAAATATTAATCTTGATGAGCCAGGTCATTCTACCGAATGCCTTTACTATTTCTAACACTCTCATTTGTTTCCCAATAGAGCTTTTTGGAGATGATCTCCAAGGTGTTGAATGTTTATCGTGCCCCAGAATAAGTGAGTGGTGACGAGGATAGTGATGAACAGAGTGATGAAGATAGCTATAAAGAGGACACCAAAGACGGAGATGACGTGGAGTCTTCCTCGTCGGAGAATGTCCCCTCCGAGAACCATGATAACCCACAAGTGTAGGGGATCATTTATAGCCTTTTTCTTTAAAGTTCAATCGACCACCGATACAACTCTACGTACGCTAGCACTTGTTTACCTAGAACAAGTACAGAACTATTTTATGGGAAGGAAACTAGAAGTACTTAGTAGGAGTAATAGATAGTTTTGCAAGATAACAAAGAACATGGCAATAGAAGTTAGTTGTTGATTTAATTAAACAACAATAAAATAAATTGTTTAATAGAAAGCTTTTTTGTGTAGTGCAAGAGAAAGATTCTCCATAGGAAATTGAATTTAACATGATAGATACTTATGCTCCCTTGGTGATTTTGATAATTTATGACAACATACATTGTTTCTTGGGCTAACACTTTTACCTTGTATATTTCAGCTATATGTCCATAGAGACGCATTGGCTAAGTATGGTAAGGAGAAGCCCCTTGATGCAAGGAAAGGAATAGAATTGTCCAAGCTTCAAGAAAGAGGACTCTACATTTTATATTTGTGGGAAATAACGTTCGAGTCCATAGGAAAGCCAATACTATTAAAAGGGGGTGAGGTATCTATGATGAATTGGTTTCTCAAGTGCTTAGAGATAGCCCCCAAAAATATTTGGTCATTCCCCCACAAAATTCTCTGTCCAAAGCCTAAACATCAAAATCGGTGCCACCAAGAATTTCCGAGAGGCCCTCCCGATTTTTCCAAAGATAGATCCTATGCCTAACCCTAGATCGGTACCACCAACTTTCACTTCGGTGCCATCAAAAAATAGTGACCAACTTTCTGGTCTGTCAATTTCAATAATTAGAATTTCTGAGTTGTGAAATCAGCGAGATTTGGAAACTGCCCTAGGTCACCATATCGGTACAACTGAGATTTGTCATCGTTTTTTCACGACAGATGCCATGGATGGCTTATCTCGAGTGGTTGGGGCCAATGTGCGTCGTGGGGTCCGGGAACGAGATCGGAAACAAGCAGTGGTGACACATGTTATACACAGGTTCGGGGACCTCCATGGGAGGTAACACCTCTAGTCCTGCCAGAGTTGTTGTATGGGGGTGAGAGCAACAATTGTGCTCCTTGAGATATTGGCTAGAGGAGGAAAAAGGAGCTCGCTTGTTCTTTTTGCCTCTCTACATGAATGGGTGTGTGTGTGCACGCATGTGTGAGCAGTCGACCGACCCTGCTGCATGGGGGAGGGCCAGAATGCTTTATAGGATAGCACCCCGACTTATAATACACATGAATGGTGCAGGGAGGGGCCTGAATAGCTGCCTCTCTAGCCGGCTGGAGGGCCCCACTTCTGGTGCCATCTTGTCGTTGGTGGGGCCCGTCGGATACGGGGTTCCATCAAAATGGTGGCGTGTGAAGCATTTTTCGCGCCCGTCTATGGTTGTTGGTATGGCAGACTCACCAACCGCCAAGTGTGAGGGGTGGGAGGGAGTAGGCGATGATGAGCGCTGAGTAGACCCAGTGCCACCTCGCCTAGTCACACTCGACAGAGGTCGGTGGTACGGTCGGCTACACTATAGCCTTGCACGTACGGTGCCATCGAGTGGCTGGTCTTCCATCGCGTCCCGTTGGAGGGACGAGTCTTATCGTATTGGTTGATGGTTGGTAGGAGGGGGGCCCACCGGCTAGCGGGTCACCCGGAGCCGGAGGGGCGATGATCCACTTGCGAGTTGTGCAAGCCGGCCAGATCCAGCCTTTGAGTGGCCGAGCCGGCCCTTGTGTTCTTAAATCAAGCTTGAAGGGAGATGTGGCTACACCGAGGTTATCCCCTCGATAGTAGTCCATAAAGCCGGAGAGTCCCGCCGGCTCACAACAATGGGTCTCACCGGCTTGTCCCCGAGAGTCTTTGTCGGTGGAGCTTGGGAGCTAGGTCTTCCTACTGTGCATCTGTCCCGTGGAGTCGGGTAGTCAATGTTGAGTGGAACACCGCGACTCCTTGGAAGCGGGGAGCGAGGACGCCATGTGTCGGGTGCCGCAGGCCCATCCCAGTCAATCCATGTTGGCGATGGGACGGGGACCAAAACTGGGGCCCACCCAGCCACGTCCTCGGCCCGTGTGTGGTATTAGTTGTGGCCGAGGAGGCCGTCGATCGCTCTTCCCGAACGCATTAACGCGACCGCACAAAGTGGGGAGAGTGGAGATCATGCGCAACTGGTCCACTCCCCCACTCATGGCGCGGGGTTTAAATGGAGGGGAGGGGTATGGAGCAGGCACTCCGCCCTTACTGCCCCTGCCCCTGGCCTTCCTTACTATGCCCGAGAGAGAAAGTGAAGAGGCGAGCGGACGTTCGCCCGGAGCTCACGAGCGCTTCCCTTCACCCGCGACGCCAATGCCCGTGTTGGATAATTTTTCTGCGGCAACCGCGCCGCTGCCGTGCCGGAGCCCTCCTCGAGCCAACCGTTGGGCAGCACGGGTCATGGGACGTTAGAGACATCGACAAGAACCACAAGGACGTTAGAGACATCTACAAGGATGACATCGACAAGGACGACATGAGCCCTCCCCGGGACGGAGAAGAGGTGGTCTTCTATGAACACTTCGTTCGCGGATTTGGCCTGCCGGCGAGCACGTTCTTTCGGCGGTTCCTCACCAAGTTCGGGATGCAGCCCCACTCTTACACCCTCTTATTTTAAATTTGGGATTTTAAGATTTTACTTATTTTTAAAGATAGTTATTGGAATTTTTATAAAAACCTCTTTTGGAATCTTTTGGAAACTTTATCTTGAGAAAAACTCTTATGAGATTTCTTGACTTAATTTCTCATTTGGCAAGAGTTTCCATATAAATTCTTACTTGATAGATAATTCATTGTGAGAATTTCATCTCTTATTTTATTTAAAATCTATATTTGGGTTTATGCTCAATTTTCTCTATGAAATTTTCACTAAATTCTTCCCTCTCCCTATTTCAAAGATTTCATTCCAATAACCCTCCTGTGTCCTCAGGACATCTTTTAAAACAATCTCACAAAGCTTTGGAAGTGTTTCTTCATTTTATCTGTTGTAAAATGATTCTAGGAATTTTCTATAATAATTTTTGGACTCTAAAAATTTGCAAAGGAACCTATAGTTTCCTTTAAGTTCTGACCCCGAGTAAGCTATCCATGGTAGCCTATGTACCCTCAACCTAGTTCACCAAAACCTTTCTACTTTCCATTTCAAATTTTGTTTGACTAAAGTTATGACTGGATTTGATGTTTTTGTTAAAAACCCATCTTCTCCAACCCCAAAAATTCTGAAATAATTCAGGTATTCTCTAGAGCAAATCAGAAGCACCCCCCAAATATTTTCAACCCCAAACTTACTTCCCTCGTGCGAGTAGCATTTCATCCAACAGGTGGCATGCACAGTTCATGTCAATGTCAGAATTTAGTGTCAATCTCGCGAGTGCATGCATTGGCCGCTTGCTCCCTGTGCTCTCTTCTTATCCAGGGCGCCGCGCGGTCTTTTGGCCTGTTGTGGTCATTGGGGATGAGCTGGCCTACCGGCGCCGCCCACAACCGCGTAGTCAACGATGCCCGTTTCGGCTACTAGAGCCCGCCTCTGCAAATCGGCCTAGTCCAGCAACGCCCAAGCCACGAGGACCCCCGTGTGACCGTCCCCCACCCTATGCACGCTAGAGCATCGTCATCGTGGCCTCAACGACAAAGAGCGCACCATCTGCAGCCGCCGTGCCCGTGAGCGCCGTTTTGTAGAGCGGTAGCGTCACCCTGGATTAGAGCTGGATGAGTGGTAAAATGGGACCCCCTAGAGTAGCTATAGCTATCCCAGCAGGCGTAAACACCTGCAGATCCCTCTGGCTTGCCGGGACCGGTGCCGGAGTTAACCCCGTCATGGCGCCTCCTTGCTCGCCTATCAACAGAGGACCCCGAATCTCTCCCGCAATCCAGCACCACTCCACCTCACAGTAGAGCCATGCAGTGGCCGAGGAAGAAAATAATTTAAGGTGTGGCGAACACTAAAGCCTAAAAATGATTTGGTGCAATATCAAAATATATATCGTGTACACATTAATCATTTTACATGATTCCAAGCTGAATCATCAAATACAATGATAAAGCAAGTATATTCGACCTAAAACCATAAAGGTAATGAGGCTTTAATGCCATCGAGATTGCCAGGCCATTATCTGAAAAATTGCATCATAATTCATAAAAAGAAAAATGTATAAATGTATAACTCTCCACTTTGATTTCAAAAGTTGTTTCTCCTTTCTGACAGTCACTATTACTTTTTGTCTTCAGCGGTGCCACCAGCAATCAGCAACATGGACGTGCTGCTAAGTTCTGCCCTGTCCCTCCCGCATGTTGTAATGTACTGCATGCTGCGTGCGAATGACCTAGACCCATTGATTACTGTGATGTGTAAGATGTCCCTCCCGCCAAACGATTTCCATCTGCCGGCTGTTGCCGCTGGCTAGCCGCTAGGGTTCTCCTTGTGTCATGTGTGTGCACGCATATAGAACTAGCCGATGTATGCGTACATGTATGAATATATTTGAGTAAAATCAAGGTAGGGCCGGCGCCCTGCCTCGCCCTACTGGGAGCTTCGCCCCTGGAGCCTTGCCAAGCCCCTCAGAGGACCTCGAGAGTGTCTTCTTCCCTGCCTCCGGCCGCCCCGGTCTGCTTAGTGCTCCGGAAGAAATTGCTCTGGTGAGCGTGCCTCCGCATCCCTAGCTTGGCCAGTAGCCTCCTCGAGCACACTCACCTCTAGCCTCCGCTGCAATTCGATGGTTGCAGGTCTCTCCGGCGAGATCGTCATGCACCCGAAGCCGCTGTCCGCTGGTGTGGAAGTCGACATTGATGTGGCGCTCGTCGACGACCCCTTCCACCACCCACCATCGCGGAGGACCCCCTGTGAGTGCTCTTGTCCCCTCCTCCCTCTCTGGTTCGCAGCAGACCGTCGTCGGCAATGTCGCGAGCTCCGTGACGCCGACATTGAGAATCAAACGTGAAAGGGGTAGCTCACTCTCAGGATACTATCCTTTTTGAACCGTTTTTCGAAAGTACCTTTGTCGGAATACATTTTCCTTTCTAGCTTGTGTAATCTCTTTGAAACATTTTCTTCTTTTCCACTCTGCCCTGTGGGTAACTTTCTGTTTATCACAAATAGGTTTATGGTTTTATTTTCTTCATAACTTTTAAACTAAAAAGGATTTTGAATTGATTCTTTACGAATATGTTATTCTGTTGTCTAGTTTTTTGTGATATTTATTGGAAAATATTTTGAGACAACTTTCATACGCACTCGGTATTTGCGTTAGAATCCGGTATTTGTGTGACGTAGATATCGAAGGAGGAGATATTGCCATTAGCTCTGCCAAGCTAGACTCTGACTTTTCAACCCAGGCAAGGATGTTTGAACATTCGATGTGATGTTTGCTAACATGATTGCTTGATAAAATTGTTGCATATGAACTTTATAGCATGACATGGGGTATGATTTCCTCCATGGTTAAGTTAACACATGTGAAATGATGAGAGGTCCTTGGAAAGCCTAGTCACGTGGAACGTGATAGGTTGTGGCCTGGTCATGCCGGATTCATGACAGTATGTGAACAGTTTAACACCTCTAGAGTCGGCACAAAACGAGTCATGTCAGTGTGTCACCTTACTCTTCGTGCTACCATAGGTCTTCCTGAAAGGGTATACAGTTTAGTAGGTCATAATCCTTTTTCCATGTGCACACCAACTAGAGGGGACAGATGAGGTTCCATGGCCCTGGAATAATGCAAGTCATCCGATCAGGGGGCATGGGTGTTTTCGGCGTGGGGCCGAGAGGGGGGCACCCCTTAGTAGCACGCGGTATAAATTTGATCCCATGCTATTCGAGGAGGTTGGCCTCCCCATCTTGTAGTTTTTCCCTCAAAGCGTAGTCCTTGTGAGTACACGGGATTAGTCTTTGTGACTACCAAAACCCGTTGGCAGTGGGTAAAGAGCACACCCTCTACAGTGTCAAAACTATTTGACTAGCCGCGTCCATGGTCAAAGACGACTGGTTCACAAGTCAAGTGTCACTCTTCATGTTGGTCTCTGGAAAAAATATTACTTATGAAAACTCTTACTTGTGGTTATATGACTCTAACAATCACAATTAACCTGTTGAAAACTTGGTTATGTTGGGTATCCAGTAGGCTCATTGTACAACCCGGATATTCACTTGCTATCGTTTATTTTATTATGCCCTTTCCATGTTGTTGCGTAGACACCCGTTTGTGGTCAGTTATTTATTTTGCTATGCCCTTTTCATGGTGTCGCCTAGAGGCCCGACTATGTCCAATTATTTATTCTACTATGCCCTTTCTGTGGTGTCGCTTAGACGCCCGACTGTGGCATGTTAAATACTTCTTAAACCCTGTATGCGGTGTCGCCTAGACGGTCGACTGTGGCAGTTTATTTTTACTATTAACCTTTTGAGGCATCGCTTTAGACACCCAATTGGTCCACTTTAATTTTTTCGATATTTTAGGAGGACTACTCGCCGACTTATCTACCTATACTTTACTTCAACTTACTGCTAATTAATTAAGTTACTCATTTTGACAATTTAATTAACCTATGCTTATGCATTCTGCTTGCATTCATTTTATCTTATGTCCGAACTGTCTTGTAAGTACTTTCAAAGTACTTGATTTGGCCAGATATTTATGAAAGAGATCTCATGGATGAAGAGTACGATAGCGAGTTGGATGCCTAGATGAGTCGTAGTCAGTCTTGCGATCTTGAAGTCCGTCTTTGTATTATTCCACCACTTCCGCCACCATGAATAAATTGTCAAGCCTCACTCTAACGCTTGGCATGTAGTAGTATTTAAGTCATGTCACTTCACTCCGATGTTACACACCTACCTATATAAGCGAGTAGTAGTGCCACCCCATGACCATTGTGTTATATCCACCTTTATGCTATATAAGGACGTGTTTGTAATAAACTATTGAGTGGCCTGCGCTCAACCCTGTACAATATTAAGTACTACTAGTTTTTCTGTATCAAGTCTGGTCTACGAGTGTGGATTATTTTCTATGATGGGATGACATTCATGGCTGATTTACGATAATTATATTATTTCTGTATCAAGTCTGGTCTACGAGTTAGGCTCACTGTAGGAAACCACTAGGTGCGATCCCTAACCGGTTAATTAGTCTAAGTTAATTTGAGTATTCTACATACTATAGAAATTTTTCTGCTAGTCAACATACATTTATGTTATGACTATCTAGCATTTGTTTCTACTGTGTAGATGGCTGGCAGCAGTTGTCCGTCACAAGTATTTGCCAACGAGCTCGCGGGATTTTTGCGACTCCTCTCCATCATTGTCAGGATTGTGATTGGACCAACGACTCCTACCGAGTACTCATTCTATCGCCACAACATTATCAACACTCTGAGTATGCATCAGGCCAAGGTGCAGTTCAAGGGTGGACGCATCGAGACCCGCCATCTTCTCTTTGTCAGGAGAGCCATGCCTACGGAGCAGTAGGCTATGCAGATGGCTGCCAGGGAGGCTATGACACACCTCCAGGATATCCTTCCAGTGATGAAAACTCAACCTTATCACAACCTCCTGTGTCATGTCTCGTACAAGAGTCATTATGCTTTTGCTAGCACTAGATGAGAGAGTCATGAGGCCGTCGAGCTACTCATGCAGCACCTCATGGCCCTGGAGTCAACTTTTGATGGCTTAGTGGATCACTTAGTGACCACTCGTATGGATGCTACTCAGGCTTGTCCTCCTAACAGGACTGAGCATCTTCGTATCGTGCCACCTCGGTCATGCCCTTCATCCTGTGCTTCATGCACGCCGCCAGTCCAACGAGTAAGCTGCGAACTACCTTCCCTTGAGGTGTTCAATAAAGTTATTGCTCCTACCCTATTAGGACTACTCTTCCTTCCAGCCCCGTGGTTGCTTTGCGGCCTTGCGCCACTCTCCTAGAGCCCGTTCACGAGGAGGTTGAGTCTCCAGCACCTTATATGAGACTTACCCTTGGCAGGCCGATCAACATTCCGTCCACCTCCAGCTAGAAGTTGTGTAGCAGTGCATTAGGACACCTTGTGTGATATGTATGATATGGTTGCTTGCTTGTAGGCTTGAAGAGCAGTAGTCGTGTTGCATCATGTAGGATAAGGAGAACTACACTAGCTAAATAACATGTCACGAATGTGTATGTACATCATGAGTGATGTATTGTATAATCGTGCTTGTTGTAAGATATGTATCCGGGTCCTTCTCCGAACACGAGAATGTTTTTTTATGGAAAAATATTTGGGTATCTCAGTTTGGCTTGCAAAAATTTATTTCTCCAATTGCTTAAATTTTATTCATTTGGTTTTTGCAACAACCCCGTAGAGTTAAAATGCATCATCCCTGGAGTTGCTCCACGCCAAGTTCGCGAGAAGAAAATCATTTCGCTTAGACAGGTTAAAATTTTAATCAAGGCCAGTCAAGTCAGCAGGACCGTGACTCAATATTCTCGCAAGTATGTCATCTGTATGAACAAAGTCATCTACAACACCAGGAAATGATGATTCAACTTTTGAACATGGAAAATCACCATGGACCTCATCAACAACGTTCTAAGTCGGTTGAATTATAGAAAACTCGTCCACCGGTTTTCTCGCACACTGATAACCAATGGAAGCTGGCAATTGGCTGCGTGATATTGAGAGGAAATTCATTATTGCACAATGCTCGTACTATGAGAAGGTTTTGTACGCAACACATTATCTGACTGGAGTAACAACGTCTTGGTGGGAAAATTTCCTACGCGTACACCCAAACGAGAACAACATCACGTACGCTGCATTGTGACAGCCCGATGCCGACGTTCCAGAAGATTCCCCCTTATTCCGTTTTCGTCGCGTGGTTATTTTTAATTGTCGCATCATCATCGCATCATGCGCATCATCAACATTGCATCAACATCCTGTTGCCGCTAGTTTTCAAAACTTGCATCCGTTGTTAGTTGCCGGTTCTCGTCGTTGTCCGTTCTAAGCCTGACCGCACTCGCACGCGCCCGCAACATCGTCAAAACCTTGTTTTAAAAGTGTGTGTAAAACTTTCTCTCATTGGGTTGGAATTTGACGTGCGGTCTTATTTTAATATAGCTAGGCCGCCTGTCGAATTTCGTCGCCATCAGAGTCCGTCTGGAGCCCGAACGGTCGACCATAGCGGCACCGTATTCGGTCTATCGTCGGACGTTATCGGTGTTTTAAAAATCTCGTTGCCGGGCCGCCCGTTTTCCCTCTCGTCTCCGGATAACTACTCTACACGGCCATTTAGTCCGTCCCGCGTTCGGAATTATTCGTATCTGACCGCGCGGTTGAAACCGGGGCGGAATTCTCCTAAACCTAGCCCCACTTTGTCTATAAATAGGACCCCATGCATTTTTAGCAGTCTCTCTCCCTCTCCTCGAAATCCATGCTACCCCCCGTGAAACCCTAGCCGCCACCCCACTCTCTCTCCTCGCTTCCAGCCCGCCCGGGCCTGGATCGGGCCCTCTCGGGCCCATCTGGCCGGCCGCCGCCGCCTGCCCGAGCAGCAGAGTCCCGAGCTCCTCCAGCCGGCCGTGCCCCGCACCTCCAGCCGCCTGCCCGGGTCGCCGCCGCCGGCCTTCCCCTGCCCGTGCCCCGCGCCTCGCCCCGCCGCCTATAGCTCACCTGCTAGAGCCCATGCCCGTCGCCAGATCCCACCGCCGCCGATCTTCTCGTCCGGCCACCGCCTCGAGCCGCCACCACCGGGAACGGAACCCAGGTGGCGTGATCCATCCGCTGCAGCCGGTTCCTCGCCGGGACCCCTCGCCTGCTGCACTTCTTTGCCGGATTCCTTTCCCAGCCGCCGCCATGGCTCCTCACGGGAGGACGAGGGCGCCCCCGTGACCGTTCACCCGAGCGCAGTGCTCCCCGCTCCTGGGCCGCCACGCCTTGCCTGGGCCGGCCTCCCGCAGTGCCCCAGGCCTCGGCCTCCACAGCTCCAACCCGCGGCCCATCACCCAGCGGCCCAAGCACCCCACCAACCGGCCCAAGAGCCCCCCAAGGTGAGCCTATCCCCCGCCGTGGCGAGTTATACTAAATTGCGCTTCCTGCTTAGGCCCGTTAGGCAGATTCGACCCGATAGGGTTTTATTAGAATTTTTGGGATTAGATAATTTCAGGAATTAGCTAAATATTAAATCGCCCGTAGTTTATTAACCGTAAGTCGGATCACGACGTGTAGCTTATGTATCTTATGTAGTTTTGCGCGTATATTACAAATTTGTAACTTTCATAAATGTTTGAAGTAGTTTGACGTGCCTAATGCCTATTTTTGCGTGCTGTCCCAATAGGGAAGCGCCCCGCAATTGTTTTCACGCGTGTCCGGATTGCTCGAACCGCGTAGATAAAATGTTCATGTTTCAGGAACCCTTTTCCCATGTATTTTAGAGTAGTCGTTGGTATTTTTGCATGTAGGATTCCGTCGCTAGTTTATTTTACCGTGGTTAGGACTTATTCTTGCATATATGTGTGGCGATATTATTGTTTTGCAACCCCACATGTTATATATATTTTTGGGGTAGGTAAATCCATAGGATTTAACTGTGTATTTAGTTTTAGCTTTTGAGCAAGTTAGTTCACGCGATATTTTGCCATATTGCCCTCTTATCTATTTTGTGGGAGTTAATCCGTGCGTGATATGAGGTAGTTGTCAATTAGAGTTTTGCCCTTGGATGTTTAGTCTAGCCCCTGGTAATCTTGGTTGCAATAGAAATCCATGTTTAGGTGTGGTTTGCTTGTTCTTTACTTGCTAGGAAATAGTGTTGTTTCAGAGATGCTGAAATATTTCTAAGTGTGAATCTGTTAAATTTTGTTGCTGTCTTTGCATGAGTTTATCTGGTGATTTGTAGCTCTTTTGAAGTTGGTGCAATGGAGTTAGTTGTAGACTTTGGGTTTCTCTAGCATGCTGTGAATGTTCATGCCATTTGGAGTCCTGTAGCTTATGGTTCTGTTAATGTCAGTATGCCTTCAGATTGAAAACTGCAGTTTCATAAACTGTTATTTTCACTAAGTCTGAAACTGTGTGTGAGAAGCCATTTTGTGACTTCTATTCCTAGTGTTCCATGCTTCGATGCTAGTTGTTGTTATTTTATGTTGTAGTGCTTCTTGCCCTCTATCATCTCATGCCTTGGTTGAGTATATTGTATTTGTGTAGCTCCTAGTTGTGGGGTGTAGGAAATGCTATGTGGCTGATTTTGGCAGATTGTAGCGATTTCTTGTTTAGCTCGTAGTTGTTGAATCGTAGCTCCGTTTTGATCGTGTACTATATGACACTTGCTTAGAATCTCGTTTAGTTTCATATTTTTTTGCTGGTTGTGTGCTTTGAGATGCTTGTGACTGTCGTTGCACACATATTGCATTCATGCCATCATATCTTGCGGCGTCCGTATCTTTTGATCCGTAGCTCCGTTGGAGATGTTCTCTATGTGTAAATTGCTTGTAACGATGCGTAGAATCATGTGAACCTATTTGTTTTTCTGTTTAACAACTAATTAAACGTGTTAGTTAAGATCTGGACAGAATTGTGAATTAACATGTGAGGTCGTTTCAGAGGTGCTATATGTCATTTCCGACCTCATTTAAAATGCCTAGATATGTATTTTAATTATGCTTCACTTCTTGCCATGTATAACCACACTTAACATTGCCGTGTACCTAATCGGGATAGAACTAAATAACTCGTATGTGGAGGTTCGTCAATATGCAACTCGTTGCATATTGAACTTCACTTAATGTGTAGTATTTGGTTGTTGTGAATTGACATGGTGTGACTTGCATGTGTTCATCTGTTCATGCATCATATGTGGATTGCATCTTGTCGTGCATATGCTGTGGTGAATATCGTGTGTTGATTCTTGTTTCCGGTTACCTTCGTCTCGATAGAGTTCCGCAAGCGTGTCGGATTGTGAGGACCCGTTCGATTACTTCGGTTCGTTTGCTTCACAGAGTTAATCTTCTTCCAAGCGGCATCTCAGGCAAGATGACCATTTCCCCAGATACCATTACTATCATTGCCATGCTAGTTTTATCGTTTCTATCGATTATGTCCCGTTGCCTACCACATGTTAAATATCAGCCTCTCAACAATGCCATGAACCCTTCAACCAGTTCACAACCTAGCAAACCACTGATTGGCTATGTTACCACTTGCTTAACCATGATTAGCGTTGCTAGATGCAGGTGCAGTTGATTCCATGTGATAACATGGGTTCCTTGTTATATCACCCTATTAAATGCTATTTAATTTAATGCACCTATATACTTGGTAAAAGGTGGAAGGCTCGGCCTTTCTAGCCTGGTGTTTTGTTCCACCTTTGCCCCCTTAGTTTCGGCTACCGGTGATATGTTCCATAATTGAGAGCTCATAACACGATCGGGGTTGTTATGGGGACCCCCTTCATAATTTGTTTTAGATTAAAGCTGGTCCGGCAAGGCCCAACATTGGTACTACATTTTCCTAACATAATAATTTGGTTAATACTAAAAGCATAGGGCGTCATGAACCCGAGGAGTAATTCTACACAATACAGGGAGGGCCAGTGCTGATGGTGCAGGTCCAAAACTAGAGCCATTTGCGGGGCCAACGCGGGGCAACATGGGAGATTTCTATTAGGCCACCGTATGCTGTGCTCATCCGTCGTGTCCTGAGAACGAGATACACGGCTCCTATTGGGATCGACGACACGTCGGGTGGCCTTGCTGGATTAGGGTGTGTTTGGTTGGAGGGATAGGCTAGGGTGGTTGTGGGTATCCCCAACCAGGTGGCTGGGGATAGCCCTTCTTTTGTTTGGTTGGAAGGGTAGGGTTATCCCTTTTTTTGATTGGTTGGGAGGATGGGATCCTGCCGCATCGGCCTCCTCCCGCGCCGGCCGCCACCGGTGCCGGCCGCGCCGCCGCCTCCCCCCGCGCCGACAGCCTCCTCCCGCGCCGGCAGCCTCCCCCCTGCGCCGGCAGCCTCCCCCCTGCGCCGGCCGCCTCCCCCCGCGCCGGCCGCCTCCTCCCGCGCCGGCCGCGCCTCCCGCGCCGGCCGCCTCCTCCCGCTCCGGCCGCGCCTCCAGCGCCGGCCGCCTCCTCCCGCGTCGGTCGCGCCGGCCGCCCCAGAGTGGTTGCCACCGCCCGCCCGTTTTTGGCGGTTGGCCACATCCCTTTTTTTGGAGAATATTCCCAGCATCTGGTTGACTCTATCCCTCCTCGCCCCAGATCCAAATGCATGGCAACCACAGAAAAAAGTGGTTATCCCTGTCCCTGGGAGGATATCCCTCCAACCAAACACACCCTTAGTTTTACCTTTGACGAGATATCTTGTGCATCAGGATTCCGGTGATGCTTTGGGTAATCCCACAGTTGAGGTTTTCCACTAAGGAGTCCGACGAGATCGCGAGCTTCGTGATCGAGGATTTCTATGCGGCTTGTGGTATGGATTAGTTGGAGCACCCCTGCAGGGTTAAATCTTTCGGAAAGCCGTGCCTGCGGTTATGTGGAAACGTGGAAACTTTGTTTAACACTACTTGTAGATAACTTGAAGTTAACTTAATTAAAACTTGCCAACCGAGTGCGTAACCGGGACTGTCTGTTTCGTGAGTTCATACTCCGATCGAGGACACGATGGGGTTATGTCTAACGTAGGTAGGTGTTCAGGATCATTCATTTGATCATCAGTAGTCACGTCCGCTATGCATAGATCTTCCCCCTCTTATTTCTTGTACTCGTAAGTTTAGCCGCCAAATAAATGCTTAGCCGCTGCTGCAACCTCACCACTTAACCATGCCTGACCTATTAAGCTTTGCTAGTCTTGATACCTTTGGAAATGAGATTGCTGAGTCCCCTGTGGCTCACAGATTACTACAACACCAGTTGCAGGTACAGGTAAAGGTTACTTGACGTGAGCGCGTTGATTGTTCATTTGGAGTTGCTGCTTCTTCTTCTTCTTCATCGATCTATGATGGGTTCCAGGCCGGCAGCCTGGGATAGCAAGGATGGACGTCGTTCTTTTTTTCTCGTTTGTTTTCGTCCGTAGCCGGACCCTGCTCTTATTCATGATGTTTATGTATTGTACTGATGTGACTCTGATGTAGCTTGTGGCGAGTGTAAGCCAATTCTATATATCTCTTCTTTTCAGTACATGTACTTGTAACGATATCCATTCTTGCAAAACGACGAGATGCGCTTCTATCCCCGATGAGGCCCTCGTGCCAAATTGAGGATAAGATCGCATCTTGGGCGTGACAAGTTGGTATCAGAGCAGTACCGACCTAGGAGCCCCCTTGATTGATCGAACTTGGCCGAGTTTAGTCTAGTGAAAAAATTGCTTTGAGTCTAGTTATATATCAGAGAGTAGGATTCTTTTTTTCTCCTCTTCTATGCTCTGGTGAGGAATCTTGACGTAATATTTTAATTCTACTCCTCTTCTCACTCAAATTTTTTTAGGATCACGCGGATATTTTTGGAATCTATATGATGTCGATGTGACGGAGTTCTGTCTTGGTGCCTTCTGTCTGACTTGATTTCTTCCGGGGAGTTGAGCTCCAGGGGATTCTCGAGCACATCGTTATCATTCAGATTTCTTAGTATCTCAGAACGAAGGATGTTCTTAATTGCTTCAATACTAGTAGTGGCGAGATAACCCCGATGTCCCCAGTACTGGTGCAGATTGTTAGGGAGTACTGCCATACTTTGTATCGTTGTGATCACGAGGGTCTGTAGTAGATGAAGGCCCGAGATTCTGGTTGTGTGTTGACGGATGTGATACATTGGACGGGTTAGTATAGGAGTTGTGTGATATATTACTCCTTGTATCCGTGTACCAGATTGCATGACCAGAAATTTCGGGAATTCTTAGGTTGGAATTCAAGTAGTTTCTTATAGGACAATCTTCCAACAAATGCATGATGTTGGGTTGGGGTTCGACATCTAGTGGATTCATTTGTTCACGGTCAACTTCCAGCGGTTCTCGTTGCATCTTAAAGAGTCCTTGTAGCTTGCTACGACTCGGGGACGCTTCGTATGTCGGGTGCACTGCCTTGCAGTTGATGGCTACTGTAAGGATCGAGCCCGCACGATCCTGTCCACGAAAATTTCGAACGGAAATCATTCTCATGATTTTGTTCTGGCTTGTTTCGTAAGCCTCACCCTTTTGTTTTGTTGGAATATGGTAATTTGAGTTACTTCGATGTCAAGTGGTGATTTCAGATTCTTTCCTATGTGGTGTTCTCATATTCATATGAGAGTGCTAATCCTTTTGCTTAATCAAAGTGTCTTCTCAATTCTTGTCAACCGGAGTTGTCATATCAATTTTATCCAACCGGTGTGCTTCTGTTCAGCGAATTCTATCCTCTCCAATTTTGCAGATCATTCTCTCAATTCTTACCAGAGTTTGTCTCATCTCTAACGGGTTGTCTTTGTTTTTCCTGCGCTCCCACCCTTTTCCTCAGTGATTCAATTTTCATCCAAGACTTTTCATTTCATTGTTGCTCCAGCTATCTTTTCTTCCGTGTCCTATCCGTTGATTCGTTGTGAAGATTCTCAGGAGCTTCATGTTCATCTATATTCATTCTTGTGGTCTTTTCCGATGAATTCAATTTAGTTGTTCATGTTCATTATGTCCTAGTCTTCCTTGCAATTCTTTCTATGTCGGAGATTCTTATCAACCTATCTTGTTATTCATTTCTCTCTAGTCTATCCGGAGTGTTGAAGTTATCTCAGAAGTTCTTGTTTTTGATTCTTTTAATTATTTCGTGGTGCTCAGCCTCATCTAGTTTTTCTTATACCGGTGCAATATCTCTCTTTCTAAGCAATCTTTCAACGGTGGTTTCTTTGAGTGGGCCCATAACCCACAGGTTTCCCAGGATCTTATCTGGCTCTTGTAATTTTTCCGGAGTTCTCTTATTCTTTTTCAATATGACGTAAGAATGATTTCATCAGTCATATTCCTTCTTCAAGATCTATTCTAATTATTTCTCATATTTGGCTCAACTTTCATTCTTCATTATTCCGGAGTGTCTTAGTATTCTTGGTGTTGTTTCTCATTATCATTCTCAGCTTGCAAATTCGAAGGGGTGTTTCTTTCAAATCTTGGTTCATTATCTTGGAGATTCGTCATTTCAACTTTGTGCCATAATCTTAATTGTTGTCAATTATGAGTATCCCTTTCTTGCTATCCGCTGTTTTTCCGAGTTGTTTTCATTCTCGATCCTCCGAAGGCCATCATTTTAGAAGATTCTTCGTTCTCAGCTTTCAGCTTTCATCCTCAATTCTTCTCAATTGTTGTCTCTTCATTCGTCTCTCAATTATTCCGGTGCCTTGTTCTAGTTTTCTCTCAGGTGGCTCATGATCTCTTCATTCTAATGTATTTCCATTCATTGATGGTTGCCTCACTCATTTCAATTCTCACCGGGGTTTCTTTCAACATTTCTTCTAGTTTGTGCTCATATACCTCTCCTCAACCATTTCTAGAAGAATAAGTGTTATGTTAAATCCGTTGCTTGTCATCAATTTAATTTGATGAAGGATGAGCATAACAGAATTCTTATTCTTGTTCTTCCTTCTTCCAAGAGATTTCAATTCTTCTTCCGGAGCGGCTCATCATATCAATTCTTTTCTCAAGTGCTTATCTTTCTTTTTCGAAGTTCCAAGTTTTCTCAAGTATCTCTCTGTGAAGCTTCATCGAAGTCTTTGCAAGGCATCAATCTTATTCTTTCATCCTTCATATCTTGCATCATCCTTTTGATACGGAGGCTCGTTATGGTGGTTCTTCAAGGATGTGTTTTTTCTCAAAGTGTTCCTCAAGATTCCTGTTGGAGTACCTCAGGTATTCTTTCTCTTGCATTTCCAGTGCGTTTGTTCTTCCTTATCCTTTGAGGTGGTATTATAGCATTCTTGTTAGTGTAGGTGCCCCGAAGAGTTTTCCTTTCAAGAATGAGATAATTAAATCCACCAGTTCTATGATCATGAAATATTTTCAACTCATGGTTTCTTCCTTGAGTTATCTTGGTTTAGGTTTCACCTAAAGCCTTCCTAAGGATTGTCGCGATTATGGTGCTTGGCATTAATCCAAGTTCTCCATGCACCCTGTTGGTGTTAGAAGTTTTGATATCTTTTCTTTAAACTATCCTTGTTTCTTTTAGTGGTTGGTTGTCACCTCATAAATTATGAGATGATGTTCACAAGTCCACTACAAGCTTGTCCTGTTCGTTGTTGTTTTCCCAACAACTACGTCAATTCTTCTTGTCCGGAGGCATTGTGATGTTGCTCTTTTGGGTCAATCATGTTTTTCTATCAAGATCATGGAGTTCCCTTGTTCTATTTAGTTGTTTGTTGTGAGTATTGTCTATTTCTCCCATCTTATCGATTTTTTTGTCCCCTTTTCCTACCGAAGTGCTGCCGAAATTTTCAGTGAATTCTTCCTTGTTTCTCATATCATTCTTAATCTCTTTGCAACTTTCAAGGATCGTTGGTTTCACTCGTTTGTAAAAGAAGTGACTAAGTTTTAGCTCTTCTTTCTCACCCTCTTCCCCGTTCATTCTTGGATCTCGGGTCGAGATCCTCTTGTAGTGTAGGAGAGTTGTGACTGCCCGATGCCGACATTCCAGAAGATTCCCCCCTTATTCCGCTTTCGTCGTGTGGTTATTTTTAATTGTCGCATCATCATCGAATAATGCACATCATCAGCATTGCATCGACATCCTGTTGCCGCCAGTTTTCGAAACTTGCATCCGTTGTTAGTTGCCGGTTCTCGTCGTTGTCCGTTCTGAGCCTGACCGCACTCGCACGCGCTCGCGGCATCGTCGAAACCTTGTTTTAAAAGTGTGTGTAAAACTTTCTCTGATTGGGTTGGAATTTGACGTGCGGTCTTATTTTAATATAACTAGGCCGCCTGTCGAATTTCGTCGCAATCAGAGTCTGTCTGGTACCCGAACGGTCGATCGTAGCTGCACCATATTCGGTGTATCGTCGGACGTTATCGGTGTTTTAAAAATCTCGTTGTCGGGCTGCCCGTTTTCCCTCTCATCTCCGTATAACTACTCTACACGGCCATTTAGTCCGTCCCGCGTTTGGAATTATTCGTATCCGACCGCGCGGTTGAAACCGGGGCGGAATTCTGCTAAACCTAGCCCCCTATGTCTATAAATAGGACCCCCATGCATTTTTAGCAGTCTCTCTCCCTCTCCTCAAATCCGTACAACCTGCCTGAAACCCTAGCCGCCACCCCACTCTCTCTCCTCGCTCCCGGCCCGCCCGGTCCCGAATTGGGCCCTCTCGGGCCCATCTGGCCGGCCGTCGCCGTCTGCCCGAGCAGCAGAGCCCCGAGCTCTTCCAGCCGGCCGTGCCCCGCGCCTCCAGCCGCCTGCCAGGGTCGCCGCCGCCGGCCTTCCCCTGCCCGTACCCCGCGCCTCGCCCCGCCGCTTGTAGCTTGCCAACCAGAGCCCATGCCCGCCGCCAGATCCCGCCGCTGCCGATCTTCTCGTCCAGCCGCCGCCTCGAGCCCCCCCACCGGGAACGGAACCCCGGTGGCCGGATCCATCCGCTGCAGCCGGTTCATCGCCGGGACCCCTCGCGTGCTGCACTCCTTCGCCAGAGTCCCTTCCCGGCCGCCGCCATGGCTCCTCACGGGAGGACGACGGCGCCCCCATGACCGCTCGCCCGAGCACAGCGCTCCCAACTCCTGGGCTGCCACGCCTCGCCTGGGCCGGCCTCCCGCAGCCCCCGAGGCCTCTGCCTCCACAGCTCCTCCCCGCGGCCCATCATCCAGCGACCCATCATCCAGCGGCCCAAGCACCCCACCAACCGGCCCAAGAGGCTCCCCAAGGTGAGCCTATCCCCCGCCGTGGCGAGTTATACTAAATTGCGCTGCCTGCTTAGGCCCGTTAGGCAGATTCGGCCCGATAGGGTTTTATTAGAATTTTTCGGATTAGATAATTTGAGGAATTAGCTAAATAATAAATCGCCCGTAGTTTATTAACCGTAAATCGGATCGCGACGTGTAGCATATGTATCTTGTTTAGTTTTGCGCGTAGATTACGAATTTGTAACTTGCATAAAGGTTTGAAGTAGTTTGACGTGCCTAATGCCTAGTTTTGCATGGTGTCCCAATAGGGAAGTGCCCCGCAATTATTTTCGCGCGTGTCTGGATTGCTCGAACCGCGTAGATAAAATGTTCATGTTTTAGGAACCCTTTTGCCATGTATTTTAGATTAGTCGTTGGTATTTTTTCATGTAGGATTCCGTCGCTAGTTTATTTTACCGTGGTTAGGACTTATTCTCGCATATACGTGTGGAGATATTATTGTTTTGCAACCCCACATGTTATATATGTTTTTGGGGTAGGAAAATCCATAGGATTTAACTGTGTATTTATTTTTAGCTTTTGAGCAAGTTAGTTTGCACGATATTTTGCCATGTTGCCCTCTTGTCTATTTTGTGGGAGTTAATCTGTGCGTGATATGAGGTAGTTGTCAATTAGATTTTTGCCCTTGGATGTTTAGTCTAGCCCCTCGTAATCTTGGTTGCAATAGAAATCCATGTTTAGGTGTGGTTTGCTTGTTCTTTACTTGCTAGGAAATAGTGTTGTTTTAGAGATGCTGAAATATTTCTAAGTCTGAATCTGTTAAATTTTCTTGCTGTCTTTGCATGAGTTTATGTGGTGATCTGTATCTCTTTTGAGGTTGGTGCAATGGAGTTAGTTGTAGACTTTGGATTTCTCTAGCATGCTGTGAATTTTCATGCCAGTTGTAGTCCTATAGCTTATGGTTTTGCTGCTGTCAATATGCCTTCAGATCGAAAACTGCAGTTTCATAAACTGTTATTTTCACTAAGTCTGAAACTGTGCGTGAGAAGCCATTTTGTGACTTCTTTTCCTAATGTTACATGCTTCCATGCTAGTTGTTGTTAGTTGTATGTTGTAGTGCTTCTTGCCCTCTATTGTCTCATGCCTTGGTTGAGTATATTGGATTTGTGTAGCTCGTAGTTGTTGGGTGTAGAAAATGCTATGTGGCTGATTTTGGCAGATTGTAGTGATTTCTTGTTTAGCTCGTAGTTGTTGAACCGTAGCTCCGTTTTGATCGTGTCCTATATGAAACTTGCTTAGAATCTCGTGTAGTTTCATATTTTCTTGTTGGTTGTGTGTTTTGAGATGCTTGTGACTGTCGTTGCACACATATTGCATTCATGCCATCATATCTTGCGGTGTCCGTATCTTTTGATCCGTAGCTCCGTTGGAGATGTTCTCTATGTGTAAATTGCTTGTAACAACGCATAGAATCACGTGAACCTATTTGTTTTGCTGTTTAACAACTAATTAAACATGTTAGTTCAGATCTGGACAGAATTGTGAATTAACATGTGAGGTCGTTTCGGAGGTGCTATATGTCATTTCCGACCTCATTTAAAATGCCTAGATAGGTAGTTTAATTACACTTCACCTCTTGCCATGTGTAACCACATTTAATATTGCCGTGTACCTAATCGAGATAGAACTAAATAACTCATATGTGGAGTTTTGTCAATATGCAACTCGTTGCATATTGAACTTCACTTAATGTGTAGTATTTGGTTGTTGTGAATTGACATGCCGTGACTTGCATGTGTTCAACTGTTCATGCATCATATGTGGATTGCATCTTGTCGTGCATATGCTGTGGTGAATATCGTGTGTTGATTCTTGTTTCCGGTTTCCTTCGTCTCGATAGAGTTCTGCAAGCGTGTCGGATTGTGAGGACCTGTTCGACTACTTCGGTTTGTCTACTTTACGGAGTCATTCTTCTTCCAAGCGGCATCTCAGGCAAGATGACCATTTCCCCAGATACCATTACTATCATTGCTATGCTAGTTTTATCGTTTCTATCGATTATCTCCCGTTGCCTACCACATGTTAAATATCAGCCTCTGAACAATGCCATGAACCCTTCAACCTGTTCACAACCTAGCAAACCACTGATTGGCTATGTTACCGCTTGCTTAACCATGATTAGCGTTTCTAGATGCAGGTGCAGTTGATTCCATGTGATAAGATGGTTTCCTTGTTATATCACCCTATTAAATGCTATTTAATTTAATGCACCTATATACTTGGTAAAACGTGGAAGGCTCGGCCTTTCTAGCCTGGTGTTTTGTTCCACCTTTGCCCCCTTAGTTTCGGCTACTTGTGTTATGTTCCATAATTGAGCGCTCCTAACACGATCGGGGTTGTTATGGGGACCCCCTTGATAGTTCGTTTTAGATTAAAGCTGGTCTGGCAAGGCCCAACATTGGTACTACATTTGCCCAACATAATAATTTGGTTAATACTGAAAGCATAGGGCGTCATGAACCCGATGAGTTATTCCACATAATACAGGGAGGGCCAGTGTTGATGGTGCTGGTCCAAAACTAGAGCCGTTCGCGGGGCCAACCCGGGGCAACTTGGGAGATTTCTATCAGGCCACCGTATGCTGTGCTTATCCCTCGTGTCTTGAGAACATGATACACGGCTCCTATCGGGATCGTCGACACGTCGGGCGGCCTTGCTGGATTAGTTTTACCTTTGACGAGATATCTTGTGCATCAGGATTCCGGTGATGCTTTGGGTAATCTCAGAGTTGTGATTTTCCACTAAGGAGTCTTGTGCATCAGGATTCCGGTGATTCTTGTGCATCAGTAGTCACGTCCGCTATGCGTATATCTTCCCCTTCTTATTTCTTGTACTCGTAAGTTTAGCCACCAAATAAATGCTTAGCCGCTGCTGCAACCTCACCACTTAACCATGCCTGACCTATTAAGCTTTGCTAGTCTTGATACCTTTGGAAATGAGATTGCTAAGTCCCCTATGGCTCACAGATTACTACAACACCAGTTGCAGGTACATGTAAAGGTTACTTGACGCGAGCGCGTTGATTGTTCATTTGGAGTTGCTTCTTCTTCTTCATCGATCTAGGATGGGTTCTAGGCCGATAGCCTGGGATAGCAAGGATGGACGTTGTTCTTCTTTTCTCTTTTGTTTTCGTCCGTAGCCGGACCCTGCTCTTGTTCATGATGTTTATGTATTGTACTGATGTGACTCTGATGTAGCTTGTGGCGAGTGTAATCCAATTCTATATATCTCTTCTTTTCGGTACATGTACTTGTAACGGTATCCATTCTTGCGAAACGATGAGATGCGCTTCTATCCCTGACGAGGCCCTCGTGCCAAATTGAGGATAGGATCTCATCTTGGGCGTGACACGCATGGTCTCTTGGCTGGTTGTGGACATCGGGAAAGAGTTGGCCTATCGGCGCCAGCCAAAACCACGATGTTAGCGACGCCTGTTTCTGCCACTATAGTCCCCCTGAATTGAGGATAGGATCTCATCTTGGGCGTGACACGCATGGTGTCTTGGCTGGTTGTGGACATCGGGAAAGAGTTGGCCTATCGGCGCCAGCCAAAACCAAGATGTTAGCGACGCCTGTTTCTGCCACTAGAGTCCCTGTGTGCAAATCAGTGCATTCCAGTACTGCCCAAGCTAGCTAGAGCCCCGTTTGTCCTTCCCACACCCTACGCGGTACAACATCATCGGTGTGGCCTCAGCAGCACAGAGTACGCTTCTACTTCTCAAACAACAGCGCCAGAAATTGACAGGTTGACGGAGATTGGCCTTGCGTTGGTTTTTCCCTTGAAGAGGAAAGGGTAATGCAGCACAGGAGCAGTAAGTATTTCCCTCAGTTTGAGAACGAAGGTATCGATCCAGAAGGAGGGTCTCGTCAAGTCCAGAGTACCTACGCAAACACAAACAAGCTTGCACCCAACGCTTCAAAGGGGTTGTCAATCCCTTCAAGATTGTTTGTAAAGTGAGATCTGAAGGCGGAAAGTGCAACAAAGTAAAAAGGTGTAAGTCTGAAAATATGCTGTGGAGTAGACCCTGGGGGTCATAGTGTTCACTAGAGGCTTCTCTCAAAATAGCAAGTATTACGGTGGGTGAACAAATTACTGTCGAGCAATTGATAGAACCATGCAAAGTGATGACGATATCTAAGGCAATGAGCTAGCATATAGGCATCACGTCCGAGACAAGTAGAACGGTACTTTCTGCATCTACTACTATTACTCCACACATCGACCGCTATCCCGCATGCATCTAGTGTATTGAGTTCATGACGAACATAGTAACGCTTTAAGCAAGATGACATGATGTAGAGGGATAATCTCAAACCAATGATGAAAACCCCATCTTTTTACCCTTGATGGCAACAACACGATACGTGCCTTGCTACCCCATCTGTCACTTGGTGAGGTCACCGCACGGTATGAACACAAAACCAAGCACTTCTCCCATGGAAAGAATCATAGATCTAGTTGGCCAAAAAAAACCACAACTCGAAGAGAATTACAAGGATATGAAATCATGCTTAAGAGAGATAAGAAGAAACTCAAATAAGATTCATAGATAATCTGATCATAAATCCACAATTCATCGGATCTCGACAAACACACCGCAAAAGAATATTACATCGGATAGATCTCCATGAAGATCATGGAGAATTTCGTATTGAAGATCCAAGAGAGAGAAGAAGCCATCTAGTTACTAGCTATGGACCGGTAGGTCTATAGTGAACTACTCACGCATCATCAGAGAGGTCATGGTGTTGATGGAGAAGCCTTCGGTGTTCGAATCCACCCTCCGGCAGGGCGCCAGGACGTGCCACAGATGGGATCTTGCGGAGACAAAAGCTTGCGGCGGCAGAAAAGTGATTATGATGCTCCCCTGATTTTTTGGGAATATTTGGGAATTTATAGGCACAAGATCTAGGTCAGGAGACCTCGAGGGGGCCCACAAGCCTGCATGGCGCGCCCCCTGGCTGCGGGGTGGGGGCTTGTGGGGCCCCTGGGGCTCTTCTGGCTTGGCCCCCAAGCTCTCTGATCTTCTTCCGTTCCGGAAAATTCTTTTCGGGGATTTTCTTCCGTTTGGACTCCGTTTCAAAATATCCTCTGAAATGGGTCAAAAACAAGGAAAAAACAGAAACTGGCACTTGGCAGTGAGTTAATAAGTTAGTCCCAGAAAATAAATAAAAGGCATGCAAAACATCGAAAGTTTGACAAGATAATAGCATGAAACCATCAAAAATTATTGATACGTTGGAGACGTGTCAAGCATCCCCAAGCTTAACTCCTGCTCGTCCTCGAGTAGGGAAGTGATAAAGAAAGAATTTTTGATGTGGAATGCTACCTAGCATAGTTGTCCTTTGCAACTTCTTTCAGGTGGAATGAATATTCAGATCCGTACGATTCAAAACAATAGTTTGCTATTGACATGAAAACAGTAATACTTCAAGCAAACTAGCAAAGTAATTATGAACTTTCAAAATAACTACGCCAAAGAAAGTTATCCCTACAAAATTATATCGTCTGGCTATGCTGCATCATCCTCACACAACTAATGTAAATCATGCACAACCCCGGAATTGGCCAAGTAATTGTTTTCACACTCTTACTTTCTCAAACTTTTTATAACTATCCCGCAATACATGAGCGCGAGCCATGTATATAGCACTATAGGTGGAATAGAGTGTGGTGGTGGTTGTGAGACAAAAAGGAGGAGATGGTGACATTGACTCGGCGTATCAATAGGCAATGGAGATGCCCGTTAATAGATATCAATGTGAATTAGTAGGGATTGCCCTACAAGAGATGCACTAGAGCTATAAGTATGTGGAAGCTCAAGAGGAAAACTAGTGGGTGTGCATCCAACTTGCTTGCTCATGAAGACCTAGGGCAATTTTGAGGAAGCCCATCATTGGAATATACAAGCCAAGTTATAAAACGAAGATTCCCACTAGCATATGGTAGTGACAAAGCAAGAAGCTCTCAATCATGAAGAACATGGTGCTATCGTGAAGCACCAGTGTGGAAAAAGATAGTAGCATTGTCCCTTCTCTCTTTTCTTTCATTTCTTTTTTATTTGGGCTCCTAGGCCTCTTTTTTTGTTTTTTTTTTGTTTTTGGGCTCTTTGGCCTTTTTTTATTTCCTCACGTGGGACAATGCTCTAATAATGATGATCATCACACTTTTTAGTTACTCAAAGCTCAAATATCACAATGATGATGACTCCATAGGAAATGCCTCCGGCAGTGTACCGGGATGTGCAACGATCTAGTATGATCATGCAATGGCAATATGAAAGTGACGACACAAGTCATTAGACGGAACGGTGGTAGTTGCATGGCAATATATGTAGGAATGGCTATGAAAATGCCATAGTAGGTAGGTATGGTGGCTGTTTTGAGGAAGGAATTTCGTGGGTTTGTGCACCGGCGAGAATTGCGGGGCGCTAGAGAGGCTAGCAATGGTGGAAAGTGAAAGTGCATCTATACCATGGGCTCAACATTAGTGATAAAGAACTCACATACTTGTTGCAAAAGTTTTTATTAGTAATCGAAACAAAGTGCTAAACGCATACTCCTAGGGGAAGGGTTGGTAGGTATAAACCATCGCGCGATCCCGACCTCAACACAAAGGATGACAATCAATAGATCAATTATGCTCCGACTTCCTAACATAGCGGTTCACCATACGTGCATGCTACGGGAATCACAAACTTCAACACAAGTATTTCTATATTCACAACACCCTACTAACATAGCTTTTAATATTACCGAATCCATGTCTCAAAACTAATTGAGAGGAATCGAAACTTCTCTTTCTACTCAATGCACATGAAGATGGAGGTTTTCCGTCCTCTTTGGGTACCTAGCACATGGGACTACTTTCATAGCATAATCCAACTACCAAATCACGCACCGTCGTGCTCTAAAGATATAAGTGAAGCACAAGAGCAAAAGTATCTAGCTCAAAAGATATAAGTGAAGCACTAGTGCAAAAGTATCTAGCTCAAAAGATATAAGTGAAGCACTATGAGCATTCTAGCAAAATCACGATGAGTGCATGTATCTCTCTCTCAAAAAGGTGTGCAGCAAGGATGATTGTGACACAACAAAAAGAAAAGACTCCTATGATACAAGACGCTCCAAGCAAAACACATATCATGTGGTGAATAAAAATATAGCTCCAAGTAATGTTACCGATGGATTGAAGACGAAAGAGGGGATGCCTTCCCGGGGCATCCCCAAGCTTAGGCTTTTTGGTGTACTTGAATTTGGCTTGGGGTGCCTTGGGCATCCCCAAGCTTGAGCTCTTTCCACTACTTAACTCTTTGTCCATGAGAACGTCACCTAAAACTTGAAAACTTCACTACATAAAACATAAACAGAAACTTGTGATAACATTAGTGCAAGAAGACAAACTACCACTTCTATTGGTACTGTAGCAAACTTGAATTCCATCTATACTGATGATGGGCTACTGTATTCTCACTTTTTCATGGCTAGTACCCCCCGATACTAACCATAGTTTCATCAAAACAAGCAACCAAGTCAACAAAAATAGAATCTGTCAAACAGACCAGTCTGTAGCAATTTGTATACTTCGTATACTTATGTTACCTAAAAAAACCTTAAAAAGTACGACGGTTTGGGAAAAATCATATCAATCAGCAGCAAAAAGAATCAACTCAAAATCTCTTTCTGAATAAAAATGAAAAATCATCTCGTGAGCGAAAAGTTTCTGTCTTTTTCCAGCAAGATCAAACAACCATTACCAAGACTAATCATAAAGGTTTTGCTTGGCTCAAACACAAAAGAAACACAAAAAACACAATCACAACAGAATTATGAAAGTGTGGACGAAACAAAACATAAAGAAAAAGATAAATTTATTGGGTTGCCTCCCAACAAGCGACATTGTTTAACGCCCTTAGCTAGGCATAGATGCGATAGAATCACGTATCGTCGTCTTTGGTGCTCAAACCATAAGTGGCCCTCATCATGGGTTCATAAGGCAATCTTATTTTCTTTCTAGGAAAGTGTTGCATGCCCTTCCTTAAAGGAAATTGAACTCTAATATTCCCTTCCTTCATATGGATGATAGCACCGATAGTCCTTAGGAAAGGTCTACCAAGAATAATAGGGTATGTAGGATTGCAATCAATGTCAAGCACAATGAAATCCATGGGTACATAGTTCCTATTTGCAATAATAAGAACATAATTGATCCTTCCCATGTGTTTCTTGATAGTAGAATCAGCAAGATGCAAATTCAGAGAACACTCTTCAATCTCATTAAAACCCAGAATATCACATAAAGACTTTGGAATCGCAGAAACACTAGCACCCAAATCACACAAAGCATTGCACTCATAGTTTTTAATTTTTATTTTGATGGTAGGTTCCCACTCATCATGAAGCTTTCTAGGGATAGAGACTTCCAATTCAAGTTTCTCTTCAAGAGCTTTTATCATAGCTTCGATGATATGATCACTAAAGGCTTTGTTTTGGCTATAAGCGTGCGGAGAGTTTAACATGGATTGCATCAAAGAGATGCATTCAATCAAGGAGCAACTATCATAATTGAATTCCTTGAAATCCACGGTAGTAACTTCATTACTACTCAAAGTTTTAACGTCTTCTACTCCACTTTTAACGCTTTTAGCATCAAGATAGATGGACTCCGAATCATTGGGACACTTTTCAACCAAAGTGGATTCATATCCAGCCCCATAATAACTAGGTTTGACACAAGAAAACAAAGATTCAATGGGAGTCACACCAAGCACTTTAAGATCTTCGTGATTCTCATCACGAGAACACGCCTTTTTAAGCCATTCATGTCTAGCACGAATTTGGGCGGTTCTTTCTTTGCTCTCAATCATGGAAACACGCATAGCTTTCAAAGTTTCATCCATGTTGATTTTGGGAGGAGCATATCTAACTTTCAAAGCATCAACATCACAAGAAATCCTATGAACGCTCTTAGCCAAATCGTCAATTTTCAGTAGTTTTTCCTCTATGGACGCATTGAAAATCTTTTGAGAGTTGATGAACACTTTGATATTACTCTCTAGATCAGAGGGTAATCTATTGTAATTTCCATGGGTATTGTTGTAGGAGTTGCCAAAGTTATTAGAGGAGTTACTAGGAAAAGGCCTAGGAACATAGTTTCCTCTAAAAGCGTTGTTGTTGCCAAAGTAATTCCTACCAAATTTTTTTACGTCCAAGCTAGCTTTGCTACTCTCAATCAAAGAAGACAAAGCCAAATCATTAGGATCCAAAGGAGAACTTCTACTAGAAACAAAATTCATTAACTCATCCATCTTAGCACTCAACGAGTTAATTTCTTCTATAGCGTGTACCTTCTTACTAGTAGGTGACCTTTCAGTGTGCCAGTGAGAGTAGTTCGTCATGATGTTGTCTAAGAGCTTTGTGGCTTCTCCTAACGTGATTTCCATGAACGTTCCACCTGAGGCGGAGTCCAAGATATTTCTAGAAGCGAAATTCAAGCTAGCGTAAAAGATTTGAATAATCATCCAAAGGCTCAAGCCATGAGCGGGACAATTTCTAATCATTAATTTCATTCTCTCCCAAGCTTGTGCAACATGCTCATGATCAAGTTGCTTGAAATTCATGATATCATTACGGAGAGAGATAATCTTAGCCGGCGGAAAATACTTGGTTATATAAGCATCTTTGCACTTATCCCAAGAATCGATACTATTTTTGGGCAAAGAAGAAAACCAAGTTTTTGCACGATCTCCCAACGAGAAAGGGAAAAGCTTCAATTTAATCACGTCATTATCCACATCTCTTTTCTTTTGCATATCGCAAAGCTCAATAAAGGTATCGAGATGGGATGCGACATCTTCACTAGGAAGGCCAGAGAATTGCTCTTTCATAACACGATTTAGCAAAACGACATTGATTTCGTATGACTACGCACTAGTGGCGGGAGCAATCGGAGTACTAATAAAATCATTATTATTAGTATTCGAAAAGTCACAAAGTTTGGTGTTTTCGTTCATGGTGACTTCAGCAAGCAAGCAAGCACACAAGCAAACAAAAAGCGGGCGAGAAAAGGGCGAACGGAAAGGCGAACGAAAAAGGCAAATTGGTGAAGTGGGGGAGAGGAAAACGAGAGGCAACTGGCAAACAAAGTAAATGCAAGAGATGAGTTTGCGACACTTACTTGGATGAGTTCTTGACTTGATCTTCCTCCCCGGCAACGGCGCCAGAAATTCTTCTGCTACTTCTCAAACAACAGCGCCAGAAATTGACACATTGACGGAGATTGGGCTTGCGTTGGTTTTTTCCTTGAAGAGGAAAGGGTGATGCAGCATAGGAGCAGTAAGTATTTCCCTCAGTTTGAGAACCAAGGGTATCGATCCAGAAGGAGGGTCTCGTCAAGCACAGAGTACCTGCGCAAACACAAACAAGCTTGCACCCAACACTTCAAAGGGGTTGTCAATCCCTTCAAGATTGTTTGCAAACTGAGATCTGAAGGCGGAAAGTGCAACGAAGTAAAAAGTTGTAAGGCTGAAAATATGGTGTGGAGTAGACCCTAAGGGCTATAGTGTTCACTAGAGGCTTCTCTCAAAATAGCAAGTATTACGGTGGGTGAACAAATTACTGTCGAGCAATTGATAGAACCGCGCAAAGTCATGACGATATCTAAGGCAATGATCTAGCATATAGGCATCACGTCCGAGACAAGTAGACCGATACTTTCTGCATCTACTACTATTACTCCACACATCGACCGCTATCCAGCATGCATCTAGTGTATTGAGTTCATGACGAACAGAGTAACGCTTTAAGCAAGATGACATGATGTAGAGGGATAATCTCAAACCAATGATGAAAACCCCATCTTTTTACCCTTGATGGCAACAACACGATACGTGCCTTGCTACCCCTTCTGTCACTGGGTGAGGTCACCGCATGGTATGAACCCAAATCCAAGCACTTCTCCCATGGCAAGAATCATAGATCTAGTTGGCCAACAAAACCCACAACTCGAAGAGAATTACAAGGATATGAAATCATGCATAAGAGAGATCAGAAGAAACTCAAATAAGATTCATAGATAATCTGATCATAAATCCACAATTCATCGGATCTCGACAAACACACCACAAAAGAAGATTACATCGGATAGATATCCATGAAGATCATGGAGAACTTTGTATTGAAGATCCAAGAGAGAGAAGAAGCCATCTAGTTACTAGCTATGGACCCGTAGGTCTATGGTGAACTACTCACGCATCATCGGAGAGGTCATGGTGTTGATGGAGAAGCCTTCCGTGTCCGAATCCCCCCTCCGGCAGGGCACCAGGACATGCCCCAGATGGGATCTTGCAGAGACAGAAGCTTGCGGCGGCGGAAAAGTGATTACGATGCTCCCCTGATTTTTTTGGGAATATTTGGGAATTTATAGGCGCAAGATCTAGGTCAGGGGACCTCCAGGGGGCCCACAAGCCTGCATGGCGTGCCCCCTGGCCGCGGGGTGGGGGCTTGTGGGGCCCCTGGGGCTCTTTTGGCTTGGCCCCCAAGCTCTCCGATCTTCTTCCGTTCCAGAAAAAATCTTTTCAGGGATTTTCTTCCGTTTGGACTCCATTTCAAAATCTCCTCCGAAAGGGGTCAAAAACATGGAAAAAACAAGAACTGGCACTTGGCACTGAGTTAATAAGTTAGTCCCAGAAAATAAATTAAAGACATGCAAAACATCCAAAGTTTGACAAGATAATAGCATGAAACCATCAAAAATTATAGATACGTTGGAGACATATCACATGCCATGTGCAACCGTCGCGCCCATGAACGCTGTTCTGTCGAGCGGTGGCATCATCGTGGATTAGAGCTTGATCAGTGGCAAAATGGGATCCCGTGGAGTTGCTATAGCTATCCCAGCCACCGTAACCACCTGCGGATCCCTCTGGGTCAACGTGATCGGTGTCGGAGTTAAGCCCATCATGGCACCTCCTCGCTCGCCTATAAAAGCAGGACCCCGAGCGTCTCCCGTAACGCAACACCACTTCACCGCACAACAGAGCCACATCTTGCCCCTCAAAGGACCTTGGGAGGGTCTTCTTCCCCGCTTTTGGCCGCCACGATCCCCTTCGGGCTCTCACAAAATTCGCTCTGGTGAGCGTGCCTCCACAACCCTAGCTTGGCAAGTAGCCGCCTCGACCACCCGCACCTCTAACCACCGCTCCAATTTGACAGCTACAGGTCACTCCGACGATATCGACCTGCACCCAAAGTCGCAGTCCGCGAGAGTGGAAGTCGACATCGATGTTGTGCTCGCTGATGATCCCTTCCACCACCCACCATTGTGGAGGACCCCTGTGAGTGTGTCTGTCCCCTCCTCCTTCTCTAGTTCGCAGTAGAACGTCGTCAGCAATGTGGCGAGCTCTCTACGACCGGTGACGGGATTTAAGCCTGACAGTGGTGACCCACTGTCAGCATTCTATCCTTTTCGAACCGTTTTTCGAAAGTGCCTTTGCCCGAATACGTCTTCCTTTCTAGGTTGTGTAATCTCTTCGAAGCGTTTTCTTTTTTTTTTTCCAATTTTCCCGTGGGTGACTTTCTGTTTATCACAGATAATTCCCTGGTTTTCTTTTCTTCACAATGTTTATACTAAAAAGGCTTTTGAATTGATTTTCTGAAAAATTTATTCTGTTGCCTAGTTTTTTGTGATATTTATTTAAAAATATTTTGGGAAAACCTTATACGCACTCGATATTTACAATAGAATCTGATACTCGTGCGACGTAGATACTGAAGGAGGAGATGTTGCCGTCAACTTCGCCGAGCTAAACTCCGACATCGTCGACCGAGGCAAGCATGTTTGAACATTTGATGTGATGTTTGTTGACACGATTTCTTGATAAACTTGCTGCATATGAAGTTTATAGCATGGCATGGGGTATGATTTCATGCATGGTTAAGTTAACATGTGAAATTAAAAGAGGCCCTTGGGAAGCCTAGTCATGTGGAACGTGATAGGTTGTGGCCTGGTCATGCCGGATGCGTGACAGTATGTGAAAAAATTAACACCTCTAGTATCAGCATAGACCGAGTCTTCTGAGTGTGTCACCTTACTTTTCATCCTCACACGCGTCTTCCCGAAAGGGAATACAGTTTAGTAGGACCTAATCATATTTCCATGTGCACACCAAGTAGATGGGCCAGATGAAGGTTCCATGGCCCTAGAATAATACGAGTCACCTGGTGAGGGGCATGGGTGTTTCCGGCCTGGGGCCTAGAGGGGGCACCCCTTAGTAGCGTGCGCTATTAAATTTGATCCCATGATATTTGAGGATGTTGGCCTCCCCGACTTATAGTTTTCTCGTGGAAGTGTAGTCCGAGTGATTCTTGTCTTCGCTGGGTAAAAATGGGTGTGTGCTGGTTTTCTGTGTTTACTTCTAAAATACGTTAGACGGGATTAGTCCCTGTGACTATCGAAACTCGTTGTCCGTGGGTAAAGAGTACACCCTATGCAGAGTCAAAAATATTTGAGTAGTCGCATCCACTGTCAAGGACGACTGGTTGACAAATCAAGTGTCGGTCTTCGTGTTGGTATCTCGAGAACAAAATATTACTTATGAAAACTCTTACTTTTGGTTATATGATTCTGACGATCACAATTAACCTATTGAAAACTTGGTTATGTTGAGTATCTAGTAGGTTGGTTGTACCACCTGGATAGTCACTTGCTGACATTTATTTTATCATGTCCTTTCCGTGGTGTCGCGTAGACGCCCAACTGTGGCCAGTTGTTTATTTTGCTTTGCCCTTTCCATAGTGTCGTGTAAATGCCTGACTGCTCCCAGTTATTCATTCTGCTATGATCTTTTGGCAGTGTCGCTTGGACGCCCGACTGTGGTCTATTAAATAATTATTAAGCCATGTATGCCGTGCCGCCTAGCCGCTCGACTATGGTAGTTTATTTTTACTATTAACTTTTCATAACGTCGCTTCAGACACCCTATGGGTGCATTTTACTTTCTTGGATATTACGGGGGGACTACCGCCCGACTTATCTACCTTTACTTTACTTGAACTTACTGCTAATTTATTAATCTTACTGATTGTGACCATAAAATTAACATATGCATTTGCATTCTGCTTGCATTCATTTTATCTTATGTCCTAACTGTCTTGCTAGTACTTTCAAAGTACTCACTGGCTTGTTGATTTGGCCAGATATTGATGATGAGATCTCATGGATGAATAGTGTGATAGCGAGTTTGATGCATAGGGGAGTCCCTGTCAGTATTGCGATCTTGGAGTCCGTCGTTGTACTATTCCACCACTTCAGCCACCATGAATAAATTGTCAAGCCTCACTCTGGCGCTCGACATGTAGTAGTATTTAAGCCGTGTCGCTTCACTCCAATGTGACACACCTACCTATATAAGTGAGTAGTAGTGCTACCCCATGAACACTGTATAATATCCGCCTTCATGCTAAATATGGACGTGTTTGTTCTAAACTATTGAGCGGCCTCAGCTAAACCCTATATAATATTAAGTACTACTGGTTTTTCTATATCAAGTTTGGTCTACCAGTGTGAATTATTTTATATGCTAGGATGAAATTTTGGCTGTTTTCCGATAATTTATATTATTTGGAAACAGGTCGTGACACCCACCATTTTGGGGCCAACTCCATCTTGCAAATCTTTGCCTTCATCGCGCTGTGCAAGGGGTATCTTGGGATCGATCCATGCCGCAATCTTTGGTTCTGCCTCTTCTATCTTAAGAAGCACGCAGTGGAGCACAAGGCGAGAGGGATAAAGGAGATGAGCGCCTGCGTGGCATCCGTAATCTACAACCGACTCAGAACCTTCTTCCCCAAGCTTCCGCTTTAGAAGTAGGTGAAGAACTGGTAGCCTTCATTCTTCTACATGAAGAACGTGGATATGATGCTGGATCTCATCAATTTTCCCCCCTTCATCAACCGGCCGCCAACTACGCGACTACATTGGGGGGAGAATCCGAGCTGGCCGTTGAGGTGGTGAACTAGGTGGTCGAGCGGGCCCGTGTGCTAACCGGCACGGACGACCTCAAGGTCATCGACCTCAAGGTCGTCGACCTCATCACGACCATGATAGCGTGTCGGACCCTACCACTTTAGTGTTGCCCGCACTATATCTGCATCATGTGGGGAAGGCACGTCCCGTGCCAGTTCTCCACAAAGGAGCTGAACCAGGTCGCCATCTCACAGCAAGAGAAACAGATCACCACCGCTCGGATGGAGGAGGTATGGTGGAACTTTGGCAAGGCCCCTTACGACCGGATGCATCCGCTGTCCGAGTTATGTGATGCACGATCTCCATTTACTCTTGCTTTTCTTGCCACCAGCTCCGAGTGAACCACGGACCGGATGGGTCGCAGCTGTTTGCGGGAGTGCAGAACTACGACCAGTCGGCGGCCGACAGGGAGGATACGAATGCCGAGGAGTTGGAGGACTACGAGGATGTCGAGCCGGTGGGCGATGAGCCGGTGGATGACTAGCCTGCGGATGAGGAGCCGGGGGGTATGCAGTCAGAGGGCGAGGAGGCCACTAGCGGAGGATCAGGAGCCGGTGACCCCGAGCTAGCCGATGAGTTCCCTTCTCCCAGTCGCTTGCAGGACTGGATGAATGACGACGACACTGATGTTGAAGAGGTCCATGGTGCAGCGGGCATCAAGACTAGAGGGCACGTGGGGGAAGACCCGACGTACGGGCCCCAACCTAGTGCCCAAGGATTTGGCGGCAGCCGAGCGCGCACGAAGGAAACTGGCAATCGCTCCTAGGCCGGCAGCCGAGCGAGCAGCCGGGATGCAGCCGGATGGTGGCCGCGGAGGCGGTGGGAAGAAGGCACGCGTTGCCCCCTCGGGACCAGCTCCATGGTGTGCAATACCCACGCACATAGGGTAGGACATCTTTTCTTTATCCTTTGGGGTTTCTTCTTGATTTTCCTGCTTTTTTCTTATCCTAACCTTTCCGTTGTGCAGGGCCCCGCGCGCCCTAGGAACCGCAACCGATCCGGGGGGACCAACTAGTGGCGCATGAGATACAAAAGTAGGGGGGTGCGAGTTTCCCGGAGGAGCAGGAATGCGCGGCCTAGCGAGAGCGGAAGGTCACCGAGTGGGCGTGGTCGGAAGAGCAACACCCGCAGGTGGGAGGACACAACGAAGGGGTCCAGGCCCGAGGCAGCCCATGCCGAAGGAGTAGACTGGACGCCATGGTGGAATGCCCCAGCAAAGTCATCATCGCATATGGGAGGCCGGGCCGAAGGTGACGCCCGCACCGCAAAAGAGGGGCGCTGTGGGGACCCCGACTTACGAGTCGAGATCGCTGAATGAACGTGCTTAGTGATCCCAGAGATCAATGCTCACCAAACACACATATACTGAATATTAAGAGTCTTCCATCCAACGTACCTAGTAATACAACAAATGACCATCAATGTCAAGTTTCACATAGGTAGGGCCTATAAGGCACACCACACCGATACATCTACAAGCGGAATTCATGGGCATAATGGGAGCCCATGCCATCAGCCTTCACCAACACACATTCTGACTGGGAAGCATCCTAGTTCGCGTGTCCATCTCTAAAGACGAATTCTTCTCCAAACTCCGGTCCTTCCATGTCTAGTCAATAACATAACCATTGGCAAGCCAGTGAGTACTTTGAATGTACTCGCAAACAGCCCATGATATGGATAATGCAGTTGGTATGATAATAAGTGATGTGCAGAATTTGCGGAAAGCAAGCTTGTATATAAATAAACATGATCATAGAAGGGCATGGATATGCATCATAAGCTAGATGGTATTTAGAAAAACAGGTTACAGGTATGAACATATATGTTGTGGGCTGAACACTTCGGGTTCACCCGATATGCCAAGTCACCGAACTTGGTCATATCAAATATTTCACACAACACCATTAATCACACAGACACACACACACACTCTTGGTTTATGCAAAAACGTCTGGACGTAGTTCAAGAAGGATTACCCAACTATCCTTGACCGTGGACACGACTATTCGAATAGTTTATAACTCTGCATAGGTCGTACTCTTTACCCACGTGATTCGGGGAACTTCCGTGTCGTCCACGACTCGCGGTATATAACATACCGTAGGTAAGTACCCGATCAATGCCTTTCCCCTAACGATACTAGACAAAGAGTTCCACTCGATTGGTACCGAGCCCACATGATGTACGTCTTATGAGCACCGACTCTGGACAGTATCATCCATGCGGGGACCAACGGTGTGCCCGGAACACGTAAAAATGGCATAGACGACCTACCTGGTACGACCCCATCATGAGAGTGACCAACTACCACTCCTGCCATTAGTAATGTGGCTCTTTACTAGCACCAACAAGAGTAATCAACAAAGCCCCATCCCATAAAGGGGTAACGTGGTCGCATATGTAAGGTTGGGACGGTCAACAAATCATAAATCTAATCCTGTTTCCGAAACCACTCACACCAAATATACCCGGTGCACCATTTCCTCATAAGTAGCCACCTAACTCATTATCACCCTCGCACATTAGTGGCACCCGACGGGGTTTTCATAAAACCTTTGATATTTACCATCATCATGCTCATGCTTCTATAATGCTTAGCTCTATTGTCTACTTGTCAACATGATATTAGCATGATCGTCATAGGTCGTATGATCATGCTCAAATTGAAGGGCTCCGAAGGAGCCATCGGTAACATCATATCGATGATTTACCGAATACTCATGATCATATGCAACCGGAATAATACTCTACTTGGCATGCAAGTAATATTTTGCTCAAACATGGTCAAAGGGCTGATTGCCTAGGTCAGCTAGGTATCCGGGGTCTTCGGGGTCTTGGAGTCCAACTCCTTCGTCAAACGTGGAATCTATCATCATAATAATAATAATAAAATAAGTAGCTCACTCGAAAATAGAACACAACCTTACTTTCAAAATGTTATTCTATTCTGATAAATCTATATTATAGTTTTAAAAATGTTTGTCTCTGGTTTTGGTGAAAAGATTACCAATTTAACAAGAGCTAAAGTATTCATAATAAGCCTTTTAATTGTAACAATACAGAAAAGTTGTCACAAAAATTTGTATAACAACTCCATTAAATTCTACTCATTTTTAGAAGAATTGTGGTGGCAAAATAATTAAATTTAATTAAATAACATACTCCACAAGAAGCTTTTAAAACATATTAAAAAAAATGAAAAAGGGGCTCAACACTCGCCTGGCTAGGCGATTGGCTGGGCCGGCCCAACTGGCCAACTGGCCAGCCAGCCAGCCAACAGCCCAGGCGCGCGCGTTCTCAGGTTCAAAGCTGACGCGCGGGCCACTACGTTCAGCGGCACAGAGAGGAGAGAGGGGGAGAGATGAGCCACCAATAGGTGGGGCACACCTATCGGGGTCATCTTCCTCCTGTCGACAGAGGGGAGGGGAGGCACGTCGGCGTCGACACCAACGCCCTCACACCTCAACGACGGTAGGAATGAAACCAACACGTCGCCGCCTAACTGCTGGTGGTCGAAGAGACGACGGGGAGGCCCTGGGTCACCGGCGACGAAGCGGAGCTGATTCGGGAGGTGGTGGAAGTGGGTGCTAAGGCAGGGATTCGCTCGGGGGAGTGGTGGAGATGCTCCTTGAGCTCACTACGGTCACGGAGGAGGTGAGAGGAGCGCGAGAGCTGGCCTATAGCCTGAGATCGACGGAGCTCTGAACCGACGGGGCCTCGGCTGGTCTAGAGCACCGGAGCTTGCTGTGCTCTAATGGGGTGGCTAGGGGCTCGATTTAGGCTCTGGAGGAGTGGAGTGAGGGTGCTGGAGCGAGGGGGAGGGCCTATTTATAGGCCATCGATGGTGCACAGAGCGGGAATTGCCGGTGGTTTCAGCGTGGCTCGCAGGAGACGCAGAGAGAGCTCGGGATCGAAACCATGTTATTGCGGACGTGGTTTAGGACCCGAGTGACTCACTGAGAGGGAGAGAGAGAGAGAGGAGCGCACGTGCTGCGTGGCCACGTTCTTCTAGCCAAATCTAGCACGCGCGGGCATGCGTCCTTCTGGTCAACAAAGAGGGGAAGGAGGGGCCCTGAGGCTGGCCTGATGCAGGAGGGTTGTCGGGATCGTGGAGAGGCATCGAGGGGAGGCTTGAACCGGCCGGGGCTGGCCACCTTTGTCTCGGGTGCACCCGCTAACGCGCCCAGAGCGCGGTTTTGGCAGGCCACGGCATGCTGGCGCGCTCTGGGGTGCTTTGGCTCTATCTGGCGTGTCCTGGGGTTGGGTTAGATGATCCCTAACCGTTTGAGAGCCGAGAGACTCACTATTGGTCAAAGGGAGTGGTTAAAGAGGTGATGCCAGACTTGAGCCAGAAACTAAAATGAAGATTCTCGCTCTTCTGCTTGGAACCAGAGAGGGGCCACTCGTCTGCAGTTGACGACTGGTGCTGGCTGTTTGGACTATGAATTTGGAGGAAAGTGTATGGGTGTAGAGTGGGTTAAGAGTTGATTTAGTAATCTGGAAGAAGGTGTTCGACACGTGTTTGGGGTAGCCACACTTCACCACTAATGATGAAAGTTAACAGGATTAGCTTTGATTTAAAAATAAGTTGCTCCACCAACTTTGAGCTCCATTGGACAAGTTTGGCAATGCAAACTTGAAATCATCCCCAAATGAGCAGTTCTGTCCATGCAAAAGGGAATGTGGGTAAATCAATCCCCACAAATCCAATTCTTGGTAGGGACTCCTCATTTGGGGTGTTGAGCACTCCTCCAAAGTTTCAAGCCATTTGGACAAACTTTGCTATGTAGAGTTCCCTCAACTTGACTTTGGACACATAGGGCTTTAGGATTATTTGGTGAACCAAACCACCTTAGAATAATGCTTGAACTTTCTAGGAAATTATTGGAAATATTTCAAAAGATCAAAATAGACAGAATAGTTTTTCAAGGGTTTGCTCAAATATTTTGAACATAAATAGGGGTTTAAAATCTTATGTATGGAAAATATGTGTCCTGTGAGTATCTCCAATTTTTCTTAGATTTTTCCAAGGCAGAAAAGTATTTTCCATCCAGAAACACCATTTCTGGCCTCAGGAGAGGACATGCAAATAAAATAGAAAAATATTTTATGAAATAATTATTTTCTGATATTGCAGAGTTATATTAGTGTCAAAACGAAAATGCAATCTTTGGGTGAAGGCACTCCCTTGAAATGAGGGACTTGTAGTGCAAACCCAAAGCAAGGTTATGAAATATTCAAAAATTAGTAAACGGTTTTTATGAAAATATCTTGTTATAAAAAGCTGTTTTTGGATCCACTCATAAAACATACACACAAACAATGGCAATCATGGCACTTGCTTAAAATGTTTTAATAAACTCAAATTTTGAAAAGGCTACAGTTGAAGTGAGGTAAAAACAGGGTGTGACAGACCTATCCCCCTTAAAAGAATCTCATCCCCGAGATTCCTAAGCTAGGTGCTAAAAAGGTGTGGAAATTCGGATCAGAGATAGTCTTCATGTTCCCATGTTGCTTCTTCTTCGGTGTGGTTGCTCCACTGAACCTTGAAGTACTTGATGGTGCGGCTTCTGGTATAATACTCGGTTTCGTCCAGGATGCGGATCGGCCTCTCAGGATAAGTGAGGTCTGGTTGAAGTTCGATGGCTTGATGGTCAATGTCCTTATAAAGATCTGGACGGTTGAGCGCTTGTAGACACTTTCGAAGTTTTGACACGTGGAAGACGTTGTGCACACCCGAAAGTTTCACACGTAGCTCTAACTAGTAAGAAACTTCTCCACGCCTTGTCGTTATCTTAAAAGGTCCAATGAACCTTGGAGCAAGTTTCCCCGTGACGTGGAAACACTTGGGTCCATTGAGAGGTGTAACGCGGAGGTACACCTGATCTCCGGCTTTGAACTCCACTTTTCTGCGGTGAGAATCCGCATAACTCTTTTGTCGCGACTTGGCTGCCTTTAGATTTTCTCGGACAAGTTGCACCTGGTCTTGTGCTTCACGAAGTACTTCCGACTCGAAAATCAATCCTTCACCAGCTTTAGACCAGTTGAGCGGGGTGCGGCAATTCCTTCCATATAGCACTTCAAATGGGGCCATCCGGAGGCTGGACTGATAGTTGTTGTTGTAGGAGAACTCAGCAAATGGCACACAGTCTTTCCATTTGGTCCCATGTGCAAAGACACAAGCGCGGAGCACATCCTCAGGTATCTGATTCAATCGCTCCGTCTGTCCGCCTGTCTGTGGATGGAAGACGGTGCTGAAGGAGAGCTTGGTTCTGAGAGATTCTTGGAACTTCCAAAATTTTGAGGTGAACTGCATGCCTCTGTCAGATATAATCTCCTTATGAACTCCATGGATGCTCACGATACGCTCAATGTAGAGGGTAGCCAGCTTGTCGCCACCGTAAGTGGTGCTGATCGGAATGAAGTGAGATACCTTGGTCAGATAGTCGACGATGACCCATATGGAGTCATGGCCTCTGTTGGACCTAGGTAGACCAGTGACGAAGTCCATGCTGACTCGGTCCCACTTCCATTCGGGAACTTGGACAGGTTGTAGTAATCCAGCAGGTCGTTGGTGCTCAGCCTTGACTCGCTGGCACACGTCGCACTTGGCGATATAGTAAGCTATTTCTCTCTTCATGCCATGCCACCAGAACCTTTCTCGGAGGTCTTGATACATCTTGGTGCCACCGGGGTGAATGGAGTAGGGTGTGTCATGGGCTCCTTGTAGGATTAAATCCTTGAGTTCAGCCTTGTTGGGTATGCATAAACGTTTCTGAAACCACACAACTCCTTGGTCATCCACTGAGAATTCTGGGCCTTGCCTTCCTGGATCTTCTTCTTGATGCCTTGAATGCTCTTGTGCCCCTTCTGGGCCTCTTTGATGTCATCGGCCAAAGTGGGTTTGACTTCGAGGCTAGCTAGGAATCCTGGTTCAACTAGCTCCAACCGAAGCTTTCCAACTCCTCATATAAGGCGGGTAGCCTTTCCTTGAGCCTAGCATTCAAGGTGCTGGCCTTCCGGCTTAAGGCATCGGCCACCACATTGGCCTTACCGGGGTGGTATTGAATGCTGAGGTCATAGTCTTTGATTAGCTCGAACCATCTTCGCTTCCTCATATTCAATTCCCTCTGAGTAAAAATATACTTCATACTCTTATGGTCGGTGTATATTTCACATCGGTTTCCCATAAGGTAATGTCGCCATGTCTTCAGAGCATGCACTACTGCGGCCAACTCGAGGTCATGAGTGACATAGTTCTCCTCACGCGGGCGCATTTGCCGTGATAGGTAAGCCACAACCCTGCCGTACTGCATTAGGACACGACCAAACCTGGTTCTTGAGGCATCGCAGTATATTACAAACTCCTTGCTGATATCTGGAGTAGCAAATACCGGTGCGGTAGTCAGTCTCTTCTTCAATTCCTGGAAGCTTTCTTCGCACTCCGGCATCCATTCGAACTTCTTGCCCTTCTTCAAGAGCTGAGTCATGTTGGAAATATGCCCTAGAGGCAATAATAAAGTTGTTATTATTATATTTCCTAGTTCATGACAATTGTCTATTATTCATGCTATAATTGTATTAACCGGAAACCGTAATACATGTGTGAATATATAGATCACAATGTGTCCCTAGTGAGTCTCTAGTTGGCTAGGTCGTCCATCTATAGATGGTCATGGTTTCCTAATCATGGGCATTGGATGTCATTGATAACGGGATCACATCCTTGGGGAATGATGTGATGGACAAGACCCCATCCTAAGCATAGCACTAGATCGTGTTGTTCGTGTGCTAAAGCTTTTCTAATGTCAAGTATAATTTCCTTAGACCATTAGATTGTGCAACCCCCGGATACCGTAGGAGTGTTTTGGGTGTACCAAACGTCAAAACGTAACTAGGTTACTATAAAGGTGCACTACGGGTACCTCCGAAAGTGTCTGTTGGGTTGCATGAATCGAGACTGGGATTCGTCACTCCGTGTGACGGAGAGGTATCTTTGGGCCCACTCGGTAATCCATCATCGTATTGAGCTCATTGTGACTAAGGTGTTAGCCACGGGATGATGTGTTACGGGAGGAGTAAAGAGACTTCCCGGTAACGAGATTGAACAAGGTATGGGGATACCAACGATCGAATCTCGGGCAAGTATCATACTGGTAGACAAAGGGAATTGCATACGGGATTGATTGAATCCTTGACATCGTGGTTCATCCGAGGAGATCATCGTGGGACATATGGGAACCAACATGGATATCCATACCCCGCTATTGGTAATTGGCCGAAGAGATATCTCGGTCATGTCTGCATGTCTCCCGAACCCGTAGGGTCTACACACTTAAGGTTCGATGATGCTAGGGTTATAGGGAAATAATGTACGTGGTTACAAAAGGTGGTTTGGAGTCCCGGATGACATCCAGACGTCACGAGGAGCTCCGGGAATGGTCTGGAGGTAAAGATTGATATATAGGAAGTCCTATTTTGGTCATCGGAAAAGTTTCAGGCTCATCGATAGTGTACCGGGAGTGTCGGGAGGGTGCCGGAGGACCCGCGGGAGGGGTGTGATGACCAAAAAACTTCATGGGCTGTTAGAGGAGGTGGACCAGACCTTATTGGGCTGGACAAGGCCTTCCCTAAAGGCCCATGCTGCTAGGGATAAGGAGATAAGGCAAAAAGAGTTTTAAAAGGAAGGGATACACCTCCCGTGTGGGAGGTGGATTCCTTCCTAGCTCGGCCGAACTCCTCCTCCTGGGAGGAGGGGTCAAGGCAGCCCTACCTATCCTTCCCCTATATATACTTGAGGTTTTTTGATTTCTGAGACAATATAATTCATCTCTCTCCCACGGCGCAGCCCTACCTCTCTCTTCTTCCTCCTCCGCAGCGCTTGGCGAAGCCCTGCCGGAGAACCACATAGCTCCACCGTCACCACGCCGTCATGCTGCCTGAGCTCTCCCTCAAATTCTCCTCTCTCCTTGCTGGATCAAGAAGGAGGAGACGTCACCAGGCTCTTCGTGTGTTGAACGTGGAGGCACCATCGTTTCGTGCATAGATCTGAATCTATCGCGATCTGGATCGCTGCGAGTACGACTCCATCAACCGTGTTCCAGCAACGCTTCCGCTTAGTGATCTTCGAAGGTATGAATATGCTCTACAACCTTTCTTGTTGCTAGTTTCTCCATAGATAGATCCTTGTATGATGTAGGAATTTTTTTGAAATTACTACGATCACCAATAGAGGTATCGGAGCCAAGGTTCTATCCGTAGATTCTATGCACGAGTAGAACACAAAAGTTGTATGCACTGATTTGTCAATTTTCTTGCCGTTACTAGTCTTATCTTGATTCGGCGACATCGTGGGATTAAGCGGCCCGGACTGACTTTACATGTACTCTTACGTGAGGCTGGTTCCACCGACCGACATGCACTAGTTGCATAAGGTGGCTAGCGGGTGTCTGTCTCTCCCACTAGTTGCATGAGATTCGAAGAAGAGGGTCCTTATGAATGGTAAATAGCACTGGCATATAAACTTTGTGGGTGTCACGTAGCAAAGAATCGTTTATGTTAGAAACCCTAACCAGCCACGTAAAACTTGCAACAACAATTATAGGACATCTAACTTGTTTTTGCAGGGTATGCTATGTGATATGGCCAAAAGGATGTGATGTTACATATGTGATTTATGAGATTGATTAAGTTCTTGTAATAGGATTCACGACTTTGCATGTCAATGAGTATGAGAACTGGCAGGAGCCATAGGAGTTGTCTTAATTTATTGATGAGATGGAACGCCATGTTGATTACTTTACTTTATCGCTAACGGTGAGCTATAGTAGTAGAAGTAATAGTTGGCGTGACGATTCCACGAAGACACAATGATGGAGATCATGGTGTCATGCCGGTGACGATGATGATCATGGTGCCCCGAAGATGGTGATCAAAGGAGCAAGATGATATTGGCCATATCATGTCACTATATGATTGCATGTGATGTTTATCATGTTTTATATCTTATTGCTTAGAACGAGGGTAGCAAAGATAAGATGATCCCTCAATAAAATTTTGAGATACGTATTCTCCTAAGTGTGCACCATTGCGAAGGTTCCTTGTTTTGAGGCACCACGTGTTGATCGGGTGTGATAGATTCTAATGTTCGCATACAACGGGTGTAAGCCAGTTTACACACGCAGAACACATAGGTTGACTCGACAAGCCTGGCATGTACAGGCATGGCCTCGAATATGGGATACCGAAAGGTCGAACATGAGTCGTATGGTTGATACGATCAGCATAGACATGCTCACCATTGATGACTAGTCCGTCTCACATGATGACCAGACACGGGATAGTCGACGTGGATCATGTGTCACTTTGATGACTAGAGGGATGTCAATCTAAGTGGGAGTTTATTAGTAATTTGATTAGGTGAATTTAATTATCATGAACATAGTCTAAAAGTGTCTTTATAAATATTGTAGATCAAATGGCCAACGCAAATGTCCCATGCAACTTCAACGCGTTCCTAGAGAAAACCAAGCTAAAAGACGATGGGAGCAACTATGCGGACTGAGATCGTAACTTAAAGCTCATCCTCATGGCTTCCAAGAAGGCACACGTCCTTGATGCACCGCTAGGTGATCCTCCCATTCCCGCAGCAGAGCAGGACGCTAGGAGCGTCTGGCAGTCGCGGAGTGATGAGTGCTCTCTCGTTCAGTGCGGCATGCTTTACAGTTTAGAACCGGGGCTCCAAAGGCGTTTTGAGAAACACAGAGCATATGAGATGTTTGAGGAGCTGAAACTTGTTTTTCAAGCTCATGCTCGGGTCGAGAGATACGTAGTCTCTGACAAGTTCTTTAGCTGTAAGATGGAGGAGAATAGTTCTGTTAGTGAGCACACACTAAGAATGTCTGGGTTGCACAAGCGCTTGAGTCAACTGGGAGTTGAACTTACGGATGATGTGGTCATTGATAGAATCCTCTAGTCGCTTCCACCTAGATATATAGTCTTTGTGATGAGTTACAACTTGCAAGGGGTGGTAAAGACTATTTCCGAGTTGTATTCAATGCTGAAATCTGCGGAGGTAGAGATAAAGAAAGAGCATCAAGTATTGATGGTCAATAAGACCACTAGTTTCAAGAAGGGCAAGTGATGAGGACATCAACACCATTGTTACACCCATAGCCCCATCTGCTATCCATACTGGACCAGTTACTAGAGCTCGTGCATGCCAATTGAATTACCAGGTACTTTCATTTCTTGGGAATACTTCTAATGTTCATAAACATATGATGCTGCCTAAGTTAGATACTTTTTTTGTGCTTATGAATGAAGGCCCTAGCATGGACAAGAAGGATATCCGTTGGAGTGGGATCAAGCATGAAGAAGAAGGTGCACGCGCGGGAGAGAACAACGGAGCTCCCACTTGTGATTTTCACACTTGAACGCCACCATAAGGAGAGCATGAAGGCTTTGGATGAAATATTCAAGACGCCAATTTATAAATTTCGTCCATAGGCTATTATAGGTGTTGCGCCACCTTATTTTTGGGCCAGGCCCATGTAATTGCAAAATACCATAATATAGGCTATTTTTAGAGTCTGTATGTGTGGGGAAACCAAGTTTAGGGCTGTTTTGGGACCCCTCCTCCAAGGGTCGCGAAATTGCCTCTCTATTCCCTCATATATACAACCCTTAGGGCACCGTTTAGACTTGGGATTTGTTTAGATAAAATTTAGCCATTGCTACTTCATGTATTTCGTTTGTGTGCCACCGGGATTACCACCTATTAGAGGGATTGAGCATCAGATTGACTTAATTCCCGGTGCATCACTACCCAACCATGCACCATACCGTACCATTCCAGAGGAGACGAAGGAGATTATGCGTCAAGTACAGGAGCTGCTCGACAAAGGTTATATACGTGAATCTCTTAGTCCTTGTGTCGTTCCTATTATCCTAGTGCCGAAAAAGGATGGTACATCGCGTATGTGTGTTGATTGTAGAGGCATTAATAATATTACTATTCATTATCGTCATCCTATTCCTAGGCTAGATGATATGCTTGATGAATTAAGTGGGTCTACAATTAAGCCCAAAGTTGATTTGCATAGTGGATACCATCAAATTCGCATGAAATTGGGAGATGAATGGAAAACGGCATTCAAAACTAAGTTTGGATTATATATGTGGTTAGTTATGCCTTTTGGATTGACTAATGCACCTAGCACTTTCATGAGATTAATGAATGAGGTTTTACGTGCTTTCATTGGACAATTTGTCGTAGTCTACTTTGATGATATACTGATTTATTGTAGATCTTTGGAGGAACACTAGGACAATTTGCGTGCTGTTTTTATTGCTCTACGTGATGCACATTTTTTTGGTAACCTTGGGAATTGCACATTTTGCACAGATCGAGTATCTTTTCTTGGCTAAGTTGTTTCTCCACAGGGAATTGAAGTTGATAAAGCCAAGATTGAATCTATTGAGAGTTGGCCGCAGCCCAAAACGGTCACACAAGTGAGGAGTTTCCTTGGACTCGCTGGGTTTTATAGGCGTTTTGTGAGAGATTTCAGCACTATTGCTGCACCTCTCAGTGAGCTTACAAAGAAGGATGTGCCTTATTCTTGTGGTACCGCACAGGAAGAAGCCTTCACGGTTTTGAAAGATAAGTTAACACATGCTCCTTTACTCCAACTTCCTGTTTTTATTAAGACTTTCGAGCTTGAATGTGATGCTAGTGGAATTGTATTAGGAGATGTGTTATTACAAGATGGTAAACCTATTGCATACTTTTCTGAAAAATTAAGTGGGCCTAGTCTAAATTATTCTACTTATGATAAGGAATTATATGCTCTTGTTCGGACTTTGGAAACATGGCAACATTATTTATGGCCCAAAGAATTTGTCATACATTTTGATCATGAATCTTTGAAACATATTACAAGTCAAGCAAAACTGAACCATAGACATGCTAAATGGGTTGAATTCATTGAGACTTTCCCGTACATCATTAAACACAAGAAGGGTATAGAAAATGTTATTCCTGATGCTTTCTCTCGTTGTTATACTATGCTTTCACAACTTGACTTTAAAATATTTGGTTTGGAGACCATCAAAGATCAATATGTGCATGATGCTGATTTCAAAGATGTGTTGGATAATTGTAAAGAAGGGAGAACATGGAACTAGTTCATCATTAATAATGGATTTGTGTTTCGTGCTAACAATCTATGCATTCCAGCTAGCTCCGTTCGTCTTTTGTTGTTACATGAGGCATATGTTCGTCTTTTGATGGGACACTTTGGCGTAAAGAAGACAGAGGACGTACTTGCTACACATTTCTTTTGGTCAAAGATGCGACGGGATGTTGAGCGTTTTGTTGCTCACTGCATGACATGTCAAAAAGCTAACTCACGACTCAATCTTCATGGTTTATATATGACTTTGCGTGTACCTAATGTTCCTTGGGGTGATATATCTATGGAGTTTGTTTTAGGTTTACCTCGAACAAAGAAGGGGAGGGATAGCATATTTGTTGCCGTGGACAGATTTTAGAAAATGGCACACTTCATACCATGTCATAAAAGTGATGATACCGCTAATGTGGCTGATTTGTTCTTTCGTGAAATTATTCGCTTGCATGGTGTGCCAAATATGATTGTTTCAGATCGTGATGCTAAATTTCTTAGCCACTTTTGGCGATGTTTATGGACTAAGTTGGGGACCAAATTGCTTTTTAGTACGACATGTCACCCCCAAACTGATGGACAAACTGAAGTAGTCAATAGATCTTTGTCTACTATGCTTAGGGTTGTTCTGAATTTGCTTATAATCGTTCGCTGCATTCTACTACAAAGATGTGTCCTTCCGAAGTTGTGTATGGTTTCCTACCTCGTGCACCTATTGATTTGTTACCTCTTCCAACTACGGAGAAGGTTAATTTTGATGCTAAAGAACGTGCTGATTTGATATTAAAGATGCATGAGTTAACTAAGGAAAACACTGAGTGCATGAATGCTAAATATAAACTTGCTGGAGATAAGGATAAAAAACATGTTGTCTTTAAACCTAGAGGTCTTGTTTGGTTGCATTTGCGTAAGGATAGGTTTCCTGATTTGCGCAAGTCAAAGCTAATGCCACGTGCTGATGGTCCTTTGAAAGTGATAGAGAAAATAAATGATAATGCATATAGACTTAATCTGCCTGCAGAATTTGGGGTTAGTCCCACTTTTAACATTTCAGATTTGAAGCCATATTTGGGTAAGGAAGATGAGCTTCCGTCGAAGACGACTTCAGTTCAAGAAGGGGAGGATGACGAGGACATCAACACCATTGTTACACCCACAGCCCCAACTTCTATACATATTGGACCAGTTACTAGAGCTCGTGCACGCCAATTGAATTACCAGGTACTTTCATTTCTTGGGAATACTTCTAATGTTCATGAACATATGATGCTGCCTAAGTTAGATACTTTTGTTGTGCTTATGAATGAAGGACCTAGCATGGACAGGAAGGGTATCCGTTGGAGCTGGATCAAGCATGGAGAAGAAGGTGCACGCGCGAGAGAGAACAATGGAGCTTCCAGTGGTGATTTTCACACTTTAAAGCCACCATAAGGAGAGCATGAAGGCTTTGGACGAAATATTCAAGATGCCACTTTATAAATTGTGTCCATAGGCTATTATAGGTGTTGCGCCACCTTATTTTTGGGCTAGGCCCATGTAATTTCGAAGTACCATAATATAGGCTATTTTTAGAGTCTGTATGTGTGGGGAAACCGAGTTTAGGGCTGTTTTCGGACCCCTCCTCCAAGATTCAGGAAATTGCCTCTCTATTCCCTCATATATACAGCCCTTAGGGCACCATTTAGACTTGGGATTTGTTTAGTTAAAGTTTAGCCATTGCAACTTCGTGTACTTCGTTTGTGTCCAACGACCAGACTAAGATCGCTTTCGGATCCCCACCCTTACGAATACTTCATCTTTATTCGCAATATTCAGATTGCAATATCATATTCTTGCTTGTTCCTCGATTGCTTGCAGGAACAGACCTTCGTGGTCAGGTTGATCGTGCTCCAGCATGGTCAATAACCTCTTGGAGATTGGTTTAGCGATTGGTAAGGCGCGACGTCGTGCACGTTTGTAGTCGGATCATCAAAGTCGTGTCCACCAAATCGATAGTCACCTTCTCATCGAAAGATCGAGACACCCTCGCCTCTATCAGCAAGGTCAGGAAAAGCTTCAAGAAAGACAACAAAGCAGTTGTCGTGCCTAGTGAACCAGTTGCCAGGAAGAAGCCAAAGAAAGGACTTAAGCCTGAGACTGAGAGCTATTACTGCAAGGGAACCGGTCAATGGAAGCGGAATTGCCCCAAGTGCTTAGCGGACAAGAAGGCCGGCAATGTCAAAGGTATATGTGATATACTTGTTATTGATGTGTACCTTACCAGCGCTCATAGTAGATCCTGGGTATTTGATACCGGTGTTGTTGCTCGCATTTGCAACTCTAAGCAGGAACCGCGGAACAAGTGTTGGCTGGCTAAGGACGAGGTGACGATGCGCGTCGGGACTGGTTCTAAGGTCGATGTGATCGCCGTCGGCACGCTACCTCTACATGTACCTTCGGGATTAGTTATAAACCTTAATAATTGTTATTTAGTAGCAGCTTTAAGCATGAACATTGTATCGGGATCTCGCTTGATGCAAGATGGCTACTCATTTGAATCTGAGAATAATGGTTGTTCTATTTATATGAGTAGTATGTTTTATGGTCATGCCCCGCTGGTAAATGGTTTATTGCTACTGAATCTCGACCATGATGATACACATATTCATAGTGTGAGTACCAAAAGATGTAAGGTTGATAATGATAGTCCCACATACTTGTGGCACTGCCGCCTTGGTCATATAGGTGTAAAGAGCATGAAGAAACTCCATACTGATGGACTTTTGTAGTCTGTTGATTTTGAATCATTTGACACATGCGAGTCGTGCCTCATGGGCAATATGACCAACACACCATTCCCTGGAATAATGGAGCAAGCAACCAACTTATTGGAATTAATACATACCGATGTATGCAGTCCAATGAGCATTGAAGCTCGCGGTGGCTATCGTTATGTTCTCACCCTCACTAATGATTTGAGAAGATATGGGTATGTCTACTTAATGAAGCACAAGTATGAAACCTTTGAAAAGTTCAAGGAATTTCAGAATGAGGTGGAGATTCAACGTGACAAGAAAATAAAGTTTCTATGATCTAATCGTGGAGGAGAATATATGAGTCACGTGTTTGGCACACACCTAAGGAAATGGGGAATTGTTTCACAACTCACGCGCCTGGCACACCGCAACGTAACGGTGTGTCTAAACGTTGTAATCGCACTCTATTGGTTATGATATGATCTATGATGTATCTTACCGATTTATCGCTATCATTTTGGGGCTATGCGTTGGAAACTGCCGCATTCACTTTAAATAGGGCACCGTCTAAATCCATTGAGACGACACCGTATGAATTATGGTTTGGCAAGAAACCTAAGGTGTCGTTTCTGAAAGTTTGGGGCTGCGATACTTATGTGAAGAAACTTCAACGAGAGACGCTCGAACCCAAAGTGGAAAAATGCGTCTTCATAGGATACCCTAAGGAAACTATTGCGTATAACTTCTATCTTAGATCCGAAGGCAAGATATTTGTTGCTAGGAATGGATCCTTTCTAGAGAAAGGGTTTCTCTCGAAAGAAGTAAGTGGGAGGAAAATAGAACTTGATGAGGTAATTGTACCACCTCTCGAACCGGAGAGTAGCGCAGCGCAAGAAAATGTTTCTGAGGCGCCTACACTCGCAAGAGAAGAAGTTAATGATGATAATCATGACACTTCGGATCAAGTTGCTTTTGAACCTCGAAGGTCGGCAAGGGTACGTTCCGCACCAGAGTGGTACGACAATCCTGTCATGGAAATCATGTTGTTAGACAACAATGTACCTTCGAACTATGAAGAAGCGATGGCGGGCCCAGATTCCAACAAATGGCTAGAGGCCATGAAATACGATATAGGATCCATGTATGAGAAGAAAGTATGGACTTTGGTAGACTTGCCCGATGATCAGCGAGTCATGGAAAATAAATGGATCATCAAGAAGAAGACTGGCGCGGATGGTAATGTGACCATCTATAAGGGTCGACTTGTCATTAAGGGTTATCGACAAGTTAGAGGGATTGACTATGATGAGACCTTCTCACCCATAGCGATGCTGAAGTCGGTCTGAATCATGTTAAAAATTTCCGCATTCTATGATTATGAAATCTGGCAAATGGACGTCAAAAATGCATTCCTGAACAACTTTCTTAAAGAAGATTTGTATATGGTACAGCTGGAAGGTTTTGTCCATCCTAGCAATGCTAACTAGGTATACAAGCTCCAGCGCTCCATCTATGGACTGGTGCAAGCATCTTGGAGTTGTAACATTTGCTTTGATGAGGTGATCAAAGCATTTGAGTTTATACAGACTTATGGAGAGACTGTATTTACAAGAAAGTGAGTGGGAGCTCTATAGTATTTGTGATATTATATGTGGATGACATATTGTTGATGGGAAATGAAATGGAATTATTGGAAAGCATAAAGGCCTAATTGAATAAAAGTTTTTCAATGAAGGACCTTGGAGAAGCTGTTTACATATTATGCATCAAGATCTATAGAGATAGGTGGATACGCCTCATAGGTCTTTTACAAAGCACATACCTTGACAAGATATTGAAGAAATTCAATATGGATAATGCTAAGAAGGGGTTCTAGTGTGTATTACAAGGTGTGAGGTTGAGTGTGCCTCAACGACCGACCACGACAGAAGATATAGAGAAGATGAGTACCGTCCCCTATGCTTCAGCCATAGGCTCTATTATGATGCCATGCTATGTACCAGACCTCATGTGAACCTTGCCATAACTTTGGTAGGGAGGTACCAGAGTGATCCAGGAGTGGATCACTTGACAGAGGCCAAGAATATCCTAAAGTACCTGAAAAGGACTAAAGATATGTTTCTCATATATGGAGGTGTCGAAGAGCTTGTCGTAAAGGGTTACATCGATGGTAGCTTCGACACGGATCCGGATGACTCCAAATCACAAACCGGATACGTGTATATTTTGAATAATGGGGAAGTTAGCTGGTGCAGTTGCAAGAAAAGCGTCGTGGCGGCATCTACATGTGAAGCTGAGTACATCGCTGCTTCCGAAGCAGCACAAGAAGGAGTCTGGATGAAGGAGTTCATCACCGACCTAGGAATGATTCCAAGTGTGTCGGGCCTGATGACTCTGTTCTGTGACAACACTGGATCTATTGCCATTGCCAACGAGCCCAGGTTTCACAAGAAGACCAAGCACATCAAGCGCCGCTTCAACTCCATTCGTGGATACATCCAGGATGGAGATATAGATATTTGTAAAGTACACACGGATCTAAATGTCACAGACCCGTTGACTAAACCTCTTCCACGGTCAAAACATGAGCACCACTAGAACTCTATGGGTGTTTGATTCATCACAATGTAACTACATTATTGACTCTAGTGCAAGTGGGAGACTGTTGGAAATATGCCCTATATGCAATAATAAAGTGGTTATTAATATATTTCCTAGTTCATGATAATTGTCTATTATCTATGCTATAATTGTATTAACCGGTAACCGTAATACATGTTTGAATATATAGATGACAATGTGTCCCTAGTGAGCCTCTAGTTGGCTAGCTCGTTGATCAATATATGGTCATGTTTCCTGATCAAGGACATTGGATGCCAATGATAACGGGATCACATCATTGGGGAATGATGTGATGGACAAGAGCCAATCCTAAGCATATCACTAGATCGTATTGTTCGTCTACTAAAGCTTTTTTAATGTCAAGTATCATTTCCTTAGACCAAGAGATTGTGCAACTCCCGGATACCGTAGGAGTGTTTTGGGTGTACCAAACGTCACAACGTAACTAGGTGATTATAAAGGTGCACTACAGGTATGTCCGAAAGTGTCTGTTGCGTTGCACGAATTGAGATTGGGATTTATCACTCCGTGTGACGGAGAGGTATCTCTAGGCCCACTTGGTAATTCATCATCATATTGAGCTCAGTGTGACTAAGGATTTAGCCACGGGATGATGTGTTACGGAATGAGTAAATAGACTTGCCGGTAACGAGATTGAACAAGATATGGGGATACCGACGATCAAATCTCGGGCAAGTATCATACCAGTAGACAAAGGGAATTGCATACGTGATTGACTGAATCCTTGACATCGTGGTTCATCCGATGCCATCATCATGGAACATGTGGTAACCAACATGGATATCTAGACCCCGCTGTTGGTTATTGGCCGGAGAGATGTCTCGGTCATGTCTGCATGTCTCTCGAACCCGTAGGGTCTACACACTTCAGGTTTGAGAACGCTAGGATTATAGGGAAATAGTGTATGTGGTTGCCGAAGGTTGTTCGGAGTCCCGTATGAGACCCCAGACGTCACGAGGAGCTCAGGAATGGTCCGGAGGTAAAGATTGATATATATGAAGACCTGTTTTGGTCATCAGAAAAGTTTCGGGCTCATCGGTAGTGTACCTGGAGTGCTGGGAGGGTGGCGGAGGACCCCCGGGATGGGTGTGACGACCAAATGACTTCATGGGCTGTTAGAGGAGGTGGACCAGCCCTTATTGGGCTGGACAAGGCCTTCCCTAAAGTCCCATGTGTCTAGGGATAAGGATATAAGGAAAAAGGAGTTTTAAAAGGAAGGGATCCACCTCCCTTGTGGGAGGTGGACTCCTCCCTAGCTCGGCCGAACTCCTCCTCCTTGGAGGAGGGCCCAAGGCAGCCCTCCCTCTGCTCCCCTCTATATATACTTGAGGTTTTGGGATTTGTGAGACAATATAATTCATCTCTCTCCCACGGCGCAGCCCTATCTATCTCTTCTTCCTCCCCCGCAGCGCTTGGCGAAGCCCTGCCGGAGAACCACATAGCCCCATCGTCACGACGCCGTCGTGCTGCCGGAGCTCTCCCTCAACTTCTCTTCTCTCTTTGCTGGATCAAGAAGGAGGAGATGTCACCGGCTGTACGTATGTTGACCGAGGAGGCACCGTCGTTTGGTGCATAGATCGGAATCTACCGCAATCTGAATCGCTGCGGGTACGAATGCATCAACCGCGTTCCAGCAACGCTTCCGCTTAGTGATCTTCAAAGGAATGAAGATGCTATACAACCTCTCTCGTTGCTGGTTTCTCCATAGATAGATCCTTGTATGACATAGGAAATTATTTGAAATTACTACGATCCCCAACAAGTCATTGGTCGAGCGATGCGGGAGAACCCTTCCACGAACTTGTGGTAGTCTCCCGCGAGTTCGAGGAAGCTTCTGACTTCCTTCACATCGATTGGAGACTCCCAGTTTGTTACCGTGGTAATCTTGGAAAGATCGACTGCCAATCCGTTTGCCGTCATAGTATGACCCAAGAATCCAACTTCGTGCAACCATAATTTGCATTTGCTAAATTTGGCAAAAAGCTGGTGCTCTCGAAGCTTTTCCAACACTAGCCTCAAGTGCTTCTCATGCTCCTCTTCAGACGTGGAGAAGATGAATACGTCATCGAGGAAGACGACGACAAACTTGTCCAGGTATTCAATGAAGACTTTGTTCATGATGTACATGAAGTAGTCTGGGGCATTGGTCAACCCAAATGACATGAATGTGCACTCGTATAGACCGAAACGGGTCACAAATGTCGACTTAGGTATGTCTTTGGGTCGGATATTCAGTTGGTATTATCCAGATCTGAGGTCGATCTTGGAGAATACCTTGGCACCATTTAACTGATCAAATAGGTCTTCAATCTTGGGGACTGGATACTTGTTGTTGATCGTGACTTCAACATTGAGAGAACGATAATCCACGCAGAGCCTGATTGTCCCATCCTTCTTGGACACGAACAAAACAGGTGATCCCCAAGGTGATGCACTCAGACGAATGAATCCTTTCCTGAGTTGCTCATCCAACTGCTTCTTCAACTCTGCTAGCTCTTCGGATCCCATCATATAAGGCTTCTTAGAGATAGGACTTGATCCAGGCATGAGCTCAATGATGAACTCGATGTCTTGGTCAGGAGGCATCCCTGGCAGCTCATCGGGAAACACGTCTCGGTACTCACAGACTATTGGCACTCGGCCAACTCTTTTTTGATAGGCAATTGACATGAGGAACTTGAGTGGAGGTAGGCTCAGGGACATACTTGACTTTGACCCCTTGGTTGCTTGTCATCGTAATAGCCCTTTTCACGCAGTCCAATATGCTTTGGTGCCTAGCCAACCAATACATTCCAAGGATCACGTCCAAGCCTTGTGACTTAATGACGATGAGATCTGTTGTGAAGCTTATCCCATTAATGTTGATCCCGACTCCTCTAAATCCTAGGCTAGTCCTTAGCACTGCTCGTGGGGTATGTACTGCCATTTTCCCATTAAGGAGGGTATTCTTCAAACCACATTTTCCGGCAAACTTTTGAGTGAAAAAAGAATGTGAAGCACCACAATCAAACAATATTGTTGCTGGGGTGGAGTTGACGAGGAACGTACGCAGAATGTAGTCTGGGTCTTTGTGTGATTCTTCTACGGAGATGTGATTCACACGTCCCCTGCTGTGGTACTGCTGGTTGCGGGGAGCTTGGTTGCTACCTGGCGCTCCTTGACCTTGTCCTTGAATAGGCGCATTGGGCGCGGTGCATCAGGCTTTTTGTTGGGGCACTGCCTGGGAGACTCCTAATTTTCCTAAGACGTTCCCCTAAGCGGCGGACTGCTCGGTCTTGTAAGCAGGTTCTACAGGGTCTTTGTCTTCATCCTTGTCGGTACCTTCTTCCTTAAGTGGCGTGGGAGATGCGAGTGGTCCATCACAACGTCTATTTGTTCGCGAAGCGATGAGGAGCTCAGTGTACTCTTCCGCGGTCAGACAGCGACTCTCAATAGGAGTGGCCTACAGCGGTGGTATCCCTCCTTGCAAGGCAATGGCTGACTGCCCTCCGTGTGCTCCTTCCTTCTTGACCTTGCGGGTCTTCATCTTTTCCAGGCGAAGTAGGTCCATGACTTGGTGCAGTTCTTGGTGAAGTGTCACAGACTCCGTGATCAGAAGGTGAGTCAGTGTGTCGGCGGAGAGGATGAAGTAGGTCTGAAATCTAACTGGCGTTATGTCCTCAGAGGATGTTTTTAGTGTCCAGTTCCCGTCAATCCCGTCTTTAAAAAAAGCTAGATCATGAGTATCCGGCTCGGTGGCTATCTCGGGAAGAATAACATGGAGATGCACGAGCGCCTCTCATGCAGCTGTCTCCACTGCTAACATCAGATTCTCCATCTGTGGTCCTTCAAAGAACCAACTAGATGGGGAGTCGTTTGCCTTCACTATCACGTCCACGTGATATTCCTTCGTGTCGGCGTTGACCTAGTGCTCTTGGTAGAGAAAAAATGGCGTGCGTCATACTTGACACTTGTCCAGGCTGTCTCCGAAGAGTAGGGGAAAGCCCGTCTCCAGAAGCATCTCAGGTATGATGGCCATCTACAAGGTTGTAGGAGGGGGTTAGAAATTTTGTGGGTGGTATGAAATGGTAATAGGGTGTAAAAAATCTCAAGTGTAGGGGCTGAGTGTACTACTCGTCTCGGCAATTGTCCATGCTACCCAAGGCTTCCTGCTACAGCCAGGATGGCTCAGATACTTGCTCTGTGGGGATCCCGACTTACAAGTGGAGATCGCCGAATGAACGTGCTTAGTGATTCCAGAGATGAATGGTCACCGAACACACAAGTGCTGAATATTAAGAGTCTTACATCCAACGTACCGATTAATACAACAAATGACCATCAAGGTCAGGTTTCACATGGGTAGGGCCTATAAGGCCAATCACACTGATACATCTGCAAGCGGAATTCTTGGGGATAACGGGATCCCACGCCATCAGCCTTCACCAACACACATTCTGAGTGGGAAGCGTCCTAGTTCGTGTGTCTGTCTCTGAAGACGAATTGTTCTGCAAACTCCGGTCCTTCCATGTGTGGTCAATAACATAACAAGTGGAAAGCCAGTGAGTACTTTGAATGTACTCGCAAACAGCCCATGATAAGGATAGTGTAGTTGGTATGATAACAAGTGATGTGCAACATTTGTAGAAAGCAGGCTTGTATATAAATAAACATGATCCTAGACGGGCATGGATATGCATCATAAGTTAGATGGTATTTAGAAAAACAGGTTACATATATCAATATATCTGCTATGGGCTGAACACTTCGGGTTCACCCGATATGCCAATTGACCAAACTTGGTCATATCAACTCTTTCAGACAACACCATTAAACACACACACACACACACACACACACACACACACACACGCACACACACACTTGGTCAATGCGGAAACGACTGGACGTAGTTTAAGAAGGATTATCCAACTGTCCTTGACCGTGGACACGACTATTCGAATAATTTAACACTCTATAGAGGTTGTACGCTATACCCACGTGACCCGAGAAACTTCCGTGTTATCCACCACTCACGATATATAACATACCCGAGGTAAGTACCAGATTAATTCCTTTCCCCTGACGATACTAGACAAAGAGTTCCACTCGATTGGTACCCAGCCCACATGATGTACGTCTTACGAGCACCGACTGTGGACAATATCATCCATGTGGGGACCAAAGGTGTGCCCGGAACACGTAAACACGACATAGTTGACCTACCTGGTACGACGCCGTCACGAGAGTAACCACCTATCACTCCCGCCACTAGTAATGTGGCTCTTTGCTAGCACCGACCAGAGGAATGAACAAAGATCCATCCCATAAAGGGGTAACATGGTCGCACATCTAAAGCTGGGACTTTCTACACATCATAAATCTAATCATCTTTCCCAAACCAGTCACACCAAATATACCCAGTGCACCACTTCCTCATAAGTGGACACCTAACTCATCATCACCCTCCGGCATTAGTGGCACACGACGGGGTTTTAATAAAACCTTTGATATTTAACATCATCATGCTCATGCTTCTATAATCCTTAGCTCTACTGTCTACTTGTCAACATGATCCTCATAGGTGGTAGGATCATGCTCAAATGCAAGGGATCCACAGGAGCCATCAGTAACATCATATCGATGATTTACCGAATACTCATGATCATATGCAACGGGAATAATACTCTACTTGGCATGCAAGTAATATTTTACTCAAACATGGTCAAAGGATTGCTTGCCTTGGACAGTTAGGTATCCATGGTCTTCGGGGTCTTCGAGTCCAACTCCTTCGTCATACGTGGAATCTATCGTCGTAATAATAATAATAAAATAAGTACCTCACTGTGGGGACCCCGACTTACGAGTCGAGATCGACGAATGAACGTGCTTAGTGATCCCAGAGATCAACGCTCAGCGAACACACAAAAACTGATTAACAAGAGTCTTACATCCATACATACTGTTCATTACAATAAATGACCAGTGTAGTCAAGTCTTACATATATAGGGCCTTGAGGGCCAACACACCAAACTTGACCAATAGCGGAAATATTGGTCGAAAGCATGAACCAATGCCATCAGCCTTAACCTACAGGCGTTCTTACTAGGAAGCGTCCTAGCTCGCAGGAACGTCACCAAGGTGCTCTTCACCAAATTCCTGTTCTCTCATACCTGGTCAATGAAATAACCAGTGGCAAGCCAATGTGTACTTTGAATGTACTCGCAAATAGCCTATGATGTGGATAATGCAGTTGGTATGGTAACAAGTAATATGCAGTATTGGTGGGTTGCAACTTGTTATAAATAAACATGATCATACATGGATGTGCAACATAAGCTAGTTGGTATTTAGAAGAACATGTTACAGATATCAACATATTTGTTATGGGCTGAGCACTTCGGGTTCACCCAGTATGCCAAGTCACGAAACTTCGTCATATCATCTCTTACTCAGATAACTCCTTGAAAACACACACACACACACACACACACACACACACAAACACACACACACTTGGTTTATGCGGAAACGACTGGACGTAGTTCAAGCAGGATTACACAACTGTCCTTGACTGTGGACACGCTATTCAAATAGTTTACACTCTGCAGAGGTTGTACGCTATACCCACTAGATCCGGGAAACTTTCGTGTCATCCACGAATCGCGGTATATAACATACCCGAGGTAAGTACCCGATCAATGCCTTTCCCCTGACGATACTAGACAAAGAGTTCCACTCGATTAGTACCCAGCCCACATGATGTACGTCTTACGAGCACCAACTCTAGACAGTATCATCCTTGCGAGAACCAACGGTGTGCCCACAACACGTAAAAACGTCACAGTCGTCCTACCTGGCACGACCCCGCCACGAGAGTTCCACAAGTGGTCACCTAACTCATTATCACCCTCGGACATTAGTGGCACCCGATGGGGTTTTCATAAAACCTTTGATATATATAGTCATCTTGCTCATGCTTCTACTATGCTTAGCTCTACTTGTCAACATGATATTAGCGTGACCTTCGTAGGTGGTAGGATCATGCTCAAATGCAAGTGCTCGAGAGGAGCCATGGAAAATATCATATCGATGATTTACCGAATACTCATGATCATATGCAGCGGGATATTTGCTCGAACATGGTGAAAGGGTTGCTTGCCTTTGCTCTCGTAAGTTCTCAAGGTCTTCGAGGTCTTCCGGTCCAACTCCGAGTACTCCGTCTACTCTGTCAACTAACGACGGAAACAACATAGTATGCCATACAACAAGGAGATACAAAATTGCTATATAAGTAGGATTTTTATTTTTCTTGGACCTCTGTGTTCATAAGAAAAATATCTGAAGCTTGCTATAGGAGATTTGGAACATCGGGGATTTTTGAATGGATGAAAGGAGGAATAGGTGATCTTTCAAGAAGCCTATACAAAACATTATGATAAAAATTAGTGGAGGCACTCATTTAACAGAGCATAATTTTAGAAATATTTAGGAAGTTGTTTCACTTGATTTGGAGGTGATATGAATATTATAATGATTTTCTAATATTGGATAAATAGCAATAGGAAGTTATTTATTTAATGCAATAGAATAAATACCGATAAAAATGTTGACCAAGGTTTCAAAAATAGGGTATGACATAAGAAGGCTGTGGAAATTGGAATCACTCCTTTTGGAGTTGATTTGAATCTTCTAGGATTTTTGGAAGGTGAGTCAGGAGTATTCAAATATGTGTTTGAATAATGATACAACAAAAAAGTTGTTTAGAAAAAATGTGCAAAGCACATCTTTGGATAGCCCTTGATTTTAGGAAACTACAGGATTTTGAATCATCAAATTCGGGGCTCATATGTATATACTATAGATTTTTAATGTTTCTACAAAAAGAAAAAGCAAAGAAGGGGGCTACCAGGGAGTCTATTGCGTGCTTAGGGAGACCGATAGACAGGTGGGTTGACCTAGTTGCGCTGGCTGCCAGCGGAGCGGCCACGCCGAAGGCGCAGGTGCCGTTTACGCTTCCATCACGGGGAGGCGGCCCTGGGAGGATGCGCCTCCACTTATGGGGTTGGACCGAGCCGTCGTGCCACTGACTGGCAGGCCCCAGCCATCAGGAGCTTCTTCCTCCTATGGTTCGACTAGAGAGGGAGCAGGGAGGAAGGGTTGACCGAAGGAGGAGCTGCCCATGCGGCTCCAGCCACCCCCCTGCGATGCACCGGCCACTAGCGCACTCGGGGCAGCGAGCCGTATCGTCCCGAGAGATCCATTCCCGCAAGGGAACCATGGGGGTGAGCAGGGTCTTGGCCGCGGTGGAGCTACCTTCGGTTGTTGAGGAGAAGGGCGCCCCGGCCCTTGGAAGAGAGGGGAGAGAGGAGGGAGGAGGCCGTGAAGGTGAATGGTCGACCGCGGACCAAAGAGCAAGGGAGGAGGAGCCCGTGTGGCCGGAGTTGGAGTTGCTTCTGGAGGGAGAGCTTCGGCCATTAGAGGGGGAGAGAGCTTGGGAGGAGAGCAGGGGCTCAAAAGGGAAGCCCTGGAGGTTCTCATGGGAGAAGGGAGAAATAGGGGCTCGAGGGAGAGGAGATAAGAGAGATAGAGGGAGAGAGAGCGCTCGGGAGCACCTAGGAGCTCGCTGGCATGCGGGAAGACACGCGTCCCTAGGCACTTTGGAGGCTAGCCAGCGTCGGGGAAGGCTTGGACCAGTCGAGGGGAGGTCCCATGGCATGCGACCTAGAAGATGAAGACAAGGTGCAGATCACCATTATTGTACGCCAGGGTGGTGGTCACCTGTAACGCCCCAAGAGTGTAACTTTCCATATTTGGAACCTTCTGTATGTGGGTCCATCTTGTCATTGCAATGAGAGATCAATGCATGTGTTATTTCATCTGTCACCTTGTTTTGTTTCCCTTTGCAGTCGTGCATCCATTCATTCATGCTTATTTGTGTTGTTGCCTTGTGATCATGTGTATGTGATGTGGTGGTGTGATGATGGATATGTGATGATGTGGAGTGGAGTATTTGTTAGTAGGAAGCACTGTGTGGATTTCAATTAGGTTTAAAAACCTTCTTCCTCTCTTTTATCTCAAGGTCAAGATCCACTTGCCCCATCCCTATTTCAAAATGCCCATGTTTTAGTATGTTTTGTGGTGGATGTGATGCTAGGGTTTTAGTGTTTCGAAGCTTTGTTTGAGAGGTGTAAATATTCGCAAAACAGAGGATTAAATTATGTTTTGTAAATATTTAGTTGCTCCAAATATTCTTTTTATATTTTATTCAAATAGTTCATAGTTCCTTATGACCAAGGGTATTTTTGCTTTATTTTTAGCATCATAGTTTAGCCTATGTATTTATTTATTTTGTCTGTGTTGGTTTTAAATAAGAAACCCGAGTGGGTTTCTTTTCTCTTACCTGTCGCCAACATGGGTCACTTCCCCATCCCGTGGCCCATCACTTCTCTCTGTTCCCCCGGCGAGAGCCCACCTAGCGCGTCCGCCTCCTTCCTCCTGACACCGTCGTCCATGTGTTGCTTTCCGTCAGAAACTTCAGTGAGAGTGCGAGCGACGCCGTGAGGCTCACAGACGTCTAGGCCCCTATTTATCCTCGGCGTACGTGCCCCTTGGCCTAGGGTTCTGCGTCCCCCTCCTAGCGCCGCCACTTTTCCCTCCATCTCCTTCTTCCTCCCTAGGAAAACTCTGTGTAGATCAGGTAGCATAGAGAGAGCAGAAGCGCGCCGCCATCGTCCACCGTGCGCCCCTCGCCTCCGGCGCCGGCACGCATGTGAGGGAGCTCGGGGAAGGCGCCCGCGTTCCATTCCCGTCATCGGTGAGGCCGGGGAGCGACCACACCAACGCCCAGCTCCTCATCTCTAGTGTGTTCCCGGCGGCCCTGTTCCCCTGCTTCGGTTCTGCATCCAGTCTTCATCAGGTCGTCGACAGATCATCTTCAGGCGCCTCCCTCCGATCGGATCGCTCTCTTCTCCTTCCCCTAGGTGAGCCTAGCTCTTCCTCCCTTCCCCCTCGTTAGATCCGGTTGATGATCGTTGTCGTGCCTCTGTTCGAAGAGGAGAGCGGCAGTGCGTGTGTGCATGTGTGTTCTGTGTGGTGGGTGTGCTCGGGCTGGTGCAGAGTAGCGGAGCAGGGGCTTCCACAGATCAGTAGTGGTAGAGTGGATGATCCCCGCGGCGTAGAGCAGTTGTAGTGGAGAGGCATGCTCCGGTGGCGTTGCTGTCGTCGTCGTCTCTGTGTGCAGGCAGAGCAGGGCGACCTTGTTGTGTTACCTAGTAGGATTCCTCCTCTCTGTCAAGTCTCGTAGTGCAATGTACTGGTAGGATGTGTGTGTGTTGATCAGGTGGTCATGGGATCAAAACCCCATGGTGCCAACCCCATTTTTTGTTATTTGTTTCGCACAGTAGCATCAGCAGCAGCAGGGGCGACTTACCCTGCTTGTCTTCCCTGCTCTGTCGAGCATATGTGCAGTAGCAGGTTGGTATGCTTGTGTGTGTGTGTCCAGGGGCACCTGGGTTCGAATCCCTGCAAACCTGTTTGGTTTTTTTGTTTAATTCCTTGCTTTTTTCTCTTTTGCTTGCAAGTTTCTTGCTGCAGCTGCTTGAGAGAAGGTTTGGCTGCCATTTAATTATTCTAGTAGTTGTTCCTAGTAATATGCTAGCAAGTGTAGATATAGCATGTGTAGGTTCTTCTTTGTTGTAGATACAAGCACTTGGTGTTTGTGCTTGTGAATGTGGTAGTGTAGGTGGAGCAAGCTACCATGTTATACATGTGTTTGTGTTTTAGTATGTGTGCTTTGCACCAGGTTAGTGTGTGTGTGTTACTTAGTGCATGTGAGTGATGATCTTGAGCACTAGTGTGTGCAAGTGTGATCTTGTGTGTGTGTATGGGTTTCCCCTCCACTTACTTTGTGTGTAGAGTAGGTGTTGGTGTACGTGAGTGTGTGTGTGCTTGCGTGTGTGTCACACACATGCCAAGGCATGAGGTGCCTTGATGAGCAAGTTATATGTGTAGGTGTAGGGATGCATATGTGAGTGTAAGCTAGTGTGTGGTGATAACTAGCATGTGTAGGTCTTATTATGTTTGTGCTTGATGTAAGAGTGTGTGTGGTGGTGTGCTATGGCACACATACATGATGTCTAAACCCTCATGTCATCATTGGAGTGTTGATAGTGTGCATTTGGATGTGTAGGTGATAAACTAGTGAGGAGCACATGTGATGATGCACTATTCACCTCATGTGATTCCATGTATATTTTCTTCCTAGCTTTGTGCCCAATTTTTCTATGCAAGTGCCTATATATTATATATGTTTTTGGGGTAGAATCATCCCAGGAATCCGATGGTGGGTTCAGATTACACTTTGGAACACCTTCTGGGAATGCCATATTTCTGTTTTGTTCAATGTTTAGAGCTTGGTTCCATGTGATGTGATGAGCCCAAGAGGTTGATTCCTTGTTGTGGCAGTAGAGGGTGAACCCTCTATAGCATGTTGGTTTTGATTCATGCTTAGGAATTCATATGTGCAAGTGGTGCTTAGTCAAAGTAGGCATGTGGCTGAAATTTCAACTTGATTTTCACTAAGTCTGAGAAACTGCTTATATTTTCTTCCCGTGTAGTCGTGCTTGTAAAAGTTCATGTGTTGGGAATCGGCCCTTGCTATCAACTTGAAAGTTGTAGCTTTTGTGTTTGTCTAGCTCTCTTTCAATTTTCATTCCATTTGTATTCCTATAGATATTGTTTTGGGTGCTGTCAAAATGCTTCAAAGCATATACAGCTAGTGAGAATCTGGAATTTTCACTAAGTCCCTGAAAACTGATATTTCTGTCCAAGTTAGCAGCTGTAGAACTTTCTGTGTGAAAATCCTCTGTATTATCTTTTTCTCTTGCTTGTAGAGATTTTGAATAGCTTCTGCCACATATCTTAATTGGCATATTTGGGTGGCTGTAGGTGCTTTGCATGTAGCCCTCAAACTGCTATGATGCTGTTTAGGACAAATTGTGTAGTTTTGATGTTTTGATGCTTGTGAGTGCATAGTTAATGGTGTGGTGATATTCCTTGCACCAACCCATCCATACTTTTTGTTTTGTGATATGGCAACCTTGGAATACCAGAAGCATGCCATTGGAGTGTGTTGTGATGGATTTGATCCGTAGGACTCCATTTCTTGTTTCGTTGTTTCCGGTTGAACCGTAGCTCCTTTCGTAACGTTCTTTATATGCTTTTTGCTTTGTTTTCGCGTGACGCATCTGATCATGTCATCCTCATGCATGTCAAGATAGCTTAGAGTGCAGTTCTGTCCAGAAGCTTGTATTTTCTTCTCATGAATGTGCAAGTGACTAGAATAGAGATGCATGTTCATTTTCATCTCATGCATCATGTGCTTGTTGCATCTTGTTGTGCTGTTGTTCATTGGATTCTATTTTATGTTGGGTAGCACCAGGATCGGAGAACGAGTACGTGGATCCGGGAGAGTACGTGCAGGACGAACAAGACCAGTTCCAAGCTGAGGACATCACAAGCAAGATGATATGACCTTGATTCCATCTCTAGACTTGTTATGCTAGATTCACGTTTCCTTCGTCATATGCTTGCTACCTACCACTGAAATAATTGCCTCCTGATATTGCCATGAAACCCAAACACTTATCCCTTCCTAGCAAATCTTGAATGGTTAAGTAGGCTTGCTCAGCTTCTAATGTTAGCGTTGCTAGTTGCAGGTGCTTTGTCTCATGTGATAACATGAGCTTGATATCGTTATATTAATTCTGTTATTTTAATTAATGCACCTATATACTTGGCAAATAACGAAAGGCCTAGACTTTTGTCTGGTGTTTTGTTCCGTTATTGCCGCCATAGTTTCCGGCTACCGGTGTTTGATTCCATAACTGATCGCTCGTAACACGTTCGGGGTTGTTATGGGGACCCCCTTGATAAATCGTGTAGTGTTAAGACTTGTCCGGCAGGACCCAAATGGGTTTTAATCTACTAATCACTTAATAATAATCTGCATAGGGAATAGCTACCCCGAGGAATTAATCAACAACCCGGACTAGTGCTCCTCATGAGTGTTGGTCCCACCTGAGCGATGTCCGGGGCCCCACTGGTCACCCAGAGGATTAGCCATCCCGACGTCTAGCTCATCCGTCATGTCCTGAGACTGAGATACGCGGCTCTTATCAGGGTTGGCGACACGACGGGAGGTCCTGCTAGTCTTGTTTTACCTTAGTGATATATCTTGCGTATAGGAATCCCGGTGAAGCTTTGGTTCTCCCCAGAGTTGAGGTTTTCCTCTAAGGAATCCGACGAGATCACGAGTTCGTGATAGAGGATTACTTTGCAGCCCGTGACCGTTTGTGATGTACTAGTTGGAGCACCCCTGCAGGGTTTAATCTTTCGAAAAGCCGTGCCCACGGTTATGTAGCAACTTGGAATATTTGTTAACGTCTAGTTATAGATAATTTGAACCTAATCTAATAAAATTGCCAACTGTGTGCGTAACCGTGACTGTCCCCTTCGAAGGCCTCTGTTCGATCGGGAACACGGTGGGGTTATGATTGATGTAAGTAGGTGTTCAGGGTCATATAGTGATCAGCTAGTTATCGCCCTCTAGCGTAGACCATCAACAATACTTGTCCTACGTAAGTTAGCCACCATCAATGCTTAGGATGCTGCAACCTATACACTGAATCTTCCTTACCTAATAACTTGACTAGTTCTGGCACCGAGGTCATAGATTGCTGAGTTCCCGTGGCTCACAGATTACTTCAACACACCAACAGGTACAGGTACGCCCGACACAGGTGATCCCGATGCCACGCAGTTGGCATGGCAGTACGATGAGGAGAACGACCGCCTGTACGTGAACTATCTAGAAGACTGAGGCGTGGTCGTGATCGTGGGCAAGCATGCAGGGTAGCATAGCCTTTTCTCATGTTATGTAGTCCGTAGCAGAACTACCTTGTTTGAATAAATGTGTGATGTAGACTCTGATATATTCTATGAGATGGCAAATGATTCCCTATTTGTCATTCTGTTATTATGTATGTGCTATGTTACCGTGCTTGCGAAACGCTTAGATGCGCTTCTTTCCATTTTGGGGCCTCGTTCCCTAAATCGGAAAGGACCGCATATTAGTCGTTACATCACCACCCCACTTGGTGTCCCAGGCCACTCCTTGGCTAGGCCAAGGTGTCAAGAATGCAAGGCATGCGTGCCATGAAGCACTGGTGGATTTTGGACCCAAGTGGATCAGTTTAGACTGGGGTTTGACTGCCATTAAGTTTGTAGCATCAAACTTAAGGCTGGAAATGTGGGAGCTTACTGGATAATTCTGGGAATGAAACTATGTCTAGCAGTGATTGGAAGTGAATGACTACACTACTGCAATGTTTTAGCTCAAGAGGAGGTGTCTAGCTAGCAGCTGCAGTTCAAAACTACATTTCTGCCAGAAATCAAGTTTCAGATGTGCTGCTTATTTTTCCCACATGAGCATGTTATATTTTCATATGAAATGGTGCATTAGCATGGTAGAGATGCCCTGGAAGAATGTGGGGGCTTTGGCTTAAACATATGTATAGGAAGAGAGGTAAAAATGGTGCTGCCATGGTGAAAATGAGAGGTAGCTACATGGAGTCACTCTCCAATAATTGATCAGAGCTCATGGCAAAGCTAGTGGAGGTAAAATGTAACTATATAGAGGTGTGGTAAAAATTTAACCTCAAGGGTAATAGTGGAAGGGGTCAAATGAGCCAATTTGGTGAGTGCACACTAGGTGTTTGATGAGTGTAAGGGCTACCATATGGACCCCAATTGATATGAAACTTAACAAGATCAAATAATGGATGCAAATAAGCTTGTGCACCAAATGTAGACTTGGAAAACCCATGAAATGGGCAGAAATGACCTTCTGCTTACAAAGCCATTCTAATCAATTCCCACAAATCCAATATTTGGTGTGGGGGCATTATTTGAGCATTAAAGGATGCCCAAAAAGTTTGGGATCAATTGGATAAACTTTATAATGTAAAGTTTCTCAAAGCCAGAAACCAATAGAGAGGGTTTTGAGGGTCTTGGGACAAGTTCATCTATTCTCCTTGATTCACCACTTGGTGTGGATGCATTATTGAAATATCAGAACATGTGCACCAAACTTGAGCACAATTGGAGACACTTGGCAACGTAGAGTTGCTCAAATTTAGATCTGGGGAGATAGGGTTTTAGAAGAATTAAGTGAATCAAATCAACTTGGATTGAGATGAAACTTGGCAAGATCATCACATATATCATATGTGACATGCTAGAATTTTACTAGAATTTATTGAGAATATTTCTTATAGAAATATTCAAAATCTTGAAATAGGCACGAAGGGTTTTGAAGGATTTTGCCCAATATTTTGAACATGACCATGTGTTCAAACTCATATATATGGAATATATATGTCCACTGAGGTTCCCTAAATTTTTGAAAATATTTGGAAAGCAATAAAAATAACTTTCCTTCATAAGGGACCATTTTTGGCCTCACAGGAAGGTATTTAAACAGAATAGTAAAATAAGCTTTCGAATAATAATATTGTGGTTTTGGGAAGCCATTTTGATAATGGGTTTGAAATAAAATAATTGGTGAAAAATAACTTCCCTAGTTTGAGGACTTGTAGCACAAATCCCAAGTGAGGGGTTCTGAAAGCTTAAATCAAAGAAATGGTTTTTGGTGAAAATAATATTTGGTCCTACACACACGACATGATCATTAGGCAGGAGTTTCGGGATAAGGAGGTGAGCCTGGAGAGTAACGGGAATTATTGAGAATCAAACACAAGCATACAAGCAGGCAAGCAAACAACAGTCACTTCAAGCATCACAAGCATTCACAAAAAAATTAATTGGTCCTAATTTTTGGGAAAGTCAAATTAGTGAGGAGAGTTAAAAAGAGGGTGTTACACTCACTCATAAACATAACACAAACTTACTTTAAAAATCATATTCTATTATGATAAATCTACATTATAGTTTTAAAAATGTTGTCACAAAATAAGCCTTTTAATTATAACTATACAGAAAAGTTGTCACAAAAATTTGTATAACAGCTCCATTAAATTCTACTCATTTTTAGAAGAATTTTGGTGGAAAAATAATTAAATTTAATTAAATAGCAAACTCTACAAAAATATTTTAAAACATATTTAAAAAAATGAAAAAGGAGCTCAACCCTGACCTGGCTAGGCCACTGGCTGGGTGATGATGAGATGATGTATATACTTCTCGCTCCTTGGTGGTTACCCCAAGTCGAAGGTTGACTTGTAGTCAGCAGGAAGTTTTCCCTTACACGGAGACTGTAATGTTTATCAAACCAAGAGGACTCCTAGGATCAACAAGTAGGTGTCTTCCACCCCGGCGCTAGCAGAAGACGTGGACCTGCACACACATAAATATCTTTGCTCCCAACGAGTACAGTGAGGTTGTCAATCTCTCCTGCCTTGTAGTTTGCAAAGGATCAAAACAGAAGCGGGAAAAGTAATAGTGATTTTAGCGGAAAAGTAAATGAAAACGGTAAATGATGGAGGTGTAAGCAATGGTGGTGATATGGACCGGAGTCACATGATGTTCGCTAGTGATGTCTCTCTCCCAAAAAACGATAACCAACTATGCTTGGGTAAAAAAATTAGAGCTGGGCAATTGACAGAATTATAAACGCACCGCAATGCTAGTCATGCTACTTGAAAGTTAGAAGTTCAATAGTAATGGGCAGTACGCCAAGACAAGTAGACTGTTTATTCATCAGCATCTACTTACTAATCATCCACCTTGAGATATCTATCCAGAACATCTCGCCGACATTAAGTTGCGAGCCCCATCCAAAGTGTAAACTCAAAGCAACGGACAACTTCATTAACGAACTATGCGTAAGGTAAACAATCCTTGCAACCGTGGTCACAAGCACCATTGTTTACTCCCTGGTGGCAACAACACGTACCCTAGTCCCATGTTTCTGTCACTCAAGCTAGACATCGAGGGGCATGAACCCACAATCATGCATAACGCTCCCTCTTGGAGTAATAATCTACTACTCGGCCAAAGCAATAAATAGTAACGGAGAACATGCATGAATCACTAAGGAACATAATATAAAAGGATAATCAAATATATAACTCATAAGAATCTGAACATAATCTCATAATCCATCGGATCCCAACAAACGGAGCATAGCAATAGCAAGAGAATTACATAGATGCCTTGATCATGTAGGGCATATCACAAGGACTAACCATTGAAGCACAAGATTGGAGAGAAGACATCACATAGCTACTGGTCATGGACCCATGGTCCAAGGTGGACTACTCACGATAGGTCTGGGAAGCGTCCATGGCTGTGCAGAAGCTCCCGGAGGTCAATCCTCCCTCCGGTAAGGTGTCGGGAAGAGGTCTCGTGACGCTCCCGATCTAAGAAGCGCTGCGGCGGCGGAACGATGGAGAAATTCGCGATTCTAGATGTGAAGGAAGGGTTTTCTCTCTAAGGAGTAAATATAGGCCGAAGGAGGGCACCGGATGAGGTGGGACCCACCCAGGTGGCATCTTGGCGCGACCAGGGGGTAGGCGCCCCCATAGGTCGGCTAGGCGGCCCCAGGCCCCCCTCTGGCCCATCTTTGGTGATCTGGATGCTTCCGATACGCTGATTTTTTATATATTTTTCTCGGGATTTTTCGGGCTTCAGAAAATTAGGTAAAATCCCCCGCAAAAAATACATCAGCAGACAGGAACTGGCACTGGGTGCACTGAGTTAGTAGGTTAGTACAAATATGTGTAAAATGATATAAAAGTGTAGCAAAACATATAACAATGTCACCCAAAATATCATGGAACAAGTAGAGATAATAGATACGTTTTGGACGTATCAACATCCCCAAGCTTAATTTTTGCTCGTCCTCGAGTAGATATATGATAACACAATAATTTCTATTGTGACATGCTAACACACATATAAGAACTTGAAAGTAAAGCAAGTAAGATATGCAATTCAAGTCAAGACAATAACAAGCAAGAGTCTATATCTAGTATTGAATTTAGCAAAGTAAGAACATAAAGGTGCAAGAGCTCTCGCTGTCCGTGACTCAAATGTCTCCAAATGGTGTTTGCGTGCAAGAAGTGAGAGATGGGTTGAGATCATAATATATATATTTTTAATTGAGAACTCAATATACTAAACCTCACACTTAATCTCCTTCAAAATCTTATTTTGACTCATCCCCAGACCACTAGTCAGGCACAAGTCAAAATGATCCTCGCCCTTTCGACTTTGAGCACTCATGCAATGGATGAGCGTAAGAAGATATGTTCGCACTTAGGATGGCAAAGAGAATAATGACGGGGAAGGAAGAAAAAAAAGTGTGAAATGCTCACATCAATGAGGACAACCATAGGCGATAGAAGGCCAAATGATAGATATGAGGTGAGGAGTAGGGATTGCCATGTAACGGATACACATATGAGCTAAGGTAAGCTCTCCAATGGAACTAGTGGGGGTGCATCCAACTTGTTTGCTCATGAATACCTAGAGCTCATTTGTGGAGGCTCATCATTGGAATATACAAGCCAAGTTCTATAATGTAAGGGTCCCCACATAGTTATGCATGCATGATAATCTCTATGTAGTACAAATATAGAAATGGAGTATGAGTGTGGATCTTTTAAAAGGAATAGTAGTGTTTCCCCTTCTCTCTTTTTTCTTCTTTTTTTTCTTTTCTTTTCCTCTTTTTTTCTTTCTTTTTTGTCCTCTTTGTCTCTTTCTTTTTTATCTCTTATTTGTCCTCTTTGGGATCTATTGTTTTGTCCTCCTTGGGATTTTTTCCTCACTTAAGGGCAACACTCTATGTTTTACATGAATAGAAAGAATATCGTCACTATTTATAAGAAGTACTCAACATAAAGACAAGTGAAAGCTATCATGATCTATGCAAATGTATGCCTTTGCCAGTGTAGTAGGATATGTAATGATACTAGTGTGTCATGTAGTAGTAATTTGGGCAAGGCCCAACTAGCATGCGACTCTACAATGAAGCAAAAGCATGTATGACATGAAGGTCAAGTCATGAGATGGTGGATGTTGCATGACAATGTATCTCGGGAAGGCTATGTAAATGCCTTAATAGGTAGGTATGGTGGCTGCTTTGAGGAAAGATATAATGAGGCTTATGTATGACAGAGCGTAACATGTCATGGGTTTGGATGCACCGGCGAAGTTTGCACCAACTCTCAAAGTGATAAAGGGCAATGCACAGTACCGAAAAGGCTAGCAAAGTATGGATGGTGGAAGTGCCAACAATCGAATACTCACATTATTCCGAAGAACTCATATACTTATTATCGGTAACTCTCTATCTAGTTAGGAAATTCACTAAGAGACAAGTACCCCGAGGAGGAGTGCTTGGGTATTTGGTTATCCTTGTGCATCCTCGACTCATCGTAACGTGAGGGTACGCAATCAATTTATTAGCTAGAGTTCTCAACTAATTTTTAGTTTTTGAAAAACACACGGATTTCCCTAAATTCGACACCTATCACTAGTAGGCTTAAGCTCTAGGCACCAATAGTCCAAACATTACTCAAATCAATACCTCAAAACTATTGCAAGTTACTACTATACTTAAATAGCAACCTCAATTACCTACTCATGCAAGACACACAACTCAATGCAATGAGCCAACTCTCTAAACAAGATAAGCATGATAACTCAAGAGAGATACAAAAGCAACCTAAATAAAAGCTCTTAAAAGGATATAGCATGAAAACTAAGATCTAAGCATGATAGTAGCTATGTAGAGATAGAGAACACACATAAAAGATAAGCATGAAAACCTATGTTGTGTTCTAGAGTGGAATGGAGCGTGTTTCTCTCACAACCAATGTAGCCTAGGTGCCGACTTGTCATGAACAACAAACAAAACTAAAACAAACTAAAAATTAAAAAGTGGGACGCTCCAAGGATAGCACATAACATATGAAGTGATAAAAATATAGCACGGAGATGGACGAACTGATGATTGTTGATAGAGAAGGGGATGAACAGGGGCATCCCCAAGCTTAGACGCTTGAGTCTCCTTGAATATTTCTTGGGGTGCATGGGGGCCATCCCCAAGCTTGAGCGCTTGACACTCCTGTATCTTCTTTCATCATCTCCCATCGCATACTTGAAAACTCCCTTCATACGAAACTCATCATAAGTTGACTAGAGTGGTTAGTACCCATGATAAAATAATTCATTACCTACTGGAAATAAAGATTTCATGAAAAGGTACTGTTTTTCATGATTGCCAAAAGGTTTTTGCAAAGGAAGCTTCCGGTACGCTGATTTTATATATATTTTTCTCAGGATTTTTCGGGCTTCGGAAAATTGGGTAATAGACCCTGCAAAAAAGACATCAGCAGACATGAACTGGCATTGGGTGCACCGAGTTAGTAGGTTAGTCGAAATATGTGTAAAATGATACAAAAGTGTAGCAAAACATATAACAATGTCACCCAAAATATCATGGAACAAGCAGAAATTGTAGATACATTTTGGACGTATCACTAGGCCGGCCCAACTGGCCAACTCGCCAGCCTGCCAGCGAGCAGCCCACGCATGCGGCCCCCTACAGTCAGCAACACAGAGAGGAGAGAGGGGGAGAGATTAGCCACTGACAGGTGGGCCACTCCTGTCGGGGACGTCTTCCTCCTCTGTACAGAGGAGAGAGAGGCACGTCGGTTGCGACACCGACGCCCTCATGCCTCAACGACGGCAGGAATGGAACCAGCATGTCGCCGCCTACCTGCTGGTGGTCGAAGGGACGGGGGGAGGCCCTGGGTCACCGGCGACGAGGTGGCAGCGGCGGAGCCGATTTGGGAGGTGGTGGAAGTGGGTGCTACGATAGGGATTCGCTCGGGGGAGTGGTGGGGAAACTCCCTGAGCTCACTACGGTCACGGGGGAGGTGAGAGGAGCGCAAGAGCTGGCCTGTAGCCCAAGATCGACGTATCTCCAAAGCGATAGGGCCTCGGTCGATCTCGAGCATCGGAGCTCGCTCGACTCGATTTAGGCTCTGGAGGAGTGAAGTGAGGGTGCTGGAACGAGGGGGAGGGCCTATTTATAGGCCATCGACGGTGCACCGAGCGGGAAGCGCGGGTGGTTTCACCATGGCTCGCAGGAGAGGCAGAGAGAACTCGGGGTCAAAACCACGGTATTGTGGACGTGGTTTTGGACCCCCAGTATCTCACTAAGAGGGAGAGAGGGCGAGGATCGTGCGAGCTGCATGTCCGCGTTCTCCTGGACAAATCTGGCGCATGCGGGCTCGCGTCGCTCCGGTCAACAGGGGAGGAGGGGCCCTGAGGCTGCCCTGATGCAGGAGGGTTGTGGGGGACATGGAGACGCATCGGGGGAGGCTTGAACCAGCCGGGGATGGCCACCTTTGTCTCGGGTGCGCCCTGTAGCGCGCTAGAGCGTAGTTTTTGCATGACACGGCATGCTGGCGCGCTCTGGGGTCCTTTGGCCATGTCTGGCGTGTCCCGGGGTTGGGTTAGATGATCCCTAGCCATTTGAGAGCCGAGAGACCCACTGTTGGTCAAAGGGAGTGGTTAAAGAGGTGATGCTAGATTTGGGCGAGAAACTAAAATGAAGATTTTAGCTCTTCTGCTTGGAACCATAGATGGTCCACTTGTTTGGAGTTGAGGAGTGGTGCTGGCTGCTTGGACTATGATTTTGGAAGAAAGTGTATGGGCGTCGAGTTGGTTAATAGTTGATTTAGTAAGCTGGCAGAAGGTGTTCGACAAATGTTTGGGGTAGCTACACTTCACCACTGATGATGAAAGTTAACAGGATTAGGTTTGATGCAAAAATAGGATGCTCCACCAAATTTGAGCTCCATTGGAAAAGTTTGGCAATGCAAACTTGAAATCACCCCCAAATGGGCTGTTTTGTCCATTCAAAAGGGAACGTGGATAAATCAATCCCCACAAATCCAATTTTTGGCAGGGACTCCTCATTTGGGGTGTTGAGCACTTCTGCAAAGTTTCAAGCCATTTGGACAAACTTTGCTATGTAGAGTTGCTTCAACTTGATTCTGGACACAGAGGGTTTTGAGATTATTTGGTGAACCAAACCACCTTGGAATGAGGTTAAAGTTGGTACGGACACCAAATATAGCTTGGGAAGAATGCTAGAATTTTCTGGGAATTTATTGGAAATATTTCCGATCAAAACAGAAAGAATAGGTTTTCAAGGGTTTGATGAAATATTTTGAACATAAATAGGGGTTGAAAATCTTATGTATAGAAAATATGTGTCCTCAAAGTATCTCCAAATTTTCTTAGATTTTTCTAAGGCAGAAAAGTATTTTTCCATCCAGAAACACCCTTTCTGGCCTCAGAAAAGGACATGCAAATAAAATAGAAAAATATTTTATAAAATAATTATTTTATGATATTGGAGAGTTATATTAGTGTCAAAACCAGAATGCAATTTTTGCATGAAGGCACTCCCTTGAAATCAGGGACTTGTACTGCAAACCGAAAACAAGGTTATGAAACTTTCAAAAATGAGAAAAGTTTTTGATGAAAATATCCTGTTATAAAAAGTTGTTCTTGGATCCACTCATCAAACATACACACATACAATGGCAATTATGGCACTCATGGAACATGCTTAAAAAGTTTTAATAAACTCAGATTTTGAAAAGGCTATAGTTGAAGTGAGGTAAAAACAGGGTGTGACAGGCGCACACTTTAGACGCGGGGACGACCCTGTCCAAGGACATGCCGGACGCGAAGGACCCCTTAAGGCCTGAGAGCAACCTTGCGAAGGACCCTGGTGCGATGCGGGATGACGACGACGAAGGGGCCTGGAGGGAAGGAGACGGAGGCGGCGATGGTGTTCCACGCATCATAGTGGCCAAGCTGGCGGGAGTTCCCCGGAAGGCTCCATACCAATGCTGTCGGGTCCCAGCAACGCGACACCAAGCGACGTGACGCCATCTGGAACCGGGTCCCTCGTGGTGGTGCCGGGGCGATCGACTCCAAGCGGAGCTGGAGCCGACTTCCAAACCCAGCCGCAGGAGTCGTGGGCGATGGCGAGCGATGCCACCAGCGGGAGTTGTGCCAGCGTGCTCGCGGCAATGGTGCACGATGTCTAGGCCGAGCTCACCGAATTCCATGCGCAGGCGAAGCTGGATGCGCAGAGGGCGCTGGGCCGGATGACTCACCTGGAGCAGTTTATGGCTGTAAGTACTAAGACTTAATTTTATTCTTTGCGCTTTTCACTTCAATGTTTTCCAGTGGGGGCATCCTAGGGCACCCACTGGGTGTAGCCCCCTAGGCTCGGGCCGGCTACAAGGCATTCGGTTCGAGTCTCTAGGAGGCACCTTTTTCTTCATATCTTTCCAGTGGGGGTGTGCTAGCTCACCCACTAGGTGTAGCCCCCAATACTCGGGCCGGCTGCGCGGCAGTCGGGTCAAGTCTTTAAGTGGTGCTTCTCATCACTTTTTCTCCTGCAACGCCTTCGCGGCCGCTCGGTGATCGCCTAAAACAGGCTTCTGGACCTTAATGGGGAGACCGAGGGTCGCCTGGCCGTTGTGGAGGAGAACCTGCAGCGGGCACAAGGTAAATATCCACTTTTGCTTCTTGATTTTTCTTTTGGGAAACGGATTGTGAATGTGGTCTTGTGCAGGCTCGACTCTTGAGTTGGAGAACCTTTGTCACCTGCTGGCGATAGCCGGACAGCAGCACAACTCTTTGTCGGCAGAGTGCGGCCGACTACGCAAGGAGGTGGCTCGCTGGGTGGAGGAGAGGCGGGCGCTCAGGTGGCCCACCAGGGCGAGCTAGATTGCCTCAACTGAGCCCACCGCCTGGCGTTGGCGGACAAGGAGGCGATGCTGGAGGGGACCCTCGAGGAGCCGCTCACAGCGAGGGAGGGGTATGAGAAGTGAGCCTGCGCATCGTTCGTGAAGGAGCAGGGCATGTTGTAGGAGGCATATGAGCTCGACCGGCTCCTCTCCCATGAGTTCTTTTTCCTTGTTTGTGTTTTACCTTGATCGTTGGGATCCTTGGCTCCTGAGCTTACTTCCTTGTAACTCCTCCCTCCAGGTGTCTTTCCATAGACCCACAAGTTGGCGGACGCGGTCATGGAGGCCCACCGAGAGGAGCAGCGAGTCAAGGGGTTCCATATCAGGCCTCTCGCCACTTGGATCATGGACGAAGTTGGGATCGGCACGCGGACCATCCGAAGCGGGTGGTGAGCATCATGCACCGGCTCCATAGAGCCATCGTGAGCCTGGCCCGGATCCTCTGTACGGTCGTGGTGCACCCCCAGACTATGAGTCAGCTGGAGGTTGGGCCGGCGCGCGTCAACGCTTGGAGGGCTTCGTTCACGCGAGCCAGAGCGAATATAGCACTTAGCTTCGCCATGTCTTGGCATCCAGTCCTGGACCTGGGGTTTCTAGTCGCATGCTTGGAAGAGATGGAGGCGGATCTGGCGGCGGCCACATATCCCCAAGCGACTCGGGCAGGCGACGACGCACTGCTCCCAGAAGATGACTACACGCTGGCCCTTGGTGACCTGGAGGGCATCACTGGCGAGACGGACGACGAGGAGACCGGCTCAAGAGCCGCCGTGTATGCCGATGCCGAGGAGGCGGATACAGGCGCCACGGTCGGAGCAGACGGCACCTCCACCATATAGAGTTGCCTTCGTTTTCCTGATTTAGTTAGTACTAGTACTCACCCACTCATGGTGTAAACTTTCGTTTGTATCAAACTTCGCAGCCATGGGCCTGTTACCCTCGCGGAAAGCAAGATGTCAAATCTTCTTGTTGTGATAGTGCCACAACTTCTGTTGGTAAATGGGCGTCCAGCTCAAGTCCAATAGGAATGCTTCCTCAAGCAGGTTGACACATTCTTCCCTTGCTTCCTTGGCTTCCACCTCCGTGTAGAGTGTCACATGAACCATCAGCGTGCCTACTGCTCAGATGGCACGAAGGACGCTGTCTCTAATGACGAGCAGATTAGTGAAGCTAAAAGGGGATATGGAGTTAAGGGTCACTTCTAGAATTCAGGGCGCAATAACAACCAGGGCGGTCAAGGAAAAAGAAGGGAGCAGGATGGCGTGTCAGACATTGTAGCCAGCACCAACGCCAAGCACCAAAATCAACGGCAGTACACGAATCAGGGTGGTTTTCAAGATCGAGGCTTTATTGGGAGGAAGCTGCGCAATTATTAGGAGATTCTCAAGGGATCTTGCCCTAAACATAGCACCCCAGGTGCCCGGTCTACTCATTCTTGGGAAAACTATTTTGTGATGCATGAGTTTCGCCTTCAGGCGTCTCGTGGTCACCAGGGAGGCAATGAGGAAGCCCAGCAGGATTAATTTGGCCCAGACGGGTCATGTGGTTCTTCGTTCAGCGAGTTTTCTAACCCAGCGCCTCAGGGGTGAGGCAGCTCACATCATAATGGGGGTTAGTCATCGGGCCAAGGTGGTCAGCAGTACAATGAACGGGGCTTGTTGCTGCAGTCGAATAACCAGGTGGGTTCCAGAGTAAACCTAAGCAGTTGAATGGTGGGCAATACCATGTTTTCACCACGGGCACCTATAAGAGAGATAAGAAGGTAAAGGAAAGGGCCATCAGTATGGCTGAGCCGGGAGTTCCTAGATACTTAAATTGGTGTGAACAGCCTGTCACGTGGAGCAGGCCTGATCACCCGCCCCAAGTTGATAACCCTGGCGACTTGGCATTAGTGGTGGCGCCTTAGGTTGGTGGATACACGCTCTCTAAGGTCCTCATGGATGGGGGCAGCAGTATCAACATCTTATACTATGACACCTTCCAGCGAATCATTCACGTTTGAGGTAGTCAAGATCAACAACCCTTATCACGCTTTGTTCGGGTGGCCGGCTTATGCTCGTTTCATGGCCCGGCCTTGCTATGAGTACCTCAAGCTTAAAATGTCGGGTCTCAAGGGCACCATCACGGTTGATGGGAACAGAATGATAGCCCATGAGTGCGAAGAGAGAGACGCTGCATATGCTTAGTCGGCGTGTGCTGCCTAAGAGTTGAAGTTCCATAAGGACAATGTGGATCTTGCTGACATGAGCCCGTTGAAGAAGTCGACGGTTGATTCTGAGCCGCCCCTTAAGTTCAAGCTGGCAGATGATACCGAGCAGGTTGATTTCGTCCCTAGCGACTCTTCCAAGCAGTTCACTATTGGATGAGCTTGGGTCCCAAATAGGAAAGCGCGCTCATCGAATTCATCTGTGAGAATAGGGACATCTTTGCATGGAAACCTTCTAACATGCCAGGTGTATCGAGAGAATTCACTAAGCACCATCTCAATGTAGATCACAAGATGAAGTCGGTTCGTCAGTACCTTCGTCGTTTTAACGAGGAGAGGCGCAAGGCAACTGGAGAGGAAGTCGCCCGTCTTCTGGCCGCCGGGTTCATTATCGAAGTTTTTCACTCGGAGTGGTTGGCTAACCCGGTCTTGGTTCCAAAAAAGAATGGCACTTTCTGCATGTGCATTGACTATATAGACCTCAACAAAGCCTGTCCGAAGGACCCCTTTGCCCTCCCCCATATCGATCATATCATTGACTGTACGACGGGTTGTGAGCGGCTATGATTTCTGGATGCGTACTCTGGGTACCATCAAATCAAGATGGCCAAGGAGGATCGGGAGAAGACGGCTTTTATCACCCCCTTTGGTGCCTTTTGCTATGTCTCAACGCCTTTTGGGATCAAGAGCGCGGGGGCGACTTATCGGTGTTGCATCCAGAATTGCCTGCACAGTCAGATTGGATGCAACACCCATGCTTATGTCGATGATATCATGGTAAAATCGCAGAAGAAGGAAAAGCTTCTAGGTGACCTTAAGGAGACGTTCGACAACCTTCGGGTGTATCAGATGAAGGTTAACCCGACGAAGCGCGTGTTTGGGGTTCTTGCAGGGAAGTTGATGTGTTTTTTGGTGTCCGAGCGCGACATAGAAGATAACACAGACAAAATCAAGGCAATAACTTCGCTTGGGAAGCCGGCTAACATTAATCAGGTCCAACTTATGGTGGTCATATTGCCGCACTAAGTCGATTCATAAGCCGCCTTGGTGAGCAGGCTATCCCCCTTTATCAGCTGCTCAAGAAAACGGACCACTTCGTCTGGACAGATGCGGCCAATGAGGCTTTCAAGGCCCTCAAGAAGCAACTTGTTGAGCCGCTCGTGCGCATAGCACCGGTTGACAAAGAGTCGTTGCTCTTGTACATTGCCGCTAATTCTAAAGCGGTGAGTGTGGCGGTGGTTGTTGAACGCAAGGAAGAAGGCAAAGAATATCATGTCCAGTGGCCGGTGTATTTCATTAGTGAGGTATTAACCCTATGCAAACATCGGTATCCACATTGGCAGAATTTGGTCTTTGGTATCTTTATGGCAAGCCGGAAGTTGAAGCATTACTTTTTGGAGCACCCAATCACTCTGGTCAGGTCTACACTCATCGGGGATATTATACAGAACCGAGAGGCCACTAGGCGGATTGCTAAATGGCCATAGAGCTTGGTCCTCATCATGTGAAGTATATGCCTCGTACTGCCATCAAGTCTCAGGCTGTGGTAGATTTCATCAACGTTTGGACCGAGTTGCAGATTCCGGAAGATAGGCGTGATAACACCTATTGGACAATTCATTTTGATGGCTCTAGACAATTGGAGCGCTCAGGAGTTGGAATGGTGTTATCATCCCCAAGAGGAGACAAATTTTGATATGTTCTGCGTCTCATGTTTCCTTGTACAAACAATGCAGCTTAGTATGAAGCTTTGCTTCATGGGCTCAGGATAGCTAAAGAGATGAACTTGAGTCGAGTCAGGTGCTTGGGCGACTCAGATTTGGTGGCTCAGCAAGTGTCAGGAACTTGGGATTCCAATGATCAATTGATGGCGGCTTATAGGCGTGCGGTAACCGAGGTGGCGGGTTATTTCCATGGCTATCAGGTTGACCATATTTATCATCGACAGAACAAGGCGGTTGACGCTCTCTCCCGGCTCGGATTACAACGTAAGCCCATCCCTCCTAATGTATTCTTGGATGTCTTACATAATCCTCCTGTGAAGTTGCTCTCTGAAGAAGACATAGTGGTTCCTAACCCGGAGTCACAATTGGTGGCGGATCTCAGAGCAATACGTGACCAGTCGATACCCTACATGGCTTATCTGTCTTGAGGCAAGTTGCAAACTGATAAAGTTTTTGCTAGGCAGATCGTACGGCGCTGCAAGTCCATGGTTATACATAAAGGCGAGTTGCACAAACGAAGCACTTGTGGGATTTTCCAGCGCTGTGTTTCGCCAAAAGAAGGGCGAGATATTCTCAATGAGATACATGCGGGCCACTGTGGATACCATGCCGGGTCCCGATCTTTGGTGTCAGAAGCTTTTCGCCATGATCTCTACTAGTTGATGGCTCATGCCGATGCAGATGACATAATACGTCGATGTGATGGATGTCAGAAGTTTGGACGTCAGGCACATGTGCCGGCTCAGGAATTGCGGATGATCCCCATTACATGGCCTTTTGCAGTTTGGGGGCTAGACATGGTCGGCCCGTATAAGAAGTCTTCTGACAAAAAGACACATCTCCTGGTGGCGGTTGATAAATTTACCAAGTGGGTTGAGGCAGAGCTAGTCAGCAATTGCGAAGCAGAAGTGACGGTTAAGTTCCTCAGGGAGCTAATCTTCCATTTTGGTTATCCCCATAGCATCATTACTGATAATGGTACTAATTAGTCTAAGGGGCAATGAAGGAGTTCTGTCAGCGAGAGCACATCCGGCTTCATGTATCCACAATAGCTCATCCACAATCTAATGGTCAACATGAGCGGGCTAACGAGGAAATCTTGCATGGGATTAAGACCCGACTCATGGTTCTTATGCAGCGCACTCCGGGTTGTTGGATTGAAGAACTTCCTAGTGTACTTCGGGGTATCAAAACACCAAACAGATCTACTGGTTACACTCCTTGTTCCTTCTCTATGGGGCTGAGGCGGTTCTCCCAAGTGATATAAGGCATGAATCTCCCAGAGTCGCCGCATATGTCAAAGCTAATAATGAGGAAGTACGTTAGGATTGTTTGGATGCTCTCGAAGAGGAGCGTCATTTGGCCGCAACACGATTGACAATCTACCAGCAAGACCTACGTCCTTACCATAGTCGATGCGTCAAAAGTCGGGTCTTTCAGGAGGGCTACTTGCTGCTTCGATTGATTCAAGATCATACGGGTATGCACAAGCTTTCACCCCCATGGGAGGGACCTTTCGTCGTCAGCAGAAACCTCCGCAATGCCTCGTATTACTTGATTCATCTACACCGTGACAAGCCAACCACGGAAGAAGAGATAACCCGTTTGTGGAACAACGCTCATTTGCGGCCCTATTATACTTAGAGCCATTGGCTCCTTATCCATGTACTTACTTAGGTAATTGTGTACTCTTTACATTACTTCAATAAAGCCGGCGACCATGAAATTAGGGGTCTTTGCCGTTTCAGCCTAAATTTGAGCATGAGTCTTTATTGATTAAAATAAGCCGCCCAAGAGGATGAGTCACCGCCACGGAGGACATCAAAACATGGATGCTACTGGTATCAAAGAGAGTGAGTCGCCCTAATGAGATCACTCAAACATGGATACCATTAAAGCCAAAGAGGATCAAATACCATGATGCACGGTTCAAAGATAGGCGCCTATGTATGATCATGTACGATAAATATCGGCTTACTTGGGGGCTACGAGTCCCCAAGTCATTTAGCAGTAATGGAATTTTCTTCTGCTATCCTATGCCCGTTTTTCCTTGATCATAGGTCATTTGGGGGCTTCTAACTCATTGAGTCCCTCCTTCCGACCCTCTTGGCTAGCGAAAAATTAATGCATTATAATGGTTATACTCGACCGTATGTTTTGCAACACGCCCATAAGGCCCGTGTACTCTTGGCGAGTCAATCCAATATTGGACCCTAAACTTCCAAGGTTAAAACATTGAGGTACTTGTGAGAGCCAGCATATGGAAAATAGAAAAACCATGGGTTCCTGCTTCACTGAAGCTTGACTTGAGCCTGATCAGCCAGTCTAAACACATAAAGGTTTTTGCAAAAACCTCTTAGGGTATGATTAGAGCCTTGCAAGCCCTTTCTACCCGCCGTGACTCACTAAGCCGGCTTATTTTACACCTTATATGGTGATTATGCTTTCAAGCAGAAACTCAACGGATATGTTGACTCACTCAAGTTGGGCGATGGTCAAGGGAGAAAGAACACAATACTTCTCAAATGGCCGATTACGAAACCAAGGCGACTTATATTGCAAGGTAATATTAGGAAAGTTTGACACCATTTTAATGCAAGTATATAAGCAAATTTAAGTATGCTAAAAAATTTAAGTATGCTAAAAAATGGATTAGATGGCTCGTAAAAGGCCAAAAGTATTTCTATGTCAATCTGGTGGCAAGTTTCCTCCGGGTTATATAGGTTGAAGTTTTGAAAGACGCCATGTCTAAGCCGGCTCTTGGTCACCCTGTGCCGAGTTTTTGAGGTCCTGGATCTCGAAGTTATCCACATCCCAGGTGCAATTCATTAAGGCATGAAATTAAGCTTCTTCTCTCAAGATGGTTGACGGGTCAACGTTAGATGCAAAAAGATGCTTACAACGCTGAGGAGTCAAGTCCAATGGTGCAAAACAGGGAGTCGCCACATGCTTTCCATCATCATCATAAGACGCCTGATATTTCAACACATCAAGGCTCTCACCAAGGTGGCTTGCCGCAGGACGAACATCATTTCCGCATTGAGTGTAGTCTTTCTGCGTAAACTTTGAGCCGTCATCCTTATATTCAGGGAATCCGCCAGTTATTTCATCCGGCTTGAGTCGAGGAGCATAGGCTATTGCTCGGGTCATGGCTGCTATGAGACCCTTTCGTGCGGATGATTTCCTTATTTCCGCTATATGCTGGGGAATGGTTGAGAGCTACCGAAGCGTATCCTTGATATACTTTGTTGGGTATTTGTCCCGCCAAACAACCTTAACGGTCAGAAAGCCGCCAGCATAAAGTTGCTCTGTAAGGGTGTATATCGTCTTTAGCTTCAAAACAGAATCATCTTGAAGATTGGAGGATCGAGGGCCTATAAGGAGGAAATGAAGCATAAGTCGCCTAGCACCTTGTGTCCTTTACAAAACATGATAACAAGATTTATATCAAGGACTTACCAAAGATAGCATTGGTCGTATGGGAGATGTGTCGTCGACGACCAGTTAATTTTCCCGTGGCTTGTTTCAATTGGCCCTCGGCCTTTTCAACACGTTTCACAAGGGAGACTCTTTCAGCTTTAGTTCACTCTTTGTAATTAAGATACTCAGCTTTGACCTTTTCAAGTTATGTCACCATGGCTCAAAGTTTTTCCTTAGCCACAACCATCGCATCTTGCTGATGTCCCAAACCTTTTTTTCATCCCACTGAGGGATGCATAACCTTGAGTGATAGTATCCTACAAAAACAAGAAGAAAGGATCAGTGACCTTATCACTACTTGGTCGCATTCAAGTCTCAAGCACATTGCAAGCAATACGCTTGACACCTGGGGGCTAATGTATTTGTTTTCCCAAGAAAACAAAGAATAGGCATAGATTATTGAGCAAGACCCGGTTCATCTTGAAGACGATGACCCGGTCCAAGGGGGCTACAGGTTGAGGCTCTTCAAAATTATTAAGCAAGACCTGGCTCATCTTCAAGAAGATGAGCCGGCCCTTGGGGGCTACAGGTTGCAGCTATCAAAATTATTCAACAAGACCCGACTCATCTATAAGAAGATGATCCAGCCCTTGGGGGCTACAGGTTGCAGTTTTCAATTTTTTTTAACAAGACCAGACTAATCTTCAAGAGATGACCCGGCCCTTGCGGGCTACAGGTTGCAGCTTTCAAAATTATTCAACAAGACCCGACTCATCTTCAAGAAGATGACCCGGCCCTTTGGTGCTACAGGTTGCAGCTTTCAAAATTATTCAACAAGACCCGGCTCATCCTCAAGACCATGACACGACCCTTGGGGGCTACAGGTTGAAGTATTTTAAAGGTTATTAAGCAAGACCCGTCTCATATTCAAGATGACCCGACCCTTGGGGGCTACATAAGGATATATGGGGTAATTCATTAAATAAATACCTCGTATCTTTTCTTCATCAGTTTCACCAAGCCAGCTTCAAAGTCCCGGCTCACGGAAAGGCGGGTTAAATATCATGAATGCAGCTCCCCAAAATTCACCTTCTCGATATTAGGGAGTTCGAGTGCAGATTTTCCTTTGACCATCTTAGTAGAGATGTCCTTGGCAGTATGCTTCGCCAACAAATTGCGGACGGGTGTCGTATGACCCGTCCCAATAATAACGATACCATCTTCTTCAGGCGTGGCATCTTTGGATGACTTCATGGGACTTTGTGTGTTGAGATTTTCTTTATGACCCGGACCCATGGCCACATCATCAGTTTTTGGCGGGGTGACTTGAGCATCAGGGATATTATCCATAGCGGCGCCTTTTGGAGGATCAGCATAAGCTCCGGTGGGTTCATCTGGAATATCGTGGACAGAGGCATCTGTTTCTTCCACTTCAGGCTTGTCAATATTTGCGGCTGACCCGCCAGTTTTCCGTTTCTTGGCTTGAGGTCTAAAAAGAATGAAAGGTTAAGACATACATAATGACATGTGAATAACATGTGAAGTATTGAAAGAAGGGTTCGGAAAGCAAATAGTATCTTACCCAACGAGACGAACAAGGGGTGGCAATTTTGAGGATGCTGAGTCGCCAGATGAAGGAGGAGACACCTATTGCAGCAGGAAAAACTCCTGAGTTTCAGCAAGTTGACAATATATTTGATAAGGAAAGAGAAGGTACCTCAGTGCGGCGCTTGCAGTGGGATGTCTTTTCAAGCAGACCCGCCATAAGATCACCTGAAGTGCTGCGGGTGTGGCGCTTTGGAGTGTATAGAGCGTTCTTTAAAAGGAAGTTAGGATCCAAATGAGCATCTGGGTGATTCATAGGGACTTTCCTACAAACCCGCCTTTTAGGTATTTTCAAGGAAATATTTGAGTCAGAAGATATTTAAATTACCTCAGCATCTTCAGCATCACTTTCAACGTCATCCCCCTGAGAATAAGATAAATGGTTAGGACAAGTATGAGATACAACAAAGGGATGGTCCAAAAATTTACCTCAGACAACTCTTCAATATGACGTGACTCACCCACGGCTCAGGAGACTGGCGAGGCATTTAGTGCCCCTCACACCGAGATAGATAGATGGCAGTGAACCCTGTTCAGTGTCCAGATCAAGAACCCTCTACTGAGCACTATTGGTGACCCCTTTGCCTATAAAAGGAGGCCCAAGGCTCAGTTCTACGAGGTTAGACACTTCAGGCATTGGCCAACATGCAATCACTGTAGCAAGTAAACCTACGGTAAGCACCTAATACAACAAACAAAGCAGGAGTAGGGTTTTACGCACTAAGCGGCCCGAACCTGGGTAAAAACGTTGTAACGACTAAGATGCGGCCCTTTCCTATTTTGGGGGCGATACCTCAAAAGGGAAAGGGGCGCATCTAAATGTTTCGCAAGCGAGATAATCATACCATTACATAACTGAAGAATGACAAGTAGGGCATACACTCGCCATCTGAAAATAGTATAGCACAAAGCTTACATGCACACAATTATTCAAAGCATAGTTTAGTCCCGCTACGGACAACATGAAACAAGTAAAAGCTATGACATCCCGCAATCCTGGCCCACGATCACGACCACGACCTCAGTCCTCCAGATAGTTCACATACAGACGGCCAGAGTCCTCATCGAACTCCCACTTCAGCTGGTTGTCATCAGGATCTCCTGCATCGGGCGTATTTGTAACTGTTGGGGTTGTTGGAATCTGTGAGCCATGGGTACTCAACAATCTAATGACCTTGGTATTGAATCTATCCAAGTTATTAGGTGAGGAAGGTTTAGTGTATGGGTTTGCAACAACCTAAGCATATATGGTGGCTACCTTACGCTGATCAGAGTATTCATCTGGTGGTCTATGTGAGCGATCAAAGACTAGATTGATCACTAAGTGATCCTGAACACCTACCTACGGGAATCATAACCCACCATGTTCTCGATCGAAGTGCGACCTCCGAAGGAGACAGTTGGCAGTTTTATTAGAGTTCTTCAAGTTGTCTAGAACCGGATGTTAACAAAATATCCGCATTGCCACATAACCGCGGGCACGACTTTCCAAAAGATTAAACCCTGCAGGGGTGCTACAACAAGTCCATCACAAACTGCCACGGGCCGCAAAGTAATGTTGTATCACGAAACTCGTGATCTCGTCGGATTCCTTAGAGGAAAACCTCAACTTTGAGGAGACCCAAAGTTTCACCGGAATCCCTATACGCAAGATATATCGCTAAGGTAAGACAAATCTGGCAAGACCTACCGTCATGTCGACGAACCCAATAGAAGCCGCGTATCTCGTTCTCAGGACATGACAGATTGTGCAAACTTCCAGTAGGACAATTACAGAGTTGCCCCTGGTAGCCACCGGCGGTTGACAGTGTAGACCAACACTCATGAGGAGCACTGGCCCGGGTTGTTGATTAAGTCCTCGGGGTAGCAATTCCCTATGCAAATTATTATTAGGCGATTAGCACATTAAAACCAAGGTTGGGTCCTGCCAAACAAGCCTTAACACTACACGATTTATCAAGGGGGTCCCCATAACAACCCCGAACGTGTTAGGAGTGATCAGTTATGGAATCAAACACCGGTAACCGAAACTAAGGCGGCAACAACGGAACAAATCACCCAGCAGAAGGCTAGGCCTTCTGTTATTTACCAAGTGTATAGGTGCATTAATTAAATAGAAGTTTAAATATAATGATATCAAAATGCCCATGTTATCACATGAGACAGCTGGCACCTGCAACTAGCAAATCTACTCAGTAGAGGTTGAGCAAGCCTACTTAGCCAAACAAAATTTGCTAGGAGGGGGAGGTGTTTGAGTTCATGGCAAAGACAGGTGGCATTATAACAAGGGGTAGGCAGCGATCATGTAATGAAGGAAATGTGATTCTAAGCACAACAAAGCTAGATACAGTGTCAAGGTCACGATCATCTTGCCTGTTATTTCTTCAGCTTGGAACTGCTCTTGTTCTTCCTGCACGTACTCTCCAGTATCCACGTACTCGCTCTCCGATCCCGATGCTACCCAAGATAAGATAACAGCCAATGAACACCAGTAAAACATAATGCAATAAGCAATATGATGCATGTGTGAAGAAGGAAGCATGCATCATTATTCTAGTCATTTTCATATGCATTAGTTGAGTTAATTGAACTATGGACAGAACCTCATATTAAGCTATCTTGACATGCATGAATATGGCATAAGCATGTGCATCATGAGAAAACGATGCAAAAACATATAAAGAACATAGAGAACGGAGTCACGGAGCAACCGGAAAATACAAAGCAAGTTATGGAGACCTATGGTTCAAATCAACCACCAACACACTCCAATGGGCACTCCCTGGTGTTACCAGGTTGCCACATGGTCAAGCAACAAAATATAAGTCGGGTGGTGCATGGGAACACACCACACCATCAACAATGCCCACACAAGCTTTAAACCAATACAAACATACAATCTGTTTTCAATACCAACATAGCAGTTTCACTACAATATTTAAAGTAGCTACAACCATCTAAATGAGTCAAACAAGATATGAGGCAGAAGCCATCCAAAAGCTCTACAACCCTGAACAAGAAGCTAATGCAAAGGAATCACCCATGAGCAGATCTATAGGCACTAACTTGGACAAAATATCATAGATTCTGGGACTTAGTGAAAATCACATATTTTCACCAGCTTTTTATGCTGTGAAGCATTTTGGCAGCCTCCAAAATGATATCTACAGGAAGTGCATAAGCATGAAATTTGACAGGGAGCTGAAAAAACATAAAAGCTCACAAACTTTAGTTTGTTGCATGGGCTGATTCCCAACACAGGAGCTAATTCACAAAAGACAACATGGGAATAAAATAACACCAGATTCCCAGACTTCGTGAAAGTCACAAGGTTTCACAAATCTGTCAGTTTCAGCCAAGTGTCCACTTTGACACGGCACAATAAGTGCATAGAAATTCCTAAGAACATAACAAAGACCCCATGCTGTAGAGGGGTTCATCCACTACCACTCCACCAAGGAATCTTCCACAAAGGGTCATAGCACCACCTAATGTAAGGCTCTAAACATGGCATCATATCAGAAAATAACAGTTTTATGAAGTTGTTCTATAGTGAAATCTGATTGCACCAATGGATTCCTGGGATGATTCTACGCCAAAATCATGTATCATACATGGGTACTTCCATGTAACAACAATGCACAAAGTTAGCTCGAAAATATCACATAGAATCCTATGAGCTACAATGACTATCATTACATGTGAACACTAGCTCCTATTGCACAAACTACACATGCACATCACTAGGGTAAGAACAACCCAACTAGGCATAGAAAGGATCCACTAACATGTCACACCAACACATAGAAATAGGGTTATCCACACACACACATACATGTGCACTCACATACACATGCACATGTGTATATGGACCCACTCCACACCATCTACACCTACACGTGCACACACATAGCACAACTCACACAACACCACATGACTAGGTGCAACATGAGGGGTTAGACCCTCTTCCACAAGTGTGCGTGTGCAACACATGCACACATACACACACACACATCCACCTACACACTCTACACTGCCTCTAGTGCAACACGGGAAAAAACAAATGAAAGAAACATCACACAAGTTCTAGGGCAACACATACATACATATAGCAGCAAAAGAAGAAAAAGGAAATCAACAAAAATAAAATAAAGGGGAGAGTGTGGTGTTCGAAATCACACCCCCTGGTTACCTCACCAGAGACACACCACTCGGCTACGGCAACGACGCTTACCAAAGAGGGGGGAACACGCAAGCTAAGCTCTTTGGCGCTGCCCGGCTACTAGCAAAAACAGAGAAAAATAAAAGTGCACCTGTGGTGGATCTGACCCAGGATGCACTGCAGCGGGCCAAGGCTCGGTTGCCACTGCACTACGGGGGAGAAACTTAACAGAGAGGGGGAGCGTGCTCTCTTGAGCAGCCCCTCTGCAACTTGTCCCTACCACGGCGGCCGGAACAGGGGAGACGCTTCGGCGACCCTCCGGCAAACTACTTGGAACGGCCGCTACGGTGCGGGAAGCGGGGTCTATGGGGACTCCATTCCCGTGGCTAACCCACGCGGAGGACCTCTATGACGGTGGCGCTACGGGGCGGCGCAACCGGACACACAGGGCATCAACGCAGGCACAATTCTGGCGACACGGGAGGCTGCTGTGCGGGAAAAGAAGGGGAGGAGGAGGCGCTCACCCTGGGTTCTCGGGGAAGAGCGTGCTACCGAGAAGAGGAAGAAGGGGAGGGGCTCCCGCGATGATTGTCTGCTCTGCTCCGACGACGTCGACGTGGAGGAGAAGCCAAAGAGGGGGAGCGGCCCCGCTAGCGACGGAAATGGAACGGGGGAAGATCCCCCATCCTCGCGGATGCCTCGGGCTTGATGGAGACACGCTGACGACGAGGGGATGGACGACGGAGAGGCCCGACTCTCTCTGAACTACTCTCTCTCTCTCTCAATCTTACCTGCGGAGGGGGGAAGAAGAGGGAGAAGGAGGTGGCGGCGGGGAAGAGGAACCCTAGACGAGGCCCGCAAGTCGAGGGGAATTAATAGGCGACGAGGGGACGACCTTGAAGTTCGTGAAGCCACGGCATCGGCCCCTCTCTCTCACATCTCTCCCTCGGTCTCTGACGGTAAACAACCGAGAGGGGGACGACGTCAGGTGGAAGAAGAGTGCAACGGGGATAAGGCCTTCACGCGCGAGAACATGCGGGGCCCAGGTGGAGGAGGAGTAGGCCGGCCCACCTGGGCTTCTCTGGAGCCGGCTAAAATAGAAACGAAAAACGTTTTTTTCCCTTTTTAAATAACCAAAATAACAAATAAAATACCCAGAGAAACACAGGGTTTTTGAAAATAAAATAAAAACACCTAGGGCATGAGGGATTTATGCCCTATTTAAATAAAATGCAAACCTGATTTTTAGAGAAATTAAATTATTCCTAAAAACGGGGATTAACCATGCTGTTTTTATAAAACCACAAATGACTTAAAGCTTAAAAACAACAAGTCAATCACCCCCTCAACCACAAGTAAATTCTCTGAAAGTATGACATTTTAAAACAGGTTATAACAAGGTTTGACAAGCAAGTATAAAATAACTAAAGGGCGAAGGGCTTTGCATTGTTGTGAAAAGCATAGTAGTCAAACTTTGTTTGAAAATATCCCCTCAACCACAAGTTATCACAAGCATCTTGGATCAAGTAGCAACACAAGAATGAAAGCAATGCATTTTATGAGGATGCCATGATGCAAAAATGATGACATGAAATGAGCCACATGCAATGATAAACTTAATAGCATCCAAAACAAGGTTCCACAAGATAGGAAAGTATCCAAAAATGGAAAGGATTACATCTGGGGTGTCACAAACTCTCCCACACTACAAGAAGATCTCGACCCGAGATCTAGGACTGAAAGAACTCTGGAAATTTGGAACGGAGGTGATCCTGGCGTTCCCAAGTGGCCTTTTATCGGAATGATGTGACCATTGCACCTTGAGAAACTTGATTGACTTATTGCGGGTCTTGCGCTCAGTCGTCTCAAGAACTGCAACTGGATGCTCATGGTAGGATAGGCCGGGTTGAAGGTCGATATCCTGAACATCAACTGTTCGCTCGGGAGTCTTGAAGCATCTTCGGAGCTGAGAGACATGAAACATGTCATGCACATTTGCGAAGTTTGAAGGGAGCTTTAGTTGATATGCAAGGTCACCTCTCTTGCCAACAAGTCTGAAAGGCCCAACAAAACGAGGAGCAAGCTTTCCTTTGATGCCAAAACACTGAGTGCCCTTCATAGGAGACACTTTGAGATAGACGAAGTCATCGAGCTGATAAGCCATGTCACGATGCTTGCTATCGTAGTAGGTCTTCTGACGGGACTTCGCTGCTTTGAGATTATCCCGAATGACACGACACATTTCTTCTGCTTCTGCAATCATGTCATTCCCAAGAATCTGACGCTCACCAGTCTCTGACCAATTGACCGGGGTACGACACTTCCTGCCATAGAGAATCTCGAACGGAGCTTTTCCTGAACTTGCCTGATCGCTGTTGTTATACGAAAACTTAGCAAAAGGTAGGCAGTCTTCCCACTTCATGCCAAAGGAAATGACACAGGCTCTTAGCATATCCTCGAGGACCTGATTGACGCTCTCAACTTGCCCACTAGTCTGAGGATGAAAGGTTGTACTGAATCGAATCTTAGTACCCATCATAGACTGAAATGAATTCCAGAACTTGGAAGTAAATATGCTTCCTCGATTCGAAGAAATCAGCATTGGAAAACCATGCAATGAGACTACCCTTGACGTATACAGTTCCACAAGCTGAGCTGCCGAGATAGACTCCTTGACTGCAAGGAAATGAGCGACTTTGCTCAACTTGTCGATGACGACAAAGATGGCATCGTTACCTTTCTTGAACTTCGGAAACCCGGTGACAAATCCATCTAAACATGGTCGAACTTCCACTCGAGAATGGGCAAGGGATGCAAAAGACCTATTGGACGTTGATGCTCTACTTTCACCCTTCGACATACATCACATTCATTTACGAACTGAGCAATCTCACGCTTCATGCGAGTCCACCAGAAGGTCTGTTTCAGATCCTGATACATCTTGGAACTTCCTAGATCTATTGAGAGAAGAGAGTTATGAGCTTCTTCCATGATAACCTTTCTGAGATCCCCTTTTGGAACGACAAAACGATCCTCAAAAAACAATGTATCTCTGGCATCAACACTGAAGCATTTATATTTGGGAACTCCCTTTGCCAAGCCAATCTAAACTTTCTTCACCATTTCATCAAGAAGTTGAGCTTGTCGGACCTGGTCTTCCAAGGTAGAAGAAATCTGAAGATTAGCAAGAAATCCCTGAGGTACTAACTGAAGGTTGAGCTTTCTGAAAGATTCACAAAGATCAGGCTGGAGAGGCTTAAGAATGAGACTGTTGCAGTAAGTCTTCCTGCTCAAAGCATCTACAACGACTTTAGCTTTGCCTGGAGTGTACTCAACGCTCGGATTAAAATCTTGGAGCATTTCCACCCGATGATTTTGCCGAAGATTGAGGTTATGGTGGGTGAAGATGTACTTGAGACTCTTGTGACCGGTGAACACTTCAACCTTTCTTTCCAACAAGATGTGTCTCCAAGTCATCAGAGCATGTATCATTGCCGCCAACTTGAGATCATGAGTGGGGTAATTCTTCTCACTTGGCTTCAACTGCCTCAAGGTATAAGCTACCACTTTCTTGTCTTGCATCAGAACTGCACCAAGACCGTGAAGAGAGGCATCACAGAACACTTAATAAGGTTTGGAGTCATCAGGAGGAACCAAGACTAGAGTAGATGTGAGCTTCTCTTTGAGTCTGTCGAAAGCCAATTGACACTCTGGAGACCAGACATACTTAACACCCTTCTGAAGAAGACTTGAGAGAGGCTTAGCAATCTTGGAGAAATTCTCAACGAATCTTCTGCAATAGCTTGCAAGCCCGAGAAAGCTTCGCAGCTGCTTCACATTTTGCGGAGGTTCCCACTCAACAATGGCCTGCACCTTCGATAGATCAACTTTGATGCCCTCGACAGAGATGATGTGCCCAAGGTAGACAACTTCCTTCAACCAGAACTCACATTTGTAAAACTTAGCATAGAACTTATGCTCTCTTAGCTTATCAAGCACAAGCCTGAGATGTTCTTCATGCTCTTCCTCAGTTTCCGAAAATACCAGAATATCATCAAGATACAACAAGACGAATTCATTCTTGAATGGGGAGAAGATATAATTCATCATCCGACAGAAGGTCGGTGGAGCATTGGCCAGACCGAAAGACATCACCGTGTACTCATACGAGCCAAAGCTTGTTTTGAAAGCAGTCTTTGGAATGTCCTCTTCGCGAATGCGAATCTCATGATAACCCATCCTGAGATCAAGCTTCGAGAAGATCTTAGCCCCTTTCAATTTCTCAAACAACTCATTGATGTTAGGAAATGGATACTTGTTTTTGATCGTCTTTTTATTCAATGGACGGTAATCGACACAGAGTCGTTCCGTGCCATCCTTCTTCTTGATGAAAAGAACTCCACAGCCCCAAGGAGATGAGCTTGGTATGATCAGACCCAGATGCTCTTGCTCATCAAGTTGTTTCTTCAGCTCGTTCAGCTCTTCTGGACCCAGTTTGTACGGCCGTTTACACACAGGCTCAGTACCCGATTCAAGCTCAATTACGAACTCAACTGCTCGGTGCGGTGGCATTCCTGGCAGTTCTTCCAGAAAAACATCTTCGTACTCGCAGACCACTGGGACTTGCTAAATTGGAGAGATCTCACCCTTCTCATTCAAGGAAAACAGACGGACTGTGTTATCACGCGCTGCGAAGATAATCACATCCTCCGAAGATTGAGTTAGCTTCACTTCTTTAGCTTCACAATCAATAGATGCCTTGTTCATAGCCAACCAATCCATTCCAAGGTTGAAATCAATATCAGAGTTGCCAAGGACAATAGGAGAAGCCAGAAAGGCATAATCACCCATCTTGACAGTGATATCAGGAACTATGAAGCAAGAGTTCATTTGCAACCCCGGTGAAACCACAGTTAAGGATCTAGACAACTCTTCACAACACATCTCATGATTTGCAACAAAATGCCTTGAAATGAATGAACATGATGCACCAGAATCAAATAAAACCTTTGTAGGAAATTCATTAACTAGGAGTTTACCCATAATCACGTCTGAGGAGTTGTCTGCTTTAGGTGCATTCACCATATGGACTCTTGCATACTTGGGATTGAACTTTACCATAGCATTGCTTGGAGGCTTCCCTGGAGGAGGGGGCAGAAGGCGCAGCTGAGAGGTGCACTTGTTGGAGTGGTGACCCTTCTGCCCACACTTGTGAAAAGTAACATCTGATAGCGGACGGAACTGCACCTGAGGATTCCCTTGCTTTTGCTACTGAAACCTCTTCTGGAAAGCTGCGTTGGGTGGGTGGGAAGAACCACGACCACCTGACTGCTTGAACTGCTGAGTCTGCCGAGGAGGAGGAGGAGACACCCAGTATTTCTGCTGCTTCTGGACCAACTGAGTTGAGGGCGACGAACTGGACTCTTGAAACGCTTCCTCGAATTCTCCACCCTGAGCAAAGCCGCCTCAGCCCTGAGAGCCAAGTTATAGAACTTATCAAACTCATCGGGATCGTGCATGGCAAGGGCCAGCTGCAAGTCCTCTCTCAGACCACCTCTGAACTGATAGATCTTGCTCTTCTCATCTGGAATGTCATGCAAAGCATATCGAGCCAACTCATGGAACTCGACGTTGTACTTGTACACAGAGGAACCACCTTGCTTCAAGCGTCTGAATTTCTCACACATCTCTTCCACAAAGCTACACGGGATATAGTGAGACCTGAAATCTCTGCAGAACTCGTCCCAACTGATCATTCTACCACCCCTAGAGTCCTTCAACTGCTGTCACCAAACTGCTGTCCGCCCCTTGAGCTGAAACATCGCGAACTTGACGAAGTCCTCTAGACGGACATTGCTGCACTCAAAGTGTTTGATCATGTCCCGAATCCAGTCCTCAACGTCAAATGGCTGGTCACAAGACGTGAAGGACTTCGGCTCGTTCGCCAGGAATTGATTCAGAGATGCAGACTGATTACCACCATGGTTGAAATTGCCCTGCTGCTGATTGGTCCTCTCTTGCAACAACTGGATTAACATCTGGGTGTTAGCATTTGTTGCAGCCATCACCGCTTCGCAAGCCTCTACAGGAGGAGGCGGCGGCGAAGGAGGAGGTGGAGGAGGTAGTGGCGGAGCATCAGCACCCTCGCGACCTGTATTCTGGCGAGTTGGTGGAGCCATCCTGAAGACAGACAACACATTAGCCCGGAGAATAACATTCAAGGTAAAGCTGAATCAATAGGCATAAATATTTGAACAAGAATATTAGCAATTGCATTCGAACAAAAAGTAAGAATGCTTTCTCAAAGTGACTGCCGACAACATCTGATTAACGACCACTTGCAAACCAAGTATGAGCCAGAACTGCGCAGAACAAACGTATGACAGAGATTCCATCCGATATCTTCGTGGATATGATCGCACGGGCTCGAATTTACAGTAGCCATCCTATGCAAGGCAGTGCACACGACTTACGAAGCATCCCCGAGTCGTAGCAAGCTACAAGGACTCTTTAAGACACAACAAGAACCGCTATAAGAGGATCGTGAACAAACGTACCTACTGAATGTCGAATCCCAACCTCACATCATGCATGTGTAGGAAGATTGTCCTATAAGCCAGTACTTGATATCCCACCTATGAATTCCCGAAATATCTGGTCATGCAATCTGGTACACGGATACAAGGAGTAATACGTCACACAACTCCTATACTAACCCGTCCAGTGTATCACATCCGTCAACACATAACCAGAATCTCGGACCTTCATCTACTACAGACCCTCGTAATCACAACGATACAAAGTGTGGCGATACATCCGGAACTCTCTGCACCAGTACTGGGGAAGGTGGACTCCTCTCGTCACAACTAGTATTGAAGCAATTACGAACATCCTCCGTCCTAAGATACTAAGAAATCTGAATGATGGCGATGTGCACAAAAATCCCCTGGAGCTCAACTCCCCGGAAGAAATCAAGTCAGACAGGAGGCACTAAGATAGAACTCTGTCACATCGATATCATATAGATTTCAAAATACCCGGGTGATCCTAAAAAAAATTGAGCAAAAAGAGGAGTAGAATTAAGATTTCGTAAGTCGAGAACCTCACCACATCATAGAACAGGAGAAAAAAGAAACCTACTCTCCGATATAACTAAGACTCAAATCATTTTACTAGACTCGACTCGGCCAAGTTCGATCACACAAAGGCTCCTATGGTCGTAAGGCTCTGATACTAACTTGTAACGACTAAGATGAAACCCTTTCCTATTTTGGGGGCGATGCCTCAAAAGGGAAAGGGGCGCATCTAAACGTTTCACAAGCGAGATAATCTTAACATTACATAACCGAAGAATGACAAGTAGGGCATTCACTCGCCATCTGACAATAGTATAGCATAAAGCTTACAGGAACACAATTATTCAGAGCATAGTTTAGTCACATTACGGACAACATGAAACAAGTAAAAGTTATGACATCCCACAAAGTTGGCCCACGATCACGACCACGGGCTCAGTCCTCCGGATATTTCACATACAGATGGCCAGAGTCCTCATCAAACTCCCACTTCAGCTGGTTGTCATAAGGATCTCCTGCGTCGGGTGTACCTGTACTTGTTGGGGTTGTAGGAATCTGTGAGCCACGGGGACTCAACAATATAATGACCTTGGTATCGTATCTAGCCAAGTTATTAGGTGAGGAAGGTTTAGTGTATGGGTTTGCAGCAACCTAAGCATATATGGTGGCTACCTTACGATGATTAGAGTATTCATATGGTGGTCTACGCGAGAAATCGAAGACTAGATTGATCACTAAGTGATCCTGAACACCTACCTACGGCAATCATAACCCCACCGTGTTCTCGATCGAAAAGCAATCTCCAAAGGATACATACACGGTTATGCACACAGTTGGCAGTTTTATTAGAGATACTTCAAGTTGTCTAGAACCGGATGTTAACAAAATATCCACATTGCCACATATCCGCGGGCACGACTTTCCGAAAGATTAAACCCTGCAGGGGTGCTCCAACTAGTCCATCACAAACTGCCAAAGGCCGCAAAGTAATCCTCTATCACGAAACTCGTGATCTCGTCGGATTCCTTAGAGGAGAACCTCAACTTTGAGGAGACCCAAAGTTTCACCGGAATCCCTATATGCAAGATATATCGCTAAGGTAAGACATATCTGGCAAGACCTCCCGTCGTGTCGACGAACCCAATAGGAGCCGCGTATCTCGTTCTCAGGACACGACGGATTGTCCAAACTTCCAGTAGGCCAATCACAGAGTTGCCCCTGGTAGCCACCGGCGGTTGACAGGTTGGACCAAGACTCATGAGTAGTACTCGCCCGGGTTGTTGATTAAATCCTCGGGGTAGCAATTCCCTATGAAAATTATTATTAGGTGATTAGCAGATTAAAACCAAGGTTGGGTCCTGCCAGACAAGCCTTAACACTACACGATTTATCTAGGGCGTCCCATAACAATGCCGAACGTGTTAGGAGCGATCAATTATGGAATCAAACACCGGTAACCGAAACTAAGGCGGCAACAACGGAACAAATCACCCGACAGAAGGCTAGGCATTCTATTATTTACCAAGTATATAGATGCATTAATTAAATAGCAGTTTAAATATAATGATATCAAAATGCCCATGTTATCACATGAGACAGCTGGCACCTGCAACTAGCAAAGCTACTCATTAGAGGTTGAGCAAGCCTACTTAGCCAAACAACATTTGCTAGGAGAGGGAGGTGTTTGGGTTCATGGCAAAGATAGGTGGCATTATATCAAGTGGTAGGCAGCGAGCATGTAACGAAGGAAACGTGATTCTAAGCACAACAAAGCTAGATACGGTTTCAAGGTCACGGTCATCTTGCCTATGATTTCTTCATCTTGGAATTGCTCTTGTTCTTCCTACACGTACTCTCTAGAGTCCACGTACTCGCTCTCTGATCCCGATGCTACCCAAGATAAGATAACAACCAACGAACACCATCACAACATAATGCAACAAGCAATATGATGCATGTGTGAAGAAGGAAGCCTGCATCACTATTCTATTCATTTTCATATGCATTAGTTGAATTAATTGAATTCTGGACAGAACCTCATATTAAGTTATCTTGACATGCATGAATATGTCATGAGCATGTGCATCATGAGAAAACGATGCAAAAACATATAAAGAACATAGAGAACGGAGTCATGGATCAACCGGAAACTATAAAACAAGTTATGGAGACCTATGGTTCAAATCAGCAACAAACACACTCCAATGGGCACTCCCTGGTGTTACCAATTTGCCACATGATCAAGCAACAAAATATAAGTGGGGTGGTGCATGGGAACACACCACACCATCAACAATGCCCACAGAAGCTTCAAACCAATACAAACATACAATTTGTTTTCAACACCAACATAGCAGTTTAATTACAATATTTAAAGTAGCTACAACCATCTAAATGAGTCAAACAAGACGTGAGGCAGAAGCCATCCAAAAGCTCTACAACCCTAAACAAGAATCTAATGCAAAGGAATCACCCATGAGCAGATCGATAGGCACTAAATTGGACAAAATATCACAGATTCTGGGACTTAGTGAAGATCACAGATTTTCACCAGCTGTTTATGCTCTGAAGCATTTTGGTAGCCTCCAAAGTGATATCTACAGCAAGTACATAAGCATGAAATTTAACAGGGAGCTGAACAAACATAAAAGCTCACAAACTTTAGTTTGTTTCATGGGCTGATTCCCAACTCAGGAGCTAATTCACACACGACAACAGAGGAAGAAAATAACACCGGATTCCTAGACTTAGTGAAAATCACAAGGTTTCATAAATCTGTCAGTTTGAGCCAAGTGTCCACTTTGACAGGGCACAATAAGTGCATACAAATTCCTAAGAACATAACAAAGACGCCATGCTGTAGAGGGGTTCACCCACTACCACTCCAACAAGGAATCTTCCACAAAGGGCCATAGCACCACCTAATGTAAGGATCTAAACATGGCATCATATCAGAAAATAACAGTTTTATGAAGTTGCTCTAAAGTGAAATCAGATTGCACCAATAGATTCCTGGGATGATTCTACCCCAAAATCATGTATCATACATAGGTACTTGCATGTAACAACAATGCACAAAGTTAGCTCGAAAATATCACATAGAATCCTACGAGCTACAATGACTATCATCACATGTGAACACTAGCTCCTAATGCATCAACTACACATGCTCATCACTAGGGCAAGAACAACCCAACTAGGCATAGCATGGATCCATTAACATGTCACACCAACATATAGAAATAGGGTTATCCACACACACACATACGTGTGCACTCACATACACATGCACATGTGTATATGGACTCACTCCACACCATCTACACCTACACCTGCACACACATAGCAGAACTCACACAGCACCACATGACTTGGTGCAACATGAGGGGTTAGACCCTCTTGCACAAGTGTGTGTGTGCAACACATGCACACATACACAAACACACACGCATCCACCTACACACTCTACACTACCTCTAGTGCAACATGGGACAAAACAAATGAAAGAAACATCACACAAGCTCTAGTGCAATACATACATACATGTAGCAGCAAAAGAAGAAAAAGGAAATCAACAAAAAATTTAAAGGGGAGAGTCTGGGGTTCGAACCCACATCCCCCTGGTTACCACACCAGAGACACACCACTAGGCTACATCAACGACGCTTACCAAAGAGGGGGGAACAAGCAGGCTAAGCTCTCTCGCGCTGCCCTGGTACTAGCAAAAACAGGGAAAAAGAAAAGGGCGCCTGTGGGGGTCCGAACCCACGACGCACTGCAGAGTCCAAGGCTCAGTTGCCACTTCACTACGGGGGAGAAACTTAACACACAGGGGGAGCATGCTCTCTTGAGCAGCCCCTCTGCAACTTCTCTCTACCGTTGCGGCCGGAACAGGGGAGACGCTCCGGCGACCCTCCGGTGAACTACTTGGAACGACCGCTACGACGCGGGACGTGGGGTCTATGGGGACTCCATTCCCGTGGCTAACCGACGCGGTGGAGCTCTACGACGGCGGCGCTTTGGGGCGACGCAACCGGACACATAGGGCATCGACGCCGGCACAATTCCGGCGACATGGGAGGCTGCTGCGCGGGAAAAGAAGGGGAGGAGGAGACGCTCACCCTCGGGTTCCCGGGGAAGAAGGGGAGGGCCTCCTGTGACAACCCGCTGCTCTGCTCCGGCGACGTCGACGTGGAGGAGACGCCAGAGAAGGGGAGCGGCCCCGCTAGCGATGGAAATGAACGGGGAAAGATCCCTCATCCTCACTGATGCCTCAGACTTGACGGAGACGCGCCGACGATGTGGCGAGGGACGACGGCGAGGCGCGGCTCTCTCTGAACTTCTCTCTCTCTCTCTCTATGAATCTTACCTGCAGAGGGGGGAAGAAGAGGGAGAAGGAGGTGGCGGCGGGGAAGACGAACCCTAGACGAGGCCCGCACGTCGAGGGAATTAATAGGCGACGAGGGGACGGCCTTGACGTCCATGAAGCCACGGCATCGGCCCCTCTCTCTCATATCTCTCTCGCGGTCTCTGACGGAAAGCAGACGAAAGGGGGACGGCGGCAGGTGGAAGAAGAGAGGGATGGGGAGAAGGCCTTCGGGCACGATAAGAGGCGGGCCCAGGTGGAGGAGGATTAGGCTGGCCCACCTGGGCTTCTCTAGATACGGCTAAAATAGAAATGAAAAAGGTTTTTTCCCTTTTTAAATAACCAAAACAGCAAATGAAATACCTAGAGCAACACAAGGTTTTTGAAAATAAAATAAAAACACCTAGGGCATGAGGGATTTATGCCCTATTTAAATAAAATGCAAACCGAATTTTTAGAGCAATTAAATTATTCCTAAAAACAGGGATTTACTATGCTGTTTTTATAAAACCACAAATTACTTAAAGCTTAAAAACAACAAGTCAATCACCCCCTCAACCACATGTCAATTCTCTGAAAGTATAACATTTTAAAACAGGTTATAACACGGTTTGACAAGCAAGTATAAAATAACAAAAGGGGGAAGGGCTCTGCATTGTTGTGAAAAGCATAGTAGGCAAACTTTGTTTGAAAACATCCCCTCAATCACAAGTTATCACGAGCATCATGGATCAACTAGCTACACAAGAATGAAAGCAATGCATTTGATGAGGTTGCCATGATGCAAAAATGATGACATGAAATGAGCCACATGAAATGATAAACTTAATAGCATCCAAAACAAGCTTCCACAAGATAGGAAAGGAACCAAAAATGGAAAGGATTACGTCTACGGTGTTACAAACGTTCCCGGTGCTAATTGCTAGCTCTGTTCTTGATGCCACCCTCTCCCCGCCGAACGATCAAGGGATGCTTGGAGGTTCCCATAGGTGTCATTTTTCCAGACACCGACGCTTACTAGAAATTCTTGTCGGCGCTCGTATTCTTACTGCGAGCTCTTTAGAAACGGGTCCTTAGCAACTCAGCTAAGACGCGCTTGCCGGCCAGACCGTCTTGTTATCCTTGTCGTGGCTACTCAAGTTGTTAAGTGGACTTGATACAAGGAGCACACACAACTTTGGCAAGGGTCCTTTTGCATGCAGGTTTTGTCATACAATGGAACCGTCTTTAAGGGAAATACCCTATAACAAAGAAATTGTAAAAGCCTTTTGTTACTTAGCTTTATCTTTATTGTATAACTTGCTGCAATGTGGCCATACCTGAACGCATTGGTAGGTGTCCATACCATCACTCCTCCCCAAGGAAGACTTGCACGTGAGGGACCCTTCTTCCTTTTGAGTAAAACAAAGAAGATAAAATAGAGGAGGCACGGAATCTTGATGGTTTAAAGGTTAACTTATGCAAATTAAAAGTGACCACAACATTTCATGTATGATACATGAAAGAAATATGTACTTTGACAAGAAGTTGTAGAACACCTAGCTTTATTGACTATGCACAGGGTCTTCACCTGGCTTTGTACAAATGATTACAAGCCTTGTTGTGACTTGTACAAAAGGGGTTTCCGGGCAGCCCGACAACCGCGCCTTATGTGTAGAATTTGCGAAGATGCTCGATATTACAAGATTGTTGCACTCGGGTGCCATCTTCGATCTCCTCACGGACTGTGTCGAGCCTGCTGGGTTATACCACCTGGTGAGGGCCTTCCCGCTCTCGTGTTAACTCGTTTGATTCCTTCGCGGACTAAATCTGTCGAAGGACAAGGTCTCCTTCTTCAACACCCTCACACGCACCCTATGTCTATGATAGCGGCACAATGCTTGCTCGCACCAAGTGGCATGCCGCACATCATGGACATGATCTGCCTTGAGAAGCGTGGAATCATGTTGCCACAATTGCTCTTGTTGTTCTTAATCGAAATCTTGTACTCAAGATGATATGAATAGAGATAAGGGTGTCTCGCCGGTGGCTCGATTCGGTGTTGTTCTTATCTACCAAAGAACCGCTGGGAGCTCATCAATCTGGCACCTCCTGTGCTTGTGCAACTTGTCAAAAATCCTTGTCTTGAGGCCCCGCAACACTTCATAGTTTGCCCTCTCTACTTGGCTATTGCTCCTTGGATGTGCAACTGATGTGAAAGAGATCTTGGCATCGATGTCTTTGCAGTATTGTATAAAGATGTTGCTGGTGAATTGCGTGCCATTGTCAGCGATGATCCTGTGGGGGTACTCCAAAACGAAAAACAATCCCTCTAATGAACTTGACTGTTTCTTGCATAGTTACCTTCCTCACTGGTTCCACTTTGGTCCACTTTGTAAATTTGTCAATTGCTACGAACAAGAATTCAAATCCCCTAGTAGTACGGGGGAGAGGGCCGATGATGTCGAGCCACTAGACAGCAAATGGCTAAGAGAGTGGTATGGTTTGGAGGGCTTGTGCTAGCTTATGTATCTTCTTGGCGTGAAATTGGCATGCTTGACATGTAGTTGTCCCTGCCAAGGCGTCTTGAAGGTTTATCGACCAATAAAAGCTTCGCAGGAATGCCTTTCTGACAAGGGCTCGTGATTCTAGGTGGGAGCCATAGATCCCTCCGCATATCTTTGACAACAGTTGTTGTCCTTCTTCCCGGGTAATGCACTTCAATTTAACCCCATTTGGTCTCCTCTTGTACAGAGTTTTGTCCATGAACTGGTATAGGCTCGACTGTCGGGCTACTCTTTCATCTTCTTCTTCCACTTCAGGAAAATCACGTGCTTGGAGATACTAGACTATTTCCTACGCCCATGATGGAACCCGTGGCTCGACAACAAGGACTAAAGGCATCTCTTCCGCTTTAGGAGCGCTAGCTTCCACGACAAGGACCACTGGGTCTTCCGGAGCTTGCCGCTCATCGGCACGCATCTTGTCGTTTCTAACAACCTTCTTAGTGGCGACTGGTAGCTCTACTGGGAGATAGTTGCCAGAACTGATCTTTCTCTTCTTAGATTGCCGATCTGATGACATGATGGATGGTTGAGTTAGTCATAGTATATATGTGCGTGGTTCCACAAGCATCTTTTGAGCAGCTTGTTCTTACAGGTCATCGGCTATTTTGTTCATTGCACGTGGAATCTGTTCCGTTTGTAGACCCTCAAAATGCTCTTCCAAGTTCCTCGCCTCATCTATATAGGCTTCCGTCATAGGGATTTGGTAATCCTTGTTTACTTGACGCACAACCAACAGTGAGTATCATAGGACTATAAACTTCCTAATGCCAAGTTCGACTACTACTCGAAGACCAGCAAGAAGTCCCTCATGTTGTACCGTGTTGTTCGTCCATGCCTCCCGGGAAAGTTCATATTGACCACATACTTATGGTGCTGTCCGGTGGATGTGACGAATTAAACTCTCGAACAGATGCCTTGCAGTGAGAAGGCGCCATCAAAGTACATGATCCATTCCTGAGGTGCTTCCCTATCAGGGAGGATTGTTTCTGGAATTTGTTTGTCTTGTGTTGGAGTCCACTCAGCGATGAATTCCACCAAGGATATGCTCTGTATTGTTGTCGTTTTTTGAAAGGCCGGCTCAAAGCTAGCCAGCTCCAACACCAACTCGACAATCCTTCCAGTTGCTTCCGGATTTCTCAAGATGCATTGCAATGGAAAGTAAAGTGACGACAATGATATGGTGTTCTCTGAACTAATGGCATAACTTCCGGGAGGCCAAGAGAATGCCAAAAAAGCATCTTTTGCACCTGATAATAACTTGACGTAGCCCCCTGCAAGAGGGAGCTGACCAAGTAGACTGGTCGCTGCACCATCTTGTTCTTTTGCCTGATCTGATGTTTGGTTCCTTGTGATGTACTTGTGTTGTCGGCCCCTTGGCTTGTCAGAGTCGATTCTGGCTTGTCGGTGGTCGTCTCGTGGGTTGTCGCCTCCTCATCCTCAGCTTCTCTTTCCACCACCAGCACAATGCTAGCCACTTGATTAGTTGCTGCAAACTATAGCAACAGTGTCTCTTGTGGTCTTGGCGCGACGAGTATTGGAGACGAGGACAGGTATTTATTAAAATCTTGTAGCATAGACTCCTCTTCCGAAGTCCATTTCATCAAGCCATCCTTTTCTAGATTTTGAAAAACGACAGGGCGCGCTTTGTGGACATTGAAGTGAACGTGCTACGGGAGGAGATGAAACTCGCCAAGATGTGTACGTCCTTGATGTGCTTCGGTGCCTCTATGTGCTCGACTGCCTCAATCTTGGTGTGGTTGGTTTCTATCTTGTGCTAGGACACAAAGAACCCGAGGAGCTTGCCGGATGGGATTCCGAACACGCACTTCTCAGGGTTGAGCTTCAATATTATTTGTGCAAGTTTGCAAAGGTTTATTCTAGGTCCTAAATCAGCGTGCCCTTGTCCTTGGTTTTGGTGACTATGTCATCCATATAACCCTCCACATTTCTGTGTAGTTGCAGCCCAAAACCAATCTAGATGGTCCTTGCAAATGTTGAACAATCACTTTTCAACCTGGAAGGCATTTTCTTGAAGAAGTATGTGGCACATGCGGTAGTGAATGCGGTTTTTCATTCGTCTTCCTTGGCCATGAAAATCTGATGGTAGCTAGAGTAAGCATGAAGGAACGACACTAGGTCACAGCTAGTAGTTGAAACTACTATCTAATCGACGCACGACACTGGGAAGGAGTCTTTTAGTCAAGCCTCATTAACATTGGTGATGCAAAAACTGCATTTTCCGCTCGCCTTTGGATCACCACTAGGTTTTCTAGCCACGTGGGGTGGAGCACACCTCTTATTAAACCTGTTGCCTCCAGCTTCTTGATTTCCTAGGCAATGAACTCCTCCCGCTAGAGGGCCTGTTTTCGGACTTTCTATTTGACAAGACGTGCGTGAGGATAGAGGGCAAGGTGGTGCTTGATCAAATCTATGGGAACACCGGGGATGTTAGATGGTTGGCAGGCAAACACATCAACATTCGCCCATGGGAAGGCAACAAGAGCGCTTTCCTATTTGTTTTTGAGGGTGGCACTTATGGTGAAACACCACCCTCCATGCAACAACTTGCTTCTGTTGGAGAACGTTGCATGGGAAATAAAAAATTTCCAACGCACACGAAGATCTATCATGGTGATGATCATCTACGAGAGGGAGATTGGATCCACATACCCTTGTAGATTGCTAAGCAGGAAGCGTTGAGAAATGCGGTTGATGTAGTGGAACATCTTCGCGATCCAAATCGCCGCCGTCCCACCATCCGTCCCGATCTAGCACCGAACGGACGGCACCTCCGTGTTCAGCACATGTACAGCTCGGCTATGATCTCCGCCTTCTTGATCAAGCAAAAGGGGGGAAGAGAGATAGATGAGTTCTCCGGTAGCGCGATGGCGTGACGACGATGGTGGTGGAGCTAGTCCAGCAGGGCTTCACCTAAGCACCGCTGAAGCTAGACTAGAGGAGAAACGAATCTAGAGAGAGGGCAACACATGGCTGATTGTTATGTCCAAAAGCCTCAAAAACCTCAAATATATACAGGATGAGAGGAGAGTAGGCAGCCTTGGCCCCTACTCCAAGGAGAAGGGGTTGGCCGAACCACGGAAGAGTCCACCTTCCCTTGTGGGAAAGTGGACTACTTTGGGAGGACTCCTCCTTCCCTTCCTTTTAAAGGTCTTTTACCTTTTATCTCTTCTCGTAGCCACATGGACCTTTGGGAGAGGCTTCGGCCAGCCCATCAGGGGCTGGTCCATCTCTTGTCACAGCCCACAAGGCTCTTGGGTCGTCACACCCCTCCCGGTCATCCCCGGTACCCTCCCGGCACTCCCGGTACACTACCGATGAGCCCGAAGCTTTTCCCGTGACCAAAACAGGACTTCCTATATATAAATCTTTACCTCCGCACCATTCCGGAGCTCCCCATGATGTCCAAGATCTCATCCGGGAGTCCTAACAACCTTCGGTCACCAACACCTATAACTCAACTATATCGAAACGTCACCGAACCTTAAGTGTGCACACCCTACGGGTTCGAGCACTATGTAGACAGGACCGAGACACTCTCCGGTCAATGTCCAATAACAGGACCTGGACGTCCATATTGGATCCTACATATTCTACAATGATCTTATCGGGTGAACCTCTATGTCAAGGATTCACACAATCCCGTATATCATTCCCTTTGTCCTTCGGTATGTTACTTGCCCGAGATTCGATCGTCGGTATCGACATACCTATTTCAATCTCATTACCGGCAAGTCTCTTTACTCGTTCCGTAATACAAGATCCCATGGCTAACTCTTTAGTCACATTGCTTGCAAGGCTTGTTTGTGATATTGTATTACCTTGTGGGCCCCGAGATACCTCTTTGTCACATGGAGTGAAAAATCCTAGTCTTGATCCATTCTAACTCAACGAACACCCTCGGAGATACCTGTAGAGCACCTTTATAATCACCCAGTAACGTTGAGACGTTTGATACACACAAGGCATTCCTCTAGTGTCAGTGAGTTACATGATCTCATGGTCATAGGAATGTATACTTGACATGCAGAAAAGAATAGCAACAAAATAACACGATCATATGCTACGTTTATAGTTTGGGTCTTCTCCATCACATCATTCTCCTAATGATGTGATCCCGTAATCAAGTGACAACACTTGTCTATGGCTAGGAAACCTTAACCATCTTTGATCAATGAGCTAGTTAACTAGAGGCTTACTAGGGACACTATTTTATCTATATATCCACACATACATTTATGTTTCCATTCAATACAATTATAGCATGGATAATAAATGATTATCTTGAAACAGGAAATATAATAATAACTATTTTATTATTGCCTCTAGGGCATATTTCCAATAGTCTCCCACTTGCACTAGAGTCAATATTCTAGCTTCACATCTCTATGTGATGTACAATGTACTGAATCTTCCACCCATACAGTTCTGGTGTTGATCATGCTTTGCTCGTGGAAGAGGCTTAGTCAGCGGATCTGCAACATTCAGGCCAGTGTGCACTTTCCATATATTTATGTCCTCCTTGATGTAATCGCAGATGGCATTGAAGCGTCGCTTTATGTGCCTGGTCCTCTTGTGAAACCTTGGTTCCTTGGCTTGAGCAATGGCACCAGTGTTGTCACAGAATAGATTGATTGGGTCCAGTGCACTTGGCACTACTCCAAGATCTGAGATGAAGTGCTTCATCCAGACACCCTCCTTAGCTGCCTCTAAGGCAGCTATGTACACCGCTTCACATATAGAATCAGCTAAGACGCTTTCCTTGGAACTACACCAGCTAACCGCACCACCGTTAAGAAAAAATACGTATCCGGTTTGTGGCTTAGACTCATCCGGATCAATGTCGAAGCGTGCATCAACCTAACCCTTTACGACGATCTCTTCGTCACCTCCATAAACGAGAAACATTTCCTTAGTCCTTTTCATGTACTTCAGAATATTCTTGACCGCTGCCTAGTGCTCCACTCCTGGATCACTTTGGAACTTTGTAACACTGTGGCTGCATCTGGTCTTCTGCACAACATTGCATACATGATAGACACTATGGATGAAGCATAGGGGACGACACTCATCTTTTCTCTATCTTCTGCAGTTACTGGACACTGAGTCTTACTCAACTATATACCTTGTAACACAGGCAATAACCCCTTCTTGGCTTGTTCCATTTTGAACTTCTTCAAAACTTTGTCAAGGTATGTGCTTTGTGAAAGTCCTATCACGATCCTTGACCTATCTCTACAGATCTTTATGCCCAATATGTAAGCATCTTCTCCTAGGTCCTTCATTGAAAAACTTTATTCAAGTAATCCTTTACGCTTTCCAAAAACACTACATTGTTTCCAATCAGCAATATGTCATCCACTTATAATATTAGAAACGCTATAGAGCTCCCACTCACTTTCTTGTAAATACAAGCTTCTCCAAAAACTTGTTTAAACCCGTACACCTTGATCACCTCATCAAAGCGCTGATTCCAACTCCGATATGCCTATACTAGTCCATAAATGGATCGCTGGTGCTTGCATACTTTGTCAGCATTTTTCGGATGGACAAAACCTTTGGGTTGCTTCATATACAACTCTTCCTTAAGAAACCAGTTAAGGAACGCCGTTTTAAAATCCATCTACCAGATTTCATAGTAAAAAAAATGCAGCTATAGCTAACATGATTTGGATGGACTTAAGCATCGCTATGGGTGAGAGTGTCTCATCGTAGTCAAATGCTTGAACTTGTGAAAAAACGTTTGCCACAAGTCGAGCTTTATAAGTGGTCACATTACTGTCCATGTCCGTCTTCTTCTTAAAGATCCATTTGTTCTAAATAGCTTTTCGAAGATCCTATCTCGGATTTACCTCCAAAGTCCATACTTTATTTTCATACATAGATCCTATCTCGGATTTCATGGCTTCAAACCATCTGTTGCAATCTAGGCCCAACATTGCTTCTCCATAATTCGCAGGCTCATTGTTCCCCAACAACATGATTGATAAGTTAGGATTCCTGTACCAGTCAGGAGCAGTACGTGCTCTTGTCGACCTGCAAGATCCGATAGCAACTTGATCTGAAGCTTCATGATCACCATCATTAGATTCCTCTTCAACTGGTGTTGCCTCAACATAAATTTTCCGCCCCCAAGCCGCGGGCTGTGGCACCAGCCGCCTCCCCCGCGGAGGAACTACGAAGAGCCAAACCCCAGGCCTCAGGAGGATGAGCCGGATGCAGCGACGAAACACAAGTGGCACGGGTAACCCGCGGCAACCACGAGGCAGGCGTGGGCGCCGAGGGCCGGTCCTCGAGAGGCACTCCTCAGGCACGGAGAAGCCATGCAAGGTAATTTTCTAGGTTCACTGCTCTAGGGAGTTCCTACTAATCGCAAGGACTTCATGTGTTAGCAGCATGCCCCTCCATATCATATCATTTACTCATGTTTCTATAACTCCTTGTCTGGGAAATAGACACCTATGGGAAGCTCGAAGGGTCCCTTGATAGTTAGGCGGAGGGAGAGAGGTGGCGTCGAGAGCGGAGCTAGAGATCAGCACCGGCAAGGTCGTTTATCCAGGTTCAGGCCGCTTGGTGCGTAAAATCCTACTCCTGCTTAGTTTGTATTGGGGGCTTACTGTAGGGTGATTTTCTATAGTAACTTAGCTGGTGATTAGGGCATCTCAAATCACAAAAAGTCTAACCCCTAGAGAATGAGCCTTGGGCCTCCTTTATAGGCAAGGGTTGACCAACAGTGTGCTCACGGGTCGCATAGTGAACAAGGTTCACCGCTTATCTTCTAAGGTAGTGTAAGGGGCAGTAAATGCCTTGTCTGACCCCTGACCTGCAGTGAGGTGGTCGCCACACGTACCCAGGTGGATCGACACTTGGGTCTTGTGCTGGCGCATGAAGGATGCACTGGAGCGATGGGACTGTGGTACAAACAAGGGAGGACACCTGGCGAGCGAAAGGAGCTTGGTGGCCTGGCGTCACTATCGGAGGACTTGATTATCTTCCCGGCAAGGAGGGCTTGCCAGGGGTTGACCATCTTCCTGGCAAGGAGGGCTTGCCGGGGCTTTGCCAGTCTTTGCGAGTCTTCCAGGCAAGGAGGACTTGTCGGGGTCTTGAGAATCTTTGGGAGTCTTCCCGGCAAGGAGGGCTTGCCGGGGCCTTGCGAAGCTTCTCGGCAAGAAGAGCTTGCGGAGGCATTGTATCTAGAGTTCTTGTACTCTACGCCCTCTGAGAGGGGGGCGTGGCCTTGGTGGGTCCTGGTTTGTCTTCTTGCCAATCTTCTTCGTGCGCTTCTGCTAGGGGCGTTGCCGGTGCCCATGCACAAGTCTGGGGCACAAGGGATCCCAGTCTCTAGTGCACCGACAGGAGCCCCCGGGAGTGGGCCACGCACGCGCGCGGGGTGTTGCTGGGTCATGCCCAAATTGGTGTATGGGCTTCCATGACAGGGTACTCCGTATCTTTGGAGTCGTTGTGAGAGGCACTTCCCCACGTCACGCGTCGAGCGCGCGAGGTGGAGAAATGTGCGCACAGTGGTCTCCCCACCTCCCGAAGCATTACTGCCACACATGAGGCATGCGCAGTAACGGTCAAGCAAGTGGCGTTCGTGGCCTTAAAGGCCGCAGTCATGGTAGGGACCGCCCCCGCACTCATTGGTGCAGCAGGGTGGTTCCCTATTCGCCCGTGATCATGGGTGATTGGGCGAGAGGGGCGACAGTTTCTGGAGTGAGGACAGCTAGCCCCCGGGCCTCACCCTATAAATTAGGAAGTTTGCGAGGGGGTTTTGCTCATCCATCGAACTCCAGAAACATTCAGCATCCCCGGCTTGCGTCTACGGAGTCTTCTCTTCTTCTAGGTGGCGCTCGCCCCTAACCATGGCTAGGGGACGAGGTCGGCTACCATCGGCCGCCAGGGCGGCAAGAGGATCCAATTTTGATCATGCCACAACTTCAGGGGCCGCAGCTGCGGAGGGCGGCACGAGCGCCCGAGGTGGCGGAGGGGCGAGGGGCCGCGATCGCCGCGAAGGCGGTGGCCAGGGAAGGCGGAGTACTACTCCAGCACCTCCGTCTTCTCCCCCAACGCCAGCTTCTCCTTTGGGGGGTGGGCACTCGGAGGGGACCGCACTAGAGTTTGTCATGGAACTGCACGGCGTCCCTCGGGGCCATCTGCACCTCCCTCGCCCTTTTGCTACGGTGATGGAGGCCGCCAAGCCTCCTGTCTTGTGGTTGCGGGCGTACGGTTGCTCCCACTGTGCTATGCAGGTGCACGTGGAGTAACCGAAACACCACTCCATGTTGCTGGGTGGGGTTGGAAAACCTTCGCCCGCGCCCACAGCCTCGAGGATTGGCATGTCCTCCGCTTGTGCCCGACGGGGTTATCTTGCCGGTGCTGGCGTCAGTGCCTCATGTTCCAGGAGGAGGCACCTCCACAAGCTCTCACTTCTCCATCCCCCTGCTTGGGCCACCTCACCGAAGCTGGCGTCAGTGCCTCATGTTCCAGGAGGAGGCGCGCTTGCGGGCTTCGGATCCTTCTCCCCTTCATTTTGCCCTGTCCTCTGGTACCAAGCCAAACGGACCGGGTGGTGCTTGTCGGGGGTGGTCCCATTCTCATGGGCATAGTGCTAGTCTTGGAGGAGCCATCCTGGGTTGTGTCGCGAGCCCCACTTTTTGTCTTCCTGAACTTCTGTCCGACAAACATGTCCCTCGCCAAAAGACAGTATCATCAAGGAGGGCTTGCCGGGGCCTTGTTTCTGGAGTTCTTGTACTCTACGCCCTTGAATAGGGGGGCGTGGCCTCGGTGGGTCTTGGTTTGTCTTCCTGCAAATCTTCTTCGTGCGCTGCTGCCAAGGGCATTGCCGGTGCCCATGCACAAGTCTAGGACACAAGGGACCCTAGTCTCTAGTGCACACACGCTCCTGCTGCATCCATTCGGCGACGTGACACCTTGCCTTGCTTGCATCTTTGGGCGATCTATCCCCCACGCTCGGGGGCTCCGGCCGGAGTGCGTCGCCACAACGCGGGGTCTGGTTAGGCCCCGCGGCTCCCCAGGGCCACAATCAACGGGATAAAATTAGAGACACTTGAGCGTCAAAGGGGGCTCCTAATCATTGCGCCTCAGGAGCCTTACGTGTCACAAGGCCACCTGCCGCCCTTGATATCGTCCACGGACATCCGGTCGTTATCAGGGGTGGCAGGGCTTGACACCGTAGCTGAGATCGTCCATTTGGTCGCAAGCAGCAGCGGTTGGAAAATGGGTGGGACCGGGTCCTGGCGAGGCTGAGTCGCTTGAGCGTCAAAAGGGGGCTCCTGAGCATCGCGCCTCAGAAGCCTTACCGGTCACAAGGCCACCTGCTACCTTTGATATCGTCCACGAACATCCAGTTGTTATCTGGGGTGGCAGGGCTTAACCCCGTGGCTACATCCATCGATTCGGTCCCACAGAACAGCGGTTGGGAAATGTGCGGGGTTGGATCCTAGCGACGCAGAGCCACTCGAACGTTAAAGGGGGCTTCTGAGCTTCGCGCCTCAGGAGCCTTACCGGTCACAAAGCCACTTGACCACCCTGGTGTTGTCCAGGTTCGTCCGACATCAGGGGGTGTCGGGGCCTTGCCTCGTGAGGCGCCTCACGATAGCAGGGAAATGTGCGGGACTGGGACCTGTCGACGTAGAGACATAAAAGCCCTCAACTGTCCTTAGGCGAAGGAGCACGCAAGACCTGCATCAACCCGTCACACCTCTGCATCGTCCTTCAATCCTTCTAGAACCTACTACATCCCGTGACACTCTCACGTAATAACAAGCCAAGGTTGTATATGCCCAGGGCCCTCGAGGACGCGGAAGGAACGCCTAGTGGAAGACCTATACTCTACGCTGGGTACAGATGGAGGAGATCAACACAGTCCACCAATGTCTTCCGGAATCTGGCGCCTATGCCTCGGGGGTAGGGACACTCGTGAGGCCAAAGCATTCTCATGACCTCCCATGTACACCCCCACCGTGACACTCTCATGTAATAACGAGCCGAGGCTGTATACGCCCAGGGCCCCCCGAGGACATGGAAGGGGTCCACCCCATGCCTAGTGGAAGACCTATGCTCCGTGCTGGGTGTAGACACGGGCAATCAACTTAGTCAACCAATGACTATGCCCGCAGCTGGCAAGGAAACCCATATAGTCCACCAATGACTATGACAGTATAAGTGCCGGATGCGACGTTTGCTTGATTTTCATGGATTTCGAACTATCTTCTGCCGGACTCACATCTGCCAATTTTAAAAGTTGATGTTTGAAAAACAAAAGGGAGGGGGGAACTTTTTCTTGCGCTCTCTCGTATTCGCCGATTTCGAAGCCTCTTTTTCTAGATAACTTTCTATGAGGAGCTAAATGCTCCGCACCGAGCCTAAGAGGCAAGGAGCGAAAGCGATTAGTTGCCATCCCAGGGCGAACATTTTCGGCAATCAACCCCCGCTCAGGGGTCCAGATCAAAGCACAATTAAACCGCAGAGAGTTTCAGGAGGCCTCATGACGTCCTGAGGTGATGACCAAAGAAACGGGGAGAGGAATCGCTCAAGCACCAAGGGGGCTCCTGAGCATCTAGCCTCCGGAGCCTCTCTAGTCGAAGGAGCGGGGCCAGGGCCTGCAAACATGGTGGGCCGAAAGGGTCTCCACCCCATCATGTCTACAGAGTAGGAACCACTCATGAGGAGCTATGCAAGAGACCGGCACAAACCCAAGAGCTAAGTACCCCGCAGGCCCAGACCAGGACCATCTGGTTTCACATTAGACTAATGATAAATTAAAAATGTGTGCACTAATGATGGGATGCAGAGCCTAAGGATTCAGCTACGGCGAGGAAGGAGGTCATCGACCAAGCGTGCGGCAACATTGGTGGTACCTTGGGAGGACGGGACCTCCTGACGGCCCCGGCCACCGTCACTCCCAAGCGGTGGTTGGGGCAGAGATGAGTCATATGCAAAGAAGCCGAGCTGCAACAACTACCGCCAAGCGAGCAATCGACCCACGAGCGAAAGGAAAAAACAGAAAACAACGAATGTAACGGACAAAAGTTTAACGGACAACAGGGCAGAGTCTTTGTTTGATGTTACAGGAAAAGGAAACGGAAGCTGGGAGACGCCTAGGGGGAAAGGCCGCCGGCGCCACCCTTGGCGCCTGTGGTCTCTGCATCGGAGGCCTCCTCCTTGATAGAGATGGGCGCCCGGACGTACCGCTCTACTAGGGCATCCACGTACGGGTGCACTTTGTCCCGGAGAAGGCGCGAGGGCTCGGCGGGCAATGGCTCGACGACGCGCTAGAGATCGAGCTCCGGGACAAGGCGGCGCAGGTTGGAGAAGACAAACGTATGGGCAAGGACAGAAGCTCACGCGCGTCGGACGCACTCTCCTCCTCCACCCGGGAAACGCCAGCCTCCAGCGCCTCCACCACCTTCTCGAAGAAGGCGAGGTAGCCCCCATCGTTCCTCACGTTTGGCGGTGTCGGGGCTTCCCCCGCAAGCCGGCGCATCACGTCAGCCGCCTGGTAGGCGATGCCCGCGAACTGCTTGGCCCGCTGGGACGCCATCATCCGGGCGAATGACGCCTCGTCCTTGGCGGCCAAGATGGCGCCAGTCGCCTCCTGGACCTGCTTCTGTAGCGACGACGGCTCGGCCTTGGCCTCCGCTTCGCCCTAGAGGGCGGCCTGGAGGGTGGCCTCAACACTTGCGAGCTGAGCCCGCAGCCCCTCCACCTCCTCCTGAAGCTCTCCTAACTTGAGATTATTGGCCGAGGGTGCTCTGGAGTAAAGGAAAGATCAACCAACAAGCAGCAGATGAAGCGACAAGGAAAGGAGATGTAGACGAGGGACTTACTCGTGGCTCATGGACCAACGGTGGCGGGTGGGCGACGACTCGGAGGACCCACCCCGCTGCCCCCGGGGATGGTCGAAGGCGCGGAGCAACACACTTCCCGCGTCTAAGATCACCTACCAGAGACGCCATGAAGACGAGGAAAAAAGGGGAGAAGAGGGTTTTTCGCGGCGAAGCAGAGCAAGCAGAAAAGGAGCTCAGGGTTGCAGTGCCTCCCCCTTGCCAGGTGTGGGGAAGATTTATACAAGAACCGCAGCCACCAACCGTCATGGGAGCGCGAGCATCGTGCACCCCTCGGGAGCCACGAGGTGGGCTGTCGCCCCCGTCGGCTCACCTGTCCATCGAGCGGTCACATCCGCGGGGGCCGTTGGGTGTGGTTAAGTCACACCGCTGCCATTCAACGAGAGCAATAAAGGACTGCATGGTGCACACCGGATGCCTCAAGGAGCGAGAGCGTCGCCACATGGCCGCTGGACATGTGTGTCGCCTGGCCCGCAGGCAAATAGGGCCCGAGATGCTTCAGGCCGCCCTCAAGGCTTCGCCAAGAAGCCAACCTAGGCGCACCTTGGGTCCGGGGGCTACTGTCGGTGTTCTGGGAATAGGGGTACCCAAACCTGCGTGCCTGCGTCCTAGGGCTGACCCACTTCATAGACCTAAAACCAACGGTCCCGACACCACCCAAGAGAAGGCCCTCGCGAGGGGCCAAGCCTCGCGAGGAGGAACGACATCAGGACCTGCAGGGGGCCTCATCAGGACCCGTCCGGAGCGGCGGATATTCCAAGGCGAGGCCCGGCCTCAGGAGTCAAGGATGACGGAAGGGAAGGACAGGCGAGCAGCGGACAAAAGGACAGAGCAGTTCTCCCTTTGGTGCGAAGGAGGCAAGGACGATAGTAGGTTCCCAAGGCATCTCCTAAAGGTTTCCATTCTGGTGCAAGAAGACCCTGGACGCCCACCGGCAAGACGTACGTCATCCCTGAGCCAGCACGTGCAGCGCTGGCAGCTACTTTGCACGCAAGACCACTTTTGGACAGGGGAAGCATGTTCCCCTGTCCCCCTTCGAAATTGGCCATTGTGGGATCACTTCCCGCTGAAACAATAAGGGAAGAGGACATGGGCCGCCACTATAAATAGAGGATAGGTTGCTTCGTAGAAGGGGGTCTGAGTCGATCCGGCCCGCCCCGAACCATTCATGCACCCATCTTCTCACCGCTAAGGCCACCTAGCCTCAGGAGGTCAAAGAACACTATACTAGTTCATCCACCAGCCCCCACGAGAGGCAATCCACCAAAGCAGGAGTAGGGTTTTACGCTTCGCAGCGGCCCGAACCTGGGTAAATTGTTGTGTTCTATGTATCCCTCACCATCGAGTGAGTTCTTCGCCGTTCCCATCGAGTAGCGTGCTGGGCGAGGTTAAGCCGTGAGAGATCTTCATACACGCCCCTGAGTTCGAAGCTTTAGGGTTTTGTGGAGCCCGAAATCTGACACAACCTCATCAAGTTCTATCTTCCTCCCACTCAATTCTTTCGAGAGAAACTCTTTCTCAAGAAAAGCTCAATTTTTAGCGACAAACACTTTGCACTCGGATTTGAGATAGAAGGTATACCCAACTGTCTATTTTGGGTAACCAATGAAGACACACTTTTCTGCTTTGGGTTCTAGCTTTTCAAGCTGAAGCTTTTTAACATAAGCATCACATCTCCAAACTTTAAGAAACGACAACTTTGGCTTCTTGCCATACCACAACTTATATAGTGTCGTCTCAACGGATTTTTACGGTGCCCTATTTAAAGTGAATGCAACTGTATCCAATGCATTGCCCAAAACGATAACGGAAAATATGTAAGAGACATCATAGAACGCACCATATCCAATAAAGTATGATTACGACGTTCGGACACACCATTGCGATGTGGTGTTCCAGGCGGTGTCAAGTGTGAAACAATTCCACATTGTCTTAAGTGAGCAACAAATTGTAACTCAGATACTCACTGCTGTGGCAACAAAAGTCCTTCCTTGGCGCTAGGAATTCTTCTTGTTACTTCTCTGGTTTGCGTCGGTTTTTCCTTGAAGAGGAAAGGGTGATGCAGCACAGGAGCAGTAAGTATTTCCCTCAGTTTGAGAACCAAGGTATCGATCCAGAAGGAGGGCCTCATCAAGTCCAAAGTACCTGCGCAAACACAAACAAGCTTGCACCCAACGCTTCAAAGGGGTTGTCAATCCCTTCAAGATTGTTTGCAAAGTGAGATCTGAAGGTAGAAAGTGCAACGAAGTAAAAAGTGTAAGGCTGAAAATATGGTGTGGAGTAGACCCTGGGGGCCATAGTGTTCACTAGAGGCTTCTCTCATAATAGCAAATATCACGGTGGGTGAACAAATTACTGTCGAGCAATTGATAGAGCCGCGCAAAGTCATGACGATATCTAAGGCAATGATCATACATATACGCATCACGTCCGAGACAACTAGACCGATACTTTCTGCATCTACTATTATTACTCCACACATTGACCGCTATCCAGCATGCATCTAGTGTATTGTTTTCATGACGAACAGAGTAACGCCTTAAGCAAGATAACATGATGTAGAGGGATAATCTCAACCCAATGATCAAAATCCCATCTTTTTACCCTTGATGGCAACAACACGATGTGTGCCTCGCTACCCCTTCTATCACTAGGTGAGGTCACCGCACGGTATGAACCCAAAACCAAGCACTTCTGCATTGCAAGAATCATAGATCTAGTTGGCCAGAAAAAACCCATAACTCAAAGAGAATTACAAGGATATGAAATCATGCATAAGAGAGATCATAAGAAACTCAAATAAGATTCATAGATAATCATATCATAAATCCACAATTCATCGGATCTCGACAAACACACCGCAAAAGAAGATTACATCGGATAGATCTCCATGAAGATCATGGAGAACTTTGTATTGAAAACCAAGAGAGAGAAGAAGCCATCTAGTTACTAGCTATGGACCCGTAGGTCTATGGTGAACTACGCATGCATCATCGGAGAGGTCATGGTGTTAATGAAGAAGCCCTCCGTGTCCGAATCCCCCCTCTGGCAGGGCACCAGAATGTGCCCAGATGGGATCTTGTGGAGAGAGAAGCTTGCGGCGGCGGAAAAGTGATTTTGATGATCTCCTGATTTTTTTGGGATTTTTAGGGAATTTATAGGCGTAACCCCTAGGTCAGGGGGCGCTCAGGGGGCCCACAAGCCTGTGGGCCGCGGCCTACCCTCGTAGCCGCGGGGTGGGGGCTTTTAGGGCCCCTGAGGCTCCCCTGCCTTGGCTTCCAATCTTCTCGATCTTCTTCCGTTCTGGAAAAAATCTTTCGGGGATTTTCTTCCGTTTGGACTCCGTTTCAAAATCTCCTCTGAAAGGGGACAAAAACATGGAAAAAACAGGAACTGGCACTTGGCACTGCGTTAATAAGTTAGTCCCAAAAAGTATATAAAAGGCATGCAAAACATCCAAAGTTTGACAAGATAATAGCATGAAACCATCAAAAATTATAGATACGTTGGAGACGTATCAAGCATCCCCAAGCTTAACTCCTGCTCGTCCTCGAGTAGGGAAGTGATAAAAAATGAATTTTTGATGTGGAATGCTACCTAGCATAGTTGTCCTTTGCAACTTCTTTCACGTGACATGAATGTTCAGATCCGTAAGATTCAAAACAATAGTTTGCTATTAACATGAAAACAATAATACTTCAATCAAACTAGCAAGATAATCATGAACTTTCAAAATAACAAGGCCAAAGAAAGTTATCCCTAAAAAGTCATATAGTCTGGCTATGCTCCATCATCCTCACACAACTAATGTAAATCTTGCACAACCTCGGTATTGTCCAAGTAATTGTTTTCGCACCCTTACTTTCTCAAACTTTTTATAACTATCATGCAATACATGAGCGCGAGCCATGGATATAGAACTATAGCTGGAATAGAGTGTGGTGGTGGTTGTGAGACAAAAAAGAGGAGATGGTCACATTGACTCGGCGTATCAAAGGGCTATGGAGATGCCCATTAATAAATATCAATGTGAATGAGTAGGGATTTCCATACAAGAGATGCACTAGAGCTATAAGTATGTGAAAACTCAAAATGAGAACTAGTGGGTGTGCATCCAATTTGCTTGCTCACGAAGACCTAGGGCAATTTTGAGGAAGCCCATCATTGGAATATACAAGCTAAGTTATATAATGAAGATTCCCACTAGCATATGGTGGTGACGAAGCAAGAAGCTCTCAATCATGAAGAACATGGTGCTATCATGAACCACAAGTGTGGAAAAAAAAATAGTAGCATTGTCCCTTCTCTCTTTTCTGTCTTTTTTCTTCATTTGGGCTCTTAGGACTCTCTTTTTTTTATTTTCTTTTCCCCTTTTTTTGTTTTTGGGCTCTTTGGCCTCTTTTTATTTATTTATTTCCTCACATGTGGCAATGCTCCAATATTGATGATCATCACACTTTTATTGACTCACAGCTCAAAGATCACAATGATGATGACTCCATAGGAAATGCCTCCGGCAGTGTACCGGGATGTGCAACGATCTAGCATGGATATGACGTTGAAACATCTCGCTAGCTATATTACAGTCATGCAATGGAAATATGAGAGTGACGACAAAAGTCATGAGACGGAACGGTGGGAGTTGCATGGCAATATATCTTGGAATGGCTATGAAAATGCCATAGTAGGTAGATATGGTGGCTGTTTTGAGGAAGGAATTTGGTGGGTTTGTGCACCTGCGAGAATTGTGCGGAACTAGAGAGGCTAGCAGTGGTGGAAGGTGAAAGTGCATCTATACCATGAGCTCACGTTAGTCATGAAGAACTCACATACTTGTTGCAAAAGTTTTTATTTGTAATCGAAACAAAGTGCTAAACGCATACTCCGAGGAGAAGGGTTGGTAGGTATTAACCATCGCGCGATCACCATACGTGCATGCTACGGGAATCATACGTGCATGCTACAGGAATCACTAACTTCAACACAGGTATCTCTAGATTCACAACACCCTAATAACATAGCTCTCAATATTACCGAATCCACGTCTCAAAACTAATTGAGATGAATCGAAACTTCTCTTTCTACTGAATGCACATGAAGATGGAGGTTTTTGCATCCTCTTTGGGTATCTATCACTTTTGTGACTACTTTCATAGCATAAGCCAACTACCAAATCACGCACCGCCGTGTTCTAAAAGATATAAGTGAAGCACTAGAGCAAAAGTATCTAGCTCAAAAGATATAAGTGAAGCACTATGAGCATTCTAGCAAAATCACGATGAGTGCATGTCTCTCTCTCTCTCAAAAAGGTGTGCAGCAAGGATGATTGTGGCACAACAAAAAGAAAAGACTCCTAAGATACAAGACGCTCCAAGCAAAACGCATATCATGTGGTGAATAAAAATATAGCTCCAAGTAATGTTACCAATGGATTGAAGACGAAAGAGGGGATGCCTTCCCGGGGCATCCCCAAGCTTAGGATTTTTGGTGTCCTTGAATTTCGCTTGAGATGCCTTGGGCATCCCCAAGATTGAGCTATTTCCACTCCTTATCTCATCGTCCATGAGAACATCACCCAAAACATGAAAACTTCACAACAGAAAACTTAAACAGAAACTCGTGATAACATTAGTACAAGAAAACAAATTACGACTTCTTTTGGTACTGTAGCAAACTTGAATTCTATCTATATTGGTGTTGGGCTACTGTATTCTCACTTTTCCATGGCTAGTACCCCCGAGACTAACCATAGTTTCATCAAAACAAGCAACCAACTCAACAAAAACAGAAGCTTTCAAAAATAGACCAGTCTGTAGCAATCTGTATACTTCTTATACTTCTGGTACTTCAAAAAATCTGAAAACTTATGAAAGCCTGGGAAAAAAGCATATAAACCAGCAGAAAAACGAATCAACTCAAAATCTCTTTCTGAATAAAAATGAAAAATCATCTCGTTAGCGAAAAGTTTCTGTCTTTTTCCAGCAGGATCAAACAACCATTACCAAGACTAGTCATAAAGGTTTTGCTTGGCTCAAACACAAAAAGAAACACAAAAAACACAATCACAACAGAATTGTGAAAGTGTGGATGCAACAAAACTGAAAGAAAAAGATAAATTCATTGGGTTGCCTCCCAACAAGCGCTATTATTTAACGCCCTTAGCTAGGCATAAAAGCGATAGAATCACGTATCGTCGTCTTTGGTGCTCAAACCATAAGTGGCCCTCGTCATGGATTCATAAGGAAATTTTATTTTCTTTCTAGGAAAGTGCTGCATCCCCTTCCTTAAAGGAAATTGAAATCTAATATTCGCTTCCTTCATATCGATGATAGCACCGATAGTCCATAGGAAAGGTCTACCAAGAATAATAGGGCAAGTAGGATTGCAATCAATGTCAAGCACAATGAAATCCACGGGTACATAGTTCCTATTTGGAACAATAAGAACATCATTGATCCTTCCCATGGGTTTATTGACAGTAGAATCAACAAGATGCAAATTAAGAGAACACTCTTCAATCTCATTAAAACCCAGAACATCACATAAAGACTTTGGAATCACAGAAACACTAGCACCCAAATCACACAAAGCATTGCACTCATAGTTTTTGATTTTGATTTTGATGGTAGCTTCCCACTCATCATGAAGCTTTCTAGGGATAGAGACTTTCAATTCAAGTTTCTCTTCAAGAGATTTTATCATAGCTTCGACGATATGATCGGTAAAGGCCTTGTTTTGGCTATAAGCGTGTGGAGAGTTTAACATGGATTGCATCAAAGAAATGCATTCAATCATGGAGCAACTATCATAATTGAATTCCTTGAAATCGACGGTAGTAATTTGATTACTACTCAAAGTTTAACATCTTCTACTCCACTTTCAATGCTTTTAGCATCAAGATAGATGGACTCTGAATCATTGGGGCACTTTTCAACCAAAGTAGTTTCATATCCAGCCCCATAATCATTAGGTTTGACACAAGAAAACAAAGATTCAATCGAATTCACACCAAGCACTTTAAGATCTTCGTGATTCTCATCACGAGAACACGCCTTTTTAAGCCATTCATGTCTAGCACGAATTTGGGCGGTTCTTTCTTGGCTCTCAATCATGGAAACACGCATAGATTTCAAAGTTTCATCCATGTTGATTTTGGGAGGAGCACATCTAACTTTCAAAGCATCAACATCACTAGACATTTTATCAACGCTCTTAGCTAAATCGTCAATTTTGAGTAGCTTTTCCTCTATGGACGCATTGAAAATCTTTTGAGAATTGATGAACTATTTGATATTACACTCTAGATTAGAGGGTAATCTATTCCAATTTCCATGGGTATTGATGTAGGAGTTGCCAAAGTTATTAGAGGAGTTACCAGGAAAAGGCCTCGGAACATACTTTCCTCTAAAAGAATTGTTGTTGCCAAAGTTATTCCTACCAACAAAATTAACGTCCAAGCTAGCGTTGCTACTCTCAATCAAAGAAGACAAAGGGATATCATTAGGATCCAAAGGAGCACTTATACTAGAAACCAAATTGATTAACTCATCCATCTTAGCACTCAAGGAGTTAATTTCCTCTATAGCGTGTACCTTCTTACTAGTAGGTGACCTTTCAGTGTGCCACTGAGAGTAGTTCGTCATGATGTTGTCTAAGGGCTTTGTGGCTTCTCCTAACGTGATTTCCATGAACGTTCCACCTGAGGCGGAGTCCAAGATATTTCTAGAAGCGAAATTCAAGCCAGCGTAAAAGATTTGAATAATCATCCAAAGGCTCAAGCCATGAGCGGGACAATTTCTAATCATTAATTTCATTCTCTCCCAAGCTTGTGCAACATGTTCATGATCAAGTTGCTTGAAATTAATGATATCATTACGGAGAGACATGATCTTAGCCGGCGGAAAATGCTTGGATATATAAGCATGTTTGACTTATCCCAAGAATCGATACTATTTTTGCGCAAAGGAGAAAACCAGGTTTTTGCGCGATCTCGCAAAGAGAAAGGAAAAAGCTTCAATTTAATCACGTCATTATCCACATCTTTTTTCTTTTGCATATCGCAAAGCTCAATGAAGGTATTGAGATGGGATGCGACATCTTCACTAGGAAGGCCACAGAATTGCTCTTTCATAACAAGATTGAGCAAAGCGGCATTGATTTCATATGACTCCGCACTAGTGGCTGGAGCAATCGGAGTACTAATAAAACCATTATTATTAGTATTCGAGAAGTCACAAAGTTTGGTTTTTTCGTTCATGGTGACTTCAAAAAGAAAGCAAGCACACAAGCAACAAAGAGCAGGCGAGAAAAAGGGCGAACAAAAAAGGCAAACGAAAAAAGGCAAATTGGTGAAGTGGGGGAGAGGAAAACGAGAGTCAACTGGCAAACAAAGTAAATGCAAGAGATGAGTATGCGACACTGATATGTCTGCAACGTATCTATAATTTTTGATGGTTTCATGCTATTATCTTGTCAAACATGGGATGTTTTCCATGCCTTTTATTTATTTTCTGGGACTAACTTTTTAACACAGTGCCAAGTTCCAGTTCCTGTTTTTTTCCATGTTTTTGACCCCTTTCAGAGGAGATTTTGAAACGGAGTCCAAACGGAAGAAAATCCCCGAAAATATTTTTTGTGGAACGGTAGAAGATCGGAGAGCTTGGTGGCAAAGCCAGAAGAGCCCCAGGGGCCCGAGGGGCCCCCACCCCGCGGCCAAGGGGGCTCCATGCAGGCTTGTGGGCCCCCTGGAGGTCCCCTGACCTAGATCTTGAACCTATAAATTCCCACATATTCCCAAAAAAATCAGGGGAGCATCGTAATCACTTCTCCGCCGCCGAAGCTTTTGTCTCCGCAAGATCCCGTCTCGGGCACGTCTTGGTGCCTTGCCGGAGGGGGATTCAGACACGGAAGGCTTCTCCATCAACACCATGACCTCTCCGATGATGCGTGAGTAGTTCACCATAGACCTACGGGTCCATAGCTAGTAACTAGATGGCTTCTTCTCTCTCTTGGATCTTCAATACAAAGTTCTCCATGATCTTCATGGAGATCTATCCGACGTAATCTTCTTTTGCGGTGTGTTTGTCTAGATCCGATGAATTGTGGATTTATGATCAGATTAGCTATGAATCTTATTTGAGTTTCTTCTGATCTCTCTTATGCATGATTTCATATCCTTGTAATTCACTTCGAGTTGTGGGTTTTGTTTGGCCAACTAGATCTATGATTCTTGCAATGGGAGAAGTGCTTGGTTTTGGGTTCATACCATGCGGTGACCTCACCCAGTAACAGAAGGGGTAGTGAGGCACGTATCGTGTTGTTGCCATCAAGGGTAAAAAGATGGGGTTTTCATCATTGGTTTGAGATTATCCCTCTACATCAGGTCATCTTGCTTAAAGCATTACTCTGTTCGTCATGAACTCAATACACTAGATGCATGCTGGATAGCGGTCAATGTGTGGAGTAATAGTAGTAGATGCACAAAGTATCGGTCTACTTGTCTCGGACGTGATGCCTATATGCTAGATCATTGCCTTAGTCATCGTCATGACTTTGTGCGGTTCTATCAATTGCTCGACAGTAATTTGTTCACCCACCATGATATTTGCTATTTTGAGGGAAGCCTCTAGTGAACACTATGGCCCCTAGGGTCTACTCGACACCATATTTTCAGCCTTACACTTTTCACTTTGTTCCACTTTCCGCCTTCAGATCTCACTTTTGCAAACAATCTTGAAGGGATTGACAAGCCCTTTGAAGCGTTGGGTGCAAGCTTGTTTGTGTTTGCGCAGGTACTTTGGACTTGACGAGGCCCTCCTTTTGGTTCGATACCTTGGTTCTCAAACTGAGGGAAATACATACTGCTCCTGTGCTGCATCACCCTTTCCTCTTCAAGGGAAAAACCGACGCAAACCAGAGAAGTAACAAGAAGAATTCCTACGTGCCAGGGAAGGACTTTTGTTGCCGCAGCAGAAGAATTTCTGGCGCCGTTGCCGGGGAGGAAGATCAAGTCAAGAACTCATCCAAGTAAGTGTCGCAAACTCTTCTCTTGCATTTACTTTGTTTGTCAGTTGCCTCTCGTTTTCCTCTCCCCCACTTCACCAATTTGCCTTTTTCGTTCGCCTTTTTCATTCGTCCTTTTTTCTCGCCCGCATTTTGTTTGCTTGTGTGCTTGCTTGCTTGCTGAAGTCACCATGAACGAAAACACCAAGCTTTGTGACTTCTCAAATACTAATAATAATGATTTTATTAGTATCCGATTGCTCCCGCCACTAGTGCGGAGTCATACGAAATCAATGCCGCTTTGCTGAATCTTGTTATGAAAAACCAATTCTCTGGGCTTCCTAGTGAAGATGTCGCATCCCATCTCAATACCTTCATTGAGCTTTGCGATATGCAAAAGAAAAAAGATGTGGATAATGACGTGATTAAATTGAAGATTTTTCCTTTCTCGTTGCGAGATCGCGCAAAAACTTGGTTTTCTTCTTTGCCCTAAAATAGTATCGATTCTTGGGATAAGTGCAAAGATGCTTATATATCCAAGTATTTTCCGCCAGCTAAGATCATCTCTCTCCGTAATGATATCATGAATTTCAAGCAACTTGATCATGAGCATGTTGCACAAGCTTGGGAGAGAATGAAATTAATGATTAGAAATTGTCCCGCTCATGGCTTGAGCCTTTAGATGATTATTCAAATCTTTCACGCTGGCTTGAATTTCTCTTCTTGAAATATCTTGGACTCCGCCTCAGGTGGAACGTTCATGGAAATCACGTTAGGAGAAGCCACAAAGCTCTTAGACAACATCGTGACGAACTACTCTCAGTGGCACACTGAAAGGTCACCTACTAGTAAGAAGGTACACGCTATAGAAGAAATTAACTCGTCGAGTGCTAAGATGGATGAGTTAATGAATTTGGTTGCTAGTAAAAGTGCTCCTTTGGATCCTGATGATTTGCCTTTGTCTTCTTTGATTGAGAGTAGCTACGCTAGGTTGGACATAAACTTTGTGGGTAGGAATAATTTTGGCAACAACAACGCTTTTAGAGGAAACTATGTTCCTAGGCCTTTTCCTAGTAACTCCTCTAATAACTTTGGCAACACCTACAACAAAACCCATGAGAATTACAATAGATTACCCCGTGATCTAGAGAGTAATATCAAAGAGTTCATCAACTCTCAAAAGATTTTCAATGCCTCCATAGAGGAAAAACTACTCAAAATTGACGATTTGGCTAAGAGCGTTGATAGGATTTCTTGTGATATTGATGCTTTTAAAGTTAGATGTGCTCCTCCCAAAATCAACATGGATGAAACTTTGAAAGCTATGAGTGTTTACATGATTGAGAGCCAAGAAAGAACCGCCCAAATTTGTGGTAGACATGAATGGCTTAAAAAGGCGTGTTCTCTGATGAGAATCATGAAGATCTTAAAGTGCTTGGTGTGACTCCCACTGAATCTTTTTTTTCTTGTGTCAAACCTAATAATTATGGGGCTGGATATGAATCCACTTTGGTTGAAAAATGCCCCAATGATTCGGAGTCCATCTATCTTGATGCTAAAAGCGTTAAAAGTGGAGTAGAAGATGTTAAAATATTGAGTAGTAATGAAATTACTACCGTGGATTTCAAGGAATTCAATTATGATAGTTTCTCCTTGATTGAATGCATTTCTTTGATGCAATCCATGTTAAACTCTCCGCACGCTTATAGCCAAAACAAAGCCTTTACCGATCATATCGTCGAAGCTATGATAAAATCTCTTGAAGAGAAACTTGAATTGGAAGCCTCTATCCCTAGAAAGCTTCATGATGAGTGGGAACCTACCATCAAAATCAAAATAAAAAACTATGAGTGCAATGCTTTGTGTGATTTGGGTGCTAGTGTTTCTGCGATTCCAATGTCTTTATGTGATATTCTGGATTTTAATGAGATTGAAGAGTGTTCTCTTAATTTGCATCTTGCTGATACTACTATCAAGAATCCCATGGGAAGGATCAATGATGTTCTTATTATTTCAAATAGGAACTATGTACCCGTGGATTTCATTGTGCTTGACATTGATTGCAATCCTACATGCCCTATTATTCTTGGTAGACCTTTCCTAAGGACTATCGGTGCTACCATCGATATGAAGGAAGGGAATATTAGATTTCAATTTCCTTTAAGGAAGGGCATGGAACACTTTCCTAGAAAGAAAATAAGATTGCCTTATGAATCCATGATGAGGGCTACTTATGGTTTGAGCACCAAAGACGGCGATACGTGATTCTATCGCTACTATGCCTTGTTAAGGGCATTAAACAATAGCGCTTGTTGGGAGGCAACCCAATGAATTTATCTATTTTCTTTCTGTTTTGTTGCGTCCACACTTTCACAATTCTGTTGTGATTGTTTTTTGTGTTATTATTTTTGTGTTTGAGCCATGCAAAACCTTTATGTGTGGTCTTGGTTATTGTTGTTTGATCTTGCTGGAAAAAGACAGAAACATTTCGCTCACGAGATGATTTGTCATTTTTATTCAGAAAGAGATTTCGAGTTAATTCTTTTTGCAGCTGATTGATATGCTTTTTCCCCAGACCGTCGTAAGTTTTCAGATTTTTTGAGGTACTGGAAGTATACAAAGTATACAGATTGCTACAGACTGGTCTGTTTTTGTTGAGTTGGTTGCTTGTTTTGATGAAACTATGGTTAGTATCGGGGGGTACTAGCCATGGAAAAGTGAGAATACAGTAGCCCATCATTAATATGGATGGAATTAAGGTTTGCTACAGTACTAAAAGAACTGGTAGTTTGTTTTCTTGTACTAATGTTATCACAAGTTTCTGTTTAAGTTTTGTGTTGTGAAGTTTTCAAGTTTTTGGTGACGTTCTAATGGACAAAGAGATAAGGAGTGGAAAGAGCTCAAGATTGGGGATGCCAAAGGCCCCCCAAGCCAAATTCAAGGACACCAAAAAGCCTAAGCTTGGGGATGCCCCGGGAAGGCATCCCTCTTTCGTCTTCAATCCATCGGTAACATTACTTGGAGCTATATTTTTATTCACCACATGATATGTGTTTTGCTTGGAGCGTCTTGTATTATAGGAGTCTTTTGTTTTCGTTGTGTCACAATCATCCTTGCTGCACACCTTTTTGAGAGAGAGAGACATGCACTCATTGTGATTTTGCTAGAATGCTCATTATGCTTCACTTATATCTTTTGAGCTAGATACTTTTGCTCTAGTGCTTCACTTATATCTTTTGAGCTAGATACTTTTGCTCTTGTGCTTCACTTATATCCTCACAGCATGACGGTGCGTGATTTGGTAGTTGGCTTATGCTATGAAAAAAGTCCCATGTGCTAGGTACCCAAAGAGGATGCAAAAACCTCCATCTTCATGTGCATTGAGTTGAAAGATAAGTTTCGATTCCTCTCAATTAGTTTTGAGACACGGATTCGGTAATATTGAGAGTTATGTTAGTAGGGTGTTGTGAATCTAGAAATACTTGTGTTGAAGTTAGTGATTCCTGTAGCATGCACGTATGGTGAATGGCTATGTTAGGAAGTCGGAGAATAGTTGATATATTGATTGTCATCCTTTGTGCCGAGGTCGGGATCGCGCGATGGTTTACACCTACCAACCCTTCCCCTCGGAGTATGTGTTTAGCACTTTGTTTCGATTACTAATAAAAACTTTTGCAACAAGTATGTGAGTTCTTTATGACTAATGTTGAGTGCATGGTTTAGATGCACTTTCACCTTCCACCATTGCTAGCCTCTCTAGCGCCGCGCAATTCTCGCCGGTGCACAAACCCACCAAATTCCTTCCTCAAACCAGCCACCATACCTACCTACTATGGCATTCTCATAGCCATTCCGAGATATATTGCCATGCAACCACCACTCCGTCTAATGACTTGTGCCGTCACTTTCATATTGCCGTTGCGTGATCATACTAGATCGTTGCACATCCCGGTACACTGCCGGAGGCATTTCCTATGGAGTCATCATCATTGTGATTTTTGAGCTTTGAGTAACTAAAAGTGTGATGATCATCATTATTAGAGCATTGTCCCATGTGAGGAAATAAAAAAAAAGAGGCCAAAGATCCCAAAAACAAAAACAAAAAAGAGAGAGAAGAAAAAAAGAGGCCTAAGAGCCCAAATAAAAAAAGGGAAATGAGAGAAAAAGAGAGAAGGGACAATGCTACTATCTTTTTCCACACTTGTGCTTCATAATAGCACCATGTTCTTCATAATTGAGAGCTTCTTGCTTTGTCACTACCATATGCTAGTGGAAATCTTCGTTTTATAACTTGGATTGTATATTCCAATGATGGGCTTCCTCAAAATTGCCCTAGGTCTTCGTGAGCAAGCAAGTTGGATGCACACCCACTAGTTTTCCCTTGAGCTTTCACATACTTATAGCTCTAGTGCATCTCTTGTATGGCAATCCCTACTCATTCACGTTGATATCTATTAATGGGCATCTCCATAGCCTATTGATACGCCGAGTCAATGTGGCCATCTCCTCCTTTTTGTCTCACAACCACCACCACACTCTATTCCACCTATAGTGCTATATCCATGGCTCGCGCTCATGTATTGCGTGATAGTTATAAAAAGTTTGAGAAAGTAAGAGTGCGAAAACAATTACTTGGCCAATTCCGAGGTTGTGCATGATTTACATTAGTTGTGTGAGGATGATGGAGCACAGCCATACTATATGATTTTGTAGGGATAACTTTCTTTGGCCTTGTTATTTTGAAAGTTCATGATTACTTTGCTAGTTTTCTTGAAGTATTATTGTTTTCATGTCAATAGCAAACTATTGTTTCGAATCGTACGGATCTAAATATTCATGCCACGTGAAAGAAGTTGCAAAGGACAACTATGGTAGGTAGCATTCCGCATCAAAAATTCGTTCATTATCGCTTCCCTACTCGAGGACGAGCAGGAGTTAAGCTTGGGGATGCTGGATACGTCTCCAACGTATCTATAATTTTTGTTGGTTTCAAGCTATTATCTTGTCAAACTTGGGATGTTTTGCATGCCTTTCATTTGTTTTCTGGGACTAACTTATTAACTCAGTGCCAAGTGCCAGTTCCTGTTTTTTCGATGTTTTTGACCCCTTTCAAAGGAGATTTTGAAACGGAGTCCAAACGGAAGAAAATCCCCGAAAATATTTTTTCTGGAGCGTAAGAAGATCGGAAAGCTTTGTGGCCAAGCCAGAAGAGCCCCAGGGGCCCCACAAGCCCCCACCTCGCGACCAGGGGGGCCATGCCATGCACGCTTGTGGGCCCCTGGGAGGTCCTCTGACCTAGATCTTGCGCCTATAAATTCCCAAATATTCCCAAAAAAATCAGGGGAGCATCGTAATCACTTTTCCGCCGCCGCAAGCTTCTGTCTCCGCAAGATCCCATCTAGGGCACGTCCTGGTGCCCTGCCAGAGGGGGGATTTAGACACAGAAGGCTTCTCCATCAACACTATGACCTCTCCGATGATGCGTGAGTAGTTCACCATAGACCTACGGGTCCATAGCTAGTAACTAGATGGCTTCTTCTCTCTCTTGGATCTTCAATACAAAGTTCTCCATGATCTTCATGGAGATCTATCCGATGTAATCTTCTTTTGCAGTGTGTTTGTCGAGATCCGATGAATTGTGGATTTATGATCAGATTATCTATGAATCTTATTTGAGTTTCTTCGGATCTCTCTTATGCATGATTTCATATCCTTGTAATTCTCTTCGAGTTGTGGGTTTTGTTTGGCCAACTAGATCTATGATTCTTGCAATGAGAGAAGTGCTTGGTTTTGGGTTCATACCATGCAGTGACCTCACTCAGTGACAGAAGGGGTAGCGAGGCACGTATCATGTTGTTGCCATCAAGGGTAAAAAGATGGGGTTTTCATCATTGGTTTGAGATTATCCCTCTACATCATGTCATCTTGCTTAAAGCGTTACTCTATTCGTCATGAACTCAATACACTAGATGCATGCTGGATAGCGGTTGATGTGTGGAGTAATAGTAGTAGATGCATAAAATATCGGTCTACTTGTCTCGGACGTGATGCCTATATGCTAGATCATTGCCTTAGATATCGTCATGACTTTGCGCGGTTCTATCAATATCTCGATAGTAATTTGTTCACCCACCGTGATATTTGCTATTTTGAGAGAAGCCTCTAGTGAACACTATGGCCCCCACGGTCTAATCCACACCATATTTTCAGCCTTACACTTTTCACTTTGTTGCACTTTTCGCCTTCAGATCTCACTTTTGCAAACAATCTTGAAGGGATTGACAACCCCTTTGAAGTGTTGGGTGCAAGCTTGTTTGTGTTTGCGAAGGTACTTTGTACTTGACGAGGCCCTCCTTTTGGTTCGATACCTTGGTTCTCAAACTGAGGGAAATACTTACTGCTCCTGTGCTGCATCAACCTTTCCTCTTCAAGGGAAAAACCGATATAAACCAGAGAAGTAACAAGAAGAATTCCTACGCACCAGGGTAGGTCTATGGTGAACTACTCGCGCATCATCGAAGAGGTCATGGTGTTGATGAAGAAGCCCTCCGTGTCCGAATCCCCCCGCCGGCAGGGCACCAGAACGTGCCCCAGATGGGATCTTGCGGAGACAGAAGCTTGCGGCGGCGGAAAAGTGATTTCGATGATCTCCTGATTTTTTGGGATATTTACTGAATTTATAGGCGCAACCCTGTGGGCCACGGCCTACCCCCTGGCCGCGGGGTGGGGGCTTGTGGGGCCCCTCAGGCTCCCCTGCCTTGGCTCCCAAGCTTCCCGATCTTCTTCCGTTCCGGAAAACATCTTTTCAGGGATTTTTTTTCCGTTTGGACTCCGTTTCAAAATCTCCTCTAAAAGGGTCAAAAACATCGAAAAAACAGGAACTGACACATGGCACTGAGTTAATAGGTTAATCCCAAAAAATATATAAATGGCATGCAAAACATCCAAAGTTTGACAAGATTATAGCATGAAACCATGAAAAATTATAGATACGTTGGAGACGTATCACTCACCTCCTCGATTAGATCGTAGGAATTTGATCTTCTTCGTACGATGATTTTCAACTTAACTCTGAAATTGCTTGAACTTTTCAAACGTTTCAGACTTGTGCTTCATCAAGTAAATATAACCATACCTACTCAAATCATCAGTGAAGGTGAGAAAATAACGATATCCACCGCGTGCCTCTATGCTCATCGGTCCGCACACATCAGTATGTATGATCTCCAACAAGTCACTTGCATGCTCCATTGTTCCGGACAATGGAGTCTTAGTCAACTTGCCCATGAGACATGTTTCACATGTGTAAAGTGATTCAAAATAAAGTGACTCCAAAAGTCCATCAGCATGGAGTTTTTTCATGTGTTTTACACCAATATGACCTAAGCGGCAGTGCCACAAGAAATTGGCACTATCATTATTAACTCTACATCTTTTGGTCTCAATTTTATGGACATGAGTGTCATCACTATCGAGATTCAATATGAACAAACCCCTCACATTGGGTGCTTGACCATTAAATATATTACTGATATAAATAGAACAACCATTATTCTCTGACTTAAATGAGTAACCGTCTCGCAATAAACAAGATCCAGATATAATGTTCATTCTCAACACATTCATTAAATAACAGTTATTTAAGTTTATCAGTAATCCCGATGGTAACTGAAGTGAGATTGTCTCGATGGCGATCACATCAACCTTGGAACCATTTCCCACGCGCATCGTCACTTCATCCTTCGCCAACCTTCGTTTATTCCACAGTTCCTATTTCGAGTTGCAAATGTGAGCAACATAACCGATATCAAATACTCAGGCACTACTACGAGAGATGTTGAGGTACACATCAATAACATGTATATCAAATATACCTTGTTTGGCATTGGCCGCCTTCTTATCGACCAGATACTTGGGGCAGTTCCGCTTCCAGTGACTGGTTCCGTTGCAATAATAACACTCAGTTTCTAGCTTAGGTCCAGCCTTGGGTTTCTTTGTCGGAGGGGCAACAGTTTTTCCACTCTTCTTGGAGTTACCCTTCTTTTCGTTGTCGTTTTTCTTGAAACTGGTGGTCTTATTGACCATCAACACTTGATGTTGTTTCTTAATTTCTGACTTTGAGACTTTTAGCATCGCAAATAGCTTGGTAAGTGACTTATTCATCCCTTGCATGTTATAGTTCAACACGAAGCTCTTATAGCTAGGTGGGAGTGATTGAAGAACTCCGTCAGTGATTGCCTCTTGCGGGAGTTCAATCCCTAGCTCAGCTAGACTGTTAGAGTACCCACACATTCTGAGTATGTGTTCACTGACAGACCCGTTCTCCTCCATCTTGCAAGCATAGAACTTATCAGAGGAATCATACCTCTCGATCCGGGCATTCTTCTCGAAGATAAACTTCAACTACTAGAACATCTCATATGCTCCATGACGTTCAAAATGTCTTTGAAGTCCCGGTTAAAAGCCATACAAAAGTGCCTATTGAACCAACGAGTAGTCATCCTTACGCGACGGCCAAGTGTACAAAAATTCTTGGGTCGCCGTAGTGGGTGGTGCGTCACCTAGTGCAGCATCAAGGACATATTGCTTTTGGACAACCGCGAGGATAAGCCTCAGATTACGAGCCTAGTCAACAAAGTTGCTTCCATCATCTTTCAGCTTAGCTTTCCCTAGGAACATACTAAAATTCAGGGTTGCTACTACGCGAGCCATTGATCTACAACATAAAAGTTTGCAAAGATTACTTAGACTATGTTCAAGACAATTAAGTTTTGCTAATCATATTACTAGTGAACTCCCACTCAAATAGACATCCCTCTAGTCATTCGAGTGTCGCATGTTCCAAATCCACTAACTCAAATCTGATCATCACATGAGTTGAGATTAGTTTAAATGGTGAACATCTCCATGTTGATCATATCAACTATATGATTCATGCTTGACCTTTCGGTCTCTTGTGTTCCGAGGCCATCTCTTTACATGCTAGGCTCGTCAAGTTGAACCCGAGTGTTCCGCGTGCGCAACTGTTTTGCACCCATTTTATGTGAATGTTGAGTCTATCACACACGATCATCGTGTGGTGTCTCGATACGACGAACTGCCACAACGGTGCACAGTCGGGGAGAACACAATTTTATTTTGAAATTTTAGTGAGGGATCACCTTATAATGCTACCGTCGTCCTAAGAAAAATAAGGTGCATAAAAGGATTAACATCACATGCAAATAAAAATTGACATGATATGGCCGTGAACTTGTGCTTCCTGATCTCCATCACGAAAACACCGGCATGATCTCCATCGTCCCCGGTGCCGCACCATGATTTCCATCATCATGATCTCCATCATCGTGTTGCCATCTAGGCTATCGCGCTATCTATGTTGTTACTACTAAATCTACTGCCTAGCCATATACAAGAGCATCTGCAAGCGCAAAACAAATTTAAAGACAACCCTATGGCTCCTGCCGGTTGTTGTAGCGTCGACATGCAAGTCGATATTTAACTATTACAATATGATCATCTCATACATCGAATATATCATATCATGTCATTGGCCATATCACATCACAAGCATACCCTGCGAAAACAAGTTAGAAGTCCTCTAATTTGTTGTTGCATGTTTTACGTGGCTGCTATGGGTATATAGTATGATCACATCTTACTTACGCAAAGCCACAACGGTGATATGCAAATTGCTATTTAACCATCTCCAAGGACCACCTCAGTCCAATCCGTTTCAACTAAAGTTGAAGAAAACACACACCAGTCAGTCATCTTTATGCAACAAGTTGCATGTCAGTCGATGAAACCGGTTTCTCGTAATCGTACGACTAAAGTTGGTTTGGGCCTCTTCAATCCAACAATGCAGCCAAATCAAGAAAAGAGTAAGGAGGGCACCAAATCGAACATCAACGCCCACAAACTTTTTTGTGTTGTACTCGAGATATCATCTACACATGAACCTAGCTCATGATACCGCTGTTGGGGAACGATGCATGGGAAACAAAAAATTTCCTATGCACACGAAGAACTATCATGGTGATGATCATCTACGAGAGGGAGATTGTGGGGACCCCGACTTACGAGTCGAGATTGCCGAATGAACGTGCTGAGTGATCCCACAGATCAATGCTCACCGAACAAACATATGCTGAATATTAAGAGTCTTACATCCAAGTACCAAATTATTAAAACACATGACTGAAAGGTCAAGTTCACAATGTAAGGCCTATAAGGCCAAATGAAACTAATACAACTAGTAGCGGAAATCTTAGGGCTTAGCGGGTGCCCAGGCTATCAGCCTACACCAACAGGCATTCTGACTGGGAAGCGTCCTAGTTCGCAGGGCCGTCTCTGAAGACGTACTCTTCTCCAAACTCCGGTCCTCCCATGTCTGGTCAACAATATAACCAGTGGCAAGCCAATGAGTACTTTCATTGTACTCGCAAACAGCCCATGATATGAACAATGCAATTGGTAGAATAACATGTAACATGAAGTATTGATGGATAACAACTTAACTATAAATAAATATGCTCCTGGATGTGCAACATAAACTAGCTGGTATTTAGAAGAACAGGTTACATATATCAACATATCTGTTAAGGGCTGAACACTCCGGGTTCACCCGATATGCCAAGTCACAAAACTTGGTCATATCAACTCTTTCACATTAACACCACTTAACATGCACACAGTTTTGTTTTACGCGGAAATGAGTGGACGTATTTTAATAAGTATTACCCAACTGTCCTTGACCATGGACACGGCTATTCGAATAGTTTTACACTCTGCAGAGGTTGTATGTTGTACCCACGAGATCCGGGAAACTTCCGTCTCATCCATGACTCGCGGTATATAACATACCCGAGGTAAGTACCCGATCAATGCCTTTCCCCTAACGATACTAGACAAAGAGGTCGACTCGATTGGTACCCAGCCCATATGATGTACATCTTACGGGCATCGAGTCTGGACAGTATCATCCATGCGGGAAGCAATGGTGTGCCCGGAACACGTAAAAACGACATAGTCGCCCTACCTCGCACGACCCCGTCACGAGAGTGACCACACATCAATCCCGCCACTAGTAATGTGGCTCTTTGCTAGCACCGACCAGAGTAATATACAAAGCCCCGTCGTATAAAGGGGTAACGTGGTCGCACGTGTAAGGTTGGGACGGTCGACACATCATAAATCTATTCACATTTCCAAAACCACTCACACCAAAATACACCCGGTGCACCACTTCACCAAAAGTGGCCACCTAACTCATCATCACCCTCGTGCATTAGTGGCACCCGTTGGGGTTTTCATAAACCTTTGATATATACCATTACCATGCTCATTCTACTATTATGCTTATCATTACTTGTCAACATGATATTAGCGTGATCCTCATAGGTGGTAGGATCATGCTCAAAATGCATGTGCTCCGGAGGAGCCATCGGTAACATCACTTCAATGATTCACCGATACTTATGATCATATGCAACAGGAGTATTTCCTTTACTAGGATGCAATATAACATTTGCTCAGACATGGTCGAAGGGTTGTTTGCCTTGATCAGCTAAGTATCCAGGGTCTTTGGTGTCTTCAAGTCCAACTCCTTCATCAAGTGTGGTTTCTATCATCGTATTAAATAAAAAGCAATAAGTAGCTCACTTAAAAACAGATCACAAAGTCATTTTAAAAATGTTGTTTAATTCTGATAAATCCATTTTGTTATTTTAAAAATATTTGTCTCTGGTTTTAATGGAGGGATTATTTTTAAAAGTATTTTGGTAGAAGCAAAACTATTCAAAATTAGCCTTTTTAATTATATAAAACAGAAGGGTTGTCTCAAAATTGTTCAAAAGGCTCTGTTAAATACTACTCATTTTGAGAAGAATTATGGTGGAAGAATAATAAAAATATACTGGATAATTATTATTTTTAAATCACTTGAAATCAGAATAAACAGAAAAAGAAAAAAGGTCGGGGATCAGGCCTGGCTCGACGTTTGGTTTGGGCCGGCCCAGCTGGCTAGCCAGCCAACCTGCCGAGGCGCGCGCGCAGCCAGGTTCAAACGTGACACCTGGGTCCCTGCGGTCAGCGGTAGAGAGGAGAGAGGGGGATACAGGAGCCACCGACAAGTGAGCCCCACCTGTCGGTGCCATCTTCTTCCTCGGGACAGAGAGGAGGGGAGGCTCGCCGGCGATGCTACCGACGGCCTTCAGCCCAACCTTGGATAGAAATGGAACAAGCCTACCATCGCCTACCTAGTGGTGGTCGAGAGGTCGACTAGGAGGCCCTGCTTCACCTGCGACGAGGTGCAACGGCAGAGCAGTTTTGGGACGTCGATGAACTGGGTGCTACGGGTGTGGATAAGATCGGGGAGGTGATGGGGAAGATCCCCGAGGTTGATAGGAACCCGTAGGAGGTGAAAGGAGAACCGGAGCTGGCCCGTAGCCCAAGATCGACGGAGCTCCGAAGCGGCGGGGCCTCGGTCGATCTCAAGCACATGAGCTTGTTGTGCTCAAAAGAAGATGCTTGGGGTGGAATTCAGGCTTTGGAGAGGTGGGATGGAGGTGTTGGAGCAAGGGGGAGGCCCTATTTATAGGCTCCCGACGGTGTACCGAGCCGGTGGGGCCGGTGGTTTCACCATAGCTCGCAGGAGGAGGAGTGAGCCTTCGGGGTTGAAACCACTGGGTGCGTACGTGGTTTTGGAACCTGCGTGACTCAGTGAGAGGGAGACAGAGCGAGGCGGAGCATACATGCGTGGCCACGGTCTTCTGGTGGATCTGGCGCACATGGGCACGCGTCGCTCCGGTCAACATAGCGAGGGAGGAGGGGCCCTAGAGTTGCCGTGATGCAGAGAGGTGGTCGGGGGCTCGAAAGGGCCATAGGGGGAGGCTTGAACCGGCCAAGCTGGCCACCTTGGCTTCGGGTGTGCCCACCAGCGTGCCAGAGCATAGTTTTGGCATGCCACGGCATGCTGGCGCGCTCTGGGGCGCTTTGGCCTTTTCCGGACTGTCCTCGGGCCTGGCTTGGATATGCCTAGCCTTTTGGGAGCTGAGGGGTTCACTGTTGCCCATGGGAGGAGAGGAAAGAAGAGATGCCAGTGCTAGATCAGAAGTTAGAATGGGGATTTTGGGGCCTTCTGCTTGGATTCAAAGAGGGGCCACTCTCCTGCAGTTGGGGAATGGTGTTGGCTGCTTGGTCAAAAGGTTTGGAGGGAAGAACTTAAGTGTGGAGTGGGGTAGGAGCTGTTTTGCTATAATGGTAGTAGGTGTTCGACATGTGCTTTGAGTAGCAACACCTCATCACTTGTGGTGAGAGTTAACAGGATTAGCTTGGGTGCAAAAATAAGATGTTCCACCATATTTGAGCCTCATTTGGTGAGTTTGGCAATAAAAACTAGAAATTACCCACAAAAAGGCAGATATGTACCTTCCTAAGGGAATGTGGGTAAATCACTTCCCGCTAATCCCAATTTTGGCAGTGGCTCCTCATTTGGGGTGTTGAACACTCCCACAAAGTTTCATCCTATTTGGATAAACTTTGTAATGTAGAGATGTTGCAACTTGGTTCTGGATAGAAAGGGTTTTGGAATTATTTAGTGAACCAAACCACCCTGGAATGAGGTGAAACTTGGTGGGGCCACTAAATATAGCTTGGGAAGGTTGCTGGAATTTTTTGGGATTTTATTGGAAATATTTCCTTTGGAAATATTCCAAAATATTAAAACACACAGAATGGGTTTTCAAGGATTTATCCAAATATTTTGAATATAAATAGGGGTTGAAAATCTTATGTATGGAAAATATATGTGCTCTGAGTATATCCAAATTTTCTCAGATTTTTCTAAGGCAGAATAGTATTTTTTCATATAGGAATATTATTTCAGGCCTTAGAAATGGACATGCAAATAAAATAGGAAAATAATTTATAAAATAATTATGTTATGATTTTGGTAAGCTAAAATAGTTTTAGAACCAGATCATCAACTTTGGGTAAGAGCACTCTCTTGCCACCAAGGACTTATAGTGCAACCCAAAGCAGTGTTTGAAATAATCAGAAATAAGAAAAAGGATTTTGAGAACATTTAGGTTATGAAAAATATGGTTTTGATAATAGACAATCAAGCTTACAAGAATACAATGACAACCATGGCACTCACATCATTGATTTTCGAAAAGTTTTAATAAACTCAGATTTATGAACTACCGTAAAAGTGAAGTGAAAACAGGATGTGACAGACCTATCCCCCTTACAAGAATCTCGTCCCCGAGATTCCTAAGCTAGGTGCTAAAAAGGTCTGGAAATTCAGATCGGAGATAGTCTTCACGTTCCCATGTTGCTTCTGCTTCGGTGTGGTAGCTCCACTAAACCTTGAAATACTTGATGCTGCGGCTTGTGGTGCAGTGCTATGCTTCATCCAAGATGCGGATCAACCTCTCACGATAAGTGAGATCTGGCTGGAGGTCGATGGCCTAATGATCGATGTCCTGATAAAGATCTGGACAGTTTGGCGCTTGCACACACATCCGGAGTTGTGACACGTGGAAAACATTGTGCACACCTGAAAGTCCCGGAGGTAGCTCCAACTAGTAAGCAACTTCTCCATGCCTTGCCATGATCTTAAAAGGTCCAACGAACCTAGGAGCAAGTTTCCCCTTTACGTGGAAACGCTTGGTTCCTTTGAGTGGTGTGACGCGGAGGTACACCTGGTCTTCGAGGTTGAACTCGAATTCTCTATGGTGAGAATCCGCATAGCTCTTTTGTCGCGGCTTGGCTACCTTCAAGTTTTCTCGGACAAGCTGCACCTTCCCTTCTGCCTCTTGCAGAACTTCCGGCCCGAAAATCAATCCTTCGCCGGTTTCGGACCAGTTGAGCGGGTTGTGGCACTTTCGTCCGTATAGCACTTCAAATGGGTCCATCTGGAGACTAGACTAGTAGTTGTTGTTGTACGAGAACTCACGGAACGACAGACATTCTTCCCATTTGGCACCATGTGCCAAGACTCATGCGCGGAGCATATCTTCGAGTATTTGGTTTGCTCTCTCCATTAGTCCACCCGTCTGTGGGTGGAAGGCGGTGCTGAAGGAGAGCTTGGTTCCGAGAGCTTCTTGGAACTTCTTCCAGAATATTGATGTGAACTGCGTACCTCGGTCAGATACTATCTCCTTGGGAACTCCATGAAGGCTTACAATACGCTCAATGTAGAGGCCAGCCAGCTTGTCGCCCCCATAGGTGGTACTGACCGGAATGAAGTGAGACACCTTGGTCATATGATCGACGATGACCCATATAGAGTCATGGCCTCTGCTGGACCTGGGTAAGCTGGTGACGAACTCCATGCCGACTCGGTCCCATTTCTATTCAGGTAACTGGAGAGGTTGTAGCAGTCGAGCAGGTTGCTGGTGTTCAGCTATGACTCGTTGGCACACATCACACTTGGCAACATAGGACGCTATTTCCCCCTTCAGGTCGTTGCACCAGAATCTTTCTCGAAGTTCTTGATACATCTTGGTACCTTCGGGGTGAATAGAGTTGGGTGTGTCATGAGCTTCCTATAGGATCAGGTACTTGAGTTTTGGCTTGTTGGGTACACATAAGCGTTTCCCAAACCACACTCTCCTTGGTCATCCAGCGAGAATTCTGGGGCCTTGCCTTCCTAAATCTTCTTCTTGATACCTTCAATGCTCTTGTGACCCTTCCGGGCCACCTTGATGTCGTCTTCTAGCGTTGATTTGACTTTGAGGTTAGCTAGGAATCCTAGTTCAACTAGCTCCAACCCGAAGCTCTCCATCTCTTCATACAAGGCGGGTAGCCTTTCCTTGAGCATAACATTGAAGGTGCTGGCCTTTCGGCTTAAGGCATCGGCCACCACATTGGCCTTACCCAGGTGGTATTGAATGCTGAGGTCATAGTATTTGATTAACTCCAACCATCTTCGCAGCCTCATATTCAATTCCCTTTTAGTAAAGATATACTTTTGTGGTTAATGTATATTTCACATCGCTTCCCCAGAAGGTAATGTCGCCATGTCTTCAGGGCATGCACTACTACTGCCAACTCGAGATCATGGGTGGCGTAGTTCTCCTCATGCAGGTGCAGTTGCCATGACAAATATGCCACGACCCTGCCATCTTGCATTGGGACTCCACCGAGCCTTGTTCTGGAGGCATCAAAATATAGCACAAACTTCTTGCTAATATCTGGAGTAGCCAATACCGCGGCGGTGGTCAATCTTTTGTTCAACTCCTTGAAGCTTGCTTCACACTCTGGCGTCCATTCAAACTTCTTGCCTTTCTTTAAGAGGTGCGTCATGGGTCGAGCGATGCAGGAAAATCCTTGTACGAATTTGCGATAATATCCCGCGAGTTTGAGGAAGCTCCTAACTTCCTTCACATCAATTGGCGACTCCCACTTGGTTACCGTAGTAATCTTGGAAGGATCGACCGCCAATCCATTTGCTGTCATGGTATGACCCAAGAATCCAACTTCGTGCAGCCAGAGTTGTTATTTTGCGGAACATGGCATAAAGTTGGTGCTCTCGAAGCTTCTCCAACGCTAGCCTCAAGTGGTGCTCGTGCTCTTCGTCGGACTTGGAGAAGACTAGTATATCATCGATGAAAACGACGACAAACTTATCCAGGTATTCCATGAACACCTTATTCATGAGGTACATGAAGTATGTTGGGGCATTTGTCAACCGAAATGACATGATAGTGCACTCATATAGACCATACCGGGTCATGAGTGTAGTGTTGGGTATGTCTTCAGGTTGGATCTTCAATTGGTAATATCCTGATCCGGGATCGATCTTGGAAAATACCTTGGCTCCATTTATCTGGTCAAACAAGTCTTCAATCTTGGGGACTGGGTACTTGTTCTTAATCGTGACTTCATTGAGAGAACAGTAATCGAGCAGAGTCTGAAAGTCCCATCCTTCTTAGACACGAACAGAACAGGTGATCCCCAAGGTGATCCACTCGGATGAACGAATCCCTTCCTGAGTTGCTCATCCAGTTGCTTCTTGAGCTCTGGTAGCTCTTCAGATCCCATCCTATAAGGCTTCTTACAGATAGGCCTTGACCTGCGCATGAGATCAATGATTAACTCAATGTCTCGGTCGGGAGGCATCCCTGGTAGTTGACCAGGAAAGACATCTGGGTATTCACAGACTATCGGCACTCAGTCCATCTCTTCTCCCGATAGGTAATTTACCAGCGGTTTTTGAGCGGACGTAGGATCAGGGACATACTTGAATTTGACCCCTTGGTCGCTGGTCATGGTAATAGTCCTGCTGGCACAATCTAAGATGCTCTAGAGCTTAGCCAACCAATCCATGCCAAGGATCACTTCTAAGCTTTGCGACTTAATGACGTTGAGATCGGCTGAGAAGCTTATCCCATTAATATTGATCCCGACTCCTCTACATCCTAGGTTGGTCCTTAACACTGCTCCCGGGGTATGTACTGCCATTTGCCTGTTAAGTAGGGTAGGCTTAAAACCACATTTTTCTACAAACTTCTGAGTAACAATGGAATGCGAAGCACCACCAATCAATCAATACTGTTGCTAGGGTGGAGTTGACGAGGAACGTACCCAGAATGCAGTCCGGATCGTCCTGTGCCTCTTCTGCGGAGATGTGATTAATGCCTCCCCTGTTGTGATACTGCTGGTTGCGGGGAGCCTGGTTCCTCCGTGACGCTCCTTGACCTTGCCCCTGATTTGGCGCATTGGGGCACGGTACGTCGGGATTCTTGTTAGGGCATTGCCTGGAATAATGCCCAACTTGTCCACATTCAAAACACGTAATATGTCCAGGAGTGTTGGTCTTGACTCCACTGTTGTTCGGTAGGTTGAATGCTGGCTTGGTGTTGACTTGCTGCTGAGGCTGGTAGTTCTGGCGGAATGTTGGTGCCTTGAACTGCTATTACTGATAACTGGGTCTTGCTGGAGCTGACTGCCATGGGCGTGGTTTCGGGTTACTGGGTCCTCCACTACCCATCAACTTGCGCTTACGGGTGTCGTCCATTGCACGATGCTTATCCTCATGAGGGTCTTGTTAACCAGATCGTAGAAGGTCCGGCATTCACAAACAACCAGTTGATACTGGAGTGACTGCTGCAGTCCTTCCATAAAGTGTTCCACTTTTGCGGCCTCGGTGTTGACGTCCTATGGTGCATATCTCTACATGAGGTTAAACTTCTGCACATACTCCTTGACGGTTCCACTGCCTTTTCTTAAGGCTTGGAATTCCCGCTTCTTAATGGTCATCATTCTGGGAGGAATGTGAGCAGCGCGGAATCCTTCCTTGAAAACTGTCCCAAGTGATAGATTGCCCTTGTCGCATGATATGGAACTCGTCGCACCAATCTCTGGCCGTGCCTCCGAGACAGTGAGAAGCATAGAGGACTTTCTCGCGATCATTGGTGCACTTCACCAGCGCGAGGAGGTCTTCGATAGTACGGATCCAGTCATTGGCATCCAATGGTGCAATCGTCTCCATGAATATAGGAGGCGTAGTCCGCATAAAATCAGATAGAGTAGAGTGACCATTGCCATTTCTGTTTCGTGGCGGATTGATCACCAAGACTTGAGCCAGTTGTTGGATGGTGGCATTATTGGCTTTGCGTTCCTCTCGGAGAGCTTGGAGGAGCTGAGCCACAATCAGCTTCTCCAGAGGAGGCGGTGGCACAGGAATATCGCCTTGCTGCTGCTCATGGTGATCTCCATCCTGAGCGTTCCCACCGGTTCCCTGCTGCTCACCAGAGGAGGCAGAGCGGGGGTTGCCGAAGGTGCTGGTGCAAGTTGAAATCACCATCCTGTCAGGGGAGTAGATAGGTCGGTATGCCGAATTGGCCGGGAATCATAAGGGATGATGCTCTAATAAGGGGAGTTTGGTGCCGTGCTAGTGTGAGATTTTTAACCAAAGGTTTTTGGGAAAAGCTAATGCATTAAATTTAAAGCATGTGATGTAGTCGCTTACAAGCTGCCTAAAGCAGAAATGCGGATTCCATCAAACATGCTCACACAACACTCATGGTTCACAAGAACCGATACATGGACTCATTATGCTTGGGGAAGACTCGTAATTGCCTAAATCGTACTCCTAAGCGACGGACTGCTCGGTCTCATAGGTAGGTTCTGCAGGGTCTTCATCGTCATCTTCATCGGTACTTTCCTCCTTTAGAGGTGTGGGGGATTGAAGTGGTCCATCACGGCGTCTCTTAGTCGGTGAAGCGGTGAGGAGCTTAGTGTACTCTTCCGCGGTCAGACGGCGACTCTGAATAGGAGTGGCCTGGAGCGGTGGTATTCCTCCTCGAAAGGCAATGGTTGACTGCCCTCCAGGTGCTCCTTCCTTCTTGACCTTGCGTGTCTTCATCTTCTCCAGGCAAAGTGGGTCCTTGACTTGGTGTATCTCTTGGCGAAGCATCATCGACTACTTGATCAAAAGGTGAGTCAAGATTTCGGCGGAGCGGCTGAAGTAGGTCTGAAACCTTAGTGGCGTCCCGTCCTTTGTAGATTGGTTGAGTGTCCAACTCCTGTCAATCCCATCCTTAATAAAAGGGAGGTGAGGAGTAGCTGGCTCGTTAGCCATCTCGGGAAGGATGTCGCGGAGGCGCACGGGTGCCTCTCGTGGGGCTGTCTCCACGGCCAACATCAGATTCTCCATCTGTGGTCCTTCAAAGAACCAGCTAATTGGGGAGTCGTTAGCCTTCACTATCAAATCCACGTGATATTTCTTTGTGTTGGCGTTGTCCAGTGCTCGTGGTAGAGGTAGATGGGCGTGCGGCGTATTTGACACTTCTCGAGGCTATCTCCTAAAAGTAGGGGAAAGCCCTCTCTAGAAGCATATAAGGTACGACGACCATCTATAAGGTTGTAGGAGAGGGTTAGAAATTTTTTGTGGGTGCAGAAATTCTCAAGTGTAAGGGTTGAATGCACTACTCGTTGCGGCTATTGTCCATGCTATCTAAGGCTTCCTACAGTGAAGATGGCTCTGATACCAGCTCTGTGGAGACCCCGACTTACAAGTCGAGATCGCCGAATGAACGTGCTTAGTGATCCCAGAGATCAATGCTCACCGAACACACAGATGCTGAATATTAAGAGTCTTACATCCAATTACCGAATTATTACAACACATGACCAAAAGGTCAAGTTCACTAGGTAGGGCCTATAAGGCCAAATCACAACGATACAACTAGTAGCGAAATCTTAGGGCTAAGAGGGTGCCCATGCCATCAGCCTACACCAACAAGCATTCTGACTGGGAAGCATCCTAGTTCGCAGGGGTGTCTCCGGAGACGTACTCTTCTCCAAACTCCGATCCTTCCATGTCTGGTCAATAATATAACCAGTGGCAAGCCAATGAGTACTTTGATTGTACTCGCAAACAGCCCATGATATGAACAATGCAACAGGTAGAATAACAAGTAACATGAAGTATTGGTGGATAACAACTTAACTATAAATAAACATGCTTCTGGATGTGCAACATAAGCTAGATGGTATTTAGAAGAACAGTTACATACATCAACATATCTCTTAAGGGCTGAATACTTCGGGTTCACCCGATATGCCAAGTCACCAAACTTGGTCGTATCAACTCTTTCACATTAACACCATTTAATATGCACACACTTCTGGTTTATGCGGGAACGACTGGACGTAGTTTAAGCAGGATTACCCAACTGTCCTTACCGTGGACACAGCTATTCGAATAGTTTTACACTCTGCAGAGGTTGTACGTTGTACCCACGAGATCCGGGAAATTTGTCTGTCATCCATGACTCGCAGTATATAATATACCAGAGTTAAGTACCAGATCAATCCCTTTCCCCTGACGATACTAGACAAAGAGAGCCACTCGATTGGTACCCAACCCACATGATCTATGTCTTACGAGCATCGACTTTGGACAGTATCATCCATGTAGGGACCGATGGTGTGTCCGGAACACATAAAAACGACATAGTCGCCCTACCTGGCACGACCCCGTCATGAGAGTGACCACACATCACTTCCGTCACTAGTAATGTGGCTCTTTGCTAGCACCGACCAGAGTAATCAACAAATCCCCGTCCCATAAAGGGGTAACATGGTCACACATGTAATGTTGGGACGGTCGACACATCATGAATCTATTCCCATTTTTGAAACAACTCACACCGGAATATACCCAGTGCACCACTTCACCAAAAGTGGCCACCTATCTTATCATCACCCTCAGGCATTAGTGGCACCCGACGGGGTTTTCATAAACCTTTGATATATACCATTATCATGTTCATGCTACTATTATGCTTAGCTTTACTTGTCAACATGATATTAGCGTGATCCTCGTAGGTGTTAGGATCATGCTGAAAATGCAACTGCTCCAGAGGAGCCATGGGTAACATCACTTCCATGATTTACTGATACTTATGATCATATGCAACAAGGGTATTTGCTTTACTAGCATGCAATATAACATATGCTCAGACATGGTCAAAGGGCTACTTGCCTTGATTAGTTATGTATCCGGGGTGTTCGGGGTCTTCAAGTCCAACTCCTTCATCAAACGTGGTTTCTATCACCGTATTAAATAAAAAGCAATAAGTAGCTCACTCACAATCAAATCATAAAGTCATATTAAAAATGTTTTTTAATTCTGATAAATCCATTTTGTTATTTTAAAAATACTTGTCTCTAGTTTTAGTGGATGGATTATTTTCAAAAGTATTTTGACAGAAGCAAAACTATTCCAAATTAGCCTTTTTAATTATATAGAACATAAGGGTTGTCTCAAAATGGTTCAAAAGGCTATGTTAAATACAATTCATTTTTACAAGAATTATGGTGGAAGAATAATACAAATATATTGGATAATTATTTTTATAAAAATCACTTGAAATCAGAGTAAACAGAAAAAGAAAAAGGGTTGGGGGATCAGGCCTGGCTCGGCCTGTGGTTTGGGTCGGCCAACCAGCCAACATCCCAGGCGCGCGCACGGCCAGTTTCAAACCTGACGCGTGGGCCCGTGCGGTCAGCGGTAGAGAGGAGAGAGAGAGGGAGATATGAGCCACCAACAGGTGAGCCCCACCTGTCGGGGTCATATTCCTCCTCGGGACAGAGAGGAGGGGAGGCTTGCTGGCGATTCTACCGACGGGCTTGAGCCCTACCAAGGGTAAAAATGGAACCATCCTATTGTCGCCTACCTGCTGGTGGTCGAGAGGTCGACGGGGAGGCCCTGCTTCACCGGCGACGAGGTGCAACGGCGGAGCAGTTTTGGGAGGTCGATGAACGGGGTGCTACGGATGAGGACAAGCTCGGGGAGCTGATGTGGAAGCTCCGTGGGGTTGCTATGAACCCGTAGGAGGTGGAAGGAGCAGCGGAGTTGGCCCGTAGCCCGAGATCGACGGAGCTCCGAAGTGGCAGGGCCTTGATCGATCTCGAGCACAGGAGCTCGTTGTGCTCAAATGGAGAGGCTTGGGGTGGAATTCAAGCTCTGGAGAGGTGGGATGGAGGTGCTGGAGCGACGGGGAGGCCCTATTTATGGGCTACCGATGGTGTATCGAGCCGGTGGCGCCGGGGGTTTAACCATAGCTCGCAGGAGGAGCAGTGATCCTTCGGGGTCGAAACCACTGGTTGTGGACGTGGTTTTGGAACCTGCGTGACTCACTCAGAGGGAGAGAGAGCGAGAGGAGCATGCACACATGGACACGGTCTTCTGGTGGATCTGGCGCACGCGGGCACGCATCACTCCGGTTAACAAAGCGAGGTAGGAGGGCCCCCCGAGCTGCCCTGATGCATAGAGATGGTCGGGAACTCGAAATGGCAACAGGGTAGGCTTGAACCAGCCGGACAGACCACCTTAGCTTCGGGTGTGCCCACCAGCGTGCCCAGAGCGCAGTTTTGGCATACCACGACATGTTGGCGCGCTCTGGGGCGCTTTGGCCTTGTCTGGGCTATCCTGGGGCCTCACTTGGAGATGCCTAGCCGTTTGGGAGCCGAGGGGTTCACTGTTGCCCATGGGAGGAGAGAAATAAGACATGTCAGTGCTAGACCAGAAGTTAGAATGGGGATTTTGGAGGCCTTCTACTTGGATTCAAAGAGGGGCCACTCTCCTGCAGTTGGGGAGTGACGCTGGATACTTGGTCAAAAGGTTTGGGGGGAAGAGCTTAAGTGTGGAGTGGGGTAGGTGAAGTTTTGCTATAATGGCAGTAGATGTTCGACAGGTATTTGGAGTAGCAACACCTCACCACTAGTGGTGAGAGTAAACAAGATTAGCTTGGGTGCAGAAATAAGATGTTCCACCAAATTTGAGCCTCATTGGGTGAGTTTGGTAATGCAAACTAGAAATTACCCCCAAAAAGGCAGATTTGTCCTTTCCAAAGGGAATGTGGGTAAATCACTTCCTGCAAATACCATTTTTGGCAGTGGCTCCTCATTTGGGGTGTTGAACACTCCCACAAAGATTCATCCTATTTGGATAAACTTTCTAATGTAGAGATGTTGCAACTTGGTTCAGGACAGAAAGGGTTTTGGAATTATTTAGTGAACCAAAGCACCTTGGAATGAGGTGAAACTCGGTGTGGCCATTAAATATAGCTTGGGAAGGTTGCCGGAATTTTATGGGATTTTATTGGAAATATTTCCTTTGGAAATATTCCAAAAAATCAAAAAGACAGAATGGGTTTTCAAAGTTTTACTCAAATATTTTGAATATAAATAGGGGTTGAATATCTTATGTATGGAAAATATATGTCCTCTGAGTATGTCCAAATTTTCTCAAGTTTTTCCATATAGGAATATCATTTCAGGCCTTAGAAATGGACATCCAAATAAAATAGGAAAATAATTTATAAAATAATTATTTTATGATTTTGGTAAGCTAAAATTGTTTTAGAACCATATCATCAACTTTGCGTAAGAGCACTCTCTTGCCATCAAGGACTTGTAGTGCAACCCAAAGCAGGGTTTGAAATAATCAGAAATAAGAAAAAGGATTTTGAGAATATTTAGGTTATGAAAAATATGGATTTTATAATACACAATCAAGCATACAAGCATACAATGACAACCATGGCACTCACATCATTGATTTTTGAAATATTTTAATAAACTCAGATTTTTGAACTATAGTAAAAGTGAAGAGAAAACAGGGTGTGACATAGATCGGATCCACATACCCTTGTAGATCACTAAGCGGGAAGCCTTAAGATACGCGGTTTATGTAGTGGAACTTCTTCGCAATCCATATCGCTGCCGTCCCATGATCCATCCCGATCTAGCGCCGAACGGACAACACCTCCACGTTCAGCACACGTACAACTCGACAATGATCTACGCCTTCTTGATCCAGCAAGAGGGGCAGAGAGGTAGATGAGTTCTATGACAGTGCGACCGCGTGACGGCGATGGTGGTGGAGCTAGTCCAGCAGGGCTTCGCTTAAGCACCGCTGAAGCTAGACTAGAGGAGAAACGGGTCTGGAGAGAGGGCATTATGTGCGTGATTGTTGTGTCCAAAACCAACAAAAACCTCTACTATATATAGGAGGAGAGGAGAGGAGGTAGCCTTGGCCCCTACTCCAAGGAGAAGGGGTCGGCCGAACCATGGAAGATTGCACCTTCCCTTATGGGAAGGTGGACTACTTTGGGAGGACAACTCCTTCCCTTCCTTTTAAAGGTCTTATACCTTTTATCTCTTCTCATAGTCGCATGGGATTTTGAGAGAGGCTTCGGCCAGCCCACCAGGGGCTCGTCCACCGCTTCTCACAGCCCACAATTCTCTTGGGTCGTCACACCCCTCCCGGTGTTCCCCCGGTACCCTCCCGGTACTCCCAGTACACTACCGATGAACCCGAAACTTTTCCGGTGACCAAAACTAGACTTCATATATATCAATCTTTACCTCCGGACCATTATGGATCTCCGGGTGATGTCCAGGATCTCATCCGGGACTCCAAACAACCTTCGGTCACCTACAACTATAACCCAACTATACCGAAACGTCACAGAACCATAAGTGTGCAGACCCTGCGGGTTTGAGAACTATGTAGACATGACGGAGACACTCTCCGGTCAATATCCAATAGCAGCACCAGGACGTACATATTGGATCCTACATATTCTATGAAGATCTTATCGGTTGAACCTCTATGTCAAGGATTCACACAATCCCGTATATCATTCCATTTGTCCTTCGGTATGTTACTTGCCCGAGATTCGATCATGGGTATCGACATACCTATTTCAATATCGCTACCGGCAAGTCTCTTTACTCGTTCCGTAATACAATATATCGTGGCTAACTCTTAAGTCACATTGCTTGCAAGGCTTGTTTGTGATGTTGTATTACTGAGTGGGCCCCAAGATACCTCTCCGTCACATGGAGTGACAAATCCCATTCTTGATCCATGCTAACTTAACGGGCACCTTCAAAAATACCTGTAGAGCACCTTTATAGTCACCCAGTAACGTTGTGATGTTTGATACACACAAGGCATTCCTCCGATGTCAGTGAGTTACATGATCTTATGGTCATAGGAATGTATACTTGACATGCAGAAAACAATATCAAGAAAATAACATGATCATATGCTATGTTTATAGTTTAGGTCTTGTCCATCACATCATTCTCCTAATGATGTGATCCCGTCATCTAGTGACAACACTTGTCTATGGCTAGGAAACCTTAATCATATTTGATCAACGAGCTAGTCAACTTGAGGCTAACTAGGGACATCGTTTTGTCCATATATCCACACATGCATTTATTTTCCATTCAATACAATTATAGCATAGATAATAAGCAATTATCTTGAAACAGGAAATATAATAATAACTATTTATTATTGACTCTAGGGCATATTTCCAATAGCTTCATCTTGGGGATGGTCCCCTCGTTTTTCTTGCTCGTGGCGGCACAAGTCTCTGGCAAGTCATCGACGAGCATAATGCACTCTGCGGTGTGCTTCCCTGATTCATCGACGTAGTTCTTGCCGGATTTCTTATTCTTCATGCCCTAGGGAGCATTGCTAATAGGAGCAAGTGCCTTGTTTGTTGATGCTACTACTGTCTCCCGAAAGACCTTAGTAACGTAGAGGACTACTTTCTTGTTGTCAGTGTGGACAGTGGTGATGCTCAACAGCCCTGGCTTCTTGAGTGCAATGTAGGCGTGATGAGATGCAACCATGAATTGTGCCACTACCGGTCGTCCCAGGATTCCATTGTACGGTAATGAGATCTTGGCAACATCGAAGACCACCCTGTCTATCTCGAAGTTGAGCTTGCTACCGACCGTCACCTCAAGAGTGATCTTCCCCTTGGACTGAGATTTTCCTGGGTTAACCCCCTTGAATGACCCTGTCGGTTTGAGATCCGTGTTCGGGATCTGCAGCCGCTTGATCACATGGGGTGAGAACAAATTCAAGCCGGCCCCACTGTCGACCAACATCTTTGTCACTTTGAGGTTACAGATTATTGGTGATACCAACAATGGCACACACCCGACAGTAGTGATGCGGTCAAGATGATCCTCAGTGCCAAAGATGATGGGAGTGTTGGACCACTTGAAGGGTTTCCTTGACTCTGCAGATGGTTCTGCTAAGATTACCTCACGCACGCACTCCTTGAGCTACCGGTGGTTGGACTAGAAAGATGTGCATCTCTCAACACACATAGAATCTACTGCCTTGTGGAACTCCTGGCCTTCAGGTCCTTCTTCATCCTCATCACCATTACCATCTTCGCAACCAGACTTCTTGTCTCAACCCCTAGGACGCTTCTCCTTTTCCTGCTTGGCCTTGCCTCAATGACCAGCACGACAACCGCGGTTTTTCCTATCTGAACCACCAGCCCATTCTGGCCTTTCTGCTTGTCGCACCTTTTGTACTCTTTCTTATGCTTCTCGGCAAGTTGGTCTACTTGGTGGCACTCAGTGATGTCGTGGCCCTCGGTCCTACCGACCCTTTCCCATGTTGCGGCTTTGTTGTCTATAGTGTAGGCGACATATTGCTTGCCAGACCCCTCGAACCTAGCCTTCTTCCCGGTGTTGGACTTACCAGATCCTTCTATGGCCATAACTACCTTGCCTTTCCGCTTTCGATTGTGCTTCCGGCCCTTCCCCTTGGAGGCGGGGGTGTCTTCATCATTAGAGTCAACCTCCGTGCCAGCATCCTCCCCGGCGAGTCTTCTTCCTTCTTAAGCATTTGCACACTTGTCATCCAGGGCATTGAGCCCGACAACATTCCGCATCTCATTGATGCTTATCACCTCATGCATCCGCTGGTTAGGCACGTTCATATGAAATGCAGCAAGATGATTGTGAGAGATGTTGTGTTATAAACGGCTGAATCTCTGGATATACTTGCGGATGGATTCACCATCTCTCTAGGGAAGTATGTGCAGGTCGCTAGGTTTCCCTCGGAGTGTGTGACCCCCATGTTTTGCGCCAACGGACTGGCTACACAGATGCGCCCAAGAGGAAATGGACCTTTCCAGCAAGTTCAACAGCCAGCTCCTCACATTGGGATTGCATGCCAACGGGAAATAGTTTGCGACCACTTCCTCATGTCGTCCCCTAGTAGCCTATACCGGAATAATGTAGATGTCGGCATTCTGGGACCATGGGAACCCAAACATGCCTGCTTGCGGCCCAAAGCGTGCCCACTTCATCAATGCAAGATTGACTGACACGACACCACCCAGGACATGGCCCTCGCGAGAGGCCAAGCCTCGCGAGGAGGAGAGACATCAAGACCCGAAGGGGGCATCCTGAGGCCCTTCCGGAGCGGCGGATATTCCGAGGCAAGGTCAGGCCTTAGGAGTCAAAGGTGACGCCAGGGAAGGACATGCGAGCAGCAGATGGTAGGACGGGACCGTTTCCCCTTTTGTGCAAAGGAGGCGGGAGCGTCCCAGAGTTCCAAAGGCATCTTCCAAAGGATTCCCTCCCGGTGCAAGAAGACCATGGCCGCCCGCCGGCAGGACGGGCGTCATCCCCGCGCCCACCTCTGCAGCGCTGGCAGCTGCATTGTAGACGAAGACCACTTTTGATAGGGAAAGCATGTTGCCTTCTCCCCCTTCGAAACTGGCAATTGTGGGATCCCTTCCCGCTGAAATGATAAGGGAAGAAGACCCGGGCCTCCACTATAAAGAGAGAGGGTCTGATACTTGACAGAGAAGTTCATTCGGACGGGGGAGCAGTTCATTCTCATCCAAAAGCTACGCACCAAGCCACTTGGCCTCCGGAGGCTCGAGAGCATTGTACTAGTTCATCCACCAACCTGGGCGAGAGGCAATCCACCAAAATCAGGAGTAGGGTTATACGCCTCGAAGCGGCCCGAACCTCAGTAAACTGTTGTGTTCTGTGTTTCCCCCATCGTCGAGTGAGTCCTTCGTCATTTCCATCGATTAGCGGGATAGGCGAGGATGAGCAGGGAAAGATCTTCGCGCATGCCCCTGTGTTTGATTCCTTATGGTTTTGCGGAGCCTGAAACCCGACAGTAGATTCCAAGGAACTCTGATGGGTTGACCGTGCTGTCGTATTTGTCCGATAGCTTAGGCTTGAAGTCTGGCTGGAGGGCCAGCAGACTTGCCGCAACTCATGGGTGAACGTGAGGCATCCTACCTCATAAGGTAGGATGCCAGGTACCCCAAGCGCGGGGTCGTCGACATCTGGGTCCGTACGACCGTTTGGTTGGCAACGTGTTTCCAGCCGCCACTTTATGGTGGTGTGTCTGTCCTCCTTGCAAGTTTCCTTCAAGACCTCACATTTATCTCACTTTTTTCCATGGGTCCGTTGACACATAGGACACTTTGCATGCACGTCAGAGTGGCGGTATGGTTGTTGTTGCTATGGGGGCGACTACATCGTGGGTGCCCCGCCAGCGTCGCGGCCGGCAGTGGGCCTACTAGAGCTGTATGGCGCACTCGTGAGGGACTCGCCTCCACCCTCTTGTCGCGGTTTGTGAAGCTTGGCATGCTTTTTATGGTCGCCCTCCAATCTTCCATCTTCAACAGCGAAGGTGGAAAGTTCAACAATAGCTCGGCCCGCACCAGAGCTTCCTCCGATGTCTTGGGCATGGAGCATCCCGAGGCATGGATGATGCTTGTCGGTGTACTGAAGAACGGCTCCCTTAGTACCATGACTCATGTACAGATGGTTGCAGCATCCTCTCATGGCAACAGTCTATCGAAAGAAAGCCCAAATTGCAAGCGACAAGACAAGGCCCCCAGCAAGCCACCTTCCCGAGAGGGAGAACACCCAATAACCATCATGCCCGGCATGACCCGTCCACATCTCTGCCGCTCCATCTCATCAGGCTGATTGTAAGCGTTAGTGAGGTGTTGAGTAGGCAGGCAGCTAGCTGGGTCTGGTTAGAGGCCTCTAGCAATAGTCAGGAACATGAATCAGCTTTAATGACACCCTTCCCATGGCATGTCAAGAAAATAAGAAGTAGCTGGGCGAACGACACTTAAGAAGAGATTATCCATGTAGAGAGGTGCCGTGGGCATCACGCCTCACAGTGCTTTTAATGCACGTGTCCTAATCCATCAACGTTAGGTATTACCAACTATAGCACGTGTTAAGTTTTGGAAGCTATAGAAGCCACTATTCAGCTTTCCAAAAATACTATTTTAGCAACTATGGTAACCACTTTCACTATAAAAAGAGGTCCATGGCTACCTTTAGAAAGTTTGACACTTAGACCATTTACATGCATAGTTGCAATCCTTGTGCTTCCTTGCCAGGTTGTAGTGCTCATGTACTTTGGATTTCCACCCACATAATCCACAAACACAGGATATGGGGTATTACACTTCTGAGCGGCCCAAATCTGTCTAAAAACACTATGTGTGCATTTGATCAATGATGCTCTTTGTGCATGTGTGCCCCCATCCTCAACCACAAGGGGCCTCATAGTTCCCATCGATCATTGTTCCTCGGACAACACTCCTACTACTGATGGTGCCAGGAGGAGCGTTCTCCCGTCCTGCCGCACGGTTGATGTACTCACCAGGAAGTTTTCGATCAGCTTGGCCCCGCAAGCCTTGGGAGTGACGCACTAGATTCTTGCCCGCACACTGCTCGGGTTTGTCGCCCTACGGGCGCTGGTAGCGTTATCTTCTTAGGGGCGCGTGGGACGTCCTATTGCCGATGTTATTGCCATTGCATCCATTGTTGTTGTAGTATTGTCCCGGGGGCCGCTGGCGCGTGATGCGCCGCCGTGATGATGGGGTCCGGGTCGCGGCTCGTGCAACTCCGCATGGTGTTGTAGCTGCGCTCACTAGTACAGTGAGCATGATGGTCGCATCCGTCTCCATCGCATATAGCTGCGTGCGATGGTAGCTTGGACGAAGACATGACGACCGTAGACGTTCCCTTGGCCTACTTGGGAGCCATGTGCGTCGATGAACATGTTGGTGAAGGCTTGCAAAAGCTGATGAAGCTTTGCGTAGGCGATACCCTACCTGGCACGCCAATGATGTCAGGGTGCGACGATCTATAGGACCAGCGAGGTCCCTTTTGCAGGTTCAGCACTAGGGAGACACGTACACAATGAGCATCACCAACCTCATATAGTTTACACAGGTTTGGGCCACTTGGGAGCATAAAACCCTAAGTCTTGTGTGTTGTGGATTATCTGTCTCCAAGTACAGGAGCGCAACTACCCGGCAAGGATGCAGGAGGAGTGCAACAAGCGTGCAAACGGACAAGGTGTTGACCTTTGTCAAGGTTGCCATGGCCCTCCTCTTATAGGTCAAGGGGTTACCACAGTTTCTGAAATGTTCTTTACCTGGGGTGAATGGTGGATCATATAACCACCAAAACTACTGACAGGAGCTATAGTGGTAAATACCTAACCCTGATGGATTAAGAGAGGCGCATTGAATGCGCCGTGAGGTGTCATGCTGGCGACGTATTCTAGCAAGGATTGCCTCTCCTTCCGTGCCTTTCACCAATCTACCTCTTATTTTCTTCCCATGTTGTGGGAAAGATTTTATTAAAGATGTTGGTAAGTCCCTGTGGGCTACCAGAGGCCTTTGACAAGGCTCACCTAACCGCCTGCCCGCTCGACATCTTGCTAATGTTGAAAATCACCCCGATGAGGCGGAGTGGTGGAGCAGTAGTGGAGTCTTGCCGAACATGGTGGTTATCGGGTCTTCTTCAATGGCAAGGCAGGTTGTCGATGGCTTGGCATTGGTGTTGTGTTGGATGCATTGTCTTCTAGTAAAGCTTGTCGGTCAGAAGGCCACTGTCATCTATGGACAAGTCAGTGTACTAAGAGACCCGTTCTTTAGTACAGCGACACTACCAATTGATTTCTGCCATCGTGCTAGATAGTGGAACACAAATCCAGATACATCACGTGAATATCAGTGAGATTGATCGAACCGGACAAAGATCGACACCGTGGAAATGTGATTTCCGCATTTCTGAAATCTGTTAGAGCAGTCTAAGTAGAACAGGCATAATTTTTGCATACAAACTCCGTTTTTGCTCCCCGGCCTGTTAAACTGAAGGGAACGAAAGGATGCATTTGACCTTCTCCCGCTTTGCCAATTTTGTCTAATTTTTTAGGTCAAAATCCTCTCGGAAAATACAATTTTGGATGGTTTAATTTTCGGAGGAAGAGCTTCTCACTTGCTTTTGCAGGTAATGGTTGTGATTTGCTATAGCCCATGAATGTTGCTTGTAAATTATATCATGACGTGCGTGTTGTGAGTGCGGTAACTGTCTAGAGCCATATGGTTGTGCTATTATTGTATTTATGATCCGTGTGTCAACATAAGTGGCCTTGTAATGTAATTTATCCTCATAGCTATTTTTTTGTAATATCATAGTATCATATGTAACAATTGGCGGTTGACATCGTGGTGCGGCTATGGAGATCACAAGAGGGGCAGCCATGCATGGAGAACAAGATCGCCACGGGCATGCAGCGCATGTGGAGGTGGCTTTCACCATGCGTTAATGAAAGATGATGTACCATATCACACATATATAAACTTCATGTGAAAGTGCATGTCAAGTCAAATTATCTGCTTAATTGTTGCACCATCAGATGTTAGATTTTTTAGTGGTGTACCTATGAAATTAAGGTGATGCGAATTCTCCTTAACGTGATATGATTGTCTCACACACTTAACATTGAATCATTGGTTAATTTGTCGTGGCTATCAAAACAGTTTTGGGTCTCGAGGCATAACAGTTGGCATGGTATGAGATGTCCCCAACAAACAAGAGTCGTATAAAGATATGATGTAACAGCCCAAGTGCAACCCTTGCCCTATTTGTAAGGTATGCCACGTTGGGTACCTTCATGTGTTGAGTTAATAAATTTTGTGCTTCATGACTCTCATCATTCGTCATTGCATCATTGCATCATAACCATCGTTGCATTGTTGCATCATGTTTGTTGAAGTGCTATGTGAGTTTGTGAGTGTGGTGTGCTCGCAAGTGGTGTGAATTGGTACTATGCCAAATGTTTTTCAAACTATGTAAAAAACCTTTTCACAAAAACTTGCAAAACCCCCTTTTATTCCTTTAGTAGCTAGGTGTTGTTTTAACTTGCTCAATGCTATTAATAAATATGTTGCATCTTCAACTAATATTCTCTTCGGCCTCCTATATAGCCGCGCCCCTCCCTAGGGTTCCTCCTTCCTTCCTCGCACTGTCGTCGCCTCACTTCCCTCCTTCCCCTCTCTCCGCAGGTGAGGTTCAAAGGTTTTCAGCTGGTTCATAGAGATGGAGCTCGCGTCGCTGCCATCGTTCGCGACTCCGGCCCTTTCCTCCGCTTCTTCTGGGATGTCCAGGGGATCCCCGACGTCGTCCTTGACTGATTCCCGGAGCCGAACCCCTCCTGTGCCGAGTTCCCCCTCATAGTGTAGTGGTTGCATGCGTGTTGTGCGACCTGCACGTCGTGGGTTTGATGACCCCCCACGATTGAATAAAACCCACCTTTTCCCCCTTTGACCCACGCAGTGTTAGTGGCCCCTCGGCCAACATGTCATTCCCACACGCCCCTGGTGTCAATGTGTGACAGCTCGAGACCGACGATCCAGAAGATTCCCCTTTTATTCCGTTGTCGCTTGGTTAATTATTGTTTGTCGCACTCATCATTGCATCATTTGCATTGCATCGGCACTCCGTTGCCACCATTTTTCAAAATCTGCATCCGTTATTAGTTGCCAGTTCTTTCCGTGTTTCTCGTTTGACTGTTTTGAGACCAACCACACACGCATGCGTCCTCGGCATCGTTAAATCTTGTTTTTAAAAGTGTGTATAAAATATTGTTGGACCGTGTCGAAACTTGGCGTGCCATCTTTATTCGATGTAGGTAGGCCACCAGCCAATTTTCGTTGCAATCAGAGTCTATCTGGTACCCGAATGGTCGACCGTAGTGGCACCATCGTCGGTTATTTCTTGGATGTTTTTTCGCTGTTTTAAAACGCGTTGCCGCGCCGGGCTACCTCCCTCTCTTCCCCACCTAGCCTACTCTAAACACAGCCCACCTAGCCCAGCATACCCACCTATCCGATCAGACCACTAATCGCGATCGGAGGGTCGGGAAACCACCACTAGAGAAAACCCTAGCCAAAAACTTCTATATATGTGGACACACCCACGTCCAAAAGCAGCCTTCTCTACCCCGGCCCCGATTTCCGTGCATCCCCAAACCCTAGCTGCCACATGTCTCCTCCTCTCTCCAACCAGCCGCCGCAGCCACTACGGGCCCACCGGAGACCGTAACCGGCTCTCCCGGCCGGGTCCACTGCCTGCCAGCAGCTCGAGGGGAGGAGCCCCCGAGCCAGCCCCTGCCCGAACCAGCGCCTCCCATCGCCGGTCGTCGCGACATTGCTCCGCCGCCATGCTGCCTGCCCCGCACGCGTGGAGCCGCTGCTGCTGGCCGATTCCGCCGCCAGCCGGAGCCCTGGAGGTCGCAGGTCCCGATGTCAAGCGCCGCAGGTCCCTATAGCCATGCCTCCCCCCTAGCCGCCGATCTAGATCGGGATCCAGATCTCCCGCTCCCTGCCTCGTGCCCTGGGGGCCGCCGCTCGCGTCAGTGGGCTGGGCCTCACGTGCTGAGGGAAATACTTATCTACTTTGCTGCATCACACTTTCCTCTTCAAGGGAAAACCAACGCAAGCTCAAGAGGTAGAAAGAAGGATTTCTGACACCATTGCCGGGGAGGATACATAGCAAGATCACGCCTACCATGTACCCAACACAAACTCATCCCTTGCAGTTACTTTATTTGCCATTTGCCTCTTGTTTTCCTCTTCCCCACTTCTAAAAAGATTTTCAGAAAATACCAAAAATATTTTCCTTTTTATTCTCCCTTTTCCCGTTCTCCTTTTTCATTTATTTCTGTGGCTCAACCCAAAAATTCCGATACGTATCCTAAAAAGTTGGAAGATATCGAGAATAACGCTAAGGGGTTTTTGTCACTTCAATTTGACCATAATAATTTCTATAGGAACGAACTTAAGGAACAAACATTTATGCTTGATTACATGCATAAAGAGCTTGATGATATGGCCAAGGAATTTTGTGGTTTGAAATCTCAGTTCGGTCACCTCGGAAATTTAGTTGGCCAAATTTCTAACAAACAATCAACCTTGGTTAATAAAATGGCTGCAAAGCCAGAATCTTTGAAAATTGATGAAGATCTTAAAATGATGGGTGTGACACCTATTGAATCCTTGTTTTCTAGTATAAATCTTGAAAAGATGGTACTGGAGATCCATCAACTTTAGTTAAAAGGTGTCCCAATGGTTTGGAGTTTTTAGATCTTAATGATAATATTGATAAAAGTGGGATGGCAGAGGTCAAAACTTTAAATAGCAATGATCCTACTCTTTCGGATTTTGAGGACTTTAATTATGATAATTTCTCTTTGATTGATTGTGTTTCCTTGTTACAATCCATGTTAAATTCTCCGCGTGCTTATAGTCAAAATAAAGCTTTTACTAAACATAATGTGGATGCCATGATGAAATATTTTGAAGAAAAACTTGAGTTGGAAGTCTCTATACCTAGAAAGCTTTATGATGAGTGGGAACCTACTATTAAAATTGAAATTAAAAATTATGAGTGCCATGCTTTGTGTGATTTTGGTGCTAGCGTTTCCACGATTCCAAAAACATCGTGTGACGTGCTAGGATTCCATGGATTTGATGATTGCTCCTTAAATTTGCATCTAGCGGATTCTACAATTAAGAAACTTGTGGGAAGGATTAATGATGTTCTTATTGTTCCAAATAAAAATTATGTGCCCGTATATTTCATTGTTCTTAATATAGATTGCAATCCTACATGTCCTATTATTCTTGGTAGTCGTTTCCTTAGAACAATTGGTGCAATTATTGATATGCAGGAAGGTAATATTAGATTTCAATTTCCACTAAGGAAAGTCATGGAGCACTTCCTAGAAATAAAACAAGATTACCTTATTAATCTATTATGAGAGCTACCTATGGATTGCATACCAAAAATGATAATACCTAGATCTATTGCATTATGCCTAGCTAGGGGCGTTAAACAATAGCGCTTGTTGGGAGGCAACCCAATTTTATTTGTTTTGATTTTGTTTTTGTTTTTGTGTGCTGCACATATTATTACTTCTGTAATAATTGTGTTTTCTTGTTTTAGTTAGTGTTTGAGCCAAGTAAGACCTTTGGGATGGTCTATGGTGTTTGCAAGTTGATTTTGCTGAAAACAGAAACTTTCGCTCTCAGTCCAGGAATTTATAAATTTGTGGAATATGCTTTTGATCTGAATTTTTTTTATAAAAGATTGGTTTGCAAATTTCCCAAATCTTCCTAATTTGTGAGAAGTTTTGGAGTTACAGAAGTATTCGAAGTAAACAGATTGCTACAGTCTGTTCTGTTTTTGACAGATTTTGTTTTCTTTGTGTTGTTTGATTATTTTGATGAACCTATGGGTTGTATTGGGAGGTATGAACCATAGACAAATTGGAATATAGTAAATATGACATAACTATAAATAAAGAATGAATTCACAAGATTACCTAAGTGGTGATTTATTTTTTCTTATACTGACGGATCTCATGAGTTTTCTGTTGAGTTTTGTGTTGTGAAGTTTTCAAGTTTTGGGTAAAGATTTGATGGACTACGGAATAAGGAGTGGCAAGAGCCTAAGATTGGGGATTCCCAAGGTAACCCAAGACATATTCAAGGATACCAAAGAGCCAAAGCTTGGGGATGCCCCGGAAGACATCCCCTCTTTCTTCTTCAATCCATTGGTAAATTTACTTGAGGCTATATTTTTATTCACCACATGATATGTGTTTTCCTTGGAGCGTTGTGTATGATATGAGTCTTTACTTTTTAGTTTTCCACAATCATCCTTGCTCCACGCATCGTTTGAGAGATAGCCATGTTGAATCGTGAATTTATTAGAATACTCTTTGTGCTTCACTTATATCTTTGGAACTAGGCGATGTTGCTCTAGTACTTCACATATATCTTTTAGAGCACGGCGGTGTTTTGTTTTATAGAAATTATTAAACTCTCGTACTTCACTTATATTATTTTGAGTGTTCTTTAAACAACATGGTAATTGGTTTAGATTATGAATTTAGTCCTAATATAACGGGCATCCAAGAGGCATATAATAAAAATTTCCATATTAAGTGCATTGAATATGATGAGAAGTTTGATTCCTTTCATATAGTTTTGAGATGTGAAGATGGTAATATGATAGTCATGCTAGTAAGTAATTTTGAATTAGAATAAATACTTGTGTTCAAGCTTGTGATTCGTGTATCATGCAAGTATGGTGAGCCATTATGGGATGAAGTCGGAGCATGATTTGTTTAATGATTGTCAATCTTTGTGTGGAGGTCGGGATCGCACTATGGTTAACTCCTACTAACCCTTCCCCTAGGAGCATGCGTCTATTACTTTGCTTTGATAACTAATAGGCTTTTGCAATAAGTATGTGAGTTCTTTATGAGTAAGGTTGAGTTCATGGATTATACGCACTCTCACCCTTCCACCTTTGCTGCTTGTCTTGTATCGCGCAACTTTTGCCCGTACATTAAATCCACCTTCCTCAAAATAGGCACCATATATTTTCCTCAAAACAGCCAACATACATACCTATTATGGCATTTTCGTAGCCAGTCAGAGATATATTGTCATGCAACACCACCGTCCATTTTTTATGACACGCACCATCACTTTCATAATGCTTATAGAGTCACACTTTGTTCTAGATATCGAGTTGTAATCTTTTGAGTTGTAAGTAAATAAAGTGTGATGATTTGCACTATTAGAGCATTGTCCCGTGTGAGAAAAAGGATGATGGAAGCTAGGATTCCCTCACAAGTTGGGATGAGTCTCCGGACATTACAAAAATAAAAGAGGTCAGCGAAGCCCATAAAAAATAAACGAAGCCAAAGAAGCCCATTCAAAAAAGAGAGAAAAGAAAAGAGAAAAAAAGAGAGAAGGGACAGTGTTACTATCTTTTTCCACACTTGTTCTTCAAAATAGCACCATGTTCTTCATAGAGAGTCTCCTATTTTGTCACTTTCATATAACTAGTGGGATTACATCTTTTGCACAGCCACTTAGTTTTCTTTTTGAGCTTTCATACACTTATAGCTCTAGTGTTGTTGCATGGCAATCCCTACCCAATCACATTGATATCTATTAATGGGCATCTCCATAGCCCGTTGATAAGCCTAATTGATGTGAGACTACGTTCTTCCTTTCTTTTTGCAACCTCCACCACATTCTATTCCACCTATAGTGCTATATCCATGGCTCACGCTCATGTATTGCGTGAGAGTTGAAAGGGTTTGAGAACATAAAACGTGTGAAACAATTGCTTTATTGTCACCGGGGTTGTGCCTCGTTGTGTGGTGAAGATGGAGCATAGCCACACCATATTATTTTGTAGGGATAACTTTCGAATACCATATTATTTTGACATGAAGCAATTACCTTATTAGTATGCTTGAAGTATTATTGTTTTTATGTCAATATTATACTTTTTTTGGGTCTTATGGATCTGAATATTCATGCCACATTAGAGAATATTACATGGATAAATATGTTAGGTAACATTCCACATCAAAAATCTGTTTTTATCATTTACCTACTCGAGGACGAGTAGGAATTAAGATTGGGGATGCTGATACGTCTCCAAGGTATCTATAAGTTTTGATTGCTCCATGCTATTATCTTATCTATTTTGGATGTTTTATATGCACTAATATGTTGTTTTATATTATTTTTGGGACTAACCTATTAATCTAGAGCCTAGTGCCAGTTTCTGTTTTTTCCATGTTTTTTAATATTGCAGATAAGGAATATTAAACGGAGTGTAAACGGAATAAAATATCTGGAAAGATTTTTCTTGGACCGGAAGCCACGCAATAGACTTGGAGCAGGGGGCAAGGCAATTGCCGGGAGGCCACAAGCCTGTAGGGCGCGCCCTAGGGGGGTGACCGTGCCTCACTGGCTTGTGGGCCCATGTAGGTCTCCTAACCCTAATTCTGGGCCTATAAATTCCCAAATATTACCGTATCACCAAAAAGAGGAACATAAATACTTTCCCGCAGCCGGGAGCCTCTGCTCCCGAGAGATCCAATCTGGGTGCCTTTTCCGATAATCTGCCGGAGAGGGAATTGATCACGGAGGGCATCAACATCAACTCCATAACCCCTCCGATGAAGCGAGAGTAGTTCACTACAAACCTAGGGTCCATAGCTGGTAGCTAGATGGCTTCTTCTCTCTCTTTGATCTTCAATACCATGTTCTTCATGATCTTCATGGAGATCTATCCGATGTAATACTCTTTTGTGGTGTGTTTGTCGAGATCCTACGAATTGTGAGTTTATGTTCGGATTATCTAATGAATATTATTTGAGTCTGTTCTGAATTCTTATGTGCATGATTTCATATCTTTGCAAGTCTCTTTGAATAATTGATTTGGTTTGGCCAACTAGATTGGTAATCCTTGTAATGGGAGAAGTGCTTAGTTTTGTGTTCAATCTTGCGGTGTCCTCACCAAGTGACAGTAGGGGTAGCGAGGCACGTATTGTATTGTTGCCATCATTGGTAAAAATATGGGGTTTTCATCATATTGCTTGAGTTTATCCCTCTACATCATGTCATCTTACTTAAAGTATTACTCTGTTCTTCATGAACTTAATACTCTAGATGCAGGCAGGAGTCGGTCGATGTGCCGAGTAATAGTAGTAGATGTAGAATTTTTTCGGTATACTTGGTAGGGACGTGATGCCTATATGAATTATCATTGCTTTAGATATCTTCATAATTATTAGCTTTTCTATCAATTGCTCGACAGTAATTTGTTCACCCACCACATTATTTTCCTTATTTGAGAGAAGTCTCTAGTGAAACCTATGGCCCCGGCTCTATTTTCCATATTATATTTTCAGATCTATAAACCAAAAATACCAAAAATATTTTCCTGCAATTTATTTACTTTTATTTCCTCAATCTTGATATCTATCTCTATCAGATCTCATCCTTGCAAATAACTCTAAAGGGATTTATAACACCTTTATAGAGTTGCGTGCAAGTGTTTGATATTTGTGCACGTACTACCATTGGGGCCTTGCTTGTTCGTCCTACTGGATTGATACATTGGTACTCAACAAACTAAGGGAAATACTTATCTACTTCGCTGCATCACCCTTTCCTCTTCAAGGGAAAACCAACACAAGCTCAAGAGGTAGCAGGACCCGATTGCAGAACTGAAAGTTTCAGGAGTTCTCAGGTGGGAGTTCCATTAGTCACCTAGGAAATCCTTTCATTGGATGTATGTTGGGATATACATTTGTTCCGAGCAATTCTAGCTCAAACTTGACAATTGCAAGTGGCTTATGTATCTTATGATGTTGACGATAATTTTGTGGAAGCATTCTTACTATTTCTAGATTGAATGCAAATTGCTAAGACTTTATGTTGCAATATTATAAGCCTTTGATTCAGCTTATCAGCTTCATCTTTCATCTATGGTCTAATGTTGTTGTCCGTCTCCAGGATGGCTCGAGCAACTCGCCATAATCCGAATCGTGATGGAGAGTAGGCTGACCCTCCACCACTCCCTCCTCCTCCTCAAGGGGTGTGGCAAGGTTTCATGGATGCAACCAATGCAACCACTCAAATGCTGATTCAAATTATGCAAGACAGGAACCAGGGTTAGCAAGGGAATTTCAACAATCAACGGTTGTTTTCGTCTCTCAATCAATTCCTGGCAAATCAGCCCAAGTACTTCACTTCTTGTGAGCAGTCGTTTGATGCTGATGATTGGCTACATGAAATTACTAAGAAATTCGAGTGCGGCAATGCCAGGCCTGAGGACTTTGTTAGATTTGCTACTTTCCAGCTAAAGGGTCAAGCACTAGAATGGTGGCAGCAACTCAATGATTCCATAGGTGATCGTCTAATCAGTTGGGATGACTTATGTCATGATTTCAGGGCTCATCATATTCCGACAAGCTTTGTTGAGGGCATGCGTGAGAACTTCACGTGTGTGAAGCAAGGAAGCTTATCCATGTACAATAACAATACCGAGTTCCAGAACCTTGCATGTTCTGCCAAGCAGGATGTCCCAGATGAGAAGAGCAAGATCTATCAGTTTTGAGGTGGTCTCAAGGAAGATGTGCAACTTTCTCTTGCTCTGCAAGACCCTCCTGAGTTTGAGAACTTCTATACCTTGGCTCTCAGGGTTGAGTTAGCTTTTCTCAGAGTTCAAAATTCAAGGAAGCGCTTCACGGACTCCAATACCTCTTTGTCCTTAGCTCAGATTGTCCCAAAGCAGCAGAAGTTTTGGGTTCCTCCTCCGCCTCATCAGGCGCAACAGTTGAAGAAGTCTTGTGGTCGTGGATATTTCCCACCCAAAAAACCCATCCTTCCAGCAGAAACTCAACCGCCTAAGTCAACAGCTCCTCCAGCTCACTTTCATCCGCTGTCAGAGGCGACTTGTCTCAAATGTGGTGAGAAGGGCCACTACACCAACAAGTGTACCAACCAGCAGCATCTTCCGCCTCCTCCTCTGATCAGGACCCTAGGCAATGGAATGGTGAAGCATAATCCTAAGTCAGCAAGAGTGAACATGGTTAATGCAGTTAAAGCAGAGGAGTCATCAGATGTGATCACGAGTAGTCTCTTGGCTAATTCCATTTCTGCAAAGGTTTTATTTTACACTGGTGCATCGCATTGTTTCATGTCATATCCATTTGCATCCAAGCATAATTTTCATCATGAAGATTTGTCGGAAGTTTTGCCACTTGTTTCTCTCGACAAGCGATTGAGTTCTCGTTGGGTGATTCCGAATGTTTCTGTTAAGATGTGCAATTATTCTTTTGTGGCTTGTTCAATTGTTCTTGGCAATTCAGATATTGATCTTATTCTTGGCATGGATTTTCTAGCGATGAACAAGGCTTTTCTCGATTGTGCAGCCAAAGAAGTCAAGTTCACTCATCCTTCTGAAGACATGATAATTTTTGCGGCTCACCATGACACGATTTGTCTATTCTCTCTAAATGAGAAGCGTGAAATCTCAGCCATTTCTCATGTTTGTGTTGTCTATGAGTATGAAGATGTATTTCCAGAAGAATTGCCAGCAATGCCACCACACCGCTAGTTGAGTTTGTGAGTGAACTCGAGCCTCGAATTGAATCGGTTTGCAAGTGTCCTTATAAGATTGGTCCCGAAGAGCTTAAAGAGTTAAAGAAACAGCTTGATTAACAATAACATATGGGTCTAATCAGAGAAAGTTCTTCTCCTCGGGGTTGTGGTGTTCTGATTTTTAAGAAGAAAGATGTCACGGTCCGACTTTGTGTCGATTATCGTTTGGATAAGAAGACAATCAGGAACAACTATCCACTTCCCAACATCAATGAGTTGTTCGAGCAATTGAAATGGGCCAATATTTTTTCTAAGCTTGATATTCGGATGGGCTATCATGAAATCCGCATTCGTGTAGAACATATTCACAAGACTGCTTTCAGGACAAGCTTTGGCTCTTATGAGTACACACTGATGTCTTTTAGTCTTGCCAATGCTCCTCCGACTTTCTCTCGGATGACGAATTATGTCTTCTCTCCCTTCAAAAATGAGTTTATCTTGGTGTATCTTGATGACATTCTAGTCTTCTCGAACACTGAGGAAGAACTTGCAGAACATCTTCGCCTTGTGCTTGATAAGCTAAGAGAGCATAAATTCTATGCTAAGTTCTCAAAATGTTAGTTTTGTGTCAATGAAGTGGTGTACGTTGGGCACATCGTCTCTGTCGAGGGCATCAAGGTGGATCCTGGAAAGGTTCAAGCCATTGTTCAGTGGGAGCCTCCTCAGAATGTGAAGCAGCTTCAAAGCTTTCTCGGGCTTGCAAGCTATTGCAGAAGATTTATTGAGAATTTCTCCAAGATTGCTAAGCTTCTATCCAACCTTCTTTAGAAGAGCGTGGAATATGTTTGGTGTGGGGACCCCGACTTACGAGTCGAGATCGCCGAATGAATGTGCTCAGTGATCCCAAAGATCAATACTCACCGAACACACAAAAACTGAATAACAAGAGACTTACATCCATACATAATGTTTGATAGAATAAATGACCATTGCGCTTAAGTCTTGATTATATAGGGCCTTGAAGGCCAACACACCAAACTTGACCAATAGCGGAGATATTGGTCGAAAGCATGAACCCATGCCATCGGCCTTAACCTACAAGCATTCTTACTGGGAAGTGTCCTAGCTCGCAGGAACGTCACCAAGTTAATCTTCACCATCTCTTGTTCTATCCTACCTAGTCAATGAAATAACCAATGGCAAGCCAATGAGTACTTTGTATGTACTCGCAAATAGCCCATGATGTGGGACAAGGTAATAAAGGAACATGAACTAGCATAAGAATGTAGCCTTTGCGGAAAGCAATTGTTTCTTTAATTGCTGTAACATGGTCAAGTGTAGGTATAATCATGCATCATAAGGTAGATGGTAATCATAAGAACAGGTTACAGATATCAACATATATGCTGAGGGCTGAACACCTCAGGTTCACCCTATATGCCAAGTTACCGGACCTGACAATATCATCTTACTCAGATATCACCTAAATACACACACACACACACACACACACACACACTTTGTTTATGCGGAAACGACCAGACATAGTTTATGCAGGATTACCCAACTGTCCTTGACCGTGGACACGACTATTCGAATAGTTTTTACACTCTGTAGAGGTTGTACGATGTACCCACGAGATTCGGGGAACTTCCGTGTCATCCACGACTCGCGGTATATAACATACCCGAGGTATGTACCCGATCATTGCCTTTCCCCTGACGACACTAGATAACAAGTCCACTCGATTGGTACCCAACCCACATGATGTACGTATTACGACCACCAACTCTAGACTGTATCATCCATGTAGGGACCAATTGTGTGCCCGAAACACGTAAAAACGGCATAGTTGACCTACCTAGTACGACCCCATCATGAGAGTGACCACATCACTCCCACCATTACTAATGCGGGCTCTTTGCTAGCACCGACCAAAGTAATCAACAAAGCTCTGTCCCATAAAGGGGTATCGTGGTCGCACATGTAAGGTTGGGACAGTCGACACATCATAAATCTAATCCCATTTCCGAAACCAGTCACACAAAACATTTCCGGTACATCACTTCTTTCTCAAGTGGTCATCCAGCTCAACACCATCACCCTTGGGCCTTAGTGGCTGTCGGGACCCCGATCCTAAGCCATAGGAATCCAGCCTGTAACACATCGCATCCCTTTGTGGTCTCACGCACGGTTAACTCCACGGCTGCAGCCTTACCTTAGCCGGGACCGTTTGCGTCTTTTGACTCACGTATGCGATAGTGTCGCTAGCAAACCAATGTCAAAGAACCCGGATCGACATGTCTAGTCATAAACCAAAGTGGTAGTTCCGCACAAGGACAAGCATACATGACCCAACAAAGCAGGTGTCGGTCATCAACGAACGTAGACGAGTCGTAGCAAGCTACAAGGACTCCATTACGTTGCGTGACATTTCCCCAAAGGGGACAGACACAGCAGCTAAGAAGGACACATGCCGGTCAACCAATGTGTCCGGAGCAGTAGCGAACTACCAAGGCTCGTTGGATCACAAAGGGGCATTTCCTTGTAAGGAGTGCTACTAAAGTTCACGAATAGGTATTCGAACCCCATACATATCAAGTAAGACACACTTACGCATGGCATACCGATATGTATAGATACATCGATGGCATCACAACATAACCATAACCATACAAGCTTTATTTAAGAGGCTCGGAAGAGCCACACACATAGTATTACACATTAAGGGTCTCACGACCCATAATAGCAGTCATACAATACAAGCCAGCGGAAGAGTTATAAACTGTCTGAGTACAGACAGGGCAACTAGTAGGCACGTGGCCTGACTATACTACAGAGCCGACATAGGTCCAGATCATAGTTGGGACACCAGCTACTCGTCGTCGTCGCTGTCTACGAAGAACCCTCCATTAGGGTCATTAGCAACCTCTGCAACATTTATTAAGCAAACATGAGTACGGAGGTACTCAGCAAGACTTTAGGAGAACTAACTACTCATGCAAGGTATCAAAAGGTATTGTGGGGTTTCATGCGGAAAGCCAGCATTTGACTCATGGCTAGACAACTTGCATTTTGAAATTAGTTTTGACAACTTGATTTCTCGCACACGGGTCCACTAACACCACAACAATACACTATCGTGGAATCATTCCGTCTCCATACGGAAATGCCGTCCACGACACTCACGCTTATCTTGACAATTTTATGAGTAGCCATTGAAATTATCAATGAACAACATATGTCTCCAAGTAGTCCATATCCGCGGACGCGGCTATTCGAATAGATCATAACCCTGCAGGGGTGTACTTCGTCACACACGCTCCCGCAACTGATCGCCATGTGCACGTCATGCACCTCGGCAACCTTCAAGCGGAAGCCCAGCAAGGGAGTCGGCCACGACCGTTAACCACACTAGTACCTAGTCCAGGTTTATCGCCTATCTGAGAGTAACCCGTACGGAAGTCCGGCCGAGGTTTCCGCCACGGCCTCAAACGATGTGCGCAGGGTTCCCAAGCCCACCATCGGGGTGCCACTTGGTACACCGTGCCACTGCCTATGGCATCACGGTCCACCTCTCAGGTCAGCACCATGCACGGCCTCCAGCATTACTATAAACACCAGAAACTACTTGCAACTCCTGGACCAAGTACTACGCGATTAATAGGCCGAGCGGGGTCATATTTCAGGGCCCATTATGTGGTAGTATCTAGTCTTGGATTACATACACGGAACTTAGTTCCTAAGGACGGTTCCAATGAAACAACCCGCCATGTACTCCTACACAGCCTTTCATCGGTACCTTTACCAAATCAAGTTCAACACACGACCTTTGCTCACCGAACACATTCCACATTTCTGTTCATCTCCCAGATGACAGACCATACACAACTCTAAGCATAGCATGCATAGCAGGATAAGGCACATCATAGCTCAAGCAACTACCAGGTATGCTAGGTTGCAAGGTCCGGCTATTTACTGTGACAAGGTTAAGTCATGCAAAGGAAGTGGGTCCAACTATTGTGGCAAAAGCAGTTGAAGCATTTGATCCTAATGCAATAAATAGGTGCAGGAGCAAGAACATGGGATTTATCGGGATGATCAAAAGGGTTGCTTGCCTTGTTGCTCAGAGGAGGAACGATATCCGTCAGACGGATATTCGGTGGAATCCGGGGGTGCGGAGCCTACCGAAATGAATGGCAACATTCAATAACAATCATATGCAATCAAAATGATGCATGAGCATGGCATGAGAATGCAAGTGATAAGTTATTATAATCAAGATGTTTTAGGTTTACAGTTGATTTGAATCACATTCGAATAGCAATTCAAACGGGTATTCTCCGATACCGGTTTAATTGATTCGACCTGATGCTCAGATCAACCTAATGTTAACATGCATGATATGTCATGTTATGGTACTGATTTATACCTAGGGCAGTGTGTGATCATTGTATTTATAATGAAATTTGGATATTTTTGCAAATTCCATTTATAAAGTGATTATAGAATTGAATTATTCCTTATTTCACAATTTAGGGTCCTGTAACTTTTTCAAACATAGATGAAAATAGCATAATCAGAATCCTTGAATTTTTCTGATACTTTTTCATATAAAATTTATTTTCATTGGAGATACAAATTAATTTCTATGGTTTTTGCAATTTTTAGCAATTTCCTGAATTAGTTTTAAACTGGAAATTCCATGTATTGCATCAGGCTGACGTCAGCAGGTCAGCCGACCTGTTCAGGTCAAACCTGACAGGGGGCCCCACTGGTCAGCCTCTCTGGGACTAATCCCGCGCTGACCAGCCCCTAATTGGGGTTTGACCAAGCGTGGGGCCCTCTGGCAGCGACTGAGGGGAGGGCGATTACGCCCTAATGGTCGGCCACGTCGACGGCCACCGGAGGGTGGTCGCCGGCGACCAGACCCGCGGCGGAGGGCTCGCCGGTGGCGACCTAGACGGCGCTGCACAGCACCAAAACGCACGCGGTTTGCAGCTACCGCATGCTCGCGAAGTGGCCGATCTGGCAGGACCATCTGGGGAGGCTAGGGTCGCCGGAAGAGGCGTCTGTGACGAGCCGGAGCGGCGGCCGAAGCTTGGGCGTCCTCGGGGTCTTTGAAATAGGGGGATCTACGCTCGGCTTTCAGCTGCTACAGCATCTACGCGTCGTCCTGGAGCTGTTGGTGCCCTCGGAAGGACGAGCTGATCAACGGAGGGCTACCGGCGACGAGCGGCAGCGGCGGTCCTCGTCGGGCTCCGGTGAAACTAGGGCTAGAGGAGGGGATCGAGGGGGAAAACTTAGGGGAAACGACCGCATGCTCACGGGGAGTGCAGAGCAGAGCTTAGACGGCTCGGGGAAGGCGTGGGGGCGACGAATCGGCGGGAGAGGTCCGGCGGCCGGAGGAGGAAGACGACGGCGTTGCGGGCGTTGCAGGGCTCGAGGGGGCTTCGGCTTCTGCAGAGACGACCAGGGCGACGAGGCGGAGCTAATGGCGTGCTCTGGGAGGGGATCCTATGGCCAGGGGCACGGCCAGCTCGAGCTCGAGCTCGGCTCTAATGGCGGCAGCAGGGAGAAGGAGGGGATCCGGGAGGAGGAGAAGAACCGAGGCGGGGAATGGATAGGGGAAGCTCTGGGGAGCTTATCCCCGTCGTCGCCAGCGCGAACCGGCGGCCAGGCAGGCACGCAGGTGCGTGGCCGTGCCAGAGGAGGCGGCGGCCACCTCCTGCTGCCTACTGGCGCGAGAGAGGGGACGAGCGGGGAGATGGGCCGGGCCTGGCTTGGGCGACAGGTAAGTCTTTTTTCCATTTTCTCTGTTTTTGTTTTTCTGTTTTGCTATTTGTTGCTTTGCTAATTATTTCAGCTCCAAAACAAAAAGTAAAAACTATTTTAGACCTCCTGAAATATTTGTTATAATATCCCCACTCATTTCCAAGGTTTTCAACATTTTTGGAAAATTATAGTTTCTGATTTCAATTTTTAAATTTGAAACCAGTGGCTTTTGCATTTATTTAAAATGCTTAAAGTTTCAAGAAAATAGTTTTCTCCAATGCTCATTTACTTTCATGATTTATCAGAAAGTTTGAACATTTCTTGAGGCCATTTTGGGTTCATTGATTTGAACTAGTTTGAAATTTTCTTTAATTGAAATGGTGGCTAGGGTTTTGAGTTTTTCCTTTGCCACTTTGTTGTTTTTGTTGAAACTTCTTAGATGCAAATGCAAAGAAGACATGAGCACAATGCTATCTTGGTTAAGGGTTAGGGATGTGACAACTCACCCCCACTCAAAAGAATCTCGTCCCGAGATTTAGAAGTCGTCGGGAATAACGCAGGATACTCAAGTCGGAGACGATCCTCTCTTTCCCAAGTTGCCTCCTTTTCAGAATGATTTGACCATTGAACTTTAAGAAACTAGAGGTTTCGACGTCGAGTGGTACGCTCAGCTTGATCAAGAATACGCACGGGGTATTCTCGGTAAGAAAGGTTATCTTGTAGATCAAGCGTTTCGTGGTCCACTTCACGGATAGGATCCGAAAAGCAACGCCTGAGTTGCGAGACGTGGAAAACATCATGAACCTTGGAAAGATGCGGAGGAAGTTCCAACTGGTAGGTAACTTCTCCTCGTTTGGCAAGAATGCGAAAAGGTACAATGTAACGAGGAGCCAATTTGCCCTTGATACCGAATCGATGGGTACCCTTCAAAGGTGTAACCCGAAGGTAAGCCTTCTCGTCAACTTCAAAGGTCACAGCCTTATGATGACGATCATATTGGCTCTTTTGACGAGACTGGGCTGTTTTCAACTTTTCACGAATAATGCGAACCTGCTCTTCTGCATCCTGGATCATGTCCGGGCCAAAGAGTTGCCTCTCTCTGGTTTCTGACCAATTAAGAGGGGTTCGACATCTTCGTCCATAGAGAACTTCAAAAGGGGCTTTGCCCAAGCTTGATTGATAACTGTTGTTATAAGCGAATTCGGCGAATGGAAGATACTTCTCCCAATTCATACCGAACGATATAACACAAGCTCGGAGCATATCTTCTAGAATTTGATTCACTCTTTCTACTTGACCACTTGATTGGGGATGGAAAGCAGTGCTAAAAGATAAGTGAGTCCCCATGGCATTCTGAAAACTTTCCCAGAAGCGAGAAGTAAAGATACTTCCACGATCCGAGTTAATTTCCAGGGGAACACCATGAAGAGACACTATTCGAGAGATATATAACTCTGCTAGCTGGCTAGCTGTTATACTCTCACGAACAGGAAGAAAATGAGCCACTTTGGAAAGACGGTCAATGACCACAAAGATAGCATTATTTCCTTTCTTGGTCTTGGGAAATCCGGTAATGAAATCCATGCTAACTTTATCCCATTTCCATTCAGGAATAGCTAATGGTTGAAGGGTGCCAGCAGGCCTTTGATGTTCTGCCTTAACTCGACGACAAACATCGCAGTTAGCAACGAACTCAGCAATTTCTCTCTTCATCCTAGTCCACCAGAACCTCTGGCGTAGGTCCTGATACATCTTAGTACTACCGGGATGAATGGTGAGAGGGGAATCATGAGCCTCCTTAAGGATTAACTGCCTTAGATGTGGGTTCTTAGGAACCACTAAACGATTCTGGAAGAACACCACACCTTGATCATTCATGGAAAATTCTTTAGCGTTTCCGCTAAAAATATTCTCCTTGATCCGTGATATACCCTTGTCACGCTTTTGGCCAGCTATAATTTGATCCTTAAGAGTAGGCTTCGCCACCAGGGTAGAAAGGATTCCTTGAGGAACAATATGAAGATTTAACTTCCGAAAGTCCTCATGGAGAAGTGATTGACCTTGTTGTAGCATCAAATTGTTACAATAAGATTTATGAGTTAGTGCATCGGCAATAACATTGGCCTTCCCCGGGGTGTAAGTTATCCCTAAGTCGTAATCCGAGATCAACTCAACCCACCGTCTTTGCCTGAGATTCAAATCCGGCTGGGTGAAGATATATTTCAGACTTGGTGATCAGTGAATATTTCGCAACGATTACCCAGAAGGTAATGTCGCCAGGATTTTAGTGCATGGACCACAGCTGCAAGCTCAAGGTCATGTGTGGGATAATTATCCTCATGTGGACGCAACTGTCGAGATGCGTATGCGATCACATGACGATCTTGCATGAGAATGCAACCTAATCCTTGTCACGAGGCGTCGCAATAGATAACAAAGTCCTTAGAAAAATCTGGTGGTAGCAACACAGGTGCGGAAGTCAGGCGTCTTTTCAGTTCCTGAAAACTATGCTCACACTGTGGTGTCCACTCGAACTTTTTATCCTTCTTGAGGAGTTCAATCAGAGGCTTTGCAACCTTGGAGAAATTCTCGACGAAGCGGCGACAATAGCTCGCTAGACCAAGAAAACTCCTAACTTGCTTAACCGATTCAGGTTGAGTCCAATCAAGGACAGCTTGATCTCTCTCGGGATTGACAGCAATACCCTTACCGGAGATTACGTGGCCTAGATAGGTCACTTCTGGTAACCAGAATTCACATTTTGAAAATTTGGCATAAAGGCGATGCTCCCGAAGTTTCATCAATACCAGCCTTAGATGCTCGGCATGTTCTTGTTCATTCTTTGAGTAGATGAGAATATCATCGAGGTATACTACGACGAATTTATCCAAATACTCCATAAAGATTGAATTCATCAGCCGAGAGAAGGTGGCTGGGGCATTGGTTAAACCGAAGGACATAACGGTGTACTCATATTGGCCATAACGAGTAACAAAGGCCGTTTTTGGAATGTCCCCGTTCTTAATCTTGATTTGATGGTATCCCAACCTCAAATCCATTTTGGAGAAGACTGAGGATCCAGCGAGCTGATCGTACAGATCGTTGATCCTGGGGAGCGGATACTTGTTCTTTATTGGGACCAGGTTAACTGGTCGGTAATCTACAACCATCCGATCCGTTCCGTCTTTCTTCTTGACGAAGAGGACGGGACAAGCCCAAGGAGAAGAGCTAGGACGAATGAAACCCTTGTTCAAGGCCTCATCTAATTGCTTCTTAAGTTCGGCTAGATCCAGGGGTGCCATCTTATAAGGTCTCCTGGCTATTGGGACAGTTCCCGGAACAAGATCTATCACAAACTCTACATCTCTGTCAGGTGGAATTCCTGGCAGTTCCTCTGGAAAAACATCCGGGAAGTCACGGACTATCGGAATGTCTTCAAGTTCCGGAAGAGGGTTGGCATTTAGGGAATAGAGCTGGCATTTGGCAACTCGAGTAGAGACATTTACTATCTCACCCGAGGGATGGGTAAGCTGGACATTTCTAGAGTGAGTATCAATCTTGGCATAGTGAGCTGACATCCAGTCCATGCCCAAGATGATATTAATATCCGAAGATTTCAATGCTATCAAAGAGGCTAGAAAAACTAGCCTGTCTACTAGAATCTCATTGTCATAGGTTATCCTAGAGGTTTGCCATTTACTACCAGGGGTTTGGACAACCAATGGAATTGGCATATCACAAAATGACATGTTACGCAACTGTGCATAACTTTCTGAAATGAAGGAATGAGAAGACCCAGTGTCAAAGAGAACGAACGCTGGGTGATGATTAACAAGAAGCGTACCCAGCATGACATCGGGATCCTCTGCAGCTTCTTCTGCTAACACATAATTCACACGGCCACGTGCAGGAGTTGGGTTCACATAAAACGCTTTGCCCGACTTGGCCTGCCCGACGGACTTTCCGGGTTGCTTGGCACCCACATTCTGAGGACACTCACGGGAATAATGCCCTGGTTCTCCACACTTGTAGCATATCACCTGGTTGGCACGTGGTGTAGCATTGCTAGCTGTGCCACCATAAGCTTTTGATGGAGGGTTGGCCTGATTCGTCTGAGGCGCCACATAGGATGGCCTCGGAGTGTATCTTGGCGGCAGAGAACTGTTTGGAACCCACAGCCTGCGTTTTGGAAACGCGGAACCAGAAGACGAGCCAAAGTCACGGGAGTGCTTCCTAGTGGCTTCGAAGTCGGTATGACCAGTCTCCGCACTGATCGCTTTGTTGACCAGGGCTTGAAAGCTTGCACACTCATGGAGGCGCAGATCACGAGGAGCTCAGGGCTCAGACCCTTACGGAATCTTGCTTGCTTCTTGGCGTCAGTAGACACCTTTTCTGTTGCATAGCGGGCGAGGTTACCGAACTCGCGGCTATAGGCATCCACAGACAACTTGCCCTTAGTGAAGGCACAGAACTCCTCTCTCTTTCTGTCCATCAGGCCCTCTGGAATATGGTGCAGACGAAAAGCTGCACTGAAGTCTGCCCATGTGGCCACTGGTTCAGCGGGACGCATAGCTTCAAAATTCTCCCACCACAGATTGGCGGGTCCCTCCAGGAAATACGTCGCAAAGGTCACCTTGTCGGCCTCAGACACATTCGCAGAGCGAATCTTGCGTGAAATGCTGCACAGCCAGTCATCAGCGTCGACGGGATCGACAGAATGATGAAACTTTGGAGGATTCAGCTTGACAAAGTCATTGAGGGACACTGCAGCATTCCTAGGCTGTCGAGCCGTATTCTGCTCAATACGCTCTAGCAGTCGGTTGGTCTCCCTTTTGTTTCTTTCTGCCTCAAGCATCACTTCTACCAGAGAAGGTGGGTGAGGCAGGTCTTCCTGCGACGCTTGACTACCCTCACCTTGCTCATGAGCAGGGGCACGGTTCAACCTGGTGAACACCATCCTGACAAACAAACTCATAGCTTAGACCAATATCATATCAATACTAACTATGGATTAAGAATGTACTGAACACACGGAATGCGGAAATGAATATCCGAACAACATGGTAACAAGCAACTGCTATATATACACCATGGTTCATACACACCCTTACATAGTTCAGTACAAACTTACTCGAAGAGCAAACTACTGAAATGGTGGAACTACTCATCGAAGGCTTACAAGCTTCCTATACATTATTTATCTAGGCCTCCGGAATTCGTTTCACATTACTACCATACTCCACAAGTCATGCAGGACTGTGAACATGCGGCTACTACCATACTATCCTTCCGCTCATAGCTCAGGCATCCGCATAGAACATCTCATAGAGATTACCTCCATGACCCGGAAGCTCAACCTGCGGATCAGGAAACACTCTAGCCTGAGATCCCTGGGATCCATAAGGACACGGATGTGGCCTTGGTCCCCTGACTGGTGGTAAGAGGGGTCCCCGAAGAGGTGTGACTCCGTCTATAGCTGGCCAGTCAACATGGGCCGGAAGATGGGTCCTAACAGGGTTCAGCATCTCCATCTCTCCATACCCTGTCTGGACTACCGGTGCCAGCTGCGTCAAAGCTGTCCACAGACGGGCACGGGTAGCATAAAGCTGCATGCGGAGAGCACGAGCATCCCTGTCTCTGTTCTCTAGCATCTCAACAGTGGACTGCAGAAGTGGATCCTCCATAGAAGAATCAAAATAGACTCCACTGAGGTATCCCTCTTCACCAGACTGAGAGGCTAGAACATAGTAGAATTCTGAATTCTGCCGCAGTGCATGTCTCACTCTCATAATAGTCAGCATTGAATAGGCAGCATCTTGTACTGCCATGTCAACAGTGACTCCCAACCCATGGGACCAATGGATTGGCTTCTCCGCTCCAGGGTAGTCTGGAAATACCCTAACAGTGCAGATGTACTGGCTCTGGTTGAAGTCTCGGTACTGTTCCTCTACCATGTAGTCGGGGTACCAGAGGTAACCGCACACCGACATCACCCTGACCAGCATGGCCGTATGACCCGGCACATCAATGCACCTGGTCAGACATACCACCTAACGAGAAGGACGGCCAGGCATCTGTAAACAGAGAGTAATGCAAAAGCATTAGAGCTCTGAATGCAAAAATTGGGCAGCATAACGGCTGTAAATTCTCAAAACAAATTTGAGACAACCCAAAGTGGAATAACGTAACCACTCAACTATCAAGTTCAACTCTCTGGTCACCAAACTTACTTCCTGCTTCCTAGGAATAAAAGAAACTCAATATCTCTCGACCCGTAGTCCTATAATCTACCGATCAGAAATACGAGCCTAGGAGAAGATGAGTAACCTAGTCCTTAATTCCCGCAGAAAAGACGAGGATGACCAGAATAGAATAACTTGAGAAGAGAACAAGAGTCTTACGTTCCCTTCCACAAACAATTCCCTTATATATAACTAAGAAATTCTAGACTCAACTTCGACCAGTTTGGCTTAGTAATCCTACAGCCAGTCAGGCTCTGATACCAACGCTGTCGGGACCCCGATCCTAAGCCATAGGAATCCATCCTGTAACACATCGCATCCCTTTGTGGTCTCACGCACGGTTAACTCCACGGCTGCAGCCTTACCTTAGCCTGGACCGTTTGCGTCTTTTGACTCACGTATGGGATAGTGTCGCTAGCAAACCAATGTCAAAGAACCCGGATCGACATGTCTAGTCATAAACCAAAGTGGCAGTTCCACACAAGGACAGGCATACATGACCCAACAAAGCAGGTGTCGGTCATCAACGAACGAAGACGAGTCGTACCAAGCTACAAGGACTCCATTACGTTGCGTGACATTTCCCCAAAGGGGACAGACACAGCAGCTAAGAAGGACACATGCCGGTCAACCAATGTGTCCGGAGCAGTAGCGAACTACCAAGGCTCGTTGGATCACAAAGGGGCATTTCCTTGTAAGGAGTGCTACTAAAGTTCACGACTAGGTATTCGAACCCCATACATATCAAGTAAGACGCACGTACGCATGGCATACCGATATGTATAGATACATCGATGGCATCACAACATAACCATAACCATACAAGCTTTATTTAAGAGGCTCGGAAGAGCCACACACATAATATTACACATTAAGGGTCTCACGACCAATAATAGCAGTCATACAATACAAGCCAGCGGAAGAGTTATAAACTGTCTGAGTACAGACAGGGCAACTAGTAGGCACGTGGCCTGACTATACTACAGAGCCGACATAGGGCCAGATCGTAGCTGGGACACCAGCTACTCGTCGTCGTCACTGTCTACGAAGAACCCTCCATTAGGGTCATTAGCAACCTCTGCAACATTTATTAAGCAAACATGAGTACGGAGGTACTCAGCAAGACTTTAGGAGAACTAACTACTCATGCAAGGTATCAAAAGGTATCGTGGGGTTTCATGCGGAAAGCCAGCATTTGACTCATGGCTAGACAACTTGCATTTTGAAATTAGTTTTGACAACTTGATTTCTCGCACACGAGTCCACTAACACCACAACAATACACTATCGTGGAACCATTCCGTCTCCATACGGAAATGCCGTCCACGACACTCACGCTTATCTTGACAATTTTATGAGTAGCCATTGAAATTATCTATGAACAACATATGCCTCCAAGTAGTTCATATCCGCGGACGCGGCTATTCGAATAGATCATAACCCTGCAGGGGCGTACTTCGTCACACACGCTCCCGCCACTTATCGCCATGTGCACGTCATGCACCTCGACAACCTTCAAGCGGAAGCCCAGCGAGGGAGTCGGCCACGACCGTTAACCACACTAGTACCTAGTCCAGGTTTATCGCCTATCTGAGAGTAACCCGTACGGAAGTCCGGCCGAGGTTTCCGCCACGGCCTCAAACGATGTGCGCAGGGTTCCCAAGCCCACCATCGGGGTGCCACTTGGTACACCGTGCCACTGCCTACGGCATCACGGTCCACCTCTCAGGTCAGCACCATGCACGGCCTCCAGCATTACTATAAACACCAGAAACTACTTGCAACTCCTGGACCAAGTACTACGCGATTAATAGGCCGAGCGGGGTCATATTTCAGGGCCCAGCATGTGGTAGTATCTAGTCTTGGATTACATACACGGAACTCAGTTCCTAAGGACGGTGCCAATGAAACAACCTGCCATGTACTCCTACACAGCCTTTCACCGGTACCTTTACCAAATCAAGTTCAACACACGACCTTTGCTCACCGAACACATTCCACATTTCTGTTCATCTCCCAGATGACAGACCATACACAACTCTAAGCATAGCATGCATAGCAGGATAAGGCACATCATAGCTCAAGCAACTACCAGGTATGCTAGGTTGCAAGGTTCGGCTATTTACTGTGACAAGGTTAAGTCATGCAAAGGAAGTGGGTCCAACTATCGTGGCAAAAGCAGTTGAAGCATTTGATCCTAATGCAATAAATAGGTGCAGGAGCAAGAACATGGGATTTATCGGGATGATCAAAAGGGTTGCTTGCCTTGTTGCTCAGAGGAGGAACGATATCCGTCAGACGGATATTCGGTGGAATCCGGGGGTGCGGAGCCTACCGAAATGAATGGCAACATTCAATAACAATCATATGCAATCAAAATGATGCATGAGCATGGCATGAGAATGCAAGTGATAAGATATTATAATCAAGATGTTTTAGGTTTAGAGTTGATTTGAATCACATTCGAATAGCAATTCAAACGGGTATTCTCCGATACCGGTTTAATTGATTCGACCTGATGCTCAGATCAACCTAATGTTAACATGCATGATATGTCATGTTATGGTACTGATTTATACCTAGGGCAGTGTGTGATCATTGTATTTATAATGAAATTTGGATATTTTTGCAAATTCCATTTATAAAGTGATTATAGAATTGAATTATTCCTTATTTCACAATTTAGGGTCCTGTAACTTTTTCAAACATAGATGAAAATAGCATAATCAGAATCCTTAAATTTTTCTGATACTTTTTCATATATAATTTATTTTCATTGGAGTTACAGATTAATTTCTATGATTTTTGCAATTTTTAGCAATTTCCTGAATTAGTTTTAAACTGGAAATTCCATTTATTGCATCAGGCTGACGTCAGCAGGTCAGCCGACCTGTTCAGGTCAAACCTGACAGGGGGGCCCACTGGTCAGCCTCTCTGGGACTAATCCCGCGCTGACCAGCCCCTAATTGGGGTTTGACCAGGCGTGGGGCCCTCTGGCAGCGACTGAGGGGAGGGCGATTACGCCCTAATGGTCGGCCACGTCGACGGCCACCGGAGGGTGGTCGCCGGCGACCAGACCCGCGGCGGAGGGCTCGCCGGAGGCGACCTAGACGGTGCTGCACAGCACCAAAACGCACGCGGTTTGCAGCTACCGCATGCTCGCGAAGTGGCCGATCTGGCAGGACCATCTGGGGAGGCTAGGGTCGCCGGAAGAGGCGTCGGCGACGAGCCGGAGCGGCGGCCGAAGCTCGGGCGTCCTCGGGGTCTTTGAAATAGGGGGATCTACGCTCGGTTTTTAGCTGCTACAGCATCTACGCGTCGTCCTGGAGCTGTTTGTGCCCTCGGAAGGACGAGCTGATCAACGGAGGGCTACCGGCGACGAGCGGCAGCGGCGGTCCTCGTCGGGCTCCGGTGAAACTAGGGCTAGAGGAGGGGATCGAGGGGGAAAACTTAGGGGAAACGACCGCATGCTCACGGGGAGTGCAGAGCAGAGCTTAGACGGCTCGGGGAAGGCCTGGGGGCGACGAATCGACGGGAGAGGTCCGGCGGCCGGAGGAGGAAGATGACGGCGTTGCGGGCGTTGCAGGGCTCGAGGAGGCTTCGGCTTCTGCAGAGACGACCAGGGCGACGAGGCGGAGCTAATGGCGTGCTCTGGGAGGGGATCCTATGGCCAGGGGCACGGCCAGCTCGAGCTCGAGCTCGGCTCTAATGGCGGCAGCAGGGAGAAGGAGGGGATCCGGGAGGAGGAGAAGAACCGAGGCGGGGAATGGATATGGGAAGCTCTGGGGAGCTTATCCCCGTCGTCGCCAGCGCGAACTGGCGGCCAGGCAGGCACGCAGGTGCGTGGCCGCGCCGGAGGAGGCGGCGGCCACCTCCTACTGCCTACTGGCGCGAGGGAGGGGACGAGCGGGGAGATGGGCCGGGCCTGGCTTGGGCGACAGGTAAGTCTTTTTTCCATTTTCTCTGTTTTTGTTTTTCTGTTTTGCTATTTATTGCTTTGCTAATTTTTTCAGCTCCAAAACAAAAAGTAAAAACTATTTTAGACCTCTTGAAATATTTGTTATAATATCCCCACTCATTTCCAAGGTTTTCAACATTTTTGGAAAATTATAGTTTCTGATTTGAATTTTTAAATTTGAAACCAGTGGCTTTTGCATTTATTTAAAATGCTTAAAGTGTCAAGAAAATAATTTTCTCCAATGTTCATTTACTTTCATGATTTATCAGAAAGTTTGAACATTTCTTGAGGCCATTTTGGGTTCATTGATTTGAACTAGTTTGAAATTTCCTTTAATTGAAATGGTGGCTAGGGTTTTGAGTTTTTCCTTTGCCACTTTGTTGTTTTTGTTGAAACTTCTTAGATGCAAATGCAAAGAAGACATGAGCACAATGCTATCTTGGTTAAGGGTTAGGGATGTGACAGTGGCACCCGACGGGGTTTTCATAAAACCTTTGATTTCATATTTGGGTTACCATCATCATTCATATGCTCATCCTATGCGTAGCATTACAACTATTTGTCAACTTTTATCAGTGTGACCCTCATAGATGGTAGGGTCATGCTCAATGCAAGTGCTCCACAGGAGCTATCGGAAACACCATGATGGGGTGTGCCGATTAATCTTGACTATATGCATCGGAATTAAATAAACAACATGTCATGCATAAAACATTTTCTCAGACATGGTCAAAGGGCAGCTTGCCTTTGCTCACATATGTCCTCGGGGTCTTCGAGGTCTTCCGGTCCAACTCCGAGTACTCCGTCTACATCGTCAACTATCGTCGGAAACAATCACAGTAAGCCACACGACAATCAGAAACAAAAGTGCTATATAAATAGGAGTTTTATTTTTCTTGGACCTCTCTGGTCAGAAGAAAAATACCCGAAGCTTGCTCTAGGAGATTTGGACCATCTGGGATTTTTGAATGGATGAAAGGAAGAATAGGTGATCCTTTAAGAAGCCTACAGAAAGCTTTCTACTAAAAATGAGTGGAGGCACTCATATAACAGAGCATGATTTTAGAAACATTTAGGAAGTTATTTCACTGCATTTGGACCGGATATGAATATTCTATGGATTTTCTAACATTGGATAAATAATAAAAAGGAGCTATTTATTTAATGCAACAGAAATATTCCAGATAAAAATGTTGACTAATGCTTCAAAACTAGTGCATGATATTAGAAGACTCTCGAAATTGGAATCACTCCTTTTGGAGTTGACTTGAATCCTCTAGGATTTTTGCAATGTGGTGTTTAAATATTCAAATGGGCATTTGAATATTAATCCCGCAGAAAAGTCTTTTGGAAAAATGAGCAATGCACATATAGGGAAAGGTCTTGATTTTAGGAACCTGTAGAAATTTGAATCATCAGATTTGGAATACAAATGAATGTTTTTGGATTATGGAGCTTCCTGGTAAAAGAAAAAGGAAAGGAAAGGTTTTTACATGGGGTTAAATTGCGCCCAATGTGCTAAATAGGCATCGGGCCGGCCTAGCTGTGCGGGGGAGTGGTGACGCCGATGTCGCACTTCGGCAAAGGAACTTTAGCCACACAGAGGCGGAGTCGGGCGCAGGGCGCTTCCACTTAAACGAGTGGCCTCGGCCTCTGGCTCACCGACATGCGGACTCCGGCCACCAGGTCATCCCCTACCTCCTGCCCCACGATGGAGGAGCTCGGGGAGAGCGAGGCAGGGCCCAAGTCGGCGCCTTCCCCGGTGGATCCGGGGATGGCAGGCGGTGTCGCGACCACCTACGAGCTCGGGGAAGGGAGCCGCACCCACCTAGGATGCTCTCCCCTGCTGGAAGGCGTCGGAGAGCGCTGGCCCCTGATACGTCCATTTTGCATCATGTTTTCATGTTGATATTTATCGCTTCTTTGGCTGTTATTTCACTTCACGGTACAATTCTTATGCATTTTCTCTCTTATTTTGCAAGGTTTTCATGAAGAGGGAGAATACCGGCAACTGGAATTCTGTCCTGAAAGTGGAGCAACTTTGAGATACCTATTCTGCGCAACTCCAAACATCGTAAAAATCAACGAGGATTTTTTTCCCGATTTATCAAAATACTGGGCCGAAGAAGTGCCAGAGGGGCTCCAGGGGGTGGCCACAAGCCTGCACGGCATGGCCACCCGCCCAGGCCGCGCCATGGGGGCTTGTGGGCACCCTGCTGGCCCACTTGGCCCCCTCTTTTGCTATATGGAGGGTTTCGTCTAGGAAAAAATCAGGGAGGAGCTTTTTCATGGTTTCCCGCCGCCACGAGGCGGAACTTGAACGGAACCAATCTAGAGCTCCGTCAGGACAATCCTTCTTGGGAAACTTCCCTCCTCGAGGGGGACATCGTCGCCATCGTCATCACCAACACTCCTCTCATCGGAGGGGACTCGTCACCATCAACATCTTCATCAGCACCATCTGATCTCCAAACCATCACTTGTAACCAATCTCCGTCTCGCGACTCCGATTGGTACTTGTAAGGTTGCTAGTAGTGTTGATTACTCTTTGTAGTTGATGCTAGTTGGATTATTTTGTGGAAGAGTTTATGTTTAGATCCATGATGCTACTCATTACCTCTCTGGTCATGAATATGATTATGCTTTGTGAGTAGTTACTTTTGTACCTGAGGACATGGGATAAGTCATGCTAATAGTAGTCATGTGAATTTGGTATTCCTTCGGTAATTTGATATGTTGTATGTTGTTTTTCCTCTAGTGATGTTATGTGAATGTCGACTACAGAACACTTCACCATTATTTGGTCCTAGAGGAAGGCATTGGGAAGTAGTAAGTAGATGATGGGTTGCTAGAATGACAAAAGCTTAAACCCTAGTTTATGCATTACTTCGTAAGGGGCTGATTTGGATCCAATAGTTTAATGCTATGGTTAGACTTTGTCTTAATTCTTCTTTCGTAGTTGCGGATGCTTGTGAGAGGGGTTAATCATAAGTGGGATGCTTGTCCAAGTAATGGCAGTAACCAAGCGCTGGTCCACCCACATATCAAACTATCAAAGTAACGAACGCGAATCATATGAACATGATGAAACTAGCATGACAGAAATTCCCGTGTGTCCTAGGGAGCGTTTTCGTCCTATAAGACTTTCTCCAGGCTTGTCCATTTCTACAAAAGGGATTGGGCCACTTTGATGCACCGTTGCTACTTTTGTTACTTGTTGCTTCCTACGAATCATCTTACCACACAATCACTTGTTACCGACAATTTCAGTGCCTGCTGATTTTACCTTGCTGAAAACCACTTGTCAGATCCTTCTGCTCCTCGTTGGGTTCGACACACTTACTTATCGAAAGGACTACGATTGATCCCCTATATGTGTGGGTTATCAGCCCCTGGCCGCGGTGGAGGTCGATGGTCGCAGCCCCAGGAATGGTGCTCCTGCCACTGGGAGAGGGAGGAGGCCACAAAGGTGCAGGGGGTCCGTCGTGGACCACAGAGAGAAAGGAGACGCCCTGCATGCCCAGATTTGGAGCGAGGTTGTCGGAGCTCCTTCGGCCATGGAGAGCGAACAAGAGCATGGGAGCCTGATTGGGGGCACAGGGGCATTAGGGTGAGAGTGAGGGGCTAGAGGAGCCGAGAGGGGCTCGGGGGAGGCTCTATACAGTGGGGGCGATGAAGATGACCTTGGATGCCCTCGGGAGCACTCTGGGCATGGCGAAGCTCGCGTGTCAGGGCGATTTGGAGGCTTGCCAGCAATGGGGAGCGACGTTTGACGGTCAAAGGAGGCACTGTGGCGCTCTGGGACATGTTTCCCTCACTAGAGCCGAGCTGCAACAAGAGGCCAAGATGCAAAGCATCGTTTCTGCATGCCAGGGAGGTGGTCACCACGGCCACCTGTGTCTATAGGGCCCTTTGGACTAGTCAAAGGTGTCTGGGGTGTGGGGCATGTTTGCTGGGGTCTGACTGAGGAGTTTGGTCTCTTGTGGATCTGGTTTGAATTGGTTTTCACTGCAGTTTAGTTTGCACCAACAAACTTAAGGTTGGAAATGAGGGCACTTACTGGAGGGCTTTTGAAACAAAACCTTGTCTATCAGCCTTATTCATGGAAGGACTACATGACTACCAACTTTCAGCTCAGGGGATGAGTTTAGAAAATAGTTGTACTTCAAGGCTACAATTCTGCCAGTAATCAAGTTTCAGATGTGCTGCTCGTTTTTCCTACATGAGCATGCCATATCTTGGTTTGAAATGATGCATTATCATGTTAGGGGATCTCGTATAGAGGTGGGGGCTTTAGCTTAAGCAGAAGTATAGCAAGAGGGGCAAAATAGTGCCGCCAAGGTAAAAATGAGGGGTAGATATATGGTGTCACACTCCAATAATTGACCAGAGGCCATGGCAAGGATAGTGGAGGTAATTTAAGCTCAAGGGAAATAGTGGAACGGGCCAAAGCAGCAACTTTAGTAAATGGACATAAGGTGTTTGATGCATGTTAGACCCAGCAAATGGACTGCATTTGCTATGAAACTTAACATGATCACATAATATATGAAAATAAGCTTGGACAGCAAATTTTGGATTTGGTGTCGAAAGTTTCCATTGTGGACATGAAAAACCCATGAAATGGGCAGAAATTGCTTTCTACATATGAAACCATGGAAATCAGTACCCACAAATCCACTAGTTGGTGTGGGGGCATTATTTGAGCATTAAAGCATGCCCAAAAAGTTTAGGATCAATAGGAGAAACTTTATAATGTAAAGTTTCCCAAAGTTAGAAATCAAGAGAGAAGGTTTTGAGGGGTTTGGGACAAGTTCTTCTATTCTCCTTGATGCACCACTTGGTGTGGATGCATTATTGGACTATCAAAACATGTACACCAAATTTGAGCACAATTGGAGGCACTAGGGAACGTAGAGTTGCTCAAATTTGGAACTGGACAGATATGGTTCTGGAATAATTATGTGAACCAAACCAACTTATATTGAGATGAGACATGGCAAGATAGTCACATATAACATGTGTGACATTCTGGAATTTTATTGGGATTTATTGAGTAAGTTCTTATTGAAAAATTTCAAAATCTAGAAAAGGGCAGGAAGGGTTTTTGAAGAGTTTTGCCCAATCTTTTGAACATGACCATGTGTTAAAACTCCCATATATGGAATATATAAGTCCACTGAGTTTCCCTAAATTTTCTCAAATATTTTGAAAGCAATAAAAATAACTTTCCTTCATAAGGGACCATTTCTGGCCTCAGAGAAAGGTATTTAAGTAAATAGTAAAAATACTTTTAAAATAATAATATTCTAGATTTGGGAAGTAGTTTTGATAATGGGAATTAAACAAAATATTTGGTGCTAAATAACTTCCCTAATTTGAGGACTTGTAGTACAAATCCCAACCGAGGGGTTTTTGAAAGCTTAAATCAAGGAATTGCTTGTTGGTAAAAATAGTATTTGGTAAAAATATTTTCTCATCATATACACATGGCATGATCATTAGGCAAAGTTCTGGGTCAAGGAGGTGAGTCTAGACAGAAGAAGGGACATTGATTTAAAACACAAGTAATAATCAAGCAAGCAGCCATCACACACAAGCATTCACAAAAAATTAATTTGTCCTAATTTTTAAGATAAGTTAAATTAGTCAGCAGAGTCAAACAAAGGGTGTGACATCTGGTCTCTAGAGTGTGAATTGGCATTCACTACACTCAAGGAGAAGCTCATCTGCACTCCGGTTCTGACTCCTCCTAATGATTCCAAGCCTTTCCAAATCTTCGGTGCTGCATCTCTCCAAAGTCTTGGTGGTGTTTTGATGCCAGAGAAGAAAGTGGTAGCTGATATCTCTAGGCAGTTGAAGCCAAGTGAGAAAACCTACCCCACTCATGATCTTGAGTTGGCGGCAGTGTTCCATGCTTTGATGACTTGGAGACACCTCTTGTTGGGAAGACATGTTGAAGTCTACACCGATCACAAGAGTTTGCAATATATCTTTACTCAAGTGAATCTAAATATTTGTCAAACTCGTTGGGTGGAGATGATCCAACATTAAAAGCCAAGGATTTATTATACTCTAGGCAAAGCAAACGTGATTGCACATGCTTTGAGCAGAAAGCCTTATTGCAACAGTCTCATCCTGAAACAATTCCAGCCTCATCTTTGTGAATCTTTCATGAAACTCAAATTTCAAGTAATGCCTCGGGGATTTCTTGTCAACCCTCATATTTCTTCTACCATGGAAGACCTAGTCCGCCAAGCTCAAATTCTTGATGGTATGGTGAAGAAAGTGAAGATGTGCTTCGCAAAGAGCATTCCAAAGTATAAGTGCTTCCATGTTGATGACAAGGATACTTTGCTCTTCGAGGATCACGTTGTGGTTCCGAAAGGAGATCTCAGGAAAGTTATCATGGATGAAGTCCAAAATTCCCTTCTTTCGATACATCCAAGCAGCTCTAAGATGTATTAGGATGTGAAGCAAACCTTCTAGTGGACTCGCATGAAACATGAAATTCCTTAGTTCATGACCGATTGTGATGTATGTCGCAGATTGAAGGTGGAACATCAATGCCCAGCAAGTCTTATTCACCCTTTGCTGATACCCGAGTGGAAATTCGATCATGTGGAGATGGATTTCACAACTAGGTTTCCTAAGTCCAAGAGGGGCAACGATTGCAACTTTGTGATCATCGGTAAGTTGACTAAAGTTGCTCATTTCCTCCAGTCATAGAGTCTATCTCGATAGCTCGGCTAGAAGATATGTACACTTCCACGATTGTCTCTTTGCATGGTGTTCCTATCCTCATTTCTTCAGATCGTGGAAGCATCTTTACTTCCAAGTTCTGGGATTCCTTTCAGACTACAATGGGCACCAATGACCATTTCAGTACTGTCTTCCATCCTTATATTAGTGGTCAAGTGGAGAGAGTGAATTGAATTATTGAAGATATTCTCAGTGCTCGTGTGATCTCTTTTGGCATGAAGTGGGAAGACTGCCTCTCGTTTGCCGAGTTCTCATATAACAATTGTTATCAAGCAAGTTAAGGCAAGGCCCCTTTTGATATTCTATATGGCAGGAAGTGTTGTACCGTCCTCAATTGGTCTGAAACTGATAAGCGTTATATTCTTGGGAATAACATGATCACCGAAGTACAAGAAATGTGCCATGTCATTGGAGATAATCTCAAAGCCGCCCAGTCCCGTCAGAAGAGCTATTATGATAGCAAGCATCATGACATGACTTTTCAGATCAATAATTTGGCTTATCGCAAAGTGTCTCCCATGCAGGGAACCCAGCGCTTTCGCATCAAATGAAATCTTGCTCCACGCATCGTGGGCCCTTTAAAGATTGGTGGAAAAGAGGTGACTTTGCTTATCAGTTAGAGCTTCCATCCAATTTCTCCAATGTGCATGATTTGTTTCACGTCTCTCGGTTCTGGCGGTGCTTCAAGATTCCCGAGAACACAGTTGACTTCCAAGATATCATTCTCTAGCCAGACCTTTCCTATCCTAAGCATTCAGTTGCCATTCTTGAAGAGACTGGGCATAAGACTCGCAATAAGTGTATCAAATTCCTTAAAGTCAAATGGTCACACCATTCCAATAAAGAAGCCACTTTAGAACGTGAGGACCTTCTTCGTTCTGAATATTCGGAGTTCTTTTAGTCCTAGATCTCGCGTCGAGATCATCTTGTAGTGTGGGAGAGTTGTAACAGCCCAAGTGCAACCCTTGCTGTATTTGGAATGTATGCCATGTTGCATACCATCATGTGTTGGGTTAATAAAGTTTGTGCTTCATGACTCTCATGATTCATTACTTCATCATGGCATCGTAACCATCATTGCATTGTTGCATCATGCCTCTTGAAATGTTATGTGAGTTTTTGAGTGTGGTGTGCATGCAAGTGGTGTGAATTGGTCCTATGCCAAATCTTTTTCAAACTAAGTAAAAAAAACCTTTAGAAAAACATGCAAAAACCACTTTTATTCCTTTAGTAGCTAGGAATTTTATTAACTTGCTCAATGCTATTAATACAAATTTTGCACCTTCAGCTAATATTACGTTTAGGGTTTTTTAAAGTATATACTTGGTAAGTGTGGTTATTTCTATTTTGTGACATATTGCAAAACAGTGTCCAATATTATTTATAGGTGAATTATTTTGTTGCTCCAAAAATGCCAAACCATTTTAGTTAGTTGGTGCAGGTTTTTTCAGTGCAAAGTCTTTTTGTTTCACTTAAAAAAACCTCCCCAATTTTCACTGTGGGTTCTCAAAAAGCCTCTGCTTATTTTTTTGTTTTAAAATTAAAATTCAACTGAGAGTGGAGAGAGCTCTCCCGGACCTCTCCCTTCTCCCCGGCCCAGTAGAAACAGCCCCGCAGTAGCCACCACGGCCCAGCACTAGCCCCGCGTAGCCGCAGCGGACTAGCTCCCCCATGATGGTCAGCTACTCCCATAGTTGACGGCGTCCTCTTCCTTCAAAGAGGCAGGGAGCACACGACACCGTGAGCTTCACGAACACCGAGCCTGGTGTCGTCTGGCCCCTCCTATATAGTTGCGCACCTTCTTAGGGTTCCTCCTTCCTTCCTCATGCCGCCGCCACCTCACTTCCCTCCTTCCTCTCTCCCTACACGTGAGGTCTAGAGAGAAAAGTGAGGTTCAAAGAGTTGCAGATGGTTTGCAGATATGGAGCTCGTGTCATTTTCCTCGTCCGCCTATCCCGCGGCTTCCTCCGCTTTTCTGGGATGTCGAGGGGATCCTCGGCGTCGTCCTCGACCGATTCCCGGAGCCGAACCCCTCCTCTTCCGAGTTCCCCCTCGTAGCGCAGTGGTTGCCCCCACGACCGAATAAAACCGCCCATTTCCACTTTGACCCACGCACTGACAGTGGGCCGTTGGGCCAACATGTCATTCATAGAGCCCCCTGGTGTCAATGCCATGTGGGGCGTGCCTCTATTTTTTGTATGTTTTATTTGTTATTTTAGTTACTTATTTATTTCTTTTAACTCCTTTCTATTTTAGGAAAGTGCCAGATCTGGAAGTGGACAAATATGGAATATTCGAAACTTGGCATAGAATTTTCCAGTGAATCCATTGGTGGCATTGGTTTTTTCATTTGGGCAAGTTTGCAAAAAATGTATTTTGTGGTGACGTGTCATTTTGTGATTTTTGCATGAGTTAATATTTGCACTATTTAGGGATCTTGCCAACATGAATGTGGTAAAGTTTGTGGGTACTAGACCCTGGTATTTTTCTTTACCATGTTCAGCTTGTAGTTTAGTGGGTTTCTTGCTGCAAAGTTGCTAAGAAAATGTTTTTGATTCACTTGCTCAAATACTTGGAAGTGTTGGAATCTGTTATTTTCTAACCAAGTTATGTTGATGATTCCCATGAATTTATTGTTCCCTTGCGCCTTGAATTTTTGTGTTTGTTGTCCTCTGTCAATTGATGGCTTCACCTTGCCAAATAGGTTTTCCATCTTAGAATTATGTCCTGACAAAGTTTCTATGATGTTATAAACTGCTACAATTCCCCTTTGTGAAATTGACTAAGTGTGGAAATCTATAGTTATTTTCATGCCATATTTAGGGGATTCGACCAAGTGATATGTGTTGTTTTAGCCCATATTTAGTGCTAGTGCTTTGTAGTACTTGTTGCCCTCTACAACCTTGCAAAATTTCATGCCATGAAACTTGTCATAGCAAGGTTTGCGAAGTTGTTTATATGTTTTTGCACCATTTTCTCGTTATGCATCCATTTCTTCCATGTACATGCTTATTAAAATTAATAAACTTGAGGTTCTGTCTAGAATGCTAACAACTTAATAAAGGCATGAGAAACTTGACTGGTTAGCATTGCCATGCTCCTTTCATAACCACGCTCATGCATCATGTTGTTTTAAGCATTGCACCTTGTCGTGTGTTCATTGGATGTGTTTTTCTTTTTGTAGCAACAAGAGCTGAGAACGAGTGCGAGGATCACATTGAGTACTTCCGTGAAGAGCAATGGATATACATCTGAGAAGAACCAACAGACAATATGATTCTGACTTTCATATCTTCTGTAATTTTGTTGTACTTAGATGACTCGTTTCCATCGCTATTTTATCGCTGCTACCACCTTAATAAATAGCCTCCAAAAATTGCCATGATAATCCTATAACCCCTCCACTACCTAGCAAATATTGTTTGTCTAAGATAGCGCTTGCTCAACCCTCTTATAGCATTGCTAGTTGCTGGTACAGGTGTTTTGTTCCGCTTTTGCTACCTTATTTTCGGCTACCGGTGTTATGTTCCATATTGAGCGCTCCTAACACACTTGGGGTTGTTTTGGAGACCCCCCTAACAATTGGCATTGAGCTAAGGCTCTTCTGGCAAGGCCCAACATTGGTACTACATTTGCTAACCAACTTAATAAAAATCATAGGGAGTAGCTACCCCGAGGATAATTAATCAACAACCCGAACTAGTGCTCCCCAAGAGTGTTTGTCCAGAACGGGATGCCTGCGGGGCCACTGCGAGGAAACTCGAGGTTTGGTTTTACTCATAGCTAGACCCATTCGGTAGTGCCCCGAGACAGTGAATCGTGTGGCTCCTATTGGGATCTGGCCTGTCGGGCAGACTTGCTGGATTTGTCTAACTTTTAGCGAATGTCTTATGAACTTGGATATCGGTGATACTTCGGGCTTTCTCGAGGTTGAGGTTTTCTCTCCGGAGCAGCTTGTGGTATTTTGTGATGGACAAGTTGGAGCACCCATGCAGGGTCAAATCTTTGGAAATCCCTGCCCGCGGTTATCTGGCAACTTGGAAAGTTTGTTTAACATCCAGTTCTAGACAATTTGAAGTAAACATAACTAAAATATGCCAACTATGTGCATAACCGTGTTTGTCTCTTTCGTGAGTTCCTTATCTCACTGAGAACACCGTGGGATTATGACTGACGTAAGTAGGTGCTCATGATCACTTAGTGATCATTCTTAGTTCACGGACGTCATGCGTAGACAACTCACTTTACTTCATATTCTCGTAAGTTAGCCACCATATATGCTTAGTGTTGTTGCAACCTAAACACTTAACCTTCCATAGCCAAAAACTTGATTACTTCCGGTATCAGGGTCACAAGATTGTTGAGTCCTTGTGGCTCACAATTTACTACAACCCCATAGGTCCAGGTACAACAGAAACACATGATTTTGATATTATGAAGTTGGAGTGGGAGTTCAATGAACGCAATGGGCGCATGCACGTGACGTACCCCGATGATTAGGGGCCCTTGGTTGTCTCCTAGGCATAGCGAGACAAATCATTGCAGTTTATTGTTTATCTTTTCCGTCCTCGGACCCTATCGTTTGGGATGATTTGAAATAAATTATTGAGTGGATTGTAACTTAACTTGTGGCGCCTGTAAGCTATTCCATATACTCATCTATTCATGTATGTACTGCAACAATTCATGTGCCTGGAAAATTCTAAGACGCATCTCTTTCCTTATTGAGGCCTCGTCCCCAAATATGAAAGTGTTGCATCTTGGACTTTACATATGATTAGCAAGTGTTTCTTACCGAGTGATCTAGTCTTGTAGTGGTGATGCAAAACCTCACTAGTTGACATGTGGATCTTGGATCGTGAATAGCTAAGGATCAATGGGTGGGTACTGATTTTAGTGGCAGTTATTTTCTTATGAAAATGTTTAATTTTAATTACTCTTTGTGAATACGTATCTTAGTGTTTCACTTATGTCTATTGTAGATCAATGGCACCACCAGCTCAACCCAGTTTTTCGTTGAAATCAACCCTGGAAAAGGATAAATTGAACGGAACAAACTTTACCACGTGGTATTGAAATGTAAGAATTGTTCCCAGGCATGATAAAAAGGAACTTGTTCTAAGAGGAACTGCTTCCAAAGTAACCAATCGAGAATGTTAATGCAACGACCAGGAATGCCCACTAGAAACTCATTGGTGAATCAAACAAGATCAGTTGTCTCGTGCTCGCTTGTATGGTGTCCGACCTGCAACAGCATTTCAAAAACATTAAGGCTTTCAATATGATCGAGAACCTCAAAATCATGTTTCACATGCACGCAAGGACCGATAGGTTGAACGTCTGGCAATCCTTCATGGATTGTAAACTTAAAGAGGATGATCCACTCAGCCCACATGTGATGAAGATGATCAGATGCATGGAAGTTGTGGATAAGTTAAGCTTTCCAGTTGGAGACGCATTGTTCATGGATACAATTCTAGGTTCTCTTCTGGCTAGCTACAGGATGTTCACCTCAAACTACCATCTGCATGGTATGAAAAGAAGCACACTGAACTGCATGGGATGCTAAAAGTGGAAGAGAAGGATATCAAGAAAGGCACACATCAAGTGTTGATGGTCCAGAACACGGCAAAGTTCAAGAAGAGTTGGTCCAAGAAAAAGAATAAGGCAAAGGGCAAGGAGGTGACTCCTACTATCACCATTGCGCCTAAGTCTCGACAATACATAGGGACAACTTGCTTTCCCTGCAAGGAAACCATTCTCTTGAAGAGGAACTACAAGAAGTGGCTTGCCCATATGAGCAAGAAGAGTGGAAATGTGACTTCTTCTTCAAGTACACTTCTTTTATATGTTATGGAAATTTTTCTTGCTGATATTTCTTTTAGCCCAACGTATACAATGCCGGATAGGTTGTTCTCATATGCAACACGATGCAGGCGCGAAGAAGAACTAGGAATGTGGCAAGAGGAGAAATTGACACACGCGCCAGGAATAAAGCAAGAGTTGTTGCATTATCCGTCGTCACCATGCAACTTAATTTCCCTTCAATATTCATAATGGAACTTGATAATTGTTATTATGTTCTTGCATTAAGTCGAAACATCATTTCGGCCTCAGGTTTGATGAAGCAAGGTTATGAATTTAGTATTAAGGAAAAAGGTTGTTATATTTACTTGAATAAAATGTTTAATGGCTTAGCACGTTTTGTGAACAGGTTATTTATATTACATCTTTAAGGTGAATCGGTCTATAACATAAATGTCAAGAGGCATAGGCCTAATGAGATAAATCCGACTTACATGTGGCATTATCGACTAGGACACATTAGACAGAAGCGAATGAAGAAGCTCCATGATGATGAAATTCTCCCTTCATTAGATTTCGAATCATTTGAGACATGCGACTCCTACCTACTTGGCAATACGACTTAGAATACTTTTGCACAGAGTTGTGGGAGGGCGTCTGAGCTATTGAAATTTATACATAGTATGTATGTGGACCAATCAGCATGAAAGCCAGAGGTGGTTTCCAATACTTCATGAATTTTACCGATGACTTTAGTAGATATGGATATGTCTACTAGTTGAGGCACAAGTTAGAATCTTTTGAAAAGTTCAAGGAGTTCTGGAACAAAGTGGAAAATCAACTCGGCAAGACAATCAAGCTTCTACGATCTGATCGCGGCTATGAGTGTATGAGCCACGAGTTTTATGATCATCTGAAGATTCGTGGAATAGTTCCACAGCTCACTCCTCCAGGTATGCCATAGAGAAATGGTTTGTCGGAATGGAGGAATAAAACTTTGTTCGACATGGTTCCACCGATGATTAGTCAGTTGGATTAACCTAAACAGGGTATCATCAAAATCCGTTGATATGAAACCATATGAGATATGGACTGCAAAGAGTCATAATTTGTATTTTCTAAAGATTTGGGGTTGTGAAGCATATGTCAAGCTAGTCTAGTCGGACAAACTCACACCCAAGTCATACAAATACTGTTGGAAATATGCCCTAGAGGCAATAATAAATTAGTTATGATTATATTTCCTTGTTCATAATAATCAATTATTATCCATGCTAGAATTGTATTGATTGGAAACTCAAATACATGTGTGGATACATACAGAACACACTGTCCCGAGTGAGCCTCTAGTTGACTAGTTAGTTGATCGAAGATGGTCAAGGTTTCCTAGCCATAGGCAAGTGTTGTCACTTGATAACGGGATCACATCATTACGAGAATCATGTGATGGACAAGACCCAAATTATATACGTAGCATATTGATCGTGTTATTTTACTGCTATTGTTTTCTGCGTGTCAAGTATTTGTTCCTATGACCATGAGATCATATAACTCACTGGCACCGGAGGAATACCTTGTGTGCATCAAACGTCACAACGTAACTGGGTGACTATAAAGGTTTGCTACAGGTATCTCCAAAGGTGTCTGTTGAGTTAGTATGGATCAAGACTGGGATTTGTCACTCCGTGTGACGGAGAGGTATCTCGGGGCCCACTCGGTAATACAACATCACACACAAGCCTTGCAAGCAATGTGATTAAGTGTAAGTCACACGATCTTGTATTACGGAAGGAGAAAATAGACTTGTCGGTAACGAGATTGAAATAGGTATACAGATATCGACGATCAAATCTCGGGCAAGTAACATACCGAAGGACAAAGGGAATGACATACGGGATTATAGGAATCCTTGACACTAAGGTTCAACCGATAAGATCTTCAGAAAATATGTAGGATCCAATATGGGCATCCAGGTCCCGCTATTGTATATTGACCGAGGAGTACCTCGGGGCATGTATACTTAGTCCTCGAACACGCATGGTCTGCACACTTAAGGTTCGATGATGTTTTTGTATAGTTGAGTTATATGTGTGGTTACCGAATGTTGTTCGGAGTCCCATATAAGATCCAGGACATCACGAGGAGCTCTGGAATAGTCCGGGGGTAAATATTAATATATAGAAAGTTCTGTTTTGGTCACCGGAAAATTTTGGGCTCATCGGTTGTGTACGGTGAGTGCCGGGAGGGGTGCCGGGGACCATCGGGAGGGGTGTCACGCCCCAAGGGGTCTCATGGGCTATGGGAAGAGATAAACCAGCCCCTAGTTGGCGGGAATAAGTTCCCTCTAAGGCCCATAAGGTTTGAGAAGGAAAAACACAAGGTGGAAAGAGTTTCCAAGTGGGAAGGTGGAATCCTACTCCAAGTAGAATTGGAGTAGGACTCCTCCACCTCCAATTTCGGCCAAACCTTGAGGTTTTGAGGCTGCCTCCTCCCCTCCGTCCCTCCTATATATAGTGGTGATTTAGGGATGATTTGACACAACTTTTTCCACGTGCAACTCAGATCTAGACACCATAGTTCCTCCTCTAGATCGTATCTGCGGAGCTCGGGCGGAGCCCTGCAGGATTAGATCGTCACCACAACTGGAGCACCATCACGCTGGATCAAGAAGGTGGAGATCGTCATCGAGCTGGACGTGTGCTGAACGCGGAGGTGTTGTCCGTTTGGCACTATATCGGAACGGATCATGGGACGGATCGGGGGACAGCTCGTGGGACGGTTTGTGGGGCGGTTCGAGGGACGTGAAGACGTTCCACTACATCAACTGCGTTTCTTAACGCTTCCTGCTGTGCGATCTACAAGGGTACTCAGATCCAAATCTCCTCTCGTAGATAGACATCACCATGATAGATCTTCGTGTGCGTAGGAATTTTTTTATTTCTCATGCAACATTCCCCAACAGTGGCGTCATGAGCTAGGTTCCTGTGTAGATGTTATCTCGAGTAGAACACAAAGGGTTTTCTGGACGATGATGTTCAATTTTCTACCCTCCTTAGACTTTTCTCGATTCGGCGATATTGTTGGATTGAAGCGGCCTGGATCGACATTATTCGTACGCTTATGAAAAACTGGTTTCATCAATTGACATGCAACCTAGTTGCATAAAGATGACTGTCGGGTGTCCGTTTCTTCAACTCTAGTTGAATTGGTTTTGACCGAGGCGGTCCTTGTAGAGGTTAAGTAGCAATTTGGACATCTCCGTTGTGGTTTTTGCGTAAGTAAGATGCGATCATACTAAATATCCATAGCAGCCACGTAAAACATGCAACAACAAATTGGAGGACGTCTAACTTGTTTTTGCAGGGTATGCTTGTGATATGATATGGCCAATGACCTGATGTGATATATTGGATGTATGAGATGATCATGTTGTAATAGTTAATATCGACTTGCACGTCGATGGTACGGCAACCGGAAGGAGTCATAGGGTTGTATTTAAACTAACGTTTGTGTTTGCAGGTGCGTTTACTATATTGCTAGGACGTAGCTTTAGTAGTAATAGCATAAGTAGCACGACAACCGTGATGGCAACACGTTGATGGAGATCATGGTGTGGCACCGGTGACAAGAAGATCGTGCCGATGCTTTGGTGATGGAGATCAAGAAGCACAAGATGATGGCCATATCATGTCACTTATGAATTGCATGTGATGTTAATCCTTTTATGCACCTTATTTTGCTTAGAATGATGGTAGCATTATGAGGTGATATCTCACTAAAATTTCAAGACGAAATTGTGTTCTCCCCGACTATGCACCGTTGCGACAGTTCTTCGTTTCGAGACACCACGTGATGATCGGGTGTGATAGACTCAACGTTCCCATACAACGGGTGCAAAACAGTTGCACACGCGGAACACTCGAGTTAAACTTGACGAGCCTATCATGTGCAGACACGGCCTCGGAACACAAGAGACCGAAAGGTCGAGCATGAATCTTATAGTTGATATGATTAGCATAGAGATGCTTACCACTGAAACTATTCTCAACTCATGTGATGATCGGACTTGAGTTAGTGGATTTGGATCATGTACCACTCAAATGACTAGAGAGATGTACTTTTTGAGTGGGAGTTTATTAAGTAATTTGATTAGTTAAACTCTAATTATCATGAACATAGTCAAATGGTCTTTGCGAGTCATGATGTAGCTTGCGCTATAGCTCTATTGTTTTTATATGATCCTAGAGAAAATTTAGTTGAAAGTTGATAGTAGCAACTTTACGGACTAAGTCCCTAAAACTGAGGATTGTCCTCATTGCTGCAGAGAAGGCTTATGTCCTTAATGCACCACACGGTGTGCCGCACCTCGAGCGTCGTTTGTGGATGTTGCGAACATCTGACATACACGTTTTGATGACTACGGGATAGTTCAGTGCGTGATACTTAATGGCTTAGAAGCGAGGCGTCGAAGACGTTTTGAAACATCGGGGACCAGAAGAGATGTTCTAGGAGATGCAATTGAGATTTCATGCTCGTGCCCTTGTTGAGAGGTGTGAGACCTCCGACAAGATTCTTTGTCTAAAAATTAGAGGAGAAAAACTCAAATTATTGAGCATGTTCTTAGATTGTCTGAGTACAACAATCGCTTGAATCAAGTGGGAGTTAATCTTCCAGATGAGATAGTGATGGTTCTCCAAAGTCACTGCCACCAAGATGCTAGAGCTTCGTGATGAACTATAAACATATCAAGGATAGATATGATGATCCTTGAGAGATTCACAATGTTTGACACTGCAAGAGTAGAAATCAAGAAGGGGCAGCAATTGTTGATGGTTAGTATAACCACTAGTTTCTAGAAAGGCAAGGGCTAGAAGGGATACTTCATGAAACGGAAAACCAGTTGCTGCTCTAATGAAGAAACCCAGGATTGAACCCAAACCCGAGACTAAGTGCTTCTGTTGTGAGGGGAACGGTCACTGAGGCGGAGCTACCCTAGATGCTTAGTAGATAAGAATAATGGCAAAGTCGACAGAAGTATAGTTCATATACATCATATTGATGTGTACTTTACTAGTACTCCTAGTAGCACGAGGGTATTGGATACCGGTTCGGTTGCTAAGTGATTAGTAACTCTAAATGAAAGCTACAATATAAACAGAGACTAGCTAAAGGTGAGGTGACAATAAGTGTTGGAGGTGTTTGCAAGGTTGATGTGATCATACATCACAAGCTCCCTCTATCATCGGGATTGGTGGTAAAACCTAAATAATTGTTATTTGGTGTTTGCGTTGAGCATGAACAGGAGTGGATCGTGTTTATTGCAATACGATTATTAATTCAAAGAGAATAATAGTTGTTCTATTTGCTTGAATAATTACCCTTCAATGGTTTATTGAATCTCGATCGTAGTGCTACACATGTTCATAATATTGGTGCCAAAAGATACAAAGTAATAATGATAGTACCACTTACTTGTGGCACTGCCACTTGAGTCATGTTGGTATAAATGCATGAAGAAGCTCCATAGAGATGGATCGTTTGGACTCACTTGATTTTGAATCACTTGAGACATGCAAATCATGCCACATGAAACAAGATAGTAACTTGTTGGGAGTAATACATTTTTGATGTGTGCAGTCCAATAAGTGCTGAGGCACAAAGTGGATATCGTTATGTTCTTACTTCACTGATGATTTGAGAAGATTGAGTATTTACTTGATGAATCACATGTCTGAGATATTTAAAAATTTCAAAGCTATTTCAGAGTGAAGATCGTCGTGACAAGAAGATAAACTATCTACGATATGATCATAGAGATGAATATCTGAGTTGCGAGTTTTTGGTACAAAGTTAAAACGACGTGGAAATTGTTTCACAATTCACGCCACCTATAACACCATAGTGTGATGATGTGTCTAAACGTCATAGCCTCACCGTATTTGATATGGTGCATACTATGATGTGTCTTATCGAATTGCCACTATCGTTTATGGGTTATGCATTAGAGAAAACTGCATTCACTTTAAATAAGGGCACCGCATATTTCCGTTGAGATGACACGGCATAGACTGTGGTTTGGAGAAACCTAAGTTGTCGTTTCTTGAAAGTTTGGGGTTGTGACATTTATGTGAAAAAGTTTCAGTCTGACAAGCTCGAACCCAAAGCATTTATGTGCATCTTCATAGGATATCCAAAACAGTTGGGTACATCTCCTATCTCAAATCCGGAAGCAAAGTGTTCATTTCTAGAAACGTGTCCTTTCTCGAGGAAAGGTTTCTCTCGAAAGAATTGAGTGGGAGGGTGGTGGAACTTGATGAGGTTAGTGAACCGTCACTTCAACCATTGTGTAGCTGGGCGCAGGAAGATGTTCCTGTGGCGCCTACACCAATTGAAGTAGAAACTGATGATGGTGATCATTGAGCTTCAGATCAAGTTACTACAAACCTCGTAGGTCGACAAAGGTCGTGTACTACTATAGAGTGGTACTGTAACCCTGTCTTGGAGGTCATGTTGTTGAACAACAATGAACCTACGAGCTACGGAGAAGCGATGGTGGGCCCGAATTCTCACAAATGGTTGGAGGCCATAAAATCCGAGAGAGGATCCATGTATGAAGATAAAGTGTAGACTTTCGAAGAACTACTTGATGGTAGTAAGACTATTATGGTAAAGATGGATCTTTGAATGGAAGACACACGATGATGGTGAAAAGTCACCATTAAAAAAAGCTGGACTTGACGCAAAGATGTTTCCGACAAGATCAAAGAGTTGACTATGATGTGACTTTCTCACTCGTAGAGAAGCTAAAAGTCTGTTGGAATTATGTTAGTAGTTTCTGCATTATTTATGAAGTATTGCACATAGGATGTCAAAACATTGTTTCCTCGACGGTTTCCTTGAGGAAAGGTTGTATGTGATACAACCAGAAGGTTTTGTCGATCCTAAGGATACTAACAAGTATGCAAGCTCCAGCGATCCTTCAATGGACTGGTGCGAGCATCTCGGAGTTGTAATATACGCTTTGATGAGATGATTAAAGCTTTTGGGTTTGTGCAAGGTTTATGAGAAGTTTGTATTTCCAAAGAAGTGAGTGGCAGCACTATAGAATTTCTGATAAGTATATGTGGTTGACATATTGTTGATCGGAAGTAATGTAGAATTTCTGTAAAGCATAAAGGTTGTTTGAAAGGGGTTTTTGAAAGGTAGACCTGGATAGAGCTACTTGAACATTGAGCATCAAGATCTATGGAGATAGATCAAAATGCTAAACAGAACTTTCAAATGAAATGCATGCCTTGACAAGTTTTCGAAGGAGTTCAAAATAGATCAGCAAAGAAGGAGTTCTTGGCTGTGTTGTAAGGTGTGAATTTGAGTAAGACTCAAAAGCCCGACCACGACAGAAGAAATAGAAAGGATGAAGGTCGTCCCCTGTCACTACTGGAAAAACATAATTTGCCGACAGCTTTAAGCTTTGCCGTCAGCAATTTCACGGGGCCTCAGCCAAAATTAATGCTGGCGGCATAGGAGGGGCTGATGGCAAAGAAAATCTATGTCGTCCGCATTGTCTAAGCCGGTAGCCAGCTGACGGCAAAGGACAAAAAAGATGTCGGCATAGGAAGGCTGACGGCATAGGGGGCTAACCCGGTCGCCGCCTCGACCAGTGCTTAACGGGGGCCGTCTTCGCCGACAGCCAGCTGAGGGCAAAGACTGACGGTTGTGTTTGCCGACAGCTGGCTGAGGGCAAAGACTAACGCCTGTCTTTGCCGACAGCTGGCTGAGGGCAAAGACTAACGCCTGTCTTTGCCGACAGCTGGCTGAGGGCAAAGCCACGTGCCTTATCCCCCCGTGCCACGACCTCTTCTCTCCCTCACGTACCTCTCCCACCTTGCTCTCCCGACCCGCCCTGCGCCGCCCTGCCCTGCGCCGCCCCACGCCGCCCCTCCTCACCGGCGCCCCCCGCACCCGCCCCACCCTGCGCCGCCCCGCCCTGCGCCGCCCCTCCCCCGCACCGCCCAGCGCCGCCCCGCGGCAGCCGTTGGCGGACTCGCCGGTGAGCTCCTCCTCCCCTTTTTTTTGTTTTTTTAGTTTATTTTTTCTATGTTAGGGCCTCTTAGATTTACAGGATCACAAAAACATGGGAATAGGAAAAATGTAGGAAAACTATCGGAACTAGTGATTTGGCAGTCGTTGCATGCTTAGGAAAATACATGTTTTGTTCGTGTGGAATTTGCATTCGTGCGTTTTTCCTATGGAATTTGCAATGGAGGCCTTAGTTAGATCCTATGGAATTTGCTTAGGAAAATACTATGAAACGTTTGAAATGGAGGCCTTAGTTAGATCCTATGGAATTTGCATTCCTGCGTTTTTCCTATGAAAAATCCTTCAAATCAAAGGAGGCCTTAGTTAGATCTGTTAGTAGTCGATTTTTAGCTAAATTTAGTTAGCAATTACTTAGTGGTAGATTTATAGTTAGATTTAGTTAGCAATACATGTTAATACATGTAAGTATTAGTTAGCTAGCTGTTAGTATTACTCAGCTAGCTGTTAGTATTAGTTAGCTAGATGTTAGCAATAGAAAGAAAATAATAAGAAGAAAAGAAATAGAAGAAGAGAAGAGTAACAAAACTTGAATAATAAATTATTAATAATAGATGTTAGTATTAGTTAGCTTAATTACCGTGAGTGCGTATTTGTGTTGATTGAGTGCATTTAAATGTGCAGTAGCTTCTCCGCGAGGGATTGGTTTTCGACGATCTCCCCTGCATTCGAAAGTGAGCACATTTGTTAACTCCTCCTCCGCCCCCTTTATTTTGCTCCGTTCCGGCCTTCGTGCTGATGACATGGCACAAACATGGAATTAGGAAAGAATTAGATGAACACGGAGTTCCGATGTTGGTACACCCTTCAGATGGTGACACATGGAAGGCATTCGACAGTATACATAAGGAAAAAGCTAAAGAACCAAGGAATTGTCGAATCGCCATCAGCCTCGATGGGTTCAACCCTTTTGGTATGACGGCTACCCAATATAGTTGCTAGCCTGTATTTGTCATTCCCCTCAATCTTCCACCATCATCCATTATGCAAAGAAAGCACATATTTCTGATGTTGATAGTTCCAGGGCCAAAATACCCGGGGAAGAATATGAGTTTGTACATGCAACCGCTGATGGATGACTTGAAAGAAGCTTGGGTGAATGGGGTCAACACATACGACGCAGCTAAGAAAGAGAACTTTCAAATGCATGTTTGGTACCAATACTCGTTGCATGATCTGCCAGCATTTGCGCTTTTCGTTGCCTGGTGTGTGCATGGAAGGTTCCCATGCCCACAATGCAAGGCAGCTCTTAAGTTTCATTGGTTGCCGGCGGGTGGGAAGTATTCCTGCTTTGACTTGCATAGACAGTTCTTGCCTATGGACCATCCATTCAGAAAAGACAAGAAGAATTTCATGAAAGGTAAAGTTGTCAAACACTCAGCACCACCTGCGTTGACGGGGGCACAAATTAATGAACAATTAAAATCTATGGAGCTTGATCCAAACCGTCCAGGGTATTTCTTGGGTTATAATGAGGAACACGCCTGGACCCACAAGCCATGCATCTGGGATCTCCCCTACTTCGAAGACCTCTGACTTCCACACAACGTTGACATGATGCACACTGAAAAGAATATCGCCGAGGCCCTTTTTGGCACATTTTCGGCACTGATAAGGGCAAAGATAATACAAAGGCTAGACTTGACCAGGAGACTCTGTGTGATAGGCCATCACTAAACATGCGAGAACCGAAAGGAAGAAAAAATTGGTCCAAACCACCTGCCTGGTACAATCTTGAGAAGGGAGCAATAAGGGAAATCCTCTTGTGGGTGCAAAAAAAGTTGTTGTTCCCCGATGGGTATGCTACAAATCTAGCGAGGGGAGCGTGCATTGAAAAAATGAAATTTTTTGGGCTCAAGAGTCATGATTGGCACATATGGCTTGAGCGGATAATGCCGGTGATGTTGCGTGGCTATATCCCCGAGGCTGAATGGCTAGTATTGGCCGAGTTGAGCTATTTCTTCCGTGTTCTTTGTGCTAAAGAGTCGTCACGTGCCTTGATAGATGACATGGAAGAGTTGGCGCCTGAGTTGCTGTGCAAGTTAGAGAAGATTTTTCCACCGGGCTTCTTTAATCCGATGCAACACATGATTTTGCATCTCGCAACCGAGGCAAGATTGGGTGGCCCTGTGCAAAATTGTTGGTGCTACGCAACTGAAAGAATGCATAAGACACTTCGAGGAAAATGGAAAAATAAACGTAGAATTGAAGCATCGATGGCCGAGGCGTTCATTACCGAGGAGGCGGCAAACTTCGTAACAGCACACTATGATGCCACTATGCACAGCTTGCATAATCCGAAGCCTCGGTACAATCTGGGCGACCCCAAACCACGTGAATCCAATCTCAGCCTTTTCAAAGGGAAGCTTGCACCTTCTGGTGTGGGAAAACCAAAGTTGCTGTGCGTCGAGGAGTGGCACACACTAACGATGTATATATTGAACAATTTAACAGAAGTTCGGCCATACATCGAGTAAGTGCTCTGTACATTGTTTCGCAACTTTTAACAAGTTTTGTGTCCAACAACTATTATTAATTGATACATTCGATACGTCGAACAATTTTCGAATGGTGTTGCAATCGAAAAAGAATCCATTCTCGAGTATGAACTTCTTGAAAAGACAGGAGGCGGCTATCCCGGTTTCATCTCTTGGTTCAAAAAAAGGGTACCTCCCTTATATATAATAAGTGATTTCCGTTGTTGCTATTACTCATGAGTAACACACCAAACTCTATATTTTCTTAACTTCTAGGCTAATTCAGATGAGCAAGTCGATGATGAATTGAGACAAATAGCTAATGGTTTTGACTTTAAGGTCCGTACATTTCAGAACTACGACATCAACGGGTATCGCTTTTGTACTGCTAGCAAAGAGCTTTCAATGCCCGGTCGAAAAGCAAACAATTCCGGTGTCTCTGCTTTAGGCGAGGGAGGTGTCGAGTATTATGGAAGACTTGATTATTATGGTGAAAATCCTCCGAACGTTGTTGTGTTCAAATGGCATTGGTTCGATCCTACTAAGACAAGACGGAATCGTGACCATCTTGGGATTGTCGAAATTCGACAAGGCAAGCAGTTAAGCGGTGCCGATGTCTATATTGTGGCTCAGCAGGCCACCCAAGTTTTCTATCTGCCATACTGTCGTCAAAGTGTTAAGAACCTAGAAGGTTGGTATGTCGTGTTCGACGTGCCGCCACATCTTAGACCACCTCCCCCAAATGAAGACGATTATGAACCTCAAATTGACCCAATAACATATGATGGAGAATTTTTCCAAGAATCACGTGGTGTCAGACGTCGTACCTGAAACTACTCTACGTCCACCCTGAACACGGAGGAACAAGACTCACGTGATGATGAGGAAGAAGTGGAAGTAGAAGAAGTTACCAATGCCGATGAGCTATCAATGCTTGATCGGTTACAAAAAGGCCTTCCACATGATGTCCCTGAACCCGATGACGATATCAGTCATGACGACACGTGTGATATTGATGATGATTTTGCTTCAATTGACCATGGAGAAGAGACAGATGATCGAGACTATTAGTACTTTGTATGCATCCAAACATTGTTGTTTAATTATTCAATTATTAGTTGAATTATTCATGTATTTATTATTGTTCACTTAATTATTGTCCTTGAATTTGTACTAATTATTTAACTATTTATCGTTACCGGTGGTGAGACATGGCAGGCGGGGATAAGTTTAGGATAGCACCTGGGCAGCTACAGAGAACTTTGTTGCAGAGCTTTGCCGAGGAGCCTCGTGGGAGAGGCGTAGGAAAGAAGAGAGGCAGAGGACGTGGTCGTGGGAGAGGGAGGCTGCATGATAGGAGCCATTCGCCACCACCCTCGGCTACTTCTGTCTCAGCCACTTCACCCTTGCAGACGAGGGTGTCACCGGTGCAGGATCCTACCGTCCAGGAGCAGACACCGATGCAGGGGGCTGAGGCGGAGGGTGCTGAGGCGGAGGCTGAGGCGGAGTGGGCTGTGGCGGAGGGTGCTGAGGCGGAGGCTGAGGCGGAGGGGGCTAAGGCAGAGGCTGAGGGGGCTGCCAGCAAGTCGGTCTACCAGCGTGGTATGACACGAGTTCCAGACCGATTGGACTTGCAGCACAGGCCGTTAATTAAGCCAGATGGCGAGAAGTAAGTTGATATATATTGTGTACCTTATATCATTATATTTCACCAAGAAGCTAATGTCTTTGCCTTATCATTATGTAGGGGGTGGGATTACCCGCAGAATACCCGGAATCCAAAGTTCCTCCTTGGTGCTTTACTTAGGGAGCACTTCCCCGAGATAGTGCAGTTCCCCGGTGAGGGTATGGTTCCCGAGCCAGGACTCAAGTGGGAGCACTACCAAGCCGCTCTGCTCCCGGAAAACACACATGTCAATGGTGTTGTTTGTGTGAGCGTGGCCGACAAGGTGTTGGCTGATTTTTGGGTAACTATTATTTTACCCAATAAAAAGTATACAATGTTATATATTGTTATTTCCTTCCAAATCATTTCACTATTCATCTGTGCATCTATTTGGCATAATTGCATAATTACTTTAGGGTCGAGGAGGGGACGAAGGAGGCGGCCAAGAAGAACCTCGTGCAAGAGTGCAAGAGTTTATTGAATAACACGAGGCACGAGCTGCGTGTTCCGGCTGTTCGAGATTGGTATGCCAAGCAAGGGGAGACGAAGAAAAAGACTGAATGTCGAAAGATTTTCCTTGATAAGACCGAGTACATGGAGGTATGTACATTCCAAAGATCAATTCTTAGGGCTAGCTAGGTCTATTTAGTTATAATACTTAGTTTCATTCTTCATTAACTTACATTCATAGGTGCCCCCGAGATGGTTGGCCGATAAGATGGATTGTTGGGAGATGATAGCGGACAGGTGGTGCACAGAGGCTTGATTGAGCACCCACACTATGGCCAAGTACCGTCGTGCCCAATTGGTTGGTGTGACACACCACCAAGGCAATGCCAACATCAAGCAATACGCCAAAAATGGGTATGTGTGCCTTGTTTTGTTTCATCAATAATTCCTTCGTTCATGATTTTTGTTGTACTAATTCTTTGTCTTTTCGTGTAGGCCAAACACAATAACCAGTCCGAGCCTGAGGGATACGCCGCGTTTAGCATAGCCCATAAGGGCTCGTACAAGACGACGAAGGCATATTCTGAGGGGGACGGGCCGTCGGCGTACACAAGCCTGTCCGCCTACAACAAGATGACGTCTTATTCTGAGGTGGTCAAACAACTGCGCGGGCCTGACTTTGACCCGTGCCAGAATCCTATCGATCCAGAGGCATTAATGATCTCTGGTGGCGGTATGAGTCGTGACACGCTGGCCATGTGTGATGGCTTTGTCCCTATCACTGAGACTCTATCTCAGATCAAGTCGAGGCAAACGAGCTCCGCTCCTGCAATACGGCAACGCGCGAGGCCAGTTGATCTTGCCATCGAGGTTAGTTTTCTTCATTATTTCTTTTGTTCTTTTGTCCCTGGATGGATGATGAAAATTCCTTTTGATGAGTGGTTGCAGGCCGCAGTTATGAAGGAGAGGGAGGCCACCAGGCTCTAGTTGGAGGAGAGGGACTGGAATACGCAGAGGTTGCTTGACGAGGAGAGGGCACGCAATAATGCCCATGCGAAGGCCATGCACGACTTCGTTGCGGTAAGTCAGTTGTGTGAGAAGCAAGGCTATGTGTGAGACGCAACAAGGCTATTTCTTTGACTCCTCGAAAACTAATTTGCAGGCTATGTGTGAGAAGCAAGGTTTGCCGCCCCCTCCGCCGATGCCTTCTGCGGTGGGAACGGTGAGTTCCCTTTCAATGACCAACCTTGCACGGTCTTATACCATTGTCTGTCGCCGTGCTAACCACATATTTTAACTCTTGCCTTGTTGCAGCATCATTCAAGAGTTGAATCCCACGATCCCTTTACTTCTCCTGGTGAGAGCCCTAGCAACCCAGCGACCAATGGAGATGCAGCTTCTCCTTTGTTTCTTGGCATTCGGTAAGTTATTCCTCTCCTTCTTATTCTTCTTATTGTTTAGATCAACTTAGATTATGCCAGGCTTTAGTTAGCTTAGTAAATTCTAGTTGATATTAGCCATGGTTTAGTTAGCTTAGTAAATTCTAGTTGATATTAGAGCTGAAAAATGACATAATTAGTTTAGAAAGTTTTAAAAGAAACCAGAAGAGAAGAACAAACAAGAGATGAAGAAATAAGAGAAGAAGAAAGAGGAGAAAAAGATAACTTCTCTTCTTTCTTTTTCTCTATCTTCTTCTTCTTCTTCTTCCACTTCTTCCACTTCTTCTTGTTCTTGTTCTTCTTCTTGTTCTTCCACTTCTTCTTCTAATTGCTTAGCTTAATTTAGATAACTTCTTTCTTATTGTATTCTTCTTCTAACTTCTTTCTCATTATGCATATTTTGATAAAGCAGCGTGGCATATGGATGGATGCTCGAGACTTTGTAATGCACTTGTGTAGTCTTAGATGAACTTTGTAATGCAATTGTATTTGTGGATGCACTTGTGATGCTTTGTAATACTTTGTGATCTTGTTTGCACTTTAATGACATATATTCGTGATGTTTGCACTTGTGTTGTGCTGTTTGCACTTTCTGATGCACTTGTGGTGCTGTTTAGGTGCAGATTCAATATATATATATGTTACTGTTTGTATCTATGTTTTGAAAATGCAGGGAATTAACAGAAAACAAATATGAAAAAAAGCAGAGAGGGTCTTCGCCTACAGCTTACTGACGGCAAAGGCTTTGCCGTCGGTGGACTGACGGCAAAGAAGACACGTGGCGGGAGCCTGTGTATTCTGGCAACTCTGGGAATACCAAATTTTCGGCTTTGCCGTCAGCTGGGCTCCACCTGTTGGCAAAGAGGCGACCAAGGGGACCCAGGGGTTTCGGCTTTGCCGTCAGCTCTGCTACGGCTGTGGCAAAGAGGGGAGGCTTTGCCGTCAGCTTTGCTACGGCTGTGGGCAAAGCATGCCGTTAACCTTCTAACGGAGCTCGGCCTGCGCCGTTGCCGCCACTGCTCTTTGTCGTCAGCCTGTGCTAGAAAGCTGATGGCAAAGTCTTTGCCATCGGTCGAGCTCCGCCTGTCGGCAAAGAAGGTGATTGCCGATAAAATCTTGGCCGGTACCTTTGCCGACAGCACACTGACGGCAAAGCCTTTGCCATCAGTTAAACTGTCCTTTGCCGCCATCTCTGGCTGTCGGCAAACCAACAGATTCCAGTAGTGTGTGCCTTAGCCATAGACTCTACAGTATGCCATGCTGTGTACCGCACCTGATGTGTGCCTTGCCACAAGTCTGTTAAGAGGTACAAACTGTGATCCAGGATTGAATCACTAAACAATGGTCAAAGTTATCCTTAGTAACTAATGAACTAAGAAAATTTTTCTCGATTATGGAGGTGGTTAAAGAGTTCGTCGTAAAGGGCTACATTGATGCAAGCTTTCACACTGATCCGAATAACTATGAGTAGTAAAACGGATTCGTATAGTAGAGTAGATATTCAGAGTATTTCCGAATAGCACGTAGTAGCATCATCTATAAGATGACATAAATGTTTGTATAACACCCACGGATTTAAAATATTCCGAACCGTTGACTAAAACCTCTCTCATGAGCAAGACGTGATCAGACCCCAGAACTATATGGGTGTTGGATCCGTTAAAATCACATGGTGATGTGAAGTAGATTACTGACTCTAGTGCAAGTGGGAGACTATTGGAAATATGCCCTAGAGGCAATAATAAATTAGTTATTATTATATTTCCTTGTTCATAATAATCATTTATTATCCATGCTAGAATTGTATCGATTGGAAACTCAAATACATGTGTGGATACATAGACAACACATTGTCCCTTGTGAGCTTCTAGTTGACTAGTTCGTTGATCAAAGATGGTCAAGGTTTCCTGGCCATAGGCAAGTGTTGTCACTTGATAACGGGATCACATCATTAGGAGAATCATGTGATGGATAGGACCCAAATTATATACGTAGCATATTGATCGTGTCATTTTATTGCTATTGTTTTCTGTGTGTTAAGTATTTGTTCCTATGACCATGAGATCATATAACTCACTTGCACCCGAGGAATACCTTGTGTGCATCAAACGTCACAACGTAACTGGGTGACAATAAAGGTGTTCTACAGGTATCTCCGAAGTTGTCCGTTGAGTTAGTATGGATCCAGACTGGGATTTGTCACTCCATGTGACCGAGGAGTACCTCGAGGCATGTCTACATAGTTCTCGAACCCGCAGGGTCTGCACACTTAAGGTTTGATGATGTTTTTGTATAGTTGAGTTATATGTGTGGTTACCGAAAGTTGTTCGGAGTTCCGGATGAGATCCAGGATGTCACGAGGAGCTCCGGAATAGTCAGGAGGTAAACATTAATATATAGCAAGTCATCTTTTGGTCACCGGAAAAGTTTCGGGCTCATCGATAGTACCTGGAGTGCCGGGGACCATCGGGAGGGGTGTCACGCCCCAAGGGGTCTCATGGGCTATGGGAAGAGATAAACCAGCCCCTAGTGGGCTGGAATAAGTTCCCACTAAGGCCCATAAGGTTTGAGAAGGAAAAAATACAAGGTGGAAAGAGTTTCCAAGTGGGAAGGTGGAATCCTACTCCAAGTAGGATTGTAGTAGGACTCCTCCACCTCCAATTTCGGCCAAACCTTGAGGTTTTGAGTCTGCCTCCTCCCATCCCTCCCTCCTATATATAGTGGTGATTTAGGGCTGATTTGAGACAACTTTTTCAACGTGCAACTCAGATCTAGACACCATAGTTCTTCCTCTAGATCGTATTTCTGTGGAGCTCGGGCGAAGCCCTGCAGGATTAGATCGTCACCACCACCGGAGCGCCGTCACGCTTCTGGAGAACTCTTCTACCAATCCTCCCCTCTGTCTGGATCAAGAAGGTGGAGATCGTCATTGAGTTGTACGTGTGCTGAACGCGGAGGTGCCGTCCGTTCGGCACTAGATCAGAATGGATCATGGGACGGATCGCGAGACGGATCGCGGGACGGTTCGTGGGGCGGTTCGAGGGACGTGAAGACATTTCCACTACATCAACCGTGTTTTTTAATGCTTTCTGCTGTGCGATCTACAAGGGTACGTAGATCCAAATCTCCTCTCGTAGATGGACATCACCATGATAGGTCTTCGTGTGCGTAGGAAATTTTTTGTTTCCCATGCAACGTTCCCCAACAAATACATGTTCATGGGATATTCGAGGGAAACCTTGGGATACTACTTCTACAAACGTGAAGAGGGCAAAGTGTTTGTCGCTTGAGATGGAATTTTCACTGAGAAAGAGTTTGTCAATCGGAAGTCTAGTGGGAGGTCGGTCCGACTCGAAGAAATTCGAGAACCACACGGGGTCGTTCCGGTAGGGAAACCATAGTGGAATCAGCGCCAGTTCCACAGACGTAAAAAAGGTTGCACAATATGTACTATCGCAATGTGTTGTTCTTGGGGAACAACGATCTGACCACATAAGCGGAAGCCATGGTCAGCCCTGATTCCGAGTTATGGCTTTAGGCCATGAGATCTGAATTAAAGTCCACGGATGACAATCAAGTTTGGAACTTAGTTTATCCTCGAAATGGTCTTCAATCAATTGAGTGCAAACAGATCTTTAAGAAGAAAATTGATATGAACGGAAATGTTACAGTCCATAAGGCTCGACTTGTCGCTCAAGGTTATCGACAAGTTCAAGAAGTTGAGTATGTTGAGACTTATTCACCGGTTGCAATGCCTAAATAAATTCGGATCCTTCTTGCTATAGTTGTGTATCTCGACTATGAGATATGACAGATGGATATCAAAACGGCTTTCCCTAATGCAAAATTTAACTGAGGGTTTTGATGATACAAAGAATATTGGCATGATACACAAGCTTTAGAGATCCATTTATGGATTGAGGCGAGCATCTCGGAATTGGAATATTCATTTTAATAAAGTAGTCAAAGAGTTTGGCTTCATTAAGAACGACTATGATCAATGTGTATTCAAGAAGGTTAATGGGAGCTCAGTTGCATTTCTAATCCTGTATGTGGATGACATATTGTTGAATGATGTTCAAATGCTCCAATCTGTCAAGGACTCATTGAAAAACAGTTTTTTGATGAAACACTTGGGAGAAGGAGCTTATATTTTGGGAATCAAGATTTATAGAGATAGATCGAGAAGACTTCTTAGATTAAGATAAAATATGTATATAGATAAGGTGTGGAACCGGTTCAACATGCAAGATGCCAAGAAACTTTTCATACCCATGTCGCATGGCAGTATTCTAAGCAAGACTCACAGTCCCTCGACTACAAGTGACAAAAAAGGGTGTATGGGATTCCATATGCTTCGGCTATCGGGTCCATCATGTATGCTATGGTATGTACTTGTACCAATGTTAGCTTTGCTCTAAGCATAGTGGGCAGATACTAGGTTGATCCAGGTGAGAGTCACTCGGCATAGGTAAATAATATCCTGAAATACTTGACAAGGACAGAAGATATGTTCCTGGTTTATGGAGGTTAGGATGAGCTCATTGTAAAGAGTTACACTAATGCTAGTTTCCAAACCGATAGGGATGATAGTAGATCGCAATATGGGTTTGTGTTCATTCTTAACGAATGAGCGGTGAGCTGGAGGAGTTCCAAGCAAGATATGGTAGGTGACTCTACAATGGAGGCTATGTACATTGCACCTTTCGACATTGCAAAAGAAGGTGTTCACGTGAAGAATTTTATTTTTTATTTTGGAGTGGTTCAGGGCTCGTCCAATCCTTTGGATCTCTGACGTCTACTATGCAATTTTATTCTTGTAGACATTGTTGCGCTTCCAATCGCACAATTTTGCAGGAAAGCAGCAAATTTCCCACGAGTGGATGACCTAAGTTTTATCAATTCATGGGAGTTGAGGATGAAGATGGTCTCTCTCAAACAATCCTATGATCAAATACAAGAAATCTCTTGTGTCCCCAACACACCCAATACAATGAAAATTTGTATAGGTGCACTAGTTCGGTGAAGAGATGGTGATACAAGTGTAGTATGGATAGTAGATATATGTTTTGGAATATGAAAATCTAAAAAAAAGGTAGCAAGTGAAAACTAGCCAGCAAAACGTTGTATAAATGCTTGGAAATAATAACTAAGGTTCATACTTTCACTAGTGCAATCTCTCAACACTGCTAACATAGTAGGATCACATGATCTTCCGTCGGTGTGCAACAAAAAATCACTCCAAAGTTCATAAGTAGCGGGGAACATAAGATGAAATTGGTGCAGGTAGTAGAGCCACCTCAAAGTTATTCTTTCTGACCAATCTTTTGAGCTATTCCTCTAAGTGTCACAAAAAACACTAGAGTTCATACTAGAACAGCACCCACGATACATATCAGTGAACCCTAATGTCACCTAGATACTCCCATGTCACCTCGTGTATCCATGGGCTAATTATACGACATGCATCAAAGAATTTTATAATCATCATACTGAATCCAACACAAGGAACTTCAAAGAGTACCCCAAGATTTATATCGGAGAACGTAGTATGAAAACGTGCAATCAACCCCTATGCATAGAGCCCCAAGATCACTCGAATCCGCAAGTTGATACCATAACATGTATCAAGTCAACCAATAGAATAACCCATTTTAACCACGGGCATCCACATGCAATACATATATCAAGTGTTCTCAAATCCAATATTCAATCCAACATAGCAATATCTCAAAGGGAAAGATTCAATTCATCACAACAAGATAGCGAAGGAAGAACATCATATGATCCGACTATATTAACAAAGCCCGCGCTAGATCAATATTGTGTCATCTCAAGAACAGGAGAGAGAGAGAGAGATCAAACACATAGCTACTCATACATACCCTCATCCCCGAGGGTGAACTACTCCCTCCTTGTCATGGCCTCCGCTGGGAAGATGAAGATGCCCATGGGAGATGATTTCACCTCTCCTGCAGGGTAATAGAAAGGCTTGAGATGGGTTTTTCGTTGATATAGAGAGTTGCAATGATGGAGGGAAAGATCTATGTTTATTTCTAAGGTGTTTGGTATATATAGGATTTTTTAGCATTGGAACCACGCTAAACGGAGCCACGTGGGCCCCACAAGCCATCAGGGCGCAACTAGGGGTGGCTGCGCCTTGTTGCCTTGTGGCCCATAGGTGGCTCCCCTATTGTGGTTCCTTGCTTCAATATTTCTCATATGTTGCACAAACAATCATCAAAAAGTTTCCGGCGATTCTGAGAACTTTCATTTTCTGCACAAAAACAACACCACGGTAATTCTGCTAAAAACAACATTGCTCCGAGTTAGTTCTAAATAATTCACAAAGCATGGATCAAAGCCATATAAAAATATTGTAAACAGAGGTGAATATGGCATGTATACTTCATAAGTTATTGGTACATTGGAGACGTATCAGCATCCCCAAGCTTAATTCCTACTCGTCCTCGAGTAGGTAAATGGAAAAATAAATAATTTATGAAGTGTGAATGCTAGCATAGTATATATGTTTGATCAGTGTTAATTCCAATCATTTTTTCTAGAATTATAACCAACATTTCTTTTATAAAAATCATCATGGTTGAGTAGCAATCAATTCACATGTCATGGTTCAAACAATGCATTCTCTTGGAACTTAACAACCCATGTTCTTAGTCACCAAACAAGTTCAATGCGTCATCAAGTCTAAGTAAGAGATCCACATACTCAATTATCATATAGTTTTTTATCATTGCTAATAATCAAAGCATATTTTTAGAACAAACAACATCCATCAAACACAGAGAAAGATAGGTGATTAAAGTTTCGCCTCCACATGGTGCTTGCCAGCTAATAGATTGTGGTTGGAATAAGAAGTTGATTCCGCATGAAAATAAAATAGATTGTCCCTTAGCCGAGGGAAGCGGGGATTTGCAAAGGTGCCAGAGATAAATGTAATTGTCAACAATAATGAATCATGAACGAATATATTTGACAGGATATATATGTTTGGATCTTTCCCCACCACATGGTGCTTGCCAGCTAATAGATTGAGGTTGGAATAAGAAGTTGATTCGGCATGAAAATAAAATAGATTGTCCCTTAGCCGAGGGAAGCATTGATTTGCAAAGGTGCCAGAGCTCATTGTTTAAAACTGAGATGAATATATTTTATGTGGTGTGCCTTTCATGTCAATGTTACAACAAGGTCTTTCAATAGCTTCCAAGCTAATCATATTGGAGGTTCCCAAATAGAATGAAAATTTTACTCCCACCCATTCAATCACATTCCATCGCTAACCATATCGACGGGTGCCTCCAAACAACCAAGTTTCTAGGGTGAGTTCTTGAAAGATAATATATTTGTATGTGAAAGTTCTCTTTCTTATACTAGTCATTCAGGAAGTGCTGGTATGACCAATACCATGATTGTCAAACTTTCTAAGCATAAAGCATAAAGCACATAGATAATTTTGGATTTGTTATATTCAACTCATTCACAATTTACTCTTAGGGTATAAGTGAACCACAAGAGTAAACATGAAACTACTCTCAAAAGATATAGGTGAAGATCAATGAGTAGTCAAGTATTTAAGTAGCTAAGTGAGGACTCTCTATCAATAAAGATTTGCATATCTTAAAATTTTATTCAAATAGAAAACTAAACTAATGCACTCCAAGAATAGAACATATCAAGTGGGTAAATAAAAACTTAGGATCAACATAGGCTAACCAATATTTTTTGACGATCATAGGTGGGATGCGTAGCATCCCCAAGCTTCGCTCCTTGATACGTCTTGTAATATTTACTTGGGGTACCTTGGGCATCCCCAAGCTTGAGCTTTTTTATCACGTTCAATTCTCTCGTATCCCGGTTTCACCTAAGTCTCAATATCTTCATCCACACAAAACTTGGAAAGAACTCGTGAGATAGGATAGTACACATAAGAATAAATAAATACTTCATGTACTGCCAAGACAAGGTTACTAATAATTTTCAAAGATTAGATATTGTATACGATCATTTCCACAATTTATATATACCAATATAAGGGGTGAAAAATCTAGGATAAGTAGATAACAAAATTATGACAACAATATGTCCGAACAGAACAATCTATAGAAATCTATTTAAATAGTGTACTTCTATAACTCCACATATTCTGAAAAAATAGCAAAATCTAAATAATTTGTATCGTAGTACTTTGTAAAAATTTCAGAAACTTTCCATGTTCAAGTAAAATACGATAATTCAAATACTTCAGCAAAGTTTTTGTTTTTGTACAACACACATCACACATGCAATTAAAGCATTCTAAAGGCAATTCTTGGAACTTTTTATTCCAAAAAAGATTATAAATAAAATTAAAATAGGAAAACAAAATAAAATTATGCTCCAATCAAAACAAATACCATGTGACGAATAAAAATATAGCTCAAAGTAATATATATCGATACTGTTGGAGACGAAAGAGGGGATGCCTTCCGGGGCATCAACAAGCTTAGACGCTTGAGTATTCCTTAGATATTACTTTGGGAGTGACTTGGTCACCCCAAATCTTAGGTTATTGCTTCTCCTTATTCACCTCATATTGGTATCGCACCCAAAACTTGAAAATTTCAATCACACAAAGCTTAACGGAACTTCGTGAGATGGGTTAGTATGATATATATAGATCATTCACTTAAGTACTGTCAAGATAAGATTCATAAGTGTTCTCACATAATACCTATTATATCCTATAATTTCCACAGTTTATATCACTCAATATAAGCTTTGGAAACAGTTAAACAAGCAAACTATGCATGCAAAATAGAATCTGTCAAAAATAGAATAGTCTGTAAAGATCTGGATGAACACCATACTTACCTGACTCTAACAATTCTTAACAATGAGGACAATGCATATAATTTGCATCGAAAAACTTTGTAAAAAAATCAGGATTTTTTGAAGCTCCAATAAAATTAGAGAAATTGTGCACTGGATGTAAAAGTTTCTATTCTTGCATACAATAAAATAAGCAAGTATCCACACTATCCCAAAGGCTTTACTTGGCAACTTATCGAAATAAAAGACACAAAACGTGATTAATACAGTATATTAATCATGTGAATACACAAAAACAGAAAGGAAAAGTGTTTGGTTGTCTCCCAACAAGCACTTTTCTTTAACGCCTTTTAGCTAGGCATAATGATTTTGGTGATGCTCACGTAAATGTAATGAACTCAAACACGCAAAAGAGCATCACGAATCAAGTGACAAGCACATTTAAGTCTAACACACTTCCTATGTATAGGGATTTTGCAAGCAAAGAATTTATGGGATCAAGAATCAACTAGCATAGGAAGGCAAAACAAACATATCTTCAAGATTTTCAACACATAGAGAGGAAACTTGATATTATTACAACACCTACAAGGATATGTTCCTCCCTAATAATATTTTTTAGTACAATCATGAAGGAATTGAACAATATAACTATCATATAAAGCATTCTTTTCATGATCCACAACCATGTAATTTTCATTACTCTCCACATTTCATAAGATAGTAGTGGGTGCAAAATCAACAAAATAACTATCATAAGATACTAGATTGATATAATCCAAATCAAAATTAAAATCATGATGACAAGTTTCATGTTTTTCATTATTCTTTATAGCATACATGTTATCACAAGAATCCTCATAGATAGCAAGTTTGTTATCATAGTCAATTGAAACCTATTCCAAAATAGTGGACTTGTCACTAAATAAAGTCATCACTAAACCTATTCCAAGTGTAGAGTTTTGTTGGGCTGTAGCAAATTTCCCTCAAGTGGACGACCTAAGGTTCATCAATCAGTAGGAGGTGTATTATGAAGATGGTCTCTCCCAAACAACCCTACAATCAAATACATGAAAATCTCTTGTCTCCCCAACACACCTAATACAATGGCAATTCCTATATGTGCACTAGTTCGACGAAGAGATGGTGATACAACTGTAGTGTGGAAAGTAGATATAGGTTTTTGTAATCTAAAACTAAAATACAACAAGGTAGAGAGTGGAAAACAATGAGCAAAATGTTGTAAGAATGCTTGGAAATAAGACCTAGGGTTCATGCTTTCACTAGTGCAATTTCTCAACAATGCTAACATAGTAGGATCACATGATCATAGCTCAACCCACAACAAGGAACCACTCCAAAGTTCATAAGTAGCCGAGAACATGTGATGAAATTGGTGTAGGTAGTAGAACCACCTCAAAGTTATTCTTTTCGATCAATCTTTTGAGATATTCCGATAAGTGTCACAAACAACCCTAGAGTTTGTACTAGAATAACACCCATGATACGTATGAATCAACCCTAATGTCACCTAGGTACTCCAATGTTGCATAGATCCCCAAGGTCAACGGAATCCACAAGTTGATGCCATAACATAAATCAACTGAATCAATAGAATACTCCATTGTGACCACAGGTATCCACATGCAAGACATACATCAAGTGTTCTCATAGCAAATATTCAATCCCATATAATGAGATATCAAAGGGAAATATTCAATTCATCACATCAAGATAGCAAAGGAAGAACACCATACGATCCAACTATATTAACAACTGCAATACATCAAGATCGTTGTCCGTATGATCCCGAACAGTAGAACTTGGATTGATGGGTTGCAGGAGAGAAGGGGAGACGGTATTTATCTAGGTTCACGCCCTCTTGAGGCGGTAAAACCCTACGTACTGGTTGATTATATTAATGTGGAATGATGATTACAGCGTCGATCTAGCTCGAGATCATATGGACTAAACCCTAGATGAGATAACCTACATGTATGCATAAGAACCTGTGGTGTATATAGACACAAGGGTTCCTAGGGTTACATGTTACCGACCTCAGTCGGGGACAGATGGGCCGATCTGGTCATCTTGACTTGGAGTGCACGCCTAGTCTTTGGAGCATTCCATCTTGATCGTAAAGTTGTCTGACAATCCGGTCTTCAATGATGCCGCTCATATGGTCGGCCCATAAGGGATAACCTGACCACCCGAGGTCCCCTTAATCCAGAACTCCCTCAATAGCCCCCAAACTAGTCTCCAACGCTGATGTGTATGGTCTTCGGCAGCCAGACACTTAGAATAATCGTCTTGCATGGCGAGTTCCCCTTATGTACATGTGGCATCGGTTTAGTTGTTGTGGTGACATCACGTTCTTAAAACATGCGTCATTAAATCTAACGGATTAAAGGCCGAGAGGTGAAAAGTCCCTTGTCTGGCAACCCTTGTGATGAAAAGTCGCGATAACCAATCACGAAAAGGCTCGAACCGCGGCTCGAGGCCACTTTCCCTTGGGCACGTCCTATCAACAAGGAAATCATATTCCACATTTAAGGGGATTCGAATAATGACATGGACTAGCCCACACACTCTAAACGGCATGGTTGTTTCAGGAAGTGGTGGAGGCACCATCGCAGTAAGCGGAAACCCTTGGTTTTGCGACCTCCCATAAAAAGGGAAAAATATCTAAGGCCCACCACATGCATTCCAAACTTGAGTACCCTTTCTTCCAAGCTCGAGCACCCAGATTGCTTTCATTTCCCACCCTTTCTAGCCGCCCCCTTTCCCAAGATCAGCAATGGGCGGCTCGGGCTCTCAGGGTAAGTGGGAGATCTCCAACATCTTTGACGGGGACAACCAGGAGCTAAAGCGCTTCGGCTACCTGTCGTTCGACATCGCCCACCATCCACCCGAGAAGGGCCAAGTGGTACCTACACCAAGGCCTGGTGAGAGGGTGGTGTTTGTTCCCCACTTCATCCGGGGACTAGGCTTCCCGCTCCACCCCTTTGTTAGGCATTTGATGTTCTCCTATGGGTTAGATTCCACGATATTCCCTGAATTCAGCCATGCATGTCTTCACCTTCATCATTCTTTGCGAGTCCTTCCGCCGGGTTCATCCGTACTTCGACATTTGGCTTAAAACTTTCAACATTAAGCCGAAGCCGGTCAACACCCAACACGCCGACTGTGGTGGGGCAGTGATAAGCAAGCTTTGTCGCGTGGCGTGGTAGGAGGGCACCTTGATTGACGTCATCATGGGCCGGCAGAAGGATTAGTTCTACATCACACAGCCACGAGAAACAAACTGGGCAGTGCCCGACGCATTCAGGTCGGGACCCCCGTGAGGCTAACCACGTGGGTTAAGAAATGCCTAGACTAGAGCTCAGCTCCGGCTGTGAAGACAAACATCGGGCTAACCGACGTGGTCCATGTCATGCTCCATCACTGCATGCTTCCCTGCCAACGTCGGGATAATCCGATGTGGGCCTACAAGCTAAGCGACCCAACGGTGGTGCAGGAGTTCTACCGCACCACTCACGAGAACCTGTGGTGGATACATCTCAAGCCTCAACGGGAGTGGGCGTCCGAGGATGAAGACACTAGCTTGGACGCCAAGACCCCTCTTTGAAGGTATGTCTGATGTACTATACCTACTTAAAGTTCCAATTTTATCGAGGGTCTTACTCTTTCTCCTACAGTCCCTGCACGATTGGCTGGCCAAAGCCGAAAACACAGACGGTCCAGCTCCCCTACCCGAGGAACCCCGGTCAGCATTGTTGAGCTTGATGTTAGTAGTGGCGCCGTACATGGCACCACGGAATAAGAAGAAGGAGACCTGCGGGGGTCTCTGTTCAAGGGGTCCTCTGGATACCAAGTCAAGGGACACCCATGCCTCCTCCACCCACGAGGGGGGGGATGCAGAAGATGAGGAGGAGAAGGACTCTCTCCAAACGAGGAAGAGGGAGGATCCAGAGGGGGGCGAGGAGGGGCTTCCTCCTAGGGCCTCGAAGAGATCTTGCAAGAGCAAGGTCACCCTGCTTGGCGCTAGCCTGGATTCTGATGACGAGCTTGCAACCTTTGAGACAGTTCCTCGCCGAACCCTAAGGGTCAAGCCCCCGATCCGAAGGTATGCAATCCAATCATTTATTTAGCGGAATTACGTCGGGTCATTGTTAATAATGAGAAATGAGTTGTTCTTGTCACGGCCCTGTCCAAGACCTTCCAATGGACCAGGTCTCAGAGGGGCCTTCGCAGCCCGCCGAGCTGGCGGAGAAAGGGAATGCATCCCTCAGTACCGTTCCCCATGCCTTAGATAAGGCGTCGGAGATGATATCCCACAAGGCCCCGCTGACCAGAGACGAGGTGGTGATGGCTGAGGTGGGTACATTGAACGACGAGGACTGGGAGGTCCCGATCGAAGTTGATACACCGGCCGCCGAAGACAAGGAGGTGTGGGATGCAGTTGATACACCAGCCCTCGAAGACCGGGAGGTCCTAGCCGAGGTCTACACCTCAGTCACCGGGACACGGGAGGTTGGTTCCCTCCCTGCAAGCAGTAACTGGAACCGAATTCCCTCCAAGCTTTGCCCGGAAAAAGCTTGAGGGGGCTTTGATCTTCCGGAGTCTTCGGTGCCACCTCCGGCAACGCTCGTAATAGAGCAGGCTATGGGTGGGTGGCCGACAATAATGGAGGATGCCTTGGTCGGCTCAACCATCACTGATGAACATCGCACCCTTATGGGTGCGGTTCTACAGAGTATTCAGTCCGTTAATAGGGGACTGAACCAAGCCTTCAATTGCTTGTTGGCTGGCTTTAAGGTAAGCCGTGTAATGTTTTAAGTTCATTAATAATGTTTTATATGCTTTTATGGGTATAATAGCCCCCGAGCCATGGGTAAGTTTGAAAAGCTTATCCATGGCTCAAAATAACTCCTAGGCATAAAGAAAAATAATCTGGAGACTTTTTAAATATAACGGCTTGCTTGAATAATTCCGACTCACTGTCTCCCATTCCAATAACTCAGAGTCATTTTAATTCAATTTTTTTCTTGCAGGCCTCATCGAGCGATGTTGATGCCAATGCTGTTTAGATTGCCGGGATGAACCGGAAACTCAAGGTTTCCGATGAAGAGATCCACTGTGTAAATGACTAACTCGAGGAAAGGCAGGGTCAGTTTTAATACTGTAAAAATTCCTATTGTCCTTAGTAGAGAAGGACCATCCTGACTCTGTCATATCGATTCGATCAGCAGCCCAGGACCGAGAGTTGGAAAGCTCAAGGCTGAATTGGAGAAAGCCAAGCAGGAGGGCGCTGCTCACAAGGTGGCGGCCGAATAGGTAGCTGCCGAGCTGAACACCCTCAAGGTTGATAACAGCAAGCATGAGGCCAGGGTGGCAGAGATTAACCAGCAGCTGCAAGAGGCCAGCTCTAAGTGTGAAGCCTTGGAGCAGAAATACCGGTAGCAGATGACCGAGCTCTCCAAGCTGTCCACCAACCTCAGACCAGAGGGGGTGGACCAAAGGTTCTTTGAAGAAGTGGTGCACCAGGCCAAGCTGATGGAAAATCCATACTTATTGCAATGTGCCTTTGGTGGAAACAGGTATGCCTTTCTTACGCAGATATGGCGTTCCTCAGGCTTCTTCACGGACCTCCCGCGGAGTGTGGCACAAGCGACCAAGCACTACATGGCCCATGACGGGGATGTTGGGTGGAGGCTTTTCTGGGCTCAACTTCAGTCTCCTAAGCCTAACCCCGGTCTGAGCTATCGTATGAAATAGCTAATGGACGTGCATAGGATGGCGGAGCCGGCCATGAAGGATATTTGTGTCCAGTTGTGTCCTATCGAGCCTCTGCCGAGTAACTACTTTTTCTTGGTGCAGAAGTTGGTTGATGGCTTGACCCGGACTGAGGTCCTGAAACACTTCGTCTACATAGAAGGAGCCCGGACGGCCTTTGCGAGGACCATGGTGCACTTTCCCCGGGTGAAGCACCTTGCGATGGCAACTGCCCCTCCGCCTATCGGGAAGGAGCACAGGCGTCCGGAGCTATATTTTACCTCCAGAATGGAGGGTGCTCGGGTTATAGAAGCTCAATGCTCAAAAGATGTACTCTTTGAGTGAATGTATTGTGGTGTCCCTCGGAACAATTAATTTTTATGGTGCTAGTCTTAAATGAGATGCACTTTTGTATTATTTGGACTCCTCACTTTTGGCCATTTATTCTGAAAGTAACCCGTCGACGACTTCAACCACCAGGTAGAGACTACTTGGGCTGGTTCATTGTCCGTACTATTACCCTTAGTCGATGTGTCAGTGCCCGAAGGTGGTAGTGTGTGAAGGAGACGAGCCAATCAGACTATGCGGCTTTATCGCTTTCAGTTAGGCTTAGGAGTTCTAATTCAGAGGCCGATCGGAAGCCCTGACTTTTTTGTGGTAATCGGATGAACCGAATATCGATATAGCTACCACGGGGTCTGTAAAGGTGCGGACCTCCCGTATAACATGGACTAACCTCCAATGGTTTTTGAATTTGAGATCGGGTTGTAGACCAGTTCTTGCCTATTATGACGGTCAGTTTTCGGCTTTCTCCACTTAGGTATTCTTAGCCAGACTATCTGGTAATACAATCGCAGTGGTTCTCCCTTTCTCCACTTAGGTATTCTTAGCCAGACTAGCCGAACTGGCGGAACATAAGGAGGTAAGCACTTGAGCGGGGCAACCAAACTATAGACCCAAGACATAAATCGGAACCGATGCATATAAAGCAAAATCCGAGAATCCAGACACGTAAAAGTAGTGACGGGGTAGTGCTCGAGGTTCCATTATCATCCAGGCGCCAGGTGCATTGGCCGATTGCACTTAGCATGCGTAAAATAAGTTTGACCTGTCAGCGCCGATGAGTATAAAACACATGCATGCAAAGATACTATAAAAAAGTCTATAAATAATGTGTGAGGTCAAATTTTATAACTCGTGGCACCAAGGTAGCTGTTACAGGTAACTATTGTTTCTTAAGATACATATTTACAGAGCAAGTATTTCCATGTGACCTTCCATGGGTGTCTTGACGTCAGCCATGTTTTCGGATGCACTATTTCTATTACTCTTTTTAGGGGTGGGTACTATCCTTTAGAGGAACTCGTTGTGAGTAGACGGACCTTGAATAGAGGGTCTTGAGAAGCTTCTCATGACGCCGAGGAGCTGGACGCTTGGGGAATTCTTCATGATACCCTAGTTTTGTTCCTAGAGGTGTTTGGACCATGGCTTGGTCGAGTCGAACACAAGATCCTTGGTGGCTTCCCATGGAATTTTAAGAATAAAATGGGGTCTACACAGGACATACCTTGAACGTGTTCGGGCCATGCCGTGGGAGGCGTATCCCTATTTACTTTGACCCGAAGAAGTCTCCTGCAGATCTGATTGAGCTCCGTCTCGCTTGCCTTCTTATCGCGCCTTGGTTACCGGCCTATGGCTTGATGCTTCACTGTCATGTTGGCATTCAGCTGACTGGGCGGTTGTGTGTTCCTTCGTCTAGAGAGAGCGCTTTGTATTGCCATTGACAGTGATAACTCCCTTAGGTCCGGGCATTTTGAGCTTCATATAGGCATAGTGGGCACAACATTGAAGTGGGCGAAAGCTGTGAGGCCGAGCAGTGCGTGGTATCCGCCGTGAAAGGGGACGATGTCGATGATAAAGAATTCGCTGCGGAAGTTGTCGGGTGAGCCGAACACAACCTCTAGTGTTATCGTACCAGAGGAGCGGGCTTCGAAGCGTGGAATCACTCCTTTAAAGGTAGTGCGACTTGGTTTGGTTCGTGATGGGCCTATGCCCATTGTTTTCACCGTATCTGAGTAAATCAGATTAAGGCAACTTCATCCATTCATAAGAACTCTAGGACGAGGGCGGCAGACCGTCCATGGCGGATACTGGTCGGGTGACCCCAGTCGTCGAAGGTGATCGAGCACGCAGACCATGGATTATATTTCGGGGCTACGGGCTCTACGACGTATACCTCCCAAAGGGATCACTTCCTCTTCTTTTATGGTATACGAGTGCCATAAATCATGTTCATGGTTTTGAACTTGGGAGGGAATTGTTTTTGTCCCCCCAGTGTTCAGGCCTCTGCGCTCCTCATCGTCTTCACTTCATGGCCTCTGTTCCGTTTGTCGGCGGCCAGCTTGCCGGCCTGTTTGAACACCCAACATTTATGATTGGTGTGGGTGGAGGGCTTCTATTGGGTTCCATGGATCTGGCATGGCCGTTCCGTGATTTTATCCCATGGAGTCGGTTCGTCCTTGTTCCCCTTAAAAGGTATCTTCTACGATCCAGGTTTTGAGCTGTGGAATCTAGCATTTACTGTTGTGTCATTGGTGTCACCGTTTCGATGGCGGCGTTTGTTCTTGTTTTTTCTAGGCTTGCCGTTTCCGTCCCAAACTTCAGACGTTCTGAGGTCGTCCTTGTTGTGTCTGCACCGAGCTAGCCAATTATCTTCGCCCGCACAAAAGCGGGTCATAAGGGAAGTGAGAGTGGACATTGATCTCGGCCTGTCCTCACCGAGCTATTGGACCAACCATTCGTCCCGTATGTTGTTCCTAAAAGAGGCTATTGCCTCGGCATACACACAGTCCACAATTTTGTTCTTCTTGGTGCGGAACCGATTCCAGAATTCTCTGGCCAATTTTGCCCGTGTCATGTCGGACGAATCTGGCGGTCAAACATACGTTCCCTAAAAGTTAGATAGGAAAGCCTCCTGTAGCTCTTACCATCTCCCAATGGAGCCTTCGGATAGGATGTTTTGCCAGTGCCATGCCAATGCTAAGATCTTGAGGGCTAAATATTTGATGGCATGGAGATCGTCTCCCCTAGCCATATGGATGTGGAGAAAGGAAATCTTCTATCCACACGGCGGGGTCTGTCGTCCCATCGTATTATTCTATGTTCATAGGTTTAAACCCTTCCAAGAATTGGTTCTACATGACCTCATTTGTGAAGCAAAGTGTGTAAACGATGCCTCTGATCTGGGCTGTATTGTGTCAAGGACCAGCTCCGGGTTGAGCCCGGTATGCTTCCCGACCTCTATTCTTGTAGGTGACCCGAGGTGGTTCTTCATCCCATCGAGTGGGGGAGTAATTCCTGGATCCATAGATGGATCTGTTATGACCTGTTCTGATGTCCAAGTCGTATGTGGGTCGGGTCTGTCCCTCGGGTGCATATGTTCTTTGCCTTTTCTGTGGGGAGGCTTGGGTCTATGCTCGATTTCTCCGGCCGTACTGTTGCGCCCTTGGCATAGGTGATCAGGTTGTTCATAGTCCGTGTGCCTGGGGGACACATGCTCTAGGGCCTCGTCATCAAACTGAGGCAGCAGGCACCAACCCGGCTAACTTTTCTTTTGATCCGACCACTCGGTGCCATATCCTTTTTCGGTGGCCAGGATTTTGGTCCACCTGCTGTTAACGGTGTCTTGTTCGGCCTAGAACCCACATTGCTTCACTTTTAGACTCTGAGTGGTAGCTATAACCTCTTGCATGAACTGCTCTTGGCCTTCAGGAATCTCGGTGATTACGAGGTCTTCGGCCTCGAAGCCATCTTCGTCATCGACAGGGGGAAGGTAGTCGTTGTTGTCCGAATTATTGAGGTTGTTGGGATCGGCGTTGACCGGTTCATATGGTTGTTGCTCGGGAGCTTCGGGGTTGTCGGGGTCCTCTCGGGTTATGTTTTACCCTGTAGCTTGTGTGGAGCCCCTTCCTTTATTTGACTTCGCACGCTTACACGGCTTTTGGCGCTTTGAGGGCTTCTCCCCGGAGTTATCACCGTTTTGTTTGGGACGTCGCCCGTGTCATGGGGCATGTCTACCATGTAAACGTCAAAGGTGGACGTTGTGGTCCACCGCCCAGTATTTATGGGGGTGGGGTAATCGGCCTCGTCATCCATGTCCTCAAGCTCCTCAGAAGTGTAGTCCAACGCGTCGGTTAAGTCTTCAACGGTGGCTACCTAGTGGGTGGTGGGTGGGCCGGAAAAGTCCTCATAATCCACCTCGGAGCCTATTTGTGCACGGGTCGGGCTCTGACAATCTGAGATTTGAAGAGATTGGATCTGGTAGGGCATCCCTTCTAACATCGAGAGGATGTCCTACTCAATCTTTCGTGATTTTTGGATTTGACCATTGTAGCTTCCACAATGGATGAAAGTTCGACAATGGTCGTTGACTTTTGTCCAGGCATAGTGGTCGGGTCCGAGCTGAAAGCTCACTCTTCGACGAAAAGGGGACCAAAGCCGTGTCTAGGCAAGGGACCCGGAGTCAATGATTCAGGATTTTGAATTTCATCAGTGGAGGTCGTGATTTTAGCGGGGAACAGATAGACCCAAAATTCAAAATCTCCAAACCTTATTTGCTAACCGGGGACAAAGCCTCCGATATGGCCGGGAAGGCTAGCTGATTCCACACGCATCATGACATTGGCGATTGTGAGGACCTTTGTGGGGGCGAAGATGCCCAAGTTGCTGATTCGATCGCTGATGATCGGGAGAGCCATTATATCTTTCCATTAATCCAACGGCGGAACTCTCAATGAAAGCACCAATGTCGGTGTCAAAACCGGCAAATCTCGAGTAGGGGGTCCTGAACAGTAGACCTTGGATCGATGGGTTCTAGGAGAGAAGGGGACACAATATTTAACCAGGTTCGGGCCCTCTACCTTGAGATTGATGTGGAACAATGATTACAGAGTCGATCTACCTTGAGATTGTATGAGCTAAACCCTAGATGAGATAACCTGCCTGTATGCATAAGAACCTGTGGTTTATATAGACACCAGGGTTCCTAGGGTTACATGTTACCAACCTCAGTCGGGGACAGATGGGATGACCTGGTCCTCTTGACATGGAGTGCATGCGTAGTCTTCCGAGCATTCCATCTTGATCGCAAAGTTGTCACACAATCCGGTCTTCAATGATGCAACCCATATGGTCGGCCCATAAGGGATAACCCGACCGCCCAAGGACCCCTTAATACAGAATTCCATTAATCGTGCCATCTGAAGATCACGAGATAGATAGATAGATAGATATATAGAGATCAAACACATAGCTACTGGTACATAGCCTCAGCCCGGAGGGTGAACTACTCCCTCCTCATCATGGCCTTCACCAGGATGATGAAGATGGCTACCGGAGATGATTTACCCTCTCTAGTAGGGTACTGGAAAGGCTCCAGATGGTTTTGCATCGATATTGAGATTTGCAGCGGCAGAGCGAAAGTTCTCTGTCTATTTCTAAGGGTTTTGGTATAGACAGGATTTTCAGTGTTGGAATCACGCTAAATGGAGTGGTTGCGCCCTGTTGGCTTGTGGACCATAGGTGGCTCCCCTCTGGTGGTTCTTCGCTCCAATATTCCTCATATGTTCTAGAAAATGTTCTAGAGAACTTTCATTTTCTTGACAAAAACCACACCATGTTAATTCTGCTGAAAACACCATCAACGAGGGTTATTTCTAAATAAATTAAAAAAGGTGCATCATAGCCATATAAAAATTATATAAACATAGATGTATACGGCATGAGTACTTCATAAATTATCGATAAATTGGAGATGCATCAACCTCTATTGTGGTAATAGTGGTGCTATCGTACATGTCAAAGAACCACGGAACCGTCAAAATCACGAACACATACTAAGGTGTTTTAACCTTATTCGTGACATTATCAAGAGAGGCGATGTAAACATATGCATATGTTGCTCATCCATTAACAAAGCCTATCCCGCAGTCGAAGCATGAGGCGCACATGAGGTCCATGGGCATATGATGCCTAAATGATTGACTCTAGTGCGAGTGGGAAACTATTGGAGATACGCCCTAGAGGAAATCCTGTGATGATTCCATTTCCTATGTATTCATGAGTATTTTGTATTTTCCTTGAACATCATCAGTGATATGTATTAATAAGTATGTGATTTATTTGTGAGACTATATATTGGATGATGTTTGTTCCAATAGTCCCTAGTTGTTAAGGTTATGCGAACACATATCCTGTACTAGTATACGTTTTAGTTG